>NC_058095.1:166545426-167246402 GCF_020171115.1 Neogale vison | reverse complement strand
CTAACCCTAAAGCTAAACTAAGTCAGGACCCTAATCATAACCCAGAATCTAAACATAAAGCAGGCCTTATTCTAACCATGACCATAATCCTGAACTGGACCCCTAACCATAACACTGAACATGACACCAAACCTATCCCTGACCCTGACCCTTACTCTGAAACTAACCCTAACCCTGACACTGACTGTGAGCCTGACATAAACCTAACCCTGAACCTAACCCTAACCCTGACCCCTACACTACGCCTAACGATAACCCTGCCCCTAACAATGTCTAACCCTAACCCTGAACCTAACTATAACCCTAAAATTAACCCGGTCCTAAAACTAACTGAAAACGCTGACCCTGACTCTGACTGTGAGCCTGACCATAAACCTAACCCTAACCCTAACCCTAACCCTAACCCTAACCCTAACCCTAACCCTAACTGTGAGCCTGACCATAAACCTAACCCTAACCCTAACCCTAACCCTAGCCCGTACCCTAACCCGTACCCTAACCCTAATCCGTACCCTAACCCTAACCCGTACCCTAACCCTAACCCGTACCCTAACCCTAACCCTAACCCTAACCCTAAGCCTAAGCCTAACCCTAACCCTAACCCTAAGCCTGACACAGTCCTAAGCCTGACCCTAACCCTAACCCTAACCCTGACCGTGACTGTGTTCCCGACCCTAACCGCAATCCTTAAGGTAACCCTATCCCTGATCTAATGCCAACCACGATCCTAAACCTAATGCTGAGGCTAAACATAAAACTAAACCCTACCCTAACCCAAAACCTAACCCTAACCTTAAGGCTGTCTAACCCTAACCGAACCATAACCCTACTTCTAAACCTAATCCTAACTCCAAACCCAAACCTTTCCCCTAAATCTAATCCTGAAACTGAACCGTATATTGACCCCAATCCAAATCCTGACCCTGACCATAAACCGGACCCCGGCCCAGACCTTCACCAGATCCTGACCCTAAACCTAACCCTGACAATAGCACTGACCCCAAAACTAACCCTGTCCTTGAGCTGAACGTGGACCCTAAACCAAAACCAGATCCTGACCCTAAACCTGACACTGGCTCTGAACTTCACCCTGACCCTGACCCAGACCCTGAACATAAACCTAAACCTGACCCTAACGGTGACCCTACACTGACCCTAACACTAACCCCTGAAGCTGACTGTGATTCTGACCCTAACTGTAACCCTAAAGGTAACCCTGACCCTGACCCTGATATGGACCATGACACAAAACATAACAATGATTCTAACCCTACAACTAACCCATAAAACTAATGCAGACCCTGACCCTAAACCAGTGTAACCCTAATCCTCAAATTAATTCTAATTCTCACCCCAAACCCATACTTTAAAACCTATCCCTGAATTTATCCCTGAATCTGACCTGACCCTTACCCTGAACTTTGCCAAAACTTGACCCTGATCCGAATTTTGACCCTAAACAGAACCCTGGCCCTGACCCTAAACTGAACCCTGGCCCTGACCCTAAACCTGACCCTAATACTTTCACTGACACTGACCATAAACCTAACTCTGACCCAGACCGTGAGCCTGACCAGAACTCTAACCCTAAAGCTAAACTAAGTCAGGACCCTAATCATAACCCAGAATCTAAACATAAAGCAGGCCTTATTCTAACCATGACCATAATCCTGAACTGGACCCTAACCATAACACTGAACATGACACCAAACCTATCCCTGACCCTGACCCTTACTCTGAAACTAACCCTAACCCTGACACTGACTGTGAGCCTGACCATAAACCTAACCCTGAACCTAACCCTAACCCTGACCCCTACACTACGCCTAACGATAACCCTGCCCCTAACAATGTCTAACCCTAACCCTGAACCTAACTATAACCCTAAATTAACCCGGTCCTAAAACTAACTGAAAACGCTGACCCTGGCTCTGACTGTGAGCCTGACCATAAACCTAACCCTAACCCTAACCCTAACCCTAACCCTAACCCTAAACCCTAAGCCTAACCCTAACCCTAACCCTAACCCTAAACCCTAACCCTAACCCTAACCCTAACCCTAACCCTAACCCGTACCCTAACCCTAACCCGTACCCTAACCCTAACCCTAACCCGTACCCTAACCCTAACCCTAACCCGTACCCTAACCCTAACCCTAACCCTAACCCTAAGCCTAACCCTAACCCTAACCCTAACCCTAAGCCTGACACAGTCCTAAGCCTGACCCTAACCCTAACCCTAACCCTGACCGTGACTGTGTTCCCGACCCTAACCGCAATCCTTAAGGTAACCCTATCCCTGATCTAATGCCAACCACGATCCTAAACCTAATGCTGAGGCTAAACATAAAACTAAACCCTACCCTAACCCAAAACCTAACCCTAACCTTAAGGCTGTCTAACCCTAACCGAACCATAACCCTACTTCTAAACCTAATCCTAACTCCAAACCCAAACCTTTCCCCTAAATCTAATCCTGAAACTGAACCGTATATTGACCCCAATCCAAATCCTGACCCTGACCATAAACCGGACCCCGGCCCAGACCTTCACCAGATCCTGACCCTAAACCTAACCCTGACAATAGCACTGACCCAAAACTAACCCTGTCCTTGAGCTGAACGTGGACCCTAAACCAAAACCAGATCCTGACCCTAAACCTGACACTGGCTCTGAACTTCACCCTGACCCTGACCCAGACCCTGAACATAAACCTAAACCTGACCCTAACGGTGACCCTACACTGACCCTAACACTAACCCTGAAGCTGACTGTGATTCTGACCCTAACTGTAACCCTAAAGGTAACCCTGACCCTGACCCTGATATGGACCATGACACAAAACATAACAATGATTCTAACCCTACAACTAACCCATAAAACTAATGCAGACCCTGACCCTAAACCAGTGTAACCCTAATCCTCAAATTAATTCTAATTCTCACCCCAAACCCATACTTTAAACCTATCCCTGAATTTATCCCTGAATCTGACCTGACCCTTACCCTGAACTTTGCCAAAACTTGACCCTGATCCGAATTTTGACCCTAAACAGAACCCTGGCCCTGACCCTAAACTGAACCCTGGCCCTGACCCTAAACCTGACCCTAATACTTTCACTGACACTGACCATAAACCTAACTCTGACCCAGACCGTGAGCCTGACCAGAACTCTAACCCTAAAGCTAAACTAAGTCAGGACCCTAATCATAACCCAGAATCTAAACATAAAGCAGGCCTTATTCTAACCATGACCATAATCCTGAACTGGACCCTAACCATAACACTGAACATGACACCAAACCTATCCCTGACCCTGACCCTTACTCTGAAACTAACCCTAACCCTGACACTGACTGTGAGCCTGACCATAAACCTAACCCTGAACCTAACCCTAACCCTGACCCCTACACTACGCCTAACGATAACCCTGCCCCTAACAATGTCTAACCCTAACCCTGAACCTAACTATAACCCTAAAATTAACCCGGTCCTAAAACTAACTGAAAACGCTGACCCTGACTCTGACTGTGAGCCTGACCATAAACCTAACCCTAACCCTAACCCTAACCCTAACCCTAACCCTAACCCTAACCCTAACTGTGAGCCTGACCATAAACCTAACCCTAACCCTAACCCTAACCCTAGCCCGTACCCTAACCCGTACCCTAACCCTAATCCGTACCCTAACCCTAACCCGTACCCTAACCCTAACCCGTACCCTAACCCTAACCCTAACCCTAACCCTAAGCCTAAGCCTAACCCTAACCCTAACCCTAAGCCTGACACAGTCCTAAGCCTGACCCTAACCCTAACCCTAACCCTGACCGTGACTGTGTTCCCGACCCTAACCGCAATCCTTAAGGTAACCCTATCCCTGATCTAATGCCAACCACGATCCTAAACCTAATGCTGAGGCTAAACATAAAACTAAACCCTACCCTAACCCAAAACCTAACCCTAACCTTAAGGCTGTCTAACCCTAACCGAACCATAACCCTACTTCTAAACCTAATCCTAACTCCAAACCCAAACCTTTCCCCTAAATCTAATCCTGAAACTGAACCGTATATTGACCCCAATCCAAATCCTGACCCTGACCATAAACCGGACCCCGGCCCAGACCTTCACCAGATCCTGACCCTAAACCTAACCCTGACAATAGCACTGACCCAAAACTAACCCTGTCCTTGAGCTGAACGTGGACCCTAAACCAAAACCAGATCCTGACCCTAAACCTGACACTGGCTCTGAACTTCACCCTGACCCTGACCCAGACCCTGAACATAAACCTAAACCTGACCCTAACGGTGACCCTACACTGACCCTAACACTAACCCTGAAGCTGACTGTGATTCTGACCCTAACTGTAACCCTAAAGGTAACCCTGACCCTGACCCTGATATGGACCATGACACAAAACATAACAATGATTCTAACCCTACAACTAACCCATAAAACTAATGCAGACCCTGACCCTAAACCAGTGTAACCCTAATCCTCAAATTAATTCTAATTCTCACCCCAAACCCATACTTTAAACCTATCCCTGAATTTATCCCTGAATCTGACCTGACCCTTACCCTGAACTTTGCCAAAACTTGACCCTGATCCGAATTTTGACCCTAAACAGAACCCTGGCCCTGACCCTAAACTGAACCCTGGCCCTGACCCTAAACCTGACCCTAATACTTTCACTGACACTGACCATAAACCTAACTCTGACCCAGACCGTGAGCCTGACCAGAACTCTAACCCTAAAGCTAAACTAAGTCAGGACCCTAATCATAACCCAGAATCTAAACATAAAGCAGGCCTTATTCTAACCATGACCATAATCCTGAACTGGACCCTAACCATAACACTGAACATGACACCAAACCTATCCCTGACCCTGACCCTTACTCTGAAACTAACCCTAACCCTGACACTGACTGTGAGCCTGACCATAAACCTAACCCTGAACCTAACCCTAACCCTGACCCCTACACTATGCCTAACGATAACCCTGCCCCTAACAATGTCTAACCCTAACCCTGAACCTAACTATAACCCTAAAATTAACCCGGTCCGAAAACTAACTGAAAACGCTGACCCTGACTCTGACTGTGAGCCTGACCATAAACCTAACCCTAACCCTAAACCTAACCCTAACCCTAACCCTAACCCGTACCCTAACCCGTACCCTAACCCGTACCCTAACCCGTACCCTAACCCGTACCCTAACCCTAACCCGTACCCTAACCCGTACCCTAACCCTAACCCGTACCCTAACCCTAACCCTAACCCTAACCCTAACCCTAACCCTGTCTAACCCTAACCCGTACCCTAACCCTAACCCGTACCCTAACCCTAACCCGTACCCTAACCCTAACCCGTACCCTAACCCGTACCCTAACCCTAACCCGTACCCTAACCCGTACCCTAACCCTAACCCTAACCCGTACCCTAACCCATACCCTAACCCGTACCCTAACCCTAACCCGTACCCTAACCCGTACCCTAACCCGTACCCTAACCCTAACCCTAACCCGTGCCCTAACCCGTACCCTAACCCTAACCCGTACCCCCTAACCCGTACCCCCTAACCCATACCCTAACACATACCCCCTAACCCATACCCCCTACCCCGTACTCTAACTAGAAACTTAACCCACCTCTTCGATGTCAAATCGAGCGTTGTGCTCCTTACCCTCATCCTAACCTTAGACTTGTTATACAGCCTTCCATACTCCAAGGCCTTGCTCCAGGACCCGCCACATAGTTGATACCTCTGACTCACACAGGCACATCCCAGTCTCCTAGCGCAAAGTGCTGCCATTCACACCTGTGCAGAATCCTGCATGCCGCCTGAGACCACCGGAGCACCTGTAATCCTCTGAACTCAAACTTAGAATCCGAACCACCGCATGGCGGGCGCCTCACTCTCCTCACCGCCACATAGGGCCTGCCATACCCTTAGGCCCTTACCATAACCCTAGTTTGGGTTTTCAAGCTTCCGTCCAAAAAGATCTGGCCCCCACATCCCCAAGATTAAGAAATACTGAGCGAAACCACAGGACCCACCCCATGGGAAGACTGGTGCTTTGGGGCTGCGCCAAACCCTCAAATGGGGATAAACCTGCAAACCCCTGTAAAGGCACCGCCACCGGTAAAGGACCCCCATAGCCATAAAATCAAATTTTACCTGACACTAGACTCGTGCCCTCGACTCAGCCTTGAGGGGAGCCTGCATCAGCACCGGCAATAAGGGCATGCCAGGCCCAGACACAAGTCCTAGGTGGGATGCACAGGCATCCATGCTCAGAGGCCTGTTCCCCAAGCTCGCTGATAGGCACCGCTGAGACTCATGCCAGCCAAGCTGAAGGGCGCCTCAGGGACACCCCAGGACTGTGCCCCACACACATGAGGAAACCGTGCTCTTTGGAGATCTGCGGAACGGTCAGACTGGGAGACACCTGTGTGCCACTCTGAGACAGCACCAGCTTCAGGAGCCTCCCTGGACACAAACTCGCAGTCTAACATGCCCCCGGATGACCACCCTCACGGCAGCCCACTGGGAACGCCACCTCAGCAGCAGCAGATGGAGCCTGCCTTGCCCCGAGGCCCTTGACATAACTCTACTGTCTGTTTTCAGGCTTCCATCCCAAGACGCCTGGCCCCCAAACTCCCCAGGTGAACGACGCCTATGGGAAAACCCAAAAATCTAACTGCCCTGTGGGGGGAAACTGTGTCCTTTGAAGCTCTACAGTGCCCTCAGAGAGGAAGAAACCTGCATGCCCTTCTGGAAAGACCCCCACCATCAGCGGACCCCTGGCCAGCAACCCTGATCCCGCTGCACTGCAGGATGCAGCTCCTCGACTCAACCCCCAGGGGAGCCTGCTGCTGCCCCTCAGAACAGTTTGTTACTTGAACTGCAGCCCCTGGAGGATTTTACCAGTTGCCAAGCACATTCAGATGCGGCCTTAAGAAAAACGTACAGTGGCAACAGGTCTCTGGGGAGAAGGACGATGGACGACCGTGTAGCTGGACGGCTGGGGATGCCCGGCTCGCTCCGGGCAGAAAGCCGCCCCTTCACCGAAGCCGGGCAGCCGGGAACACCCTGCACACCCAGGGCCAACGCTGCCTGCTTCAGGGAGGCCGAGCACCCGGGAACGCCCGGTCAGCTCAGAGGGGAACGAAAACGAAAACCGCCTGCTTCCCTTTTCCGTTCTCGCTCCTTTCTCTTCCCAGAAGTGCCTGTTGTTAGTTGGGTGAGTCCTTTGAATGTGCTTGTTTAACTTTTAATAAAGTTTATCTTTATCCTCCCCCTTGCTTGTCTGCAAGACGGGATTAACGTGTGACCTTCCTCAGTCCTACTGTTGACTATTGTTTCTCTCCAATAGAAGGGAGACTGGACTTGTTCCTGGCAGCAGTCCTTTCCGACTGTGGTCCCCTACTCCCAGTCTCTTGCAGCTGACTTGTTTGTGCCTAGTTCTTCTCCCATCGCCGACTGGAAGCGGCAGGAGCCTGCATCAGAGCCGGAGGATCGGTCCTGCCGTTCCCCAAGGCCATAACTCTAACCCTAAGTTGCATGTCCAGGCTTCCTGACACACAGGCCTGTCCCGCAAGCCCTCCGGGTAGGGAACCCTGGAATCACAGCGCAGGAGTCCACCTGCCAACAAGCAGGAAACCAGTCCGTTCAGAGCTGCGCAGAAGCCTCAGAGCCGAAGAAACCAGTGTGTCCCCATGAGGACTCCCCCATATTCTACAAACCCCTGGAGCCTGATGCGCCACCTGACCCTCGTCCTCAACGCGGCTCCTCGGGGAACCCACCTCCAGACCAGCAGTTCCGGCCAGCCACGCCGCTAGCTCGCCTCTCCTCAGGGACCCCTGTCAGCTCTACGCAGACCTGGAACTCCCCTGCCTGACGCAAACCTCTGGGATCCCCTCTCCTTCTTCTCCACGAACACCGGCCCGAGGCGTTCATGAGAAAGGGGGAAGGCGACCTCCTGACTGCTGCACACCTCCTAGCCTCTTCTGCCCGAGCTCTCTCCATGCACCAATGTACCTGGGCAAACTGGAAGGAACATATCCATGGAACGTGACATGCTCTGAGACCTAAATCTTTCCGGGCCGCTATCTGAGGGCTCCTGATGCAAACAGAACCAAATGTACCCTACCCCATTGAGTTTGAAAAGGATCATCGACGGAACAAGAGATTAAAAACCACTCCATGTTTACCGGACTCTTCATGAAGTAGAACATGGTCTTCTTTCCTTGTCTTCCATCCCAGTTTCTTTCCAAGCAGTGTTCATTCCGTGGCTTCCGGGGTAAGATTTCATGATTTCTCACCTGCATAGAACAACCAGAGCGCATCATAGCAACGACCCTCCCTGCCTGCCGCCCAGGAGGAAACCGTGCCATGGGAGGCTATGCAGAACCCTAGGAATGGAACAACCCGCATGCCTCCCTGAGGACACCCCCGACCTCAATGCCACCCTCCCCAGTCACAAACTCACAGCCTAACGTGCTTCCTGACCCTGTGTTGGACTCAGCTCCCAGGGTTCTCGCCTCAGCACGGACAGATGGGGCCTGGATACCCCTAAGTCCTGACCCAAACCCTAGTTGGTGTTTCCAGGCTTCTGTGCCCAGAGAACGGGCCAAAGAGCCCTCCAGATTGGGAACCCCTGAGCCACACCTAAGGACTCCGCCAGCCACCCGGGAGAAAATCCTTCCATGTGGAGCTGTACAGAACCCTCGGACCATGAGAGACCCACGTGCATTCCTGAGGCCACCCTCACCGCTGACGGCCCACATGACAACAAATCCCAAAGTCTGACGTGCCGCTGGAACCCAGTCTTGACTCGGCCCGACAGGGAACCTGCCTCAGCAGCGGCAGGTTGGGTCTGCCGTGCCCCTAGGCCTTAACACTACGTTCGCTTTTCTGCCTTCCATCCACAGAGAAATGGACCCCCAAGCCTTGCAGATTGGGGACACCTGAGCCACACCCCAGGACTCTGGCTGCCATCCAGGAGGAAACCGTAGATCTGAGCTCAGAACCGTAGATCAAAACCTTCAGAGCAAGAGAAACCGGCATGCCCCTAGAATGCCAGTGACCCCCGACCATAAAGCTGGATTCTGCTGCAGTGCTGGACAGATGCCCTCCACTCGGCCCTGGGTGGACCCCTCCTCAGCGCAGGAAGATCAGGGCTGTAATTCCCCGAGGCCCTCACTCTAACCATACTTTGTCTTTTCAGACTTCCATTCTGAGGTGTCCACAGATAAAGGACCCCTGAGTGACATTCCAGACTCTGCCAGCCACGGGGTAGGAAATCATGCTGTTTGGACCTGCGCTGAACCCAGAGGGGGAGAAAACTGCATGCCCCCTAAAGCCAACCCCATCATCGGTGGCCCCCTTCCACTGAGCCCGATTCTGCTGAAGCGCCGAACACGTGCCCTCATTTCGGCCCTGAGAGGGGCCCCCCTCGGCGCCAGCAGATAAGGCCTGCCATGCCTCTAGGCCCTAACCCTAAACCTAGGTGGGGTATACAGGCTTTCGTGCCCAGAGGGCTGGCTCCCGAGCCCACCACACTGGGAACGAGCCCACCACACTGGGAACGCCTGAGACTCCTGCCGCTAATCCACCAGCCCCCTAGGGCAAAATGGTGACCTTGGGAGGTGCAGAGAGTCCTCGAAGCAGGAAAAAACCTGCAACCCGCTGAGACCACCCCCAGCGTCATCACCCAGTGGACCCAAACCCTGACTCTGACCCACCCCCTGAGGCCCGCCCTCCACTCGACAAACAGTGGAACCTACATCAGCACTGAGAGATTGGGCCTGCCATGCCCCTAGACCCTAACGCTAACCCTTGTTTAGGTTTTCAGGCTTCCGTCCCTAGAGACCTGGCCCTCCTAAGCCCCCCTGATTAAGGACCCATGAGTGACAGCCCATGACTCCGCCCACCACACAGGAGGAAAACTGCGAGTTTGGAGCTGTGCCAAACCCTCAGAGGGGAGAAACCTGCATGCACTGCTCAAGCCGCCCCCACCATCGGTGCCCCCCACCCCGGCCATAGAGCCGGATTCCGCTGCACCAGGAGAGGCATGTCCTCAAATCAGCCCTGAGGGGAGCCCATCTCAGCGACGGCAGATCGGGCCTAACATGCCCCTAGGTCCCAACCCTAACCCTAATTTTTGTTTTCAGGCTTCTATCCCAAGAAGCCTTGCCCCCAAGCCCCCCTGATTAAGGACCCCTGAGTGACAACCTGACTCCGCTGGACACAGGGAGGAAACCCTCAGAGTGGGAGAAACCTGCGTGCCCCCATAAAGCCACCCCTACCATCCGCGACTCCCCCCCCCCCCGTCACGAAGCCGGACTCTGCTGTGCCACAGGATGCCTCAACTAAGCCCTGAGGGGAGACCGAGTGAGTGACAGCAGATCAGTTATGCCATGCCCCCAGGCCCTAACCTGAACACTGCTTTGGGTGGACAACCTTCATTATGAGGGGCCATCAAGACCCATGGATAAAGGATCACTGAACTACCCCCCAAGACTCCACCTGCCATGCGGTAGGAACCCGTGCTGTATGGAGCTGCAATAAACCCTTAGTGGGGGAGAAAACTGCGTGTTCCCCTAAAGCCATTCCCACCGGCTGTGTACCTCCTGGCCATAAAGCCGGATTCTGCCGTGCCACCGGACTCACGCCCTCAACTCAGCCCTAAGGGAAGCCTGCCTCGGCACCATCAGATCAGGGCTGCCATGCCCCTGTGACCTAACCCTAACAGTAGTTTGGGTTTTCAGTCTTCCAGCCAAAGAGGCCTGTCCCTCGACCCCCCAGATTAAGAACCCCTGAGCAACACCCCAGACTCAACCTACCACGTGGGAGGAAACGTTGCAGTTTGGAGCTCACGGAACCCTCAGAATGGGAGAAAACTGGATGCTGCCCTCAAGCCACCCACACCATCGGCCACACACTTGGCCATAGCCGGAGTCTGCCGTAGCGCAGGACAAACTCCCGAAGCTCAGCCCTAAGGGGAGCCTGCCTCAGGACCAGCAGATCGGACCTCTAATGCCTCTGGGCCCTAACCCTAACCTGAGTTTCGGTTCTCAGGCTTCGATCTGAAGAGGCCTAGACCCCAAACACATGGATTAAGGACGCATGAGTGACATCCCGTGACTCCACCCGCCACACGGAAGGAGACCTTGTGGTTTGGAGCTCGCCGATCCCTCAGAGTGGGAGAAAACGGCATGCCCCCCTAAAGACACCCCCACCATCTGCGGCCCACCTGGCCATAGAGCCGTATTCTTCTGAGCTGCCAAATGCATGCCCTCCACTCAGCCCTGAGGAGCCCCCATCAGCACCACCAGATAGGGCCTGCCAAGCCCCTAGGACCTAATGCAAAGGCTTTCGTTTCAAGAGGCCAGTCCCTCAAAGCCCCTGGATGAAGGACCCCTGAGGGACACCCCAGGACACCGCCCACCAAGCAGGAGGAAACCTTGCCAATTGGAGCTCGCTGAACCCTCAGAGTGGGAGAAATCACATACCCCCCCTTAAGCCACCCCCACCATCAGCGGCCAACCTGGGCATAAAGCCGGATTCTACCATGGCCTTGGACGAACGCCCTCGACTCAGCCCTGACCGGACCTGCCACAGCACCAGCAGATCAAGCTTCTAATGGCCTTGGGCCCTAACCCTAACCATAGTTTGGGTTTTCAGGCTTCCATTCTGAGATGCCTGGCTTCCAAACCCCTGAATAAGGACCCCTGATCGACACTCCAGGACTCCAACAGCCAGGCGGTAGGAATCTGTGCCGTTTGGAGCTTCGCCAAACCATCGGAGGCTGAGAAACATACACGCCATAAAGCCAGATTCCCCGCACCACCAGATGCATATCTCAACTCAGACCTGAGGGGAGCCCATCTCAGTGCCGGCAGATCAGGCCTAACGTGCCCCTAGGCCCTAACCCTAACCTCAGTTTGGGTTTTCAGGACCAAGAAGCATGGTCACTAAGCCCCCCAGATGAAGGACCCATGAGGGACAACCTTGACTCCGCCCATCACATGGGAGGAAACCTTGGGGTTTAGAGCTGCACCAAACCCTCAGAAGGGGAGAAACATGCATGCACCGCTAAAGCCACCCCCCCCATCGGCAGCCCCCTGGCCATAAAGCCGGACTCTGACACGCGACCAGATGCACGGCGTCCACTCAGCCCTGAGGGGGGCGCGCCTCAGCGCCAGCAGATCCGTTGTGCCATGTGCTGGGCTCTAACCCTAACCCGAGTATGGGTTTACGGGCTTCCATTCTGAGGGGCCTGGCCACCAGGACCCACGGATGAAGGACCCCTGAGCTATACATGAGGACTTCCCCCACCACAAGGTAGGAACCCGTGCCTTTTGGAGCTGCACCGAACCCTGAGTGAGGGAGAAAACTGTATACCCCCTTAGCAACCCCCACCATGGTCAGCCTTCCTGGGCATAAAGCCAGTTTCTGCTGCGCCGTCAGATGAATTCTCTCAATTCAGCCGTGAGAGGAGCCTGCCTCAGTGCCGTCCTCTTGAGCCTGTCGTGCCCCTAGGCCCTAACGCTGACCGTAGTTTCTATTTTCAGGTTTCCATTCTGAGGGGCCTGGCTCCCACGCCCCCAGATAAGGGACCCTGAGGGACACTCCAGGACTTTACCAGCCACGCGATAGGAAAGTGTGCCATTTGGAGCTGTGCCAAACCCTCAGAGGGGCACGAACCTGCACAAACCCTAAAGCCACCCCAAACATCAGTGGCCCCCCTGCCGTAAAGCCATAATCTTCCATGGTGCTGGACGCATTCGCTCAAGTCAGCCCTGAGGGGAGCCCCCCCTCAGCGCCATCAGATTGGGCCTACCATGCCCCCAGGCCCTAAGCCTGACCACAGGTGGGGGTACAGGCTTCCCTGCCCAGAGGGATGGCTCCCAAGCCCACCAGACTGTGGACACCTGAAATGTATGCAGGCACTCCGCTGGCCACCTAGGATGTGAGGGTGCGATTTGGAGCTATGCAGAATCCTCTGAGTGGAAGGCCACCCTCAGCATCTGTGCCCCCTGGACCCAAACCCAGACACGGATGTGTCGCCTGACATTCACCCTCATCTCAGCCCACCGGGGAGAATACCTCAGCACAGGCAGATTGGGCCTGCCATGCCCCTAGGCCTTAACCTTAACCCTAGTTTGAGTTTTCAGGCTTCCATCCCAAGAGGCCTGGTCCCAAGGCCCCCGGATGAAGGACACTTGAGTGACAACCCATGACTCCATCAATCACAATGGAGAAAACCTTGTGGTTTGGAGCTGTGCCTAACCCTCAGAGGGGGAGAAACTGCATGCCCCCTGAAAGCCACCCCCACCATCTTCAGCAGCTGGCCATAAAGCCAGATTGCCACGCCACTGGATGCATATCCTCAACTCATCCCCGAGGGTAGCCTGCCTCAGTGGAAGCAGATCAGTTGGGCCATGTTCCTAGACCCTAACCCTTACTCTAGTTTGGGTTTTCAAGCTTGCATGCCAAGGGGACGTGCCACCAAATCCTGAGGATTAAGGACCGCTGAGCTATACTCAGGACTCTGCCCACCACGTGGTAGGAACCTGTGCCGTTTGGAACTGCCCCGAACCCTTATCAGGGAAGAAACCTGCATGGCCCCCTAAAGACACTTTTACCAGGGGTGTCCCCCCTGGCTGGAACCCGGATTCTGCCAAGCCACCGGATGCGTGCTGTCAACTCAGCCCTGAGGTGAGCCCGCCTCAGCACCATCAGATCAGACCGGCCATGCCCCTAGGCCCTAGACCTAACCAAAGTTTGGGTTTACAGGCTTCCATCCCAAAAGGCCTTGCCCCCAAGCCGCCCAGATTAAGGACCCCTGAGAAACAACCCATGACTCTGCCTGCTACATGAGAGGACACCTTGCAGTTTGGAGCTGCCCTGAGCCCTCAGAGGGAGAGAAATCTGCATACCCCCCGAAAGCCACCCCCGCCATTGCTGGCACACCTGGCCAAATCCCGGATCCTGCCGTGCGCATGGACGCATACCCTCAACACAGCCCTGAGGCAGCCCGCCTCCGCGCCGGCAGATCAGTCGTGCAAGTCCCCTAGGCCCTAACCCTCACCCTAGTATGGGTTTTCAGGCTTCCATTCTGAGGGACCTGACTCCAAAGCTCCCCAGATAAAGGACCCCTGAGCAACATTTTAAGACTCCACTGGTAATGCAGGATGAAACAGTGTGTTTGGAGCTGCACCTAACCCTCAGAGGGTGAGAAAACTCCATGCCCCCATAAAGCCACCCCAAACTTCAGGGGCCCCCAGGCCATAAAGCCAGATTCTGCCATGCCGCTGGACAAATGCCCTCAAATAGGGCTTGAGGGGAGCCCACCTCAGCTCCGGTAGATCGAGCCTGTAACTCGCCTAGACCCTAACCCTACCCCTAGTTTGGATTTTCAGGCTTCCATTCCGAGGGCCCTGGCTCCCAAGAGTCCCAGATCAAGAACCCCTGAGAAACACTCCGAGACTAGCCACACAGTAGGAACCCATGGTGTTTGGGGCTGCGCCAAATCCTTAGCCGAGGAGAAACCTGCCTTCCCCCCTAAAGCCACTCCGCCATCAGAGTCCCTGCTGGCCATGGAGCCGGATTCTGCCGTGCCGCTGCACGCATGCCCTCTACTCAGCCCCGAGGGGAGCCTGCCTCAGTGCCTGCAGATCGGGCCTGCCATACCCCCAGGCCCTAACCCTAATTTGGGTTTTCAAGCTTCCATTCTGAGAGCTCAGGCTCCCAAGCCCCCCAGATGAAGGACCCCTGAGTAAAATTCCAGGAGTCCACCAGCCACGTGGTAGGAAACCATGCTGTTGGGAGCTGCATCAAACCCTCAGAAGGGGAGAAACTGGCTTCCACCCTAAAGCAACCCCAACCAACAACCCTCTGGCCATAAAGCTGGATTCTGCGGCGGTGCTGGACAAATGCCCTCAACTCAGCCCTGAGGGGAGCCCGTCTCAGCACTGGCCCTACACCCTGACCCTAACCCTAGGTAGGGTGTTCAGGCTTCTGTGATGAGGGCTGGCTCCCAAGCATGCCAGACTGGGGATGCCTGAGACTCCCACCAGCACCCCGCCGGCCTCCTAGGGTGAAATGGTGCCATTTGGAGCTGCCAGAAAACCTCAGAGTGGGAAAAACGGGCATGTCCCCCAAGGCCACCCCCAGGATCTGCACGCGGCCTGGAACCAAAGCCAAACCCTTCCACCTGACACCCGCCCTCAATTGGGGATGAATTAGGATGAATCCTAATCCTAACCCTAGTTTGGATTTTCAGGCTTCCATCTCAAGAGGCCAACATGGCGAGAAAGCCCTCTATGAATCAGGCGCACGCGTGGTCCATGTCTCCTACTACTCAGCCCCCTGGGATGCCTGCACCGGCACTGGTGGATCGATCCTGCCATGTTCCTAGGCCCTGACCCTAACCCTTGGTGGGGTTTCATGCTTCTGTCCCCAGAGGCATGTCCCTCGAGTCCTCCAGATTGGGGACCTCTGAACCATACCGCATGACTCTGCCTGCCATGGGTGCCCTGCTGAGCTGCAGAAAACCCTCAGACCTGGAGAAAGCTGCATGCCCACCCTGAGATCATCTCCCACATTTGGCACCACGTTGTGCTTCAAACTTGGAAGCTGACGCCCGACAAGAATCCCTCCTTCGATTCTGTCCCTGGAAAGCTACATTGTGCGTGGGTCCTCGGTGGAATGGCTTGCCGCCGGCCCACTTTCCTGGATGACCACGACACACACCTAGCGAGAAAGTGCTCTACACCGCGGGCGCCAGCAAGGCCTGAATTGTCACCCAACGCTGGGCGATTCTCACAAGCTTTCTACTTTCTGCCAACATTGATAAAGATTTAGACAGAAAGCCATGAGCATTGGCCAGAAAACACACAGTGAACTCGCTTCCTGTGGCACGGATCCACGGGGCCGCTAACTGGGCCTAGCCCCGGGAACAGAGTGGTCAAGGATGGAATCCGGTGAGAAATCCCTCTAAGAACCATGCGCAGGCGAAGCCAAGGACACCTACTACTCAGCCGCCTGGGATGCCCACCCTAGCGATGGAATTTCTGGCCTGCCATGCCCCTAGGCCCTGGCCCAAACCCTCAGTTGGGTTTTCAGGCTTCGGTCCCTAGGGGTCTGGCCTCGAGACCTACAGATTGGAAACCTCTGAGCCGCACTGCATGATTCCACTTGCCACCAAGGAGAAAATGGTGCTGCTCGAAGCTACGCAAAACCCCTCAAAGCAGGAGAAACCTGCATAATACCACTGCGGCCATCCCACACATTCTGCTCCCACCAGGACACAAACGTGAAGGCTGACGCCCACCCATACCCCCTCCCTTAACTCGGCCCCCTGGAAAGCTTCCCTGCATGGGGCACGTGGGGAAGCCCTGTGGGTCCGGCCCATGTTCCCGGATGGCCACAACACACACCTAGTGAGAAAACGCTCTAGACCGCAGGCGACAGCGCAATCCGAGTCACAGCCTATCACCGGCCAATTCTCATGAGCTTTCTGCCCATATCGATTTGGGCAGAAAGCTTGAGAGAATTGGCCGGAGAACCCACGGCAAACTCACTTCCTGCGGGTCATGTCTAAAGGGCTGCTGCCTGGGCCTGGCCCAAGGTCCCAAGGGTTCATGACCCGAACCCTGTGAGAAAGCCTTCTATGAGTGAGATGCATGTAAGGTCAATGGCACCTGCTCCTCAGCCCCCAGCAGTGCCCACCGTGGCACTGGCAGATCGGGCCTGCCGTGCCCATAGACCCTGTCCCTAACCCTCAGTTGGGTGTTCAGGCTTCTGATCCCAGGAGCCTGACCCTCGAGTCCACACGTGAACCAAAGCACATAACCCCGCCTGCCACCCAGGAGGAAACGGTGCTACTGGAGCTGCACAAAACCCTCAGAGCGGGATGAACCTGCACGACCCCCTGAGACCAACCCCCTCCTTGGATGCCCCACCATGCCTCAAACACATAGACAGACACCCATCCAGAACCCCTCCCTCAACTCTGCCCCTGGAAAGTTCCCCTGCGTGGGAGACCCAGGGGGAGCCATGAGGGACCGTCCTGTGTTCCAGATGGCCGTGACACGCACCAAGCAAGAAACTGCTCTAGACCACGGGTGCCGGTTCGACCTGAATCGCCACCCAACGCCAGCCAATTTTCACAAACTTTCTTCCCAAACGGATATCAATTTGGGCAGAAAGCTCCTGAGATTTGGCCGGAAAACCCCCGCTTCCTGGGGCACATGTCCACAGGGCCTTCACCTGGGCCTGGCCCGGGATCCTGAGAGCCTGAACCCTATAAGAAAGCATCCTACAAATCAGGCACACACGAGGCCATCACCTCCTGGGACTCATCCCCCTGGGTTGCCCGCCCCAGCGCAGGTGGATTCGGCCTGCCATGACCCTAGGCCATGGCCCCAACACTTGGTTACATTTTCAGTCTTCCTTCTTCATGACCTGTCCCTCGAGCCCTCAAACTGGGGAACCCTGAAGCATACCCAGTGAGTCCGACTGCTACCCAGGAGGAATCCACACCCTTTAGAACTGCAGAAACCCTCAGGTTGGGAGAAACCTGTATGCCCCCCACGCGAGGCCATCGGCCACCTGCTGCACCACACTAGGCCAAAAACTCCCAGGCTGGCACCCAAGTAGAACACCTTCCTCAGCTCTGCCCCTGGAAAGCTCCCCTGCCCTGGGGCCCTCGGGGGAGCTGCGTGGGACAGGCCCGTGTTCCCAGATGCCCATGACACGCACCGAGCGAGGAAGTGCTCTAGACCACGAGCGACAGTGCGGCCCGAATCGCTGCCCGATGCCGGACAATTTTCATGAGCGTTCTTCCCAGATTGATATGGATTTGGGAAGAAGGCACATGAAAATTTGCTAGAAAACCCCTGGCAACCTCGTTTCTGGCAGCGCGTGTCTGGAGGGCCTCCACCTGGGCCTAGCTTGGGGTCCTGAGTGGTCACATGCCAAACCCTGGGAGAAAGCTCTCTATAAATTAGGCACACATGAGGCCAAACACTCCTGCTACACAGCCCCCCAGAGTGCCCACACTGGCAACGAGTACTCAGACCCAGGGATGTCTGTCCCTGCACTCATGGGTCAGGCCCACCATGACCCTAGGCCATGGCCCTAACCCTTAGTTGGGATTTCAGTCTTCCTTCTCCAGGGGTATGTCCCTCGACCGCCCAAACTGGGGAAACCTGAAACACACCCCAAGACTCTACCTGCCACCCAGGAGGAAAGCATCCCATTGGGAGCTGCGGAAAACCCTCCAAGTGGGAGAAACCTGTATACCCCCGAGGCTCTCGCCCACCTTCGGCACCACACCAGGACAAAATTGGAGGCGGATGCCCAGCCAGAACCCCTAGGCCGTGGCCGTAACCCTCGGTGGGGCTTTCAGTCTTCCTTCTCCAGGCCTGTCCCTCAAGGCCTAAAATTGGGGAACCCTGAAACACACCCCATGAGTCTGCCTGCCGCCCAGGAGGAAACCATGCCCTTCGGAGCTGCAGAAAACCCTCACAGCAGGAGAAACCCGCAAGTCCCACCTGAGGCCATACCCCACATTTGGCGCAAACCCGGGCTGAAAACCCCCAGGCTGAAACCCAGCCGGAACCCCTCCCTCAACATTGCCCCCAGAAAGTTCCCCAAAGTGGGGGCCCTCGGGGGAGCCATGTGGGCCCAGCTTGTGTTCCTGGATGGCCGCGATATGCACGGAGCGAGAAAGCACTCTAGATCACAAGCACCGGCGCGGCCGGATTTGCCGCGCCACCAAGCTGTTTCTCATGAGCTTTCTGCCCAAATCGATATCAACTTGGGCAGAAAGCTTGTGAGATTTGGCTGGTAAAGCCCTGGTGAACCCCTCCCTTGACTCTGAACTCAGGGAGCTCCCCAGCGTGGGGGCCTGACCTGTTACTGGACGGCCGCAACACGCACCTAGTGAGAAGCGCTCTAGATTGCAGGCGCCAGCGTGGCCCCAATCACCGCCGAACGCTGGCCAATACTCATTAATTTTCTGCCAGAAATCTCATGAGAACTAGCCAGAAGACCCACGGCCAACTCGCTCCCAAAGCCTCAGGCATGCGGGACTGCTGCCTGGGCCTGGCCCAGGGTGCCAAGTGGTCTCAGCCTGAACCCTGCGAGAAGCCGCCTATGAGTCGGGCATACTCAAGACCACGCATCCTGCTCCTCACCCCCTGCAGTGCCCACCCCAGAGCTGGCCAATCAGGACGGCCATGTCCCTAGGCCTGAATCCAAACACTTGGTTCGGTTTTCAGTCTTCCATCCCCAGGGGCCTTTCCCTTGAGCCCTCAGATTGGGGATCCCTGATCCACACCCCATGACTCTGCCTGCTACCCAGAAGGAAACTGTGCTGTTCGGAGCTGCACAAAATCCTCAGAGTGGGAGAAACCTGCATGCCATCCCTGAGGCAACCCCGACTTTGGCTCCCCACCAGACCACAGGCATGGAGGCTGACGCCCAGCCGGAACCCCTCCCTCAACTCTGCCCCCAGGAAGCTTCCCTGCACAGGGTCCCTCGTGGGAGCCTGGCCCATGTTCCAGATGGCCAGGACAGGCAGCTGGCAAGAACGCATTGGAGACCGCGGGTGCCAGCGCGGCCTAAATTGCCACCCAATACCAGACAATTCTCACGAGCTTTCTGCCCAAATCGATATCTATGTGGGCAAAAAACTCGTGACAATCGGCTGAAAAACCTCTGGTGAACTCGCTGCCAGCTGCGTGGGTCTACAAGGCCACCACATGGCCGTGGCCCAGGATCCCGAGTGGTTGTGGCCAGAACCCTGCGAGAAAGCCCTCGAGGACCCCGGGCACACGTGAGGTCAATGCCTCCGACTACTCAGACCCCTGGGGTGTCCGAACCGGCACTAGGGGATCAAACCTGCCATGCCCCTAGGCCCTCACCCTAACATGCATTTGGGTTTTCAGTCTTCTGTTCCCAAGGGCCTGTCCCTCGAGTCCTCCAGATAGGGGACCCCTGACGCACACCCCATGACTCTGCCTGCCACCCAGACAGAAAACATGCGATTTGGAGCTGCGAACAACCCTCAGAGCAAGAGAAAAGGACATGTCCCCCGTGAGTCCATCCACATTCAACTCAACACTGGGCCAGAAACAGAGATTGACGCCCAGTCGTACCCCCTGCTTAACTCTGCTCCTGGAAAGCTCCCGGCGCCGGGACCCTCGGGGGAGCCACGTGGGCCCGGCTCATGTTCCCAGATGGCCACGTCACACACCTAGCGAGAAAGCGCTCTAGACTGCGGGGACCAGTGCGGCCCGAAAGGCCACCCAACGCCAGCAAATTCTCATGAGCTTTCTGCACAAATCAATATCGATTTAGGCAGAAAGCTCTTGAGAACTGGCCGGGAAAACCCCAGCGAACTTGCTTCCTGCAACGCATGTCTACAGGACCTCTGCCTGGGCCTATCCTGTGGTCCCGAGTGGTCGAGTCCCCAGCCCTGCAAGAAAGCCCTCTATGATCTAGGCGCACGGGAGGCCAAGGCCTCCCGCTACTCAGCCCTATGGGATGCACAACCAAGCACTGGAAGATCTGGCCTGCTGTGCCCCTAGGCCCTAGCCCTAACCCTCTGTTGGGTTTTTGGACTTCTGTCCCCTGGGGTCTGTCCCTCGAGTCCTCCAGATTGGGGACCCCTGATCTAAAACCCATGACTCCACCTGCAATCCAGGTAGAAACTGTGCCATTCGGACCTGCGCAAAACCCTCAGAGTGGGATTAACTTGCACGGCCCCATGAGGCCACCCCCCACCTTCAGTCCACTACCAGGCCCCAAACATGAAGGTTGATGCCCAGCTACACCCCCTCCTCCTTAACTCGGACCCTGGGAAAGCTCCCCTCTGTGGGGGCCAAGGGGGACCCATTAAGCCCTGCCCTTGTTCCCAGATGGCTACAATACGCACCTACTGATAAAACAATGTAGACCAAGGGCACCAGCGCTGCCTGAATCGCCACCCAACACCAGCCAATTATCATAAACTTTCTGCCCAAAAAGATATTGATTTGGGCAGGAAGCTCCTGAGTCTTGGCTGGGAAACCCCGGGCGAACTCGCTTCCTGTGCTGCATGTCTGCGGGGCCTGCGCCTGTGCCTAGCCTGGGGTCCTGAGTGGTCCCAGACCTAATCCTGTGAGAAAGCCCTCTATGAGCCAGACCCGCGGGATAACGATGCCTTCCACTACTCAAGCCCCTCGGATGCCCGCCCTGGCGCTGGCAGATCAGGCCTGACATGACCCTAGGCCTTGAGCCTAACCCTCTGTTGGGTTTTCAGACTTCTGTCCCCAGGGCCATGTACCTCGAGTCCTCCAGATAGGGGAACCCTGAGCCACACCCCATGACTCCGCCTCACACCGAGGAGGAAACCATGCCTTCATAGCTGCGCAAAACCCTCAGAGCTGTAGAAACCTGCATACCCTCGCTGAGGCCAACGGCACCTTGGGCGCCCCACCAGGCCGCAAACTCGGAGGCTGAGGCTCAGCAGGAACCCGCCCCTCAATTCTAACCCTGCAAACCTCCACTGTGCAGGGTCCCTTGAGGGAGCTGCCTGGGCCCGACCCATGTTCTCTGATGGCTGTGACATGCACTTAGCGAAAAAGCGCTCTAGATCCCAGGCGCCTGTGCAGCCTGAGTTGCTGCCCAATGCCACCAATTCTCATGAGCTTTCTGTCCAAACTGATATTGATTTGGGCAGATAGCTCATGAGAATCGGCCGGAAAACCCCCAGCGAACTCGCTTCCTGGGGTGCACGGCTGCAGGGCCTCCACCTGGGCCCATCCTGCTCTACAAGGCAGGTGCACATGAAGCCGATGCCTCCTGCTACTCAGCCCTCTGGGGTGCCTGCACCGAAACTGGCAAATTGGACCCGCCGTGCCCATAGTCCCTGGCTATAACTTTTAGTTGCGTTTTCAGGCCTCCAGTCTCAGGGGCCTGTCCCCCAAGCCCTCCAGATTGTTGACCCCAGAGCCGCACCCCGGGAGTCCACCTGCCGCCAAGGAGGAAACAGTGCCATCCGCATCTTCCCAGAATCCTCAGAACGGAACAAATCTGCATGCTGCCCTGAAGCCACCCCTACCTCCGGCACCCCCCAGCCTGACCAAAAAAACCAGAGCCTGATGTGCCAATGGACCCCCATCCTCAACTCAGCCACCCAGGGATCCTGCCACGGCACCAGCAGATCGGTCCTGCCATGACCCTAAACCCTAACCCTAACCCCAGGTTGGCTTTTCAGGCTTCTGTCCCCAGATACCTGGTTCCCAAGCCCTCCAGATTGGGGACCCCTGAGCCACACCCCAGGACTCTGCCTGACACCCAGGAGGAAACCGTACCATTCGGAGCTATGCAAAACCTTCCGAGTGGAAGTAACCTTCATGTCCCCCAGAGGCTAACCCCACCTTCGGTGCCCACTGGGCCACAAACATGGAGGCTGACACTCAGCCGGACACCCTCCGTCGACTCTGCTCCCAGAAAGCTCCCCTGCACGGTGGCCCTGGGGGGAGCCACTTGGGCCCAGCCCATGTTCCCTGATGGCCGTGACACACACCTACTGAGAAAGCGCTCTAGACCGTGGGCTCCAGTGTGACCCTAATCACTACCCAACACCGGCCCATTCTCATGAGCTTTCTTCCCAGATGGATATCAATTTGTGTCTAGAGCTCCTAAGAGTTGACAAGGAAACCCCGTTGAACTCACTTCCTGCGGCGCATGTCTGCAGGACTTCCGCCTGGGCCTAGCCTCGGGTCCTGAGGGGCCGCGGCCCAAACCCTGCAAGAAAGCCCTCTACAAGGCAGGTACATGCAAGATAAATGCCTCCCATTACTCAGGCCCCTGGGGTGCCTGCCCAATGGCTGGCGAATCAGGTCTGCCATGCCCCTAGGCCCTAGCCCTGATCCTCAGTTGGGTTTTCAGGCTTCCACCCCCAGGACCTGTCCCCTGAGCCCTCCAGATGGAGGATCCTGGAGCCACAGCCCAGAACTCTGTCTGCCACCCAGAAGGAAACCATGCCCTTCGGGGCTGCGAAAAACCCTCCGAGAGGGAACAACCTGAATGCCCCCACGGAAGCCTCCCCCACCTTCAGCACTCCACCAAGCCACAAAAACGGAGGGTGACGTTCAGACGGCCCCCTCCATCCAATCTGACTCCAGAAAGCTCCCCTGCACCGGAGCCCTCGGGGGATCCATGTCGACCCAGCCCAAGTTCCCTGATGGCCGCAACACGCTCCTAATGAGAAAGCGATCTAGACCGCAGGAACCAGTGCGGCCCGAAACGCCACCCAGCAACGGCCAGTTCTCACAAGCTTTCTGCCCAAATTGATGTCGATTTGGGCAGAAAGCTCGTGAGAATTAGCCGGAAAACACCCGGTGAACTTGCTCCTAGGGGTGCAGCCCCGCAGGACCACTGCCTGGCCTGGCCCCCAGTCCCAAGTGCTCACGGCCCTAAGGCTGGAAGAAAGTGCTCTATGAAGCAGGCACATGCAAGGCCAATACCTCCTGCTACTAAGCCCCTTGGGGTGCCCACCCCGGCACTGGCAGATCAAGCATGCCATGACCCTAGGCCCTGGCCCTAACCCTAGGTTGGATTTTCAGGCTTCCATCCCCAAGGGCCTATCCCCCAAACCCTCTAGATTGGGGACCCCAGAGCCACACCCCAGCAGTCCACCGGCCCCTCGGGAGGAGACCGCACCCACGCAGAACCCTCAGAAAAGAACAAACCCTCATGCTTCCCTGAGACCACCCCCACCTCAGGCAGCCCACCCGGCCACAAAACCAAGAGCCTGATGCACTGCTGGACCCCTGTCCTCGACTCAGGTACCTGGGGATCCTCCTTCAGTGTGGGCATATTAGGCCTGTCATACCCCTAGGCCCTAACAGTAACCCTAGGGTGGGTTCTCGGGCTTCTGTCCCCGTAGAACTAGCCACCGATCCCTCCAGACTGTGGACCTCTGAGCCACAGCCCAGGACTCCACCTGCCACCCAGGAAGGAACCATGCTGCTTGGAGCTGTGCAAAACCCTCAGAGTGGGAGAAACCTGCATACCCCTCCTGAGGCCACCCCCACATATGGCTCCCCACCAGACCACAAACATGCAGGCTGGTGCTCAGCTGGACCCCCTCCCTCAACTCTGCCTGTGGAGCAGGGGAGCTGCATGGGCCCAACCCATGTTCCTGGATGGCCACAACACACACCGAGAAAGAGCTCTAGACTGCATGCGCCAGCATGGCCTGAATCACCACCCAATGCTGACCAATTCTCACAGCTTTCTGCCCAAACCGATATATCAATTTGGGCAGAAAAAAATGTCAGATTTAGCCAGAAAAACCCAGCGAACTTGCATTTGGCGGCACAGGCTGGCAGGGCCACTGTAGGGGTGCCAAGTAGTTGTGGTCCAAACCCTGCTAGAAAGCCCTCTGTGAGGCAGGTGCACATGATGCCAACCACTCCTGCTACTCAACCCCTGAGGTGTGCGCCCTGGCACTGGCGTATCAGGTCTGCGATGCCTCTAGGCCCTTGCCCTAAGCCTCGGTTGGGGTTTCAGGCTTCCATCCCCAGGGGTCTGTCCCCAGAGCCCTCCATATTGGGGACCCCAGAGCCACACCCCAGGAGTCCACCTGCCACCCAAGAGCAAACCGTGCTATTTGGACCTGTGCAGTACCCTCAGACCGTGAGAAATCCCCATGCCTCCCTAAAGCTAACCCCACCTCTGGCGGCCACCCCTGGCCACAGAAACCAGAGTCTGACACACTGCCTGACCCCCGTCCTCTACTCAGCACCCCTGGGATCCCACCTAAGAGCCATCAGATTGGGTCTACCATACCCCTAGGACCAAACCCTACTTTGGTTTTCAGAATTGTGTCCCCAGAGACCTGGCGCCCAATCCCTCCAGGTTAGGGAACCCTGAGCCACACCCCAGGATTCCGCCTGCCACCCAGGTGGAAACCATGGCGTTTAGAGCAGCGTAGAACCCTCAGAGTATGAGAAACCTGCATACACCCCGGAGACTGCCAGCACATTCGGCAGCTCCCCTGGCCACAAACCCGGGGCCTGAGGTGCCGCCTGACCCCCATCCTCAACTCAGTCCCCTGGAAATCTCACTTCAGCATGGGCAGATCAGCCCTACCATGCCCCTAGGCCCTCACCATAACCCTAGGTTGGGTTTTCATGCTCCTGCCCCAGAGGCCTGGCCCCCAAGCCCTCCACATTGGGTACCCCTGAGCACACCCTAGGACTCCACCTTCCCTACAGGCGGAAACCATGCTGCTCAGAACTGCACAGAGATCTCAGAGTGGGAGAAAACTGCATGACCCCTGAGACCACCCACTTTGTGCCCCCCACAGACCACAAAGCCAAAGCCTGATGCCCAGCCTGACCCCTTCCCTAAACTCTGCCCCTGGGGAGCAAGTCTCAGCAAGGACCCTCAGGCAAGTCCTGTGGGTCTAGCCCTTGGTTCCAGATGGTCGCAACATGCCCTTGGCAAGAAAGTGCTCCAAACACCACACACGCATACCCCGAATCACTACACAATTTCAGCCAATTCTCTTAATCTTTCTGCACAAATTGATATGGACTTGGACAGAAACCTCGTGAGAATTGGCAAGAAACCCCCTGGCAAACTCGCTTCTGGCACTAGGAGCCCTCAGGGGAGCCGACTGGGTCTAGACGGTGGTCCCAGGGGTCACAGCCTGAACCTTCTGAAAAAGTACTCTCAACAACAGGCACTTGCTGGCCTGAATCACCCCAGAACACTGGCGACCCCTGCCCTCTACTCAGCCCCCTGAAAAGGTCATCTCAGCCCTGGCAGATCAGGCCTTCCAGGCCCTTAGGCCCTAACCCTAACCCTAGGTTGTGTTTTTAGGTTCCGTCACCAGAGGTGTGGCCCCCAAGCCCTCCAGACTGGGGAACCCTGAGCCAAACCACAGGACTCCGCCCATTCCCCAGGAGGAAACGGTTCTATTTGGAACTGTGCAAATCCCTCCAAGTAGGAGACTCGTACATGCCCCCCTGAGATCACCCCCACATCCAGCGCCCCCCCCCCGGAAGAAAAGCCTCATCCTGACACTCTGCTTGACCCCTGACCTCAACTTGGCCCCCCAGGGATCTTGCCTCAGTGATGACAGATCAGGCCTGCCACGGCCCTAGGCCCTAACCCTGACCCTATGTTAAGTTTTAATTCTTCCATCCCCACAGGCCTGCCCCCAATCCCTGCAAACCATACCAGAGGATTCTGCTTGCCGCCCAGAAAGAACTGTGTCATTTGCAACTCCATAAAGGCTTCAGAGCAGAAGAAATCCACATACCCACATGAGACCACCATCCACCTTCAGCCGCCTCATGGACACAGTCCTGGAGTCTGACCCTCAGCCTGACTCACGCCCTCAACTCAGCCCCCCAGGGCCCTTGCCTCAGCGCAGGAAGATCTGACCTTTGTGCCCCTACACCCTGACCCTTTCTCTAGCTTGGGTTTTCAGGCTTCTGTCCACAGAGTCCTGGCCCTCGAGCCCTCCAGACTGGGGACACTTGCGTCATTGCCGTGGCATCCGCCCGCCACCCAGCAGCTAACCGTGCCATTTGGAACGCTGGCAAAAACTTCATAGCAGGAGAAGTCAACATGCCCACCAGAGGCCACCCCCACCTTCACTGGAACCTGAGTACGAACCTGGAGACTGACATTCAGCCTGACCCACGCCCTCAACTCAAGCCCCTAGGGTGCTCGCCTCAGCGCCAGCAGACCCTAACAGTCTGTGGTGTTCTTCGGGGTCTGTCCCCAGAGACCTGACTCCCAATACCCAGAGACTGCATATGCGTGAGCGATACCAGTGGCCTCCTCCTGCCACCCAGAAGGCGTCCATGCCATTTGTTGTTCGAGAAAAGATTCAGAGAGGGGAAATATGTATGCCCACTTAACCCGCACCACCTTCAGCGTCCTCCTCTGGACACGTGGAGACTGATACTCAGCCTAACCCTTGCCTTCAACTCAAGCCCTCGGGAGTGTCACCTCAGCACTGGCAAATCAGGCCTGCCATGCCCCTAGGCCCTAACCCTAACTCTAGGTTGGATTCTAAGGCTTCCCTCCCCCAGAGTCCTGGCTCCAAATCCCCAAAGCCTGGAACATCTGAGCCGTGCCAGAGGACTCAGCATGCCGCCCAGAAGGATACCGTGCCGCTTCGAACTCAGCAATGGATTCAGAGTAGGAGTTATCTGCATGACCCCTTGAATCCACCACCCTATTGAGCGGCCCTCTGGACACAAACCCTAAGCCTGACACTCCCCCTGACCCATGCCCTCAATTCAGCCCCCTGGGAAGTTCACCATACTGATAGAAGATGGGCCATACCATGCCACTAGACCCTAACCTTAACCTTGGGTTGGCTTTTTAAAGAACCACTCCCACTGGTCTGGCTCTAAATCCCAGGGAATAGGCCACCTGCGGAAAGCAGAGGACTCACCCCACAGCAAGGTCAAAATCATGCCTTTTCAGAGAAAGGATTTAGAGCAGGAGAAATCTGAATGAAATCTTAAACTAATCCCTACTTATTTATACTTTAATACCATACTGACCATAATATGGAGACTCATACCCTCCTTATCTCTACACCTCAACTCAGAGCTTGTGAAGGCCTCCGTACCTAAGCAGATCACACCTTCCATGCTACTGGGTTTACCGCCATCCTAGCTTAAGACATGGGTATATACATAACACACCTTTCCACAAAAAGGACATTCGAGTGACCGACAGACACACGGAAAAGTACTCAACATCAGTGACCGTGAGGAAATCGCAAATCAAAACCACAATTAGATACCACCTTACAACTTTCGGCATGGTTAAATATATCAAGACAGGGAGCAACAAATGTTGGCAAGGATGCAGTGAAAGAGTAACCCTCTTACACTTTGGTGGGAATGCAAGCTCATACAGCCACTCTGTAAAATGGTATTGAGTTTCCTGAAGAAGTTAAAAATAGAGCTACTCTATGATCTAGCGATTGCACTACTAGGTATTTACCCTGAAGATACAGATTTAGTGAAAAGCGGTTACACCTTCTCACCAAGGTTTCTAGCAGAAATATCCACTATAGCCAAACTACAGAAAGAGCCCAGATGTTCACGGGCAGATGAAAGCATAAAGAAGATGTGGTTCATATCTACAATAGAATAGTATTCAGCCATCAGAGAGGATGAATACTTACCATCACATCGACCTGAATGGAACTAGACGGAATTATGCTGAGGGGAATAAGTCTATCAGAGAAAGACGATTATCATATGGTTTCACTCTTATATGAACTATAAGAAACAGCACAGAGGATCATAGGGGAAGGGAGGAAAAACTGAATGGGAAGTTATCGGAGAGGGAGGAAAACCATGAGAGACTCTTAACTACAGAGACAAGCTGAGGGTTGCTGGAGGAGATCACTGGGTGATGGGCATGAAGGAGAGCTTAGGACGCAATGTGCACCGGGTGTTATACGCAACTGATGTATTATTGACCACTACATCGGAAACGAATGATGTACTGTAAGTTGGCTAACTGAATTTAAATTAAACAGACAGAGCTCAAATAAAAATTTGTATGGAACCACAAATGATACTGAATAGCTAACACAATGTTGAGAATAAGAAGAAAGCTGGAAGAGTCACGATTCCAGATTTCAATTTATACTACAAAGCTATAGTCATCCTAACAGTGTGGTACTGGCACAAAAATACAATAACCAAGGGAATGGGATAGAAGCCCAGACATAAACCCACAATTATGAGGCTAATTAATCTTCCACAAAGCAGGTAAGAATATCAAAAGGGAAAAGGACAGTCTCTGTAACAAATAGTGTTGGAGAAACTGGACATCTATGAGCAAGAGAATGAAATCAGACCACTTTCTGACACCATACAGACAAATAAACTCAAAACAGTTTCATGACCTCAGTGGGAGACCTGAAACCATAGAAATCCTACAAGACAACACAGACAGTAACTTCTTGACATGGACCATAGCAATATTTTTATCAACTGTCTCCTGAAGCAAAGGAAACAAAAGAAAGAATAAACCATTGGGACTATATTAAAATAAAAATTTTCCACATGGTGGTAAAACAATGAAAAAGTAATAATAAGATGACCTATGGAAAAGGAGAAGATATCCTATGCAATAAAGAGATACTGTCTAAAATATATAAAACTGATACTGTTCAACACCCAAAAGACCAAATTGTCCAGTTGAAAAATGGGCATAAGATACAAACAGACATGTCTCCAAGGAATACAGATGGCTGACAGAAAAGATGTTCACCACCACCCATCATCAAGAAGATGCAAACCAAAAGTACAGTAAGATATTACCTCCTACTGTCAGAATGGCTCACATACAGCACAAGAAACAGCAGATGTTGGGAGGATGTGAAGAAAGGGGAACTCTCATGCTCTGTTGGTGGGAATGAACCTAGCGCAGCCACTCTGGAAAACAGTATGGAGGTTCCACAAGATGTTACAAATAGAGCTACCCTAGGATCCAGCAATCACACTACTACGAATATGCAAATAGTAACTCAAAAGGATGCATGCACCCCTATGTTTCTTGCAACATTATTTACAAGATCACAATATGAAAGCAACCCAAGTGTCTGTTGATAAAGCGATAAATGAGATGATAGATGCTTACACACATACACACACAGACAGTAGAATATTATTCAGCCATAAAAAGAATAAAATCTTGCCATTTGCAGCCACATGGGTGGAGCTAGAAAGTATTATCCTAAGTGAAATCAGTCAGTCAGAGAAAGACAATACCATAGGATGTCCCTCCTGTCTAGAATTTAGGAAATAAACATACATAAACAAAGGAGAAATAAGAGAAAAAACCAAAAACAGATTCTTAACAATAGAGTAAAAACTGATGGTTACCAGATGGGAGATTACTGGAGGGATGAGTGAAACAGAGGAAGGGGACAGAGAGTACACTTCTCCTGATGAGCACTGAGTCACATATGGAATTGCTGAATCACACGACTGTACAACTGAAACTAATACAACACTGGGTTAACTCAACTGGAATTAAAATAAATAATTTTTTAAAAAAGATTTTTCTTCCAATAACCTATTTGAAAGAGCTGTTGCTACATAATGTTCATAAGCCCTACTTGGGAGTATTTACTCTACGATAATTATTTGCGCTATGCCTGGAATTCAAATTTCACTGAATTCTTATACGATTTTTTATTTTATTTTTTCAGTATTCCAAGATTCATTGTTTATGCACCACACCCAATGTTCCATGCAATACGTGCCCTCCTTAATACCCATCACCAGGCTCACCTAACCCCCCACCACTTCCCTTCCAAAACCCTCAGTTTGTTTCTCAGAGTCCACAGTCTCGCGTGGTTCATCTCCCCCTCCGATTTCCCCCAACTCACTTTTCCTTTCCTTCTCCTAAAGGCCTCCATATTATTCCCTATCCTCCACAAGTAAGTGAAACCACATAATCGACTCTCTCTTCTTGGCTTATTTCACTCAGCTTAATGTCCTCCAGTCCCATCCACGTTAATACAAAAGTTGAGTATTTGTCTTTTCTGGTGGAGGCATAACATTCCGTTGTATGTATGGACCATATCTTCTTTATCCATCAAGCTGTTGAAGGGCATCTTGGCTTTTTCCACAGATTGGCGACTGTGGCCGTTGTTGCTATGAACATTGGGGTACAGATGGCCCTTCTGTTTACTACATCTGTATCTTTGAGGTAAATACACACTAGTACAATTGCAAGGTCACGGGGTAGCTCTATTTTTAATTTCTTAACGAATCTGAACACTTATTTCCAAAGTGACTGCACAGACTTGCATTCCCACCAACAGTGTAAGAGGGTTCCCCTTTCTCCGCATCCTCTCCAACACTTGTTGTTTACTGTCTTGTTAATTTTGGCCATTCTAATTGGTATAAAGTGGTATCTCAATGTGGTTTTGATTTGAATCTCCCTGATGGCTAATGTGTCTGTTAGCCATTTGTATATCTTCTTTAGAGAAGTGTCTGTTCATGTCTTCTGCCCATTTTTTGACTTGATTGTCTGTTGAATTCTTCTACTTTGCCTGTTAACCCTAGTCCATGGGAGCCATAGTCCCTTTCTGTCCAGTCTCAGCACCTATGCATTCAATAGTATAAGTAGAGACAGATGCCACTTCATAATCCAAAAGGCTAATACTGTTACTGGTTTAGGATGAGATAGTCACAGAGTGTGGGACAGGTTTCAGAGAAGGTCTGTTATACATCCTGGATATCTAATTCAGTGATCTTCACCTGGATCCATTTGGCTAATAGTTTCCCCGTGGATGGGTTTGCTTCCAAGCACATACATGGAAGATACAAATGTGGATGGGCTCGGTGCAGGACAGGAAGAAGACCAAGTACAGACCAGGGTACAATCCCTCCCCTGATTGAGTAAATGCCATGGGTGCGGGTATAGGAGGCAGAAGCAATGTGAAAACACCAAGGTCACCAACTGAAGGCAGGAGTACAGATCAAGGGATCTTGAGATACGGGGCTTGGAGGCTGCTCTGAGCTAACTCTGGGAGGAAGAGGGGGTAAAGAGTGATAAAGAGAGTATCTGCCCCTGTCCTGGCCCATGCCAGCTGCCCACCCTCCCGGCCACATCAGTCTACACAGAGGGCACATCCTGGTCTCAGGATGGGCTGGCTCAAGTCCTGCAACCATCAGGGGGACAGCTGGCTCCAGGGCTCAGGGATATGCTGAGGGAATTGAGAAGGAAGGCTTACCCTCTGAGGTCATCCCCTCCTTGAACAGACAGCCCTACAGGACTGCTGAAAACCCACTAACAGGTTCGAAAGACATGGCATGGGCAAACCAGGGTCATGAGAAATTGAAAACAATATTCATTTTTTAAGTTTAGAGCTGTAAGCTCAGGAAGTGGGGAGGAAGTCCCTGAGGAGGACTGAGGGGAGGGCAGGCCAGGCTGAAAAGGGAGATGGATCTCTTGATTGGGGACCTGCAGCCCCCTTCCAGGGCAAGGTATTGTCCTCACCTCACAGGGGATCCACAGAAGTGTTCCATCAGGGTACTGACAGGGCTACCTCTTTAGAAGGCTACCCTGGCATCGGGTTTCACAGAGCAGAAGAGGAGGACCAGATGGAGGGAAAGCAACACCCCAGAGGTCATGGACAAGAGGGCAAGAATAGAGGCTCATGACCATGAAGATGATGAAGAGTAGGAAGCGACAGCATGGGAGCCCACTGGCACAAAAGTACCATGGGCACAGTGTCCACAGCTTCAGTGACTGGGTGTCTCTGGCCAGGCATGACTGACCTCGTGAGCTCCAGATTAGTCCTGACCACCACCCCGGGAAGTAGGCACCACCACATCCCTCCTCTCCCCATGTTGCTCATAGGAATCACAGTCGCCAGATCCCGATCAGCTTTCATGGAAGTCAAATAGTGGCTCTCCCCACACACTGCCCTTCTAGTGGCACTCTAGTGTGACCCTGTGCCTGGCCAGGGACTGCTGTCTACCTGACTACACACAACTCAATAGACAGGAGGGTGTCCCTGATTTCCACAGGACATGATGAGACAGATCCACAGGCCCTGCTACCCCACCCACCACCAACACCAAGTGGGTCACTCAGGACCTCAGCTATTGTCATGAAGCGCACCATGCCCTGTTTCAGTCACTTTCAACAGAAAGCCTAGTTCGAATCCCCCACAATACCATACATCCTGGTCGCTGACCTGGGGCCATGCCACGAACTCACATGGCACCTTTCTGTTAGAGAAAGGCACCCCTGCACCTCATATAAAATGCTTCTAATGAAGTACACGTCCATCAGGACTAAAGTGTGAACAGTGGTATACAGCCTGCATGGTAGTCAGTACTTCTGATGAGGGTTAACCCCCACCCCCCGACTCCAGTCTCACAAAACCTCCCTCTGTCCCCACAGAACTCATGCTCTTCCCTCAGCCAAAAAAAAAAAAAAAAAAACAGGAAACAAACATTTAATATGAATGGTCCCCCTTCACCTTCTAATTCAGATCTTGTCCAATCACAACGATATGAAACTGGCCATCATTCACAAAAAGAAAATGAGACTGTCAAGAATATGGGGAGATTTAACAACATGCTACTAAACAACCAACTGTCAAAGAAGAAATCAAGAAATTTTAGAGGTACCCTGAGACAAAAAGGAGAACCTACAAAAACTTATGAGATGCAATAAAAGTAGTTCTAAGGGGAAAATTCATAGAAATTCAGATCCCTGTCAATCCAGAAAAAGGCTCTCCAATATACTTCCATGGGAAAAAAGGAGGGGGGAGAAAAGCAAATCCCCAAACCAGTAGGAATAAAAAAATAACAAAAAGGAATGTGGAAATAATTCAATGGAGACTAAAAAGACAAAAGATCAATGAAAATAAGAGCTGGGAGCCTGGGTGACTCAATGGGTTAAGCCTCTGCCTTCGACTCAGGTCATGATCTCAGGTTCCTGGGATCGAGCCCTGCATAGGGCTCTCCGCTCAGTGGGGAGCCTGCTTCCCCCTCCCTCCCTGCCTGCTCTCTGCCTACTTGTGATCTCTCTCTCTCTCTCTGTCAAATAAATAAATAAAATCCTTTTTAAAATAAAAAAAAGGAGATGTGGTTCATATATACAATGGAATATTACTCCACCTTCAGAAACGATGAATACTTACCATTTGCATGGACATGGATGGAACTGGAGGGGATTATGCTAAGTGAAATAAGTCAAGCAGAGAAAGACAGTTATCATACGGTTTCACTCCTATGTGGAATATAAGGAATAACACAGAGGATCATAGGGACAGGGTGGGAAACGTGAATGGGAAGATATCTGAGAAGGAGGAAAACCATATGAGACTCTGGACTCTGGGAAACAAATTGAGGGATGCAGAAAGGGAAGTGAGTGGGGGGATGGGATAACTGGGTGATGGGCATGAAAGAGGGCATGTGTGGTGATAGGCACTGGCTGTTGTACTCTGTGAATCATGGAAGTAATTGAATCATGAATAATGAATCATCGAACACTACATCAAAAACTAACAATGTGGGGCACCTGGGCGGATCAGTGGTTTAAAGCCTCTGCCTTCGGCTCAGGTCATGATCTCAGGGTCCTGTGATTGAGCCCCGCATAGGGCTTTCTTTAGCCTGCTTCCCTTCCTCTCTCTCTGCCTGCCTCTCTGCCTACTTGTGATCTCTGTCTGTCAAATAAATAAATATATAAAATCTTTAAAAAATATATATCAATGTATTATACCTTGCCTAATTGAATTTAAATTTTTAAAAATGAGGAACTTTTAAAAAAGGAATGAAAGATGATCCATGATGATGAATACCACAAAAATACAAAAGATCATCCGAGTACTATGAGCAAGTAGAGGCCAACACACTGGACAACCTAGAAGAAATGGGTAAGTCCCTACCAACAACCTAGAAAGACAGAACCATGAAAGGGAAAAAATCTGAACAGACTGATCACTAGTAAAAAAGATTGATTTAGGGGCACCTGGGTGGCTCAGTGGGTTAAAGCCTCTGCCTTTGGCTCAGGTCATGATCCCAGATCCTGGGATCGAGCCCCGCATCGGGCTCTGCTCAGCAAGGAGCCTGCTTCCCTTTCTCTCTCTGCCTGCCTCTCTGCCTACTTGTGATCTCTGGCTGTCTAATAAATAAATTTTTTTAAAAAAGATTGATTTGATAATCAAAAACCTCCCAAGAAACAGAGGTCCAAGACCGAAAAGTTTCACTGAGGAGTTCAGCCAGACAGTAGAAGAATTAATACAAATCCTTCACAAACTCTTTAAAAAATAGAAGAGGAGGGCATCCATTCAAACTCGTTTTAGGAACTAAGCACTATCCTGCTACCGAAACAATTCAAGAAAAGGATTCCAGAAACATACAAGAAAAGGAAATGCCAATATCCCTCATGAACATAGATGTCAAAATCCTCAAGAAATTAATCAGCAAATTGAATTCAACAATACATCAGGAGAATCCCACAACATGATCCACTGGGATTTTTCACAGTGAGGCAAGGACGATTCCACATCTGCACATCTACCAATGGGTACACCACCTCAACAAAATAAAAAATAAAATCCTATGATTGTTACAATAGATGCAGAAAGAAGTTCTCACAAATCTGGGCATTGGGGGAACATTCCTCAACACAATAAAGGCTCTATATGTTGCATGGAGCACTGGGTGTGGTACATAAACAATGAATTCTGGAACACTGAAAAGAAATTTTTAAAATAAATACATAAGTAATTTTTTAAAGGCCCTATATGAAAGGCCCATAGCTGACACCATACTCAAGAGTGAAAAGCTGAAAACTTTTCCACTAAGACCAAGAACAAGACAACGATCGCCACTTTCATTCAACACAGCACTGAAATTCCTAGACAAAACATTTAGACCAAAAAAATATATGAAATCCAAATAGGAAAAGAAAACAGTCACTATTTGCAGATGACAGGATACTACAAATAGAAATCCCTAATGATTCCACCAAAAAAACTGTTAGAGAAAACAAATTCAGTAAAGCTGCAGGATACAAAGTTGACATACAGAGACCTATTGCATTTCTTCTTTTAAAAGATTTTATTTATTTCTTTGACAGAGGAAGCATGAGCACAGTCAGGGGGAGCAACAGAGGGAGAGAGAAAAGCAGGCTCCCCACTGAGCAGGGAGCCCGATAAGGAGCTCCATCCCAGGACCCCAGAATCATGACCTGACCTGAAGGAAGATGCTTCACCAACAGAACCACCCAGGTGCCCCAACTTGTTGTGTTTCTATATACTGAAGACAAACTTTCACAAAAAGAAACTAAGAAAGCAATGCCATTTACAATTGCATGGAGAAAAAATACCTAGGAATAAGAGTAACCAAGAATAAGAAAGACCTGGTACACTGAACACATGGTGGAAAATAAAGGAAGTGCATGTGTGCATTGGGGTGGGGAGAAATGCGTGGGTCAAAGAAATGGAAGATGACACAAATAAACAGAAGCGTATGCCATGCTCATTAACTGGACATTAACATGTTCCTCATAGCCAAAGCAATCTAGAGATGTGATAAAATCCCAATCCGAATCCCAATGACATTATTCAAAGAAATAGAAGACAATTCTAAAATTCATATGGATTCACAAAATCCATATACCCAAATACCCAAAGCAATCTGGGGAAAGAAAGCTGCAGTCGCCACACTCCCAGATTTCAAACTAGAATACAATGTTATAATCATCAAAACCGAATGGTACTGGCATAAACACACACACACAGAATAGAATCGAACAAAATAGAAAGCTCAGAAACTAACCCACATGTATATAGTCTTAACTTACAACACAGGAGCAGAAAATGTACAATGCGGAGGGGACTTTCTCTTCAGTGAATGATACTGAGAAAACTGGACACTAAATGCAGAAGAATGTAACTAGATCACAACACCGCACACAGAAATTTTAAACGGATGAATGACTTGAACATAAGACCTGAATCCATAAGCCTCCAAGAAGAAAACACACGTAGTAAGTTTCTTCACATTGGTTTTGGCAAAGTCTTCAGATCAGACATCAAAAGCAAAGGCAACAAAGGCAAAAATAAGCAAGTGGAACAACATCAAACTGAAATCTTCTTCACGGCAAAAGAAACCAACAAAAACTTAAAAGGCAACCCACCCAGTGACAAAATCATCTGTAAATCATACATGTGAGAAGAGGCTAATATCCAAAATACACAAAACACACCTACAAATCTAAACAAAAACTAAATAAAAAACGGAAAGAATAAGTGAATAGATACTTTCCAATGATAACATACATGTGGGAAACAGACACAGAAAAAGTTGTTCAGCATCACTAATCGTCATCAGGGAACTGTAAGTCAAAACAGGAGTTAGCTGTCACAACTTTTGGAACGGCATTTGTCCCAGAGACAGATACCAGGTGTGGTCAAGCATGTGTAGATGAGGGACCCAATGGGCTGTTGGTGGGAATGTACATTGGTGCAGCCACAGTGGCAAACAGTAGGGAGGTTCCTGAAAATAATAAACACAACTACCGTGAGACCCAGTAATTGCTCTATCGAATATTTTTTTGAAAACACAAAAACACTCCCTCAAAAAGAGAGATGCACTCCCAAGTTCACTGGAGCATCGTTCACAATAACCAGTCACGGAAACAAACCTTGAGAACATTATGCTAAGGAACGTAGACACAGAACGACAAACCGATGCTCTCATGTCCAGTCCACATGGAAACAAAAACATAATGAACACATACATACTGAAAACAAATTGGTGGTTGCCAGATTCAGGGAAGTTGGGGGCGGGAAACAGATGAAGGTGGTCAAAGGTGCAATGTTTGAGTGATAAAATCTGCAAGTCATGAAATGTTCTGTGTCACAGAGAGACTAAAGCTAACCCTGCGGGAGGGGTCCAGGTTCCCCTGTTCTTTGAAAGTACATTTTTCCTAGGAAACCTTTCCTAGCAGAAATTATGTAAAGAAGTAATTACCATTAAATTGTACAGAAAAATTAGTGAGTATGATCGGACTCTAAAAATTTCTTCTCCTTGGCCTTTCTTCAGCCTCAGGACACAACTTCCTAATGGATACCCAAGAGAAATGGAGATAAAGCACAACGGATGCTCACAGCCACGATTCAAAGCACTGGTGGCTGGATATGGAGAGCACTGCCCAGGAAGGAGCTGGTTGGGGTGCACGCTGCCTCTGTAGGGGTTCCCCACAAAGCAGTGCTGAACGCAATGTCCACTCTTTGACTTTTTTCATAAGAGGGAAATCCTCTTCAGGTTTCTTCCTGCTACTGAAGCTGGGTGAAAACGTAGATCTTTCAAAAGAGCCAAGTGTCTTACCATGAACTTTGAAAGTGGGGGAGACTTGTACTTGAAAGTTGCTGAGGGGGCAGAAGCTCAGAGTTCTCCCAGACACGAACATCGGCAGGTCCACTGTGAAAGGTACTTTCCTCAGCATGTGGAACACAGACTCCCTCCTACTCCCAGAAACCTCCTCCTTCCCCTCACTTGGGGCAACCAACAAGAGCTGGGAGTTCTCTCAATTCCTCCTTTCTCCCATTCCCAATATCCAGGCCATCAGCAAATCTTGTGAACTCCGTCTTCAAAATGTACCCAGAATAGGATTAACCACTCCTTCCAAGGCCACCCATCTGGTCCACACTCGAACCTATCTCTTGCCTGAGTTCCTAGAAAAGCTTCATTATTGACCTCCCTTGTCTATCCTCAACACTGTGTCATCTGTTCTCAACACTGTAGCCAGGATGGCCCAGTGAAACAAGGTCCCATGGGGTCACAGCCCTGTAATGGCTTTCTGTCACCCTACTGTCACCTCCTGGAGGTCACGTCCTAAGCTGCCTCCTGTGGCCACAGGGCCTTCTTGCTGCTCCTGGACATACCTGGTATGCTCCGTCCCAGGGCTTTTGCACATGCTTTTCCTTCCATTTAGAATGCTCTTGATGTGATATCAGTCACCTTCTTTAGATCTTGATTCAAGTATCACCTTCCTAGTGAAATACCACCTTCCCCCATGTGAACATCGACCACCACCCCACCTCCCTTTCATCACCCCGGCCCTGCCTCCTGCTTTATATTTCCAGAGCAGTTATCACAACCACCAGTCCATCTTGGAAAGGGAGAAACAGAGGCCTACATGGATGGTTTCACTTCTGACTCACTCCACTTTCCTACTCCAGAGCCTTGGGGGAAAAGGTGACCAAAGCTCTTGCACAGTCAGGATGCCTGGGCCAAGGAGTCCACCTAATGCACCCTCCACACCATCAGGGAAATGAGCCATAAGGGGAATCCACTTGCACATGAAACCTGAAACCAGACACCTTCCTCGATTACAGGTGAGCACACACACTTCCTCCCCTTGCCTGATGAGCTCACCTGAGAAAGCTGAGCAGAAAAGCATCCCAGGGCCTCAATCTCCCTCTGGTCCACGTCCTGGGAAACAGACATCTCTCCTCCCTACACCAGCTACCTGTGACCGACATCCAGCATCCTCCTGTGGTCAGGCAGAGTGCTGCACCTATCCCTCTATCCTGGGATGTCATGACAAACCAGACGTTGGTGCACAGTTTTCCGGAAGGAACCTGCAGCAGCAGCAGCAGCAGCAGGCTTCCCAGGTTTGGCCTCAGTCGTGCACATCAGGCCCCAAGCGGAACTAGAGCTTCCTGGAGACTGGTGTGCTGTGTGCCCTTGGAACCGAATAGCAAGAGCTGAGATTTCAGTTCCAAATGAAAACTGGCCTCTTCCGCACAGCACAGGAAAGTGGAGGATCTCTCAGGTGTGTGGCTTTGGAAGAAGTTCTTCTGCTGGTTGAATTCATAGACACCAGGCAGAGGACACCTGCTGCACCTCATCTGAGAAAGCAAGGGGCACCGGGGCAGGATCAATAAAGTTGCCTGTGGACTGCTTCCCACCAACCACCCTGCTGAGCCGAGGGCATGAGAACCAAAGAGAAAGTAACGATAGTGGTACATCTGCAGCAGTAGGGCTGGCCAGGGAGCAGAGCCCTGTCCCTGGAGCAGGATGGCCTGCCCTCAAGAGTGGTGGTCCACCACCATGGCCTCACAATCTCCCAGATACCTGATCTGACAATGCTACCAGGCTCAGACCTGCTCACATGATGAGTCATAAGATCCAGAGACTGCTTTCCACCCCGGCTCAATGCTACTCACAGAGAAGCAAACTCCAGCCTCAGAAATGTATTCATCATTAGCCCTGGAATTCCCTGAGTTTGTCTACACTGGCCCACCCAGGTGTCCCATCCGATCATTCCTCAAGTGCCCTAGGGTTCCAAGCCACTTTCAAGCTGCCTGTAGTGAGTGTGAACCTTTAATTAATGAATGCAATAAATAAATAAATTAAAATGGAGTAGGCCTCCCCTACTCCAACTAAAAGTAAACAGGTAAAAACATTCATAGCAAGCATGGCAGGTACGCCTAGACCAATGTGTGTGTAGTGATAAGACTAATGTGTGTGCAGATTAACGTAGAGCAATAAGTTGTAAATATTTTGATCAGTGAAATGATGTTGCAAAAATGTTGCAAAAACACGTTTACGTGTGTGTGTATATTTGTGGAGTGTAAGCATATGAAAAACAAGTGATGTAATATGTTCATGAAGGAGACTTAGCACAGCATATAAAAGAGGCATCGGGTTGGACTGAGGCGAAGCGAGTTCCCTGTCGGGAGAACATCGTCACCGGTGCTGCCGACGCCCACACAGTCTCGTTGCCAACCACTCGCTGGTTCTTAGTCGCACCTTCTGCGGTGACCTCTCTGTCTAGATTGTGAGGCGACGTCTCCTTCATCGTGACAACTTGACGAACTGCCAAACCGCGATGATTGCGGTGCGGACCTCGTCCCAATAAATATCAAGTGAGTTACATCTTCCAAATCTCTCTTCATTCTTATAAGCCGCGACCTCCCGGCGGGACGCAGGGGCTTGCTCGCGACACTGCCCTCATCAAGGCAGGAACTGGTCCGAGCAGAAAGACCAGCCAAGTGACTCTGTGTGCTGGAAACTTGGACAACATCCTCCCTGTACACCAACACTTCCAAGTCCAAGCTTCAAACCTTCGCTCACTGTGCACTGAGAACCGTGTCAGCATGAACACTGCTCTTCCAAATCTCTTATCTCCCATTTCTTCAAATCAGAAACCAGGCTCCAGTCACCACTTCCTTTTCCCTCCAGAGAAGTAAGGAAAAGGACAGAATAAAACACTACCTGTGTGGGGCACCTGGGTGTCCCAGTGGGTTAAGCCTCTGCCTAAGCTGAAGCTTGGGTCGTATCTCAGCATCCTGGGATCGAGCCCCGCATCGGGCTCTCTGCTCAGCAGGGAACCTGCTTCCCCCTCTCTCTGCCTCCTGCTCTGCCTACGTGTGACGTCTCTCCCTCTGTGTCAAATAAAATCTTGTAAAAAACACACACGCACGCAAGATGGTGAAGTAACAGGCTGAGACAACATCAGTAGCAGGAGACCAGCTAGACAGCTTGTCCAACCATTGCGAACGCCTAGAAACCCGACAGAGATCGGAGAGAAGAAGAGCAACAATTCTAGAAACAGAACATCGACCGCTTTCGACAGGTAGGACCGGCGGACACGTGACTCCAAAGCACAGGACCTAGACCGCGGGGGAGGGGCGGCTCCCGGCGAGCGGCGGCGCCGGAGCACAAAACGGGACTTTTACAAGTCGGTGCCGCGGAGGGACGTCGCTCCAGAGGCTGAACCGGGGCGAGCCCACGCGGGGTCGGCGTGGCCCCAGGTCCCGCGGGGTCGCAGAAGGATCGGGGTGTCTGAATGCCGCAGCTCGCGGGTACTGGAGCGGGAAGCCGGCTGCGGAGACGGAGCCGACCGTGAGCTCGCCGCTCGGGCTCACCTTGACCGGCCGCAGGCTCGGAGGGCTCGGAGCGCGGCGGAGCCCAGGCGGACGGGAGGGCTTGAGCGCTTTTCTCCGAGGGCGCACTGGGGAGCGGGCCAGGCTCTCGCTGCTCCGCCGGAGCCCGGGGCCGCCAGCTTCATGCCCGCCCTCCGGAACTCCACCGACTCCGGGAACAAAAGCTCCTGAAAGCAAAGCCCAGCGGTCCCTCAGCCCCGCCCCGGGTAAGGGCGGTGCGATTCCGCCCCGGGCAAAGGCACTTGGGAATCACTGCAACAGGCCCCTCCCCAGAAGATCGACAAGAAATCCAGCCAAGACCGAGCTCACTTACCAAGGAGAACAGCGGAATTCCAGAGAGGAAAAAGCAAAGCACGGAATTCACGGCTTTCTCCCCATGATTTAGTCTTGCAGTTAATTAATTTTTCTAAATTTTCTTTTTTTTTCTTCTGCTATTTTTTTAACTTTTACCCTTTCCTCTTTTAACGTTTTTTAACTAGTTTATCTTAACAATACTTTCATTAAAAAAGATAATCATAATCTTTTTTTTTAAGATTTTATTTATTTGACAGATAGAGATCACAAGTAGGCAGAGAGAAAGAGGAGGAAGCAGGCTCCCTGCCAAGCAGAGAGCCCGATGCAGGGCTCGATCCCAGGACCCTGGGATCATGACCTGAGCCAAAGGCAGAGGCTTTAACCCAATGAGCCACCCAAAATTAAATGGGTGACCCTGTTCTAGTCACCAGTCTAATACATATATATTTTTAATCCAGCTTCCAGGCCCCCAACTGGGGAAGCTCCTGCAGGATCCTGACAGGCTATGACCACCAACCCCAGGGCATGAGGCACGGTGCTGAAGTTGAAGGACTACTCTGAAGTTTGTTGCCACCACACCTGTGCCTGGGGGAACAGGGACCTGGAGGCCCCTCCTGCACAATCCTGACAGCTTATTGCCACCATCCGAGAGGGACACAGGGAACAATGCTAAAATTAGGAGATGCCTCTGGGGCTGTTTCCACTACACCTGTGCCTGGGGCGGGAGACAGGAACCTGGAGGACCCACCTGCATGATCCTTACAGGCCATTACCACCATCTCCAAGGGACACAGGGCACAATGCTGAAGTTGGGGGATGGCTCTGAGGCTTGGTGCTGCCACACTTGTGCCTGAACAGGGGGACCCTGCTGATCTGGAGGTGCTGCTCAAGGTCCATTACCTGCACTGTGTCAGGGACCGGGGTGCCGCCCACTGACGTGGGGACTGTGTGCCATCCTTACATGCAGTCTTCCAGGGGAACACTGGGAAACCTGAAATGTCCACAACTCATCCCACAAAACCAGGGGTGAGTGGGCGTCCTAGAGTTCAAGGATCTGGGGGGTATGGCCAATTAACGGATATAGGGCAGAAGGGACTTTCAAGGGAAAAAAGAGAACTCACCTGAGTTCCCAGGATTAGCTCATTCCATGCCCCCTTCCAGTACCCCCACTTCCCACGTGGAGCTCAACCTACCACCCGGGTCCCCACCCCAGCCCCCAGCGTGTACTCACCCACCAGGGAGCCCCCACAGGTCAATCTCGCCTTCTCCTGCCTCACTGCTGTATCCAGGGGCAGCTGGGGGCCCACCCACAGAGAGGTAGCTCCACCCCCACACGGTGACTGGTCAGGGAGGGTGGTGCCCCAAGCCCATTGGTTGCTACACCTGCCTGCATCCCAGCACCAGAACTTACACCGGTGCCTCCCTGTAACTGCAGGTGGTCCTGGAGGCCCTTCCCACCTGTACAGCTGGCTGCGGCTGACTGGGCCGCACAGGCATTGACGGAGTTTGGGGCGGGTCCCCCACAAGCAGGGCCCCTTCCCCGGATTCCTCTAGCTGCAGACCACCCTCAGAGCCTTGCCCCTTCCCTTCCTGCACCAACACTTCCTGAGGAGTTGTGCCTGGCTCCTGACAAGGTCAGCTGTTCTCAGACCTTCTGAGGCTTGGGCTTCAGGAAATGCAAGGTTTCCCACATTTCCAAGACAACTTTAAGACCCAAATAGTAATGCTCCAAGTGGGAAGAAGTTCATTTTCTGGTCTCACCCATGGAGTGGATAGTGCTTCTTAGACCTTCAAAGCACCCTTCTAGGATGAGCCCATTTGTGATGGAATATATATTCCCAATTAAAAATCTTCAGAGTGTAGGGATAGAGGAACATTCCTCAATTTCATAAAAAACACCTATGAAAAGTCCATGGCACATGTCATTCTCAATGAGGAAAAGCGGAGAGCTTTTCCCTTAAGCTCAGGAACACAACAAAGATGCCCCATTCTTGCCACTATTTTTCAACATAGTACTAGAAGTCCTAGCATCAGCAATCAGAAAACAACAAGAAATAGAAAGCATTCAAACTGACAAAAGAAGTCAAACTCTCTCTCCACAGATGACATGACACTATATGTAGAAAACCCAAAAGACTCCACCCCCATATTACTAGAACTCATACAGCATTCAGTCATGTGGCAGAATACAAAATCAATGCACAGAAATCAGTTGCTTTTCTATACACTAACAATGTAACTGTAGGAAGAGAAATTAGGGAATCAATTCCATTTACAACAGCACCAAAAACCATAAGATACCTAGGAATAAACCTAACCAAAGAGGTAAAGGCTATATACTCTAGAAACTACAGAACACTTATGAAAGTAAGTGTTGAGGAAGACACAAAGAGATGGAAAAAATATTGCATGTTCATGGGTTGGAAGAATAAACATTGTCAAAATATCTATGCTGCCCAGGACAATCTACAAGTTCAATGTCATCCCTAGCAAAACACCATTGGCATTTTTCAAAGAGCTGGAACAAACAGGAACCAGAGAAGACTCCACATAACAAGGGAAAGGTTGAAAAAGAAATCCGACGCTGAGATCATCACATCACGATGCCTGACTTCAAGCTGTATTACAAAGCTGTGAGCATCAAGACAGCATGGTATTGGCACAAAAACAGAACATAAATCAATGGGACAGAGTAGAGAACCCAAAAATGGATCCTCAACTCTATGGTAAACCCATTTTGGCAAATCAGGAATGAATATCCAGTGGGAAAAGAACAGTCTCTTAAACAAATGGTGCTGGGAAAATTGGACATCCACATGCAGAAGAATGAAACTGGACCATTCTGTTACACCATACACAAAGATAAACTCAAAATGGATGAAAGACCACAATGTGAGACAGGAATCCATCAAATTCCTAGAGGAGAACATAGGCAGTAACCTCTTTGACCTCAGCCACAGCAACTTCTTTCAAGACACGTCTCTAGGGGCACCTGGGTGGCTCGGTCATTAAACGTCTGCCTTCAGCTCAGGTCATGATCCCAGATTCCTGGGATCAAGCCCCACATAAGATTCCCTGTTCAGCAGGAGGCCTGCTTCTCCCTTTCCCACTCCCCTTGCTTGTGTTCACTCTCTCCCTGTGTCTTTCTCTGTCTAATAAATAATTTAAAATCTTAAAAGGAAAAAGACATGTCAAAGGAAACAAAAAAAGAAATAAATTTTGGGGACATCATCAATATGAAAAGCTTCTGCACAACAAAGGAAACAGTCAACAAAACTAAGAGACAACCCATGGAATGAGAGAAGATATTTGCAAATGGCATTACAGATAGAGGGCTCGTATCCAAGATCTATAAAGAATTTATCAAACTCAACACCCAAAAAAACAAATAATGAAGTCAAGAAATGGACAGAAGACATGAACAGACACTTCTCCAAAGAAGACATACAAATGGCCAAAAGACAGATGAAAAAGTGCTCCACATCACTAGCCATCAGGGAAATTCAAGTCAAAACCACAATGAGGTGCCACCACATTCTAACACCAGTTAGAATGGCAAAAATTAACAAGACAGGAAACGACAAATGTTGGCAAGAATGTGGAGAAAGGGGAACCCTCTTACACTCCTGGTGGGAGTGTAAGCTGATACAGCCACCTTAGAAAACAGTATGGAGGTACCTCAGACATTAAAAATAGAGCTACCCTACAACCGACCAATTGCACTACTGGCTATTTACCTAAACATATAGATGGAATGAAAAGAAGGGACATGTGCACCCCAATGTTCATAGCAGCGATGTCCACAATAGCCAAACTGTGGAAGGAGTCAAAATGCCCTTCAACAGATGAACGGATAAAGAATATATGGTCCATGTATACGATGGAATATCACCCAGCCATCAGAAAGGATGAATACCCGCCATTTGCATCAACATGGGTAGAACTGGAGGGGGTTATGCTGAGTGAAGTAAGTCAACCAGAGAAAGACAATTATCATACAGTTTTACTCATATGAGGAACGTAAGGAATAACATGGAGGACCATAGGGCAAGGGAGGAAAAACTGAGTGGGAAGAAATCAGAGAGGGAGACAAACCATGAGAGACCCTGGATTCTGGAAACCAAACTGAGGCTTACAGAAGGGAGGGGAATGGGATACCACAGTGATGGGTATTTAGAAGGGCACGTGTTGTGATGACCCTGGGTTTTATACACAACTAATGAATCATTGAACACTACATTGAAATCTAATGTACTATATGTGGCTAACTGAGCATAATAAATAAATAAATGTGCTTTCTACATGAAAAACAAATAACAATGGGAACAGAAGTTCAGATTTGTAAGATATAATGTTCAGATTGTACGATGAAATGCTCTCAAGATCTCTTTCACAGCAGTGTAAACACACCACTGCCAACTTTATACTGAAAATGCTTAAAATGGCAAAATCAATGTTCAATTCTTTATAATTTTTTAAAGTACATTCTGTATGATGCCATTTTTATATTTTACTCATTTATTTCAGAGAGAGAGTGTGTGGCATGAGAGTGGTGGGAGAGGCAGGAGGGGGAAGGGAGAATCATGAGCCCAAACTGCACTGAACACAGACCCTACACTGGGCTCGATCCCACATCCTGAGCCAAAATCAAGACTCCGTGGCTTAATTGAGACACCATCCACCCCCACAAGCACTGGCGTTGTTTACTCCGCTATCTCCACCACCGCTGTGTTGAACTCTGTTGGAAATACATCTATGAGGGGCACCTGGGTGGTTCAGTGGGTTAAAGCCTCTGCCTTCAGCTCAGGTCATGGTCCCAGGGTCCTGGGATCAAGCCCCCTATCGGGCTCTCTGCTCAGCAGGAAACCTACTTCTCCCCACCCCCCCACCTGCCCCTCTACCTACTAGTGATCTGTCTGTCAAATAAATAAATCAATCTTTTAAAAAAATACATCTATGAAAAACTGTGCCAGAGCTTACAGGGGTGAGTCGGAGTATAAGCACTGCCAGGTGACGGGTGCCCCTGTGGCCTAGGAAGGATGCTGCTCACCATTCTCCCAGACAGGGGTGTCCATCACTCTTCTCTCCGGGGGAACTGCAGGAGACCCTCTGTCCTCAGGCACCTGAGCTCCACCTGACCCAGGAATTCACCTTCTCTAGCAGAGGACAGATGGGACTTCCTTCTGTGATGTGTGCAAAAAGAGGGAGGCAGGGGTGGAGGCTTCTAAGCCACACCAGTCTCTCCCTTGGTCCTGAAACCAGCAGGAAAAGAGCGCTGAAGACAAAGACTCCAGGGGGATTCCCATCCAGGGAAAGGGGGTCCACTAGAGGGCACTGAAGCTGCCAGGCCCGCCGACCACAGGCCATTTGCACAGGATCACCTCTGGCACTTCCTTAGCATACTGTCCGTGTTCATGTGTGGCTAGTGATTGACCCACTGGTGCACTTCCAGAGTCAGACTGGAAAACTTCCAGTGCCTGCTCATGGGTCAGAGGACCCCATGCCCAGAGAAGCAGAGGATGTCCCTCTTTCTCCAGACCTGGAGAAGGCAGCCACCACCCTGGGGCAGGACCTGGTCCAGGCATATGTTCTTCCTGAAACCCCCACTTTCAGTGGGCATTGCTGCACCTGAGAAAGGCCCCCTCAGCCCCAGAGTCAGGAGCTGTAAGGGGCTGTCTCCCATTCTGGCCCAGGATCATGACGAGAAACAATCCTATCTTTGAGATGATGGGTCTTCTTCAGGAGCCAGAGAGAGGACTGGTCCCTCCCCCTTCCCAAGTCCAGGACGCCCAGGACCCTGCGAGAGCTCTTCATTGAAGGAGGAGGCATGGAGAGCGTGTGTGTCTTGTCAGCCCAGCAAGTGAAAGAACCAAACCCCAGTTCTCAGGTTCTAACAGAAGCAGATTTTCAATGTCCTGCTTGGGGGCAGCCACCTCCCCTCTTACATGGCCTTGGGGGACCCCAGGGGAAGTCTTCCTTGCTCTCCTGCCCTCAGAGTGAGGAGATGACCCCGTGTTCCAGGGTCCCACCCTGTCCCACTGCTGAGGAAGAGCCACGCATAGGGACCTGGTGTCAGGAGTGTGGTCTCCCAGGGGCCTGGCAGCTGTGTGGAATGGCTTGGGGAGGAGGGGTGCTCACTGGCAACACTGTGCACCATCCCCCGCAGCACTCTGCAATCCAGACCCTGTGCCCACAATAGGTCAATCACCAGCATCCCATATGTTCCTGCCACAGGAGTGATCGATCACTCAGGATCACTGCATTGCACAGAGGCAGAGAGTGAGGCCCAGAGAGGGGAGGCAAATGACTCCAGTCACAGGGCTGCTCAGCAGAGGGGCTGGAAGGCCAGCCCTCCCGAGCCACCATTAGCCCAGCCAGGGATTCCCTGAGCCCAGGGCGAGCTCTCCCCTGCCTGCCCGGCCACACACTGGCCCCTGAGCTGGATGATGGGCTGTTCTTGGCTCTGAGGGTGTTGCTGACCAACTGGGAGAGGGAGTCCCGCTGGCAGGACAGGCTATAGTTAAAGGACAGAGTGACAGTCTGAGCTAGCACAAGCCACACTCTGGTTTCCCTCCCAGAGCCTGCCTGGGAGCTGGAGTATGGGTGCCCTAGGGGCCAGCACACAACAGGGTCTGTGCAGACCAGGGAGCCATGGCCCCCAGGGAGAGTCCATTCTGCCCTCTCCCTGCTCCTGTGCCACATAACCTCTCCTCACTGTGGGACTCCAGGACCTAAAATCAGGCCCCATAGGGCTGGATTGGCTCCAATTTGTAATGAGTTTAAAGCCTCCTGGAGCAGCAGAATTTCCTGGGGCTGGAGGGAGGGCTGGCTGCAGACAAGGACTGGGCTGGGGGAAATGCGGGACCTCATGGAGGGTGAAGGATGGGGCAGGGGCCGAGTCCTGGGGCCACTGCTCATGGCTAAAAAGGGCTGAAATCCATGAGTGTCCACAGGGTCCCTCATTACGGTAACAACACCCTCACACTTGGGCATCCTGGTGGTGACCCCCTCCTTCCTGCCCTCCTTCCCACCCCTCTGACTCTAGCCAGGGCTGAATCCAGGGACAGGCTAGAACTCTGTCCCAGGCACAGCCAGGAAGACAAGCAGAAGGAGGGGAGGAGAACTGGAAGGGGTAGACTGATCTTCGCCCTGCCCTGACTAGGCCTCCACTGATGTCGCCAAGTCCTCTGGCTCAACCCCGCATTTAGCTGGGCCCTGTAATGGAGTCTGAATTCCAGACCAGCTAGGTGGGGGGAAATCAGTGACTTTTGCATCCCCAGATGTCCAACTGACCTGGCCTTGCACCCTGAGCCTTGCTTCCCAGGGTAGGCACGGTTCTGATGCTCAGCAGACTTTGAAGTCACAGAGCACTTGGCAGTGATGAGGGCACATGAGGGACCACTCAGGTACAGAGCCATGGGTCGCGTACACGTCCACTGCAAGGCTGGGTCATGGTACAGGGACTGTGTGCAGGTCTCCTGGGTACACCTGGCCCTCTCGGAATGGAGGTCTGTGTACCTGGTGCACCTTTCCTCCACCTCCGCCTACCCCTGGAGCAACGGCCAAGTTCAAGCATTTCCATGACCAATTCTCAGGGATAGTTGGGAACCTGGGCTCAAGAGAGGCAGGGACTGTCCCAGGACAAAAGACGGGTACAGAGTCCAAGGAGCAGAGCTTCCCTCCAGTCCTAGGCAAGCCCTGACCCTCTCATGAGGTTTGCTTTGAGGGTGAGAGCTCCTCAGATCCTTGGGGAGAGCTACCCACCCCATCGCATGTGGGGACATGACCTCGGGCATCTCCAGACAGCTAGAGGCATATGTGTTTGAGCACGCCCACGAGCGCACGCGCACGCACACACACACCACACTGCCCAGCTAAGGGTCAGAGGGGGAGACACCCTGGGAAAATGGTGGGTAACAAGGGGGAAAGAAGAAAGAGGTTGGAAACAGCTGGACCATGGGGTCAGGGGCTTCAGGACTCCTGGCAAAAACCGAGATCCATAGCATGGAGAGGGGAGACAGGAAGGGTTGATGGTCAAGAGGCCCAAGGGGCCCAGGGGCTTTGCCAGGGCACTGGGTGGGGACAGGGTCTGGGGCCTGGTGTCCATCACCACCCTGGACTACTGGAAGTAGGAAGAGGTACCCCCTCCCCGTGTGGACAGGGCTACAACACCGAGGGCCTCCCCTTACTCTTCTATCAATGGGGCCATAGAGACAGGGTGTCCCTAGTCTCCCACAGGCTTGTAGAAGAGCCTGTTGTCCTTGAATCTCTATCCCTGACCCACTGTGCTCCCAGTCTTGGGTACATGCTTTGGACTCCCTCGAGGTCCTTCTGAGCAGAAGACAGCCTGGAGGCTCGGGGGGCTGACCTTGTGGGCTTGCAGAATGTAGCAGAACACTAGCCCCCTGGTCTGGGGACCAAGGGCAGGACCCTCCTTGTTGCAGCCTCAGGGTCCCCACTGGGAAGAGGTTCCAGAGTCCGTGCCCTGCTCAGGATGAGAAGGCCTTACTTAGCAAGGAACCAAGCACCAGCCCAGGAGAGGGAAACAGGGACAAGGAAGACTTCGGAGGTTTCTCCCATCACCCCTGGAGCCCACAGATCCTGCTCCTGGGAGACACACACGAACAGAGACAGACGCAGGCACAGAGACAAAGACAAAGACAGAGACAGACACTGAACACAGGAGAGAGGGAACCAGAAGTCCCAGACTTTCCTCCATTGGCTGGGAAATGACAGCCAAACATTTTGTCCCCTTCTCAGTCCCACAGGCCATCCACCCTGGGAGGACGGATTCGGGAATGCCCGGGGTCCCCTGTGGGGGCTGGCCAGCACATGGGCGCAGTCGAGGCCCTTGGACCTCAACCTAATGGGAGCCCCGGGAAGTCTGTGTCACCAAGGTCAGAAGCCATGCACTGCAACCTTGCCACTGGGGATGGGACACAGGCAAGAGGAGGGTGGCTTTGCCTGGATCCCAGAGCAGATCCAGGCCCCTCTGGGCTGTGTTCCATGCCCCCGCCCAGCCCCTGGCTCACCCGTGCCTAGCCAAGTGTGTGCACCAGCCTCCTGGGAGAGCAGGGATGGAACGAATGGAGAGGTCCTACCCCTGATGGCATCCCTAGAAGGAGAAGCCAGAACAACCCCAGTGTGCAGACGTGGAGACTGGGGAGGCCCTGAGAGCCGCAGGGTGTGTGCGGGCTCACGGTCCTGGGCAGGAGCAGGAGCCCGGTCTGAACCCAGCTCTGTGCCCCCCCAGCGGGGACAACAGCTGCACCCAGGCCTCCCAGGGGCTGTGGGGAGGCTGTGTGGGGGTCACTGGATGGACAGGGCATGGGGTGGAGGGGGAGCCTTGAGCAGCTGGGGGAGGGGCGCCCTCAGGGAGCGCTGGTGGGAGCAGGAAGTCGGGTAAGGAGCCCCCAGGCAGTGGTGACCTCACTTCCTCGACGACAGAGCCCAACGGAATTGGAACCCACGTATCCAGGCACCCACATTCCAGAGCAAAGCCCCCTGCCCAGCTCATTTCTGGGCAGATCCTGAAGGAAGCGACATGTTCTGGTGCTGCCTACCGAAGCCCAGAGGATGCAGGCAGAGGAGAGCTCGCCCGCCCGACACGTCCCCTCACTGGGCGGGTCGTGTCAGGCTTCCCCGACGACTCTGGCCCTTTGGCAAAAAGAATCGAAAGGTGACCCCGGGAGGCTCCGAGTCAGACAGCCCCACACCTTCTGACCGACCCGTGTAGGCCTAGGTCTCCTCCCCGTGTGTGTGTGTGTGTGTGTGTGTGTGTGTGTCAAGAGAGCTCGTCGGGGGTGGAGACGTCCCGAGCTGGAGCAGGCTGATGAGGGTCAGATGCCTGGTGGGCAGGTCATGTTCACACCCCAGGTTAAAGCTGGCGAGGTGGGACGGGGTGTGGGGGCTGCACCCTTCTGCCCAGGGTTGATCCTGAGACCCTGCAGGGACGGGTCACCGACCCAGGTGCGGGGCTGTGCACACACAGGTCTGCTGCGTGGGATCTGGGAGAAGCAGGGGCACTGGGCAGCAGCACGGTGGGTATGGCCGGGCAGGGCTCTGACGCCTCTTGCACACTCCCCGTCTCTGCCTTGGCAGGCCACGGATGAACGAGGAAGGAGGCGGGAAGACACGCACTCCTCCCCGACCCCGGAGTCCCCGGTCCTGGGAAGGCCCCCGCTACCTCCCAGACCACTGCCCGCGGTACTCCACTGGACTGCGGTCCTGGACACGGAGCCCACGGAGGCCAAGTCCGAGGGTGAGAAGGCTGGGATGGGGTGCCTGTGGCTGTGTGGGGAGGGGTCGGTGCTGGGCCCCACAGGGAGAAGCCCCCACGGGCTGGTGTTCGGCCAGGAGCCCCGACTTGGCTCGGAGCACCCAGGGGGTGGACTGCAGTTGGGGAGACGTCCCCGGGAGGGTTACTTCGTGGCTGCGGCTTCTCCGGGAGGCCCTGGGCTGTGCTGTCTCTGCAAAGCCACAGGGAAAGGCAGGCCAGCGGGTGACCTTCTCTCCTCTCCCAGCTTCTCCAGCAGAGGAGCTAGACCCACTCCCAAATTCAGCCAATCCGGAGGGGCAGATGGTGTCTGGAGACACTTCAGCAGGAGACCGCGAGCCGACAGGTGCCCGGGTGCCTGCCCACGGAGATGCTGATGCTGTCCAGGGAGAGCTGGCTCCTGCTCCTGCCCCCACCCCTGCTCCTGCCGCTCCCCCTGCCCCTGCCCCTGCCAGAGCGACTCCCACTTCCCCTGCCCCTGCCTGTGCTCCTGTTCTGGCCCTTGACCCAGATCCTCCCTTGATCCCACCCCTTCCCCGACCCCTCCCTGAGCCCCTGTTCCTGCCCCAGACCCAGCTCCTGCCCTTGACCTCGCACAGGCCATCACCCCTGCCCTTGCCCAAGCTCCTGCCCCTGCCCCTTCCCCTGCCCCTATCCCTTCTCCTTTCCCTGCCAGGGCCACTGCCCCGGCACCTGCTCCTGCCCCTGCCCCTGCACCTGCCCCAGACCCAAGTCCTAACCCTGTTCCTGCCCTTTCCCTTGCCCCTTCCCATGCCCCTGCCAGGACGGCCTCCCTTTCCCCTGCCTGTGCCCCTGTTCCTGCCCCAGACCCAGCTCCTGCCCTTGACCCTGCACCGGCCATCACCCCTGCACTTGCCCCAGCTCCTGCCCGTGCCCATTCCCCTGCTCCTATCCCTTCTCCTTTCCCTGACAGGGCCAAGGCCCCTGCACCTGCCCCGGCATGTGCCCAGACCCAGGTCGTGCCCCTGCACCCGCCCCAGACACAGGTCCTTCACCTGTTCCTGCCCCTTGCCTTGCCCCTTCCCGTGTCCCTGCCAGGACAGCCTCCCCTTCCCCTGCCTCTGCCCCTGTTCCTGCCCCAGGCTGAAATCCTGCCCTTGACCCTGCACCGGCCATCACCTCTGCCCTTGCCCCAGCTCCTGTCCGTGCCCCTTCCCCTGTCCCTATCCCTTCACCTCTCCCTGCCAGGGCCACTGCCCCTGCACCTGCCCCAGACCCAGGTCGTGCCCCTCCACCTGCCCCAGACACAGGTCAGGGGCACACACAAGGCCCCTTGCCTTGCCCCTTCCCGCGCCCCTGCCAGGACAGCCTCCCCTTCCCCTGCCTGTGCCCCTGTTCCTGCAAGCCGAAATCCTGCCCTTGACCCTGCACCGGCCATCACCCCTGCACTTGCCCCAGTTCCTGCTCCTGCCTTTACCCCTGCCCCTGCGTCTGCCCCTGCCCCTGCCCCTGTTTTTTCTCCTTTCCCTGCCAGGGCCACTGCCCCTGCACCTGCCCCAGAACCAGGTCCTACCCCTGTTCTTGCCCCTGCCCCTGCCAGGAAGGCCTCCACTTTCCCTGCCTGTGCCCCTGTTCCTGCCCCAGACCCAGCCCCTGCCCCTGCGTCTTCCCCTTCAACTGCCGCCATCCCTTCCCCTGGCCCTGCCAGGAACACTGCCCCTTCCCCTGGCCCTGCCTAGGCCCCTGTTCCCGCCCCAGACCCAGTCCCTATCATTTGCTCCTGCTCCTTTCCCTGACCTTGCCTGTGCTCTTGTTCCTGACTCTGACCCAGCTCCTGCTCTGGATCCTGCACTGGCCACTACTGCTGACCCTGTCCCCGCCCCTAGCCCAACCCCTGCCCCAACACCTTCTCCTGCGGGGCCCCCAGACCCGCATCCAGAGCCCACAACTCTGCGGGGAGATCTCCCATTAAAAATGCCGGCAGTTCCATCCCCTGACCCCAACATCCCCCCAGAATGTTTCATGCCTTCTCCTTGTGTTCTTCCTCTCCTGTATGGAGTCACCGTTATCGTCGCCGTCCATCTCCTGTATGCCGTGTATTATTTATTTTAAGTAAAAGTTCTTGTTTTCCCTTGAACACGTCATGAGCATGAAGTGCATTCCCAGCGCTGGGCCACCACGCCACGGAACATCGTTGCAGGCTATCTCCTTCCCCAAACGAGACCCTGAGCCCAAGCCCTCCTGCCCTTTGTTCCCCCAGCCTGGCCCCTCGCAAGCCCTAAGCTGCTTTCTCTTTCTGTTCCTGCACGTGTTCTGGAGGTTTCTGGAAGTGGAATCCCTCAATAGGTGCCTTTGTGTCTGCACCTATTTTCAAAGGGCCCTTGTTTGGGGTTTGGTTTGGTTTGGTTTGGTTTTTGTTTCTTCTCTGTTTGACATAGAATTTCCCTTGTTGGATGTTAGAACGCCCAATGGATTACAGAGGAGATGATATCCTAGGGACCCCTTTAGGAATTCTGGGCACAATCTTGGGGCCAAGGCCCCTGTTCCTGCTGGGTCACCACAGTCGGTCCCCAGACAGGACACGGCTCTTTCCTCCTGTGGCCCACACAGAAACCAGGGAAATGCAGAAAGCTGGAAGACACTCCGCAGAGGGCAAAAGCATCGCTCACAACCCTAGGCCAGAGAAAGGTCTCCCATGGGTCTGCTCCAATCCATGCTCCAAGTCACTGGGTCCCACAGGGACAGAGACAGGGACAGAGGCTAAACATGTGCAAGTTCAAGGGGGAGGAGAGGCACACAGGGAGTATGTGTCAGGAGATGCGGGAGCTCCCGGGAGAGGACTCGGGCAAAGGAAACCCTGGGGAGGTCACCCTCGGACTGGCAGGTGTCTGGTCTGGGGACCAGCAGCCCTGGGCAGACCGTGAGGAAGCAGAGGTCCAATGCAGGACCCCTGGAGAGAAGGGGGACACGCACCCCTGTCTGGGACAACAGTGAACGGCACCCATCCCAGGCCACAGGTGCACCTATCACCTAGCAGGGCTCCGCCTGGGACTCACCCCCCAAAACTCTGGCTCGGTGGGTCACAGATGTGTTTTCAGTAGTATTTGGCACAGCAGTGGTGGAGACAGCAGGGAATGGAACAGTGTTCATGCCGGAGGAGATGCAGGGGATCCTCATCCCAGTCCTCATGACACAATGTCCTGGGGCTCCTTTCTCAGTGTTGTCTGGGGCACAGGATCACGGCAGCCCCTCCTGAACCCCACTCCTGCCACCCTACCCCTAGGGACACTCATAATAGTTGAAGGAGGAGGTGGAGAGGATCCAGGATGACAGAGGGCCAAGGAGAAGGATGGTCAGCACTGGGAGGACAGATAGACCAGCCCCGAGCCACCATTCAGGGCCTAATACTAACCTGAACCAGAACCCTAATACTAAGGCAAATCGGAACAAGAACACGAACCCTAACCCATAATCCTAACCCCGAAATTGAAAGCGAACCCAAACCCTAACCTCGATCCTAAAAATGAACCCAAACCCGAACCCTAACCCTAAAGCTAACACTAACCCTAACGCTAACACTAATGCCTAACCCTGACCCAGACCCTGACTGTGAGCCAGAAACTAACGCTAACCACACCCTGAGCCTGACCCTGGCCCTAACCCTGACCCAAATCTGACTCTACCACTGACCCTGACCCGATCCCTGACCCCAACCCTAAACCCAAAACCTAACCCTGACCCTGACGCTAACACGGACAATGACCCTAAACCTAACCCTAATTCTGACCCTAACCCTGACCCTGACCCTGACCCTACCCCTACCCCTAACACTAACATAACCTGACTCTAACCCTAACCCCTACCCTAATCCTAACCCTGACCCTAACCCTGTCTAACCCTACCCTAACCCCAACCCTAACACTATCCCTAACCCTAACCCCGAACCCTAACCCTGACCCTAACCCTAACCCTAACCCTACCCTGACCCTAAACTTGAACCTAAACTGAACCCTGACCCTGACCCTAAACCTAACCCTGGCCCTGACCTGAACCCTGACCCTGACCCCGACCCAGTCCCTAAACCTAACCCTGATCCTAACCCTAAGCCTGGCCCTGACCCTGACCCTGACCCTAACCCTACATCTTACCTTGACCCTGACCCAGTCCCTAACCCTAACCCTAACTATAACCCTCACCCTAACTCAAACCCCTAACTCAATCCCTAACCTTCCCTGTCCTCCTTCCCACCCACTGACTCAAGCCATGGCTAAATCCAAGGACAGGCTGGACCTCTGTCCCAGGGAACAACCAGGAAGACCAAGCAGAGGGAGAGAGAAGTTGAAAGGGCCCACTGATCTCCTTGCCCTGATCTGGCCTCACCTGATGTCTCCAAGTCCTCTGGCTCAACCCCGCATTGAGCGGGACCCTGGGAGGGATTCTGAATTCCAGGCCAGCTGGGTGGGGGGTGCTCGATGACCTTTGCATCCCCAGATGTCCAACCCACCTGGCCTTGCACCCTGAGCCTTGCTTCCCAGGATAGGCACGGTTCCAGTGCTCAGCAGACTTTAGGCCACAGAGCACTTGGCAGTGGTGAGGGAACATGGGGGACCAGTCAGGGACAGTGCCATGGTCGCGGACACATCCACCACAAGGCTGGGTCATGGGACAGGTGCTGTGTGCAGGTCTCCTGGGCACATCTGGCCCTCTCGGAATGGAGGTCTGTGTGCCTGGTGCACCTTTCCTCCACCTCCACCTACCCCTGGAGGAACGGCCGGGTTCAAGCATTTCCATGTCCAACCCGCAGGGACAGTCGGGAACCTGGGCTCAAGAGAAGCAGCGACTGGCCCAGGACAAAAGACGGCTGCAGAGTCCAAGGAGCAGTGCTTCCCTCCAGTCCTAGGCAAGTCCTGACCCTCCCATGAGGTTTGCTTTGATTGTGAGAGCTCCTCAAATCCTTGGGGAGATACCCACCCCATCCCATGTGGGGACGGTCCCCAAATTTGGTCTGGTTACCCGAGGAGAATGGGCTGTGCGGGATAGGACAGGGAGACCCTAACCGTATGGCAACCATAACCCTAACCCCTAACCCTAACCTAACCTCCATCCTAACCACGAATACCAACCCCAATGAAATCATCACAAAATCAGCGAAATGCATTCCTATACCTTTCTTTAAGTAAATGTAAGGAGCCTGGTCAGGAAAATTGCAAAACCAAGAGCTTGCGGACACGCCATGCGCCATAAGCAAGTGTCTGTTCACAGAGTGAAACAATGTTGCGCAGCGCAATGAATGCGGGAGTGAAGCCGTGCGGTCCTATAAGTGACGCGGAAAAGGTTCTGACCCAAATCCACGTCTGCTGCGGAGACAAACTCTCACGAAAGCAGGAAGAAGGGGTCGTTTTCCCGTAAATCTCCGGCGAGCACCACGCGCACGTCTGAAGGCTGCCGGCTGCCCTCGGAGTCCGGAACGAGGGCGGTCGCTGGTGACCACGGAGGGACAGACCCCAGGACCGCACTCGGAGGCGGCGTCCGGGACACACGGTCCGACGCGGCTGCGGGGCAGAGGGAGGGACCCGGGAGCTGGTGTGTCGCGCACACAGTCGCCCTCGGGGACAGCGAGAACGTTCCGGAGAACGACGTGCGGCAGGTGACCTCGGCTGGGGCTGCGAACTGCCACCCGCCTGAAGCGGTCCGTGTCGACGTGTTTACTCGCTGTGAGAACGCGAACGGTGACGCCTGTCCCCACGCGCGTGGACCCCGGGAACGGCCCCAGGGACACAGCCCTGTGGAAATGCCCCCCAGACGGGACCCTCTGCGCTCCGTAAGCCCGTCCGGGTCGTGCACACGGCGGAGTCTCGGGAGCGGCTCCGGAGGGAGAAAACGGGTCGGGACCCGAGAAGACGGCGCGGACGGGGCGGCGGGCGGTGACCGCCGACGTGAGCCTGCGGTCCGGGGGCCACTGCGGGCGCCGTCAGGGTTTCCTCACCTGGGGTTCCGTGGGGTTCCGCGGGACGGTGTCGCTGTTCGGGGTCAACCGCCCAAAGCAGCCCGTGTCACACGACAGACGCGGTTCGGAAGCGACGGCGGGGGCTCTGCGTGCGGGGATGAGCGTCTCTGTGAGACCCGCAGGTCCGAGGTCACCGCAGAGGACGCGGCGCTTCCCGACACCCGCGGCACCGCGTCGCAGGAGCAGAGACGACGTCGGACTCCGGGAGGGAGGCCGCGCCCGCCGGGTCCAGGTCCCCCGCGCGGACGGGCCACTCGCCCTCGCAGGAGGCCGCGGCCGGCCCGAGACTCGCGGGAGGACGGAGTCGGGGCGCGTCAGACGCGGCGGGACTCGGGGTCCCGGGTCCCCGCGGCGCCCCCACAGCCCGGTCGGAGCCGTGAGGAGGCGGGTCGGGCCTCGGGCGGCGGCCGGGGAGCCGGAGCGGCGGCGGGAAGGGGGCGGCTCGGCGCGCGACAGACCCCGCGGAGGAGACGCGCCCGCCCCAGCCCGGAGCCGCGGTTCATTCCCCGAGGAAGTCGCCGCCCCCGCAGCTCCGCGGGAACCTCCGACCCCCGGCCCCCGCCTCTCTCCACGGACGCGCCCTCCCGGCAGCCCTCCCGGCTTCCCGCGCCTTGTCCGGGACCCGCCGAGCCGCTGACGACGGACACGGCGCGGGACGCGCGGGGACGGGAGAAGCTCGGGCTCGGGGACAACCGCGCCGGGACACACCCGCCGTCCCCGCCGCCGCCCGCAGAGCCCGCGTTGTCGCTCCCGGACGCCCGGACTCCGGCCCCGCGGCGGGTGTGGACGCGGGAAGGACGCGCGGGGCCGAGGCGGGCGGGGCGGGGGGAGCGCGAGCCCCGAGGGGCGGCCGCGCCCGGACCGTCTGAGGAGCCGCAGGAGCCGCGACCGCAGCGCAGGGACAGAGCCGCGACCCGGGGCGCATCCGAGCCCGGACCGGGGCGACCCCACAGCCCCGCGCTCAGCCCCGCGGGACCACCGCGCCGCCCACAAAGCCGCGGAAGCCGCACCGTCTACACAGCGCGCCCCTCCTCCGCGAGGCCCTGCGAGCCCCGCACCCCCTCGGCAGTGCCCGCCCCGGCGGCTTCTGCTCACCTTCTCCCACGACGGGGCCCGAGGGGGCCGGATTCGTGTCAGCGAGGACGCGGCCCCACGGCCCCACAGCGGCTCCTGTCAGCGTGGACGCGGCCTCACGGGTCCTATCAGCACATTTGCGGCCCCAAGTCCTCCACAGCAGGTCCCGAGGGTGTGGACACGGCCCCATGTCTTATCAGCATGGAGGCTGCCCCATCATCTCCTGAAGTCTCCACAGCAGGTCCTGAGGAGGCCCGACTCCTGAGCAGGACAACCTTACCTAAAACAATGCATCTTTTGCTAATGATTTCCTTTCTTCAATCCTGTCCGCTTTTTTTTTTTTTAATGTTATTTTTTCAGTGTTCCAATATTCATTGTTTATGCACCACACTCAGTGCTCCATGCAATACGTGCCCTCCTTAATACCCACCACCAGGCCAACCTAACCCCCACCCCCTCCCTTCCAAAACCCTCAGTTTGTTTCTCAGAGTCCACTGTTTCTCATGGTTCCTCTCCCCCTCCAATTCCCCCCAACTCACTTCTCTCCTTCTCCTAATGTCCTCCATGATATTCCTTATGCTCCACAAGTAACTGAAACCATATGATACTTGACTCTCTCTGCTTATTTCACTCAGCATAATCTCTTCCAGTCCCGTCCATGTTAATACAAAAGTTGGGTATTCATCCTTTCTGATGGAGGTATAATATTCCATTGTATATATGAACCATATGTAGATATCTGTTGAAGGGCATCTTGGCTCTTTCCACAGGTTGGGGATTGTGAACATTGCTGCTATGAACATTGGGGTATAGATGGCCCTTCTTTTCACTACATCTGTATCTTTGGGGTAAATACCCAGTAGTGCAATTGCAGGTCATAGGGTAGCTCTATTTTTAACTTCTTAAGGAATCTCCACACTGTTTTCCAAAGTGGCTGCACCAACTTGCATTCCCACCAATGGTGTAAGAGGGTTCCCCTTTCTCCACATCCTCTCCAACACTTGTTTCCTTTTCATCAAGATAAGCAGCTTCTGCACAGCAAAGGAAACAGTCAACAAAACAAAGAGGCAACCCACAGAATGGGAGAAGATATTTGCAAATGGCACTACAGACAAAGGGCTGATATCCAAGATCCTTAAAGAACTCCTCAAACTCAACACTCAAAAAACAGATAATCATGAGGCACCTGGGTGGCTCAGTCAGTTAAGGCTCTGCCTTCAGCTCAGGTCATGATCTCAGGGTCCTGGGATCGAGCCCCGCATTGGGCTCTCTGCTCAGCAAGGAGCCTGCTTCCCCCCTATCTCTCTGTGTGCCTCTCTGCCTACTTGTGATCTCTCTTTCTGTCAAGTAAATAAATAAATAAAATCTTTAAAAAAAAAAAAACAGAAACAAAACAAAGCAAAACAAAAACAGATAATCATGTCAAAAAATGGGCAGATGACATGAACAGACACTTCTCCAAAGAAGACATACAAATGGCTAACAGACACATGAAAAAATGTTCATCATCATTAGCCATCAGGGAGAGTCAAATCAAAACCACGTTGAGATACTACCCCGTCTGCTTTTAAAAGCTTTTCCTTCCATGCAGGGCAGAGGAGGTCCTTTCTATTTGCTACATGGGATGCTGCCCAATTGTTCAATAAAACCAATGTGATCTTTTAGATTACTCAGTTGTATGATTTTATTAATAGATTTCACAGTATTTTTTTTCACAACTGGGTTTGAATAGGCCTCTTCTAACAGAATTCCAAATAATAGATGTAGACACTGTCAAGACCTGTGAAGGAGAAGAAGCTAACTCCCCTCTCCTAAAGTGTGTGAGCTCCACACAGTGTCTTCCTGCCCACAAAGACACACCATACACACATGGGAGAGAGTAATTTCATGGTGGGGAAGCATGACCAACACCACCTCAGCCAGATGACCATGTTAACACAGACAGTGACAAGTGTTCCCTTGTTATACAGTGATGACAGAGCACTTTACTCTATGATCTGCTTCTTCAAAACCTACAACCCCATCTAAACATGAGAAAAACAAGTAAATCCCAATGCTATGTACAAAATGCCTGACCAGTCCTCCTCAACATGGCCAAAGTCAGTGAAACAAGACAAGTCTGAGGGACTGTCCCTGCCAAGAAAAGCCTAAAGAGACATGATGTCAAGTGGTGCCCTGCCTGGGATCCTGCCTGGGAGCTGGTGTCGTGGCCAGCGCGACAAATCGATCAGGAACGTAAGGGTAAGAGGATGGTGAAAAGAAATTAAGAGACAAAGAGATGGGGGCAGGAGGAGCACCAAGGAGGATGTCCAATAGTGCCGAGTTTATTCAAGGCAGCAAGGCATTGTATGGCTAACAGAAACAACTACAAAAAGGTAACTATTTTTAACTGATTACAAAAAAGCTTGCAACATGCACAGAAAATCCTTCAAGCTTTCCCATTATGTATCTCCCAAGCACCAATAGCAGACCTTCTAGAGCCAGATGTATTGGCTTCAAGGCCACTCAAGACACAGTTTATGTAAGCATAGCACAATCTTACAATGCTGTAGTTTATGGCCTGTGCAAGGATAGCAAGGACCAGCCAAGAATTTATGACCCCGACCAAATCGTTTCTATCTGACGAACAAACGTGTGGGAAGTCACATAGGCGAGCGCACAACACATAGCACAGACCCTTTCCCAGTGCTGCTCGACTTTATTGACCTAAGCCTTTTGTTTGGCTATTCAGCCTTTAAAGGAGGCACAAGTCAGGGCCTGGTTTGGTCCTCGTCTCAAGCCTTATCATGGCCTCCCACAAGCTGGAAAATGTAGAACAGAAGGAACCTGAGTTAAGTATGGACTTTAGTAAATAATAACATATCAATATTTGCTCATTAATTGTGCCGATTCTGATGAAAAACAGGGAGGGTGGGAGTGATGGCCCGGCCGGTGACGGACATGGGGAAGGTACATGCTATGGCAGGTGCTGTGAATTGTGGAGCTGATGAATCCCAAACCTGCATCCCTGAAACAAATAATACATTATATGTTAATTTTTAAAAAAAGATTCATCCATGTTAAGAAAATAGAAAGAGAGTAGAAATTAAAGGTCAAGTAAGAGAATCTTAATTGCATCGGACAGGGAGCCTAGAAGAAATGGGTAATTTCCTAATAAAAATGCACATTAACAAAATGGACCCTGAAATAAGGAAAAAACAAACAGACCAATTAACCGTCCAGGGGCCTCTCCCTCCTGCTGGTTCTCTCCTCACTGTTCTGGGGTTTTCCTCTCCTGGGACAGAGAAGGAACAGGGACAGAACCGTTCCAGAGTTCCCCTGAGGCCTGACCCCACTGTCTTGTCTTGCCCCAGCCATGGCCTGCCCAGTGAGAGCACAGTGCATGGGGAGTCTCAGATTGTCAATCCTGATGCGTAAGCCAGCACTTTTTGAATGGCAAGGGACTGGACACACTTACCAAAGTAAAATAAATCAGTATTTTTTTAATGGTAAAAATACATTAATACTTGCAAGAGACAAGTTAAGAGTGGGTTTGGACCTGGCAGGCCCAGGGGCTCGCATTCTCAGTGTGAGCTGGACCCTCTCCAGCCCTCCATCCTACTAAGGGCTCTGGGGAGGCCCCATTCCCAGGCACAGTCTCTCTCACGGCATCTGGGGCCTCCCACAACTCCAGGCTGAACATCCACTCACCATCCATTCTACTGGGAAGTGCTTCCCTCTCTTGGGTTCCATGAAAAGTCAGGCTTTAAGTGTTTTGGGCCTGGCTTGAGTCACACTCTCATCCTTGAAGCCATCAGAGCACCCAGAGGAAAGAGCACAGGGTTGGGTATACTTGGATCATATGTCTATCTTTGAGGTGAGTGGAATGTGGGGTCTGCCCTCTGGAACTGTTTGGATGGGAGGCAGGCAAGAGGTGGTTTCCAAAGCGAAGCTGAGATGCTGCATTTGGACATGAGAACAGATGCTGGGCTAGAAAAGCAGTAGATTCCACATCACTGGTGGGTGACTCCACAGCTGTGGTATCTGAAGCCCGAGGAAGGAAGGGGTGCATTTAGGGTCAGGGGCTGCAGCTGCCATCTAGTACGCTTCCTGTCCTCCCACAATGGCAAGACACTCTTCCAACTGCTGAAAAAGCAGCTTTGCTCTTGGTGGGAAACTCAAGGCTCCTTCCCTCGGCATTGGGTCCTCGCATCTCAGAGACTGGAAAGCACACAGACCTCATTCATGTCGCTGGGAGGAGGGAGCACAGGAGTCACATCCGCCACCACCATCCCTGCCAACATTAATCACCCATCCCCAAAGAACACACCGGCTCATTTTCCAGTTTCTTCTCTCTCCTTTACAGAGTAGAGACCAGATGTGAGGATGATAAGGAAATTATTGCTCAGTGAAGCCATGGAAGATTCAAGATCATTCCACAGCATGAAATCCACACTTGGCAGGCTTTGTAGGGTCATGCATGTGGCTGTCCAAGACCATGCAGCCTCAGCCAGAAACTGCCCACTGGGAGACACAGATTCTCCTATAGCCTTAATTCCTAGCAAACATGCACATCAAATACTTCCATTATAACCAGAGGCCAAAGGACTGCAGGGCCAGTGTGCTGTGTGACTGTTGTAGCCACAGGCCACATTCAAAGTTTGGAGGATTATTACTCTTGGAATGCTGGGAGGACATGAAGGAGGAGTTGCTGGTCTCAACCACACAGACATTGGGAATGGAAACATCCCCAGGGGCTGTCTACAATGCCCATGGACCTTTTAAACTGTCAAGAGCACAGTCAGCTCAGTGAATGATCATGGGGTTACCAGGACCTAAACTGGAGGAACAGAGATCCTGCCTGGATGGTCACAGGCCAAAGACAGTCTTGAGACCTAACTGCCTACTGCTCTTGCTTGGCTGGGACAAAGGATCCAGCTGTTGCCAGGAGGGGACCACCAGCCCACAAGAGGGCTGTACATGGGGGCGGTAGGCCACTGTAACCAGTCATATGTAAGTCCATATGTGTCTACTGAGTGCCCATGCGGGTCAGGGCCATGTTGAAACCTGGAGCTGCCCAGGCAGAGTGGGGCCAGTGGCATCCTTCCCAGGTGAGAGGGTAGAAGAACCTTGTATGACCTCTAAGGCTTTCCACACTCTTGACTGCAGTTGAGTTGGATCTGAAACAGTCAGTGACCGGACAGACACCTCACACTTCTCCTGTTAATACCCAGGAGTGAGGGGCTGAAGACCAATGCTCCAACTCAATATCTGATGCACATGTGAGTGTGAGTCCTGCCCAACCAGGAGGGCCAGAGAGATGGGGAGAGGGTGGAGAAAGCCAGCTATGCTAACCCTGCCCCTGACCCTGATCTTCAGTCTGGCCCTGACCCTAACCCATAAACCACAAAATCTTAACCCTAAATCTTAACATTTTGTTTACACATTCACCACATAAAGGACATTTGCATAGTTTCTACATTTTGGCTTTTGTTAACATTGCTAGGGGTTAGGGGTTCCAGGTTCAGGGCTTGGGTTTGGATTTGGGCTTCAGGGTTCAGGTTCAGGGTTGGCATTAGGGGTTTCGGTTTGCAGTTCAAAATTCATGGCTAGAGGTTTAGATTGGGGTTTGGGTTCAGAGTTCAGGATTCAGGTTAAGGGTTGGGGTAAAGGTTAGAGGTTACAAATTTTCTCCGGTTTGTCATCACAGATAAAAATTTCTTCCTAAAGTCTAAATCTGAAATCTATTTCCTCTGGGTGCCATAAGCAGGTTCAGAATTAGGGTCCCAATAAGTCCCTACCAAAAGTGTCCTGATGCTCACCTGCCAGGTGCACAGAGGCTGCCTCTTCTCTCAAACACACCTGTTGCAGAGAGGGATGAGCCAATGCTAAACCCAGGATCATTATGTGATTCATGGAGGTGTGGAACCAAAACCAGGAATCGTGGAATATGAAACAGGAGACAGAGAATTCATGGACTCTATTCTTCCACAATAACAAAGACCAAGTTTAGCTCCAAAAGAATCTGATATTGTTTCTCAGGAAGGACTATGGTACTATTGATGAAAAATGAAGAAACCCTTTTAAAAACTTTTAAAAAGAAAGAAAAAGTTTTTATTTGAGCCCAAGTTAGGACAGCTGCCAAGCATATACAATCTTCACAAAGAAGAGTGTGCTGGGGTGGGGGGATATTTGGTGTGGGGTTACATATGTCTTTTACATATGTTTTTTACACTTACAGATCATCATGACCAAGGACATTCCAGACAGTTTTACCTTTATCTTGTGTTTTTAGTAGATGCCAGATTGTGTGACTTTAATTTTATGGGAACCAGGGAAGTTTCTTTTTCTTATCTTGTGCTCGGAATGCTCCTTTTTGGTTGGTTGGTTGTTTTGTTTGTCTGATGAAGCAGATGTACCATGTGTGCTCAGGGCAGAAATGGAGCCCATGCTTTGAAGTTCCACTAGGTCATTTCGACCTTGGTAAATGTGAAAGTGTAGCTTCTCTGGTAGTCCAAGAACAAGGCCCACAAACATTTAAAAGGAAAATTTCCTTTATCATTAATCACTCCTTGTACCAAAAGAGGGTCACCTCCCCCCCCCACCACCACCTCGCCTTAAACAAAGAATCACAGGAGGATACTTCTTTTGTTGTCAAAAATAAAATTTTATTGGGTGCCTGGGTGGCTCAGTGGGTTAAGCAATTGCCTTCAGCTTAGGTCATGATCCTGGACTCCCAGGATCAACCCCATATCGTGCTCTCAGCTCGTGGGGAGTCTGACCCTCTCCCCTCTCATGCTCTCATGCTCTCTCTCTCGCTCGCTCACTCCAATAAAGAACGAGAAAAGAAAAGAAAATAAATAAAATAAAATTTTATTACTAATAATTAGATGCCAGTGTACAGTGTGTGGGGGTGTCACCAACATTTTCAATATGCAAATCCATACAATGCAGGTTGTAACACGGCGCTCACTGGAGTACCGACTACAAGGAGGGCTAAGAGAAGTAATAAAAATACATTTACCCTTACACTCAGGAAAAGCACGTTTATGGGCATTTTATGAGGACACGTATCCGTAAGACCCAACATCTCACCATAAGGCATTCATCCACGACAAGAGCCTGCTGCCGTCTGCAACCACTTACCTCCAGGCTTGTAATACACAGTCCCATCACCGGAGAGAGATGCACGTCTCAGCAACACAACAGGACTGGCCCACCCCAGGGAACCAACCCTTCCAGGTATCTTACAATCCCGCTCCCGGAAACTCCAGCCGTTAGAACGAAGTCACGGAAACCACGCCCCAACTTCAGAAAAAAGAGCGGCATCTCCCCAGCCAGACGCTGCAGATCACGAAGCAACTCCAGAGTGGACCCAGTCTGTCCTGTTCCCAGGGTCCAGGGGGCACCACATTCTTCCAGGACGCCATCCTTGAACAAGACTTGGTATTACTCTCGTCAGTCCTGTGTGCAGCCAGCACGGTCTTGAGCGCGTCAGCCTCTCACGCCGACCCGAGCACGCCTCCCCCTCACTGCTCACTGCTCGGCCAGCTGCGAAGCATCCGGAGCACGTCCGGCCATACCCGCCCCCCCAAAGGCATCTCCTCACGCGGTGAAACGACGGGAGTCCTCGCGAACTGCACATCAGGTTGGCCGGGGCCGCAAACCCACGCCTTACCTTATCCCTTCCGGCCCGGTTTCCACCGCGTCCTTCTCAGCTGCGGCCGCTACAGGCTGCGGAGCACGAAGCCAACACCGGGAGCTCCTCCGGACCGTAAACCCATCATCATCCCACGGCCTCCAGGCACCGCACCCGTCCCCACCCGCACCGGCGCCCCTGCGTCGGGCACCCGGGACAGAGCCCCGCGGGGGCGCCGTGTGCTGCGGGGGCGGAGCGCTGCTCCCCATCCTCCTGCCGGCCCTCGGGGGAAGGGGTGTGGGGGTTCCACCTCGCTCGCCCTGCGACCGCACGTCCCCCTGCCGCACCCCGACAGGAGCGGAAGATTAAGTGACCTGGGAGGCCTCGGGTGAATTCAAAAGCGCTTTCTGAGCCATTAAATCCCATCACCGGCGGCAGTTTGGGAACGCGCTCAAGTTGTCACGGCGGCGCGAATCCGCGCGTTCCCGCCAGCCGGTCCTTCCGCGCATACGGGACTCGGGTTTCAGGGGAGCCACCGCGTCCAGGACGGCCGAGGCGCAGCACGGATGCTCGCCATACTCGTCGCTCCAAAGTCAGCTCAGACAGCACCACGGGGCCTCGCGGTACCGCTGCCAGAGCCCTGAGCGCATTTCCAAGAAGCCTTCCCTCCTCGGCCGTCTGGCAGCCAGACCGATCGCCTCACGCAGGAAACGACCTCCCCGAGCGCAAGTCCGCTCACTTCCGAGTTCCAAGGCCGCTTTCGCCACCGCCTCGCAAACCTTCGGGACGACGTACGTCTCTCCGGCGGGCGCCTCATTCCCGGGCAGCAGCAACCGTGCGGTCCCCTGGGCGCCCGGGACCAGGCCTGAGGCCGGCCCCGGGCCCCAGTCGTCCGGGACACGCCCCCCCCCGCCCCGCCCCCGGTCGGGAAGCCTCGCTTCCCGCGCACCATCGCCTCAGCCCGGGCCGAGGCTGCACCACACGCCCCGGTCCCCGCAGGCCTCGGCTCGGTGGTACCTTCTGCCTTTTCAACTCTGAGAAGACGTCGGCGGCCTCGGCCAAGAGAAGAAACACCCCCGGACCTTTTCCTGGACTGCCTCCCGCTCCCGGGACAGTGAGGGAGCCCCTTCCCGCCGGCCAGGCCGCTGCTCACGGCCACCGGGCGCGACGACGCGGGAGAACGAGCGGCGGCCCAAACACCCGTGAGAAGGCCAACGGGCTCCACCCGCTCCACGCACAGGGCTCCCCGAAAGGCCCGACGACGGAGAGGGGCGGCCTCCTAGCTACGTCAGCCACTCGTTCCCTGAAACCCACCCTCGGGGTCTGGAGCGCTTCCCTCAGCGCGGCCGGACTCAAGCAGGGCGACAGCCCCCCGCCGTCCGCGCCGCCCAGCGAGGCCTCCGACCCAGCACTTAGCCCGGTCGGCACCCAGGTACCTCGGTGTGGGGCGTGGGGAGGAGGGGGGGAAACAGGTTACGTCACTTCCGGAGGCAGGGCGGGCCGCTCGACACGCTAGCGTACTTCCGGCAAAGCGGCGCCCGGCGATCAGCAACCGGATTGGGCCGTGCCGGAGAGCGCGGGACGCCAAACTCGCTTCCCATCAGCCCCCGCCAGCCCGTCCGGCGGCCGCGCGCACGCCCGCGCGCCCGCAGCCCGCGCCTGCGCCGTGCAGCCATTGGGGAGGCCGCCGTGCCGCCGGGCCTCGCGGAGCAGCCGGGGAACGCGAGCGCGGCTCCCGCCGTCCTTCCCGAGTGTGGACGCCGCCGCGGCCCACCGGTGAGGAGCAGGGCGCGCGGGCAGGGGCGTCGCGCGGGCCGGGGCGTCCCGCAGGCCCGGGTCTGAGGAGGCCCGCCCCGGGCGTGCACCGAGGAGCAGGCCTGCGCCGGGTCCGCCGCGGGGTGGGCCTCGGGGCGGGGGGCGAGCCGCGCGTGGCCTGCGGCAGGCGGGAAGCACCGTGCGGGACGCCGCGGGGAGGTCGGAGCTGGCTGCTCGAGGGAGGCGCTCGTTCCGCTTCAGCCCGGGACGGGGTTCCCGGTGCCCCTCGTCGGCGTCGGCTTTTGTCATTGTTGCTGCTTAGAAATGAGCTGGGCAGCCCGGAGGGGGAGACCCGAGACCCCGGAGCGCGCCCGGGGCTGGCGTCCGGGTTAGGGGAAGAGCTCCCGCCGGCCAGCGACAGGAGCAGCAAACGGGTCTTCTCCGCCGGAGGCATCCGGGCGGCCCGTGCGCACAGCGCAGGGTGCGCGTCAGCCGTCGGAGTCCGGGAAATCGAAGCAGAGCGAGGGGCCGCGCCACACCCACGGGGGTGGCTGCGAGCGGAGACAGATCGCAGGGGTTGGGGAGGGCGCGGGGCGCGGGGCTGGCGGCCACGAAGAATGCTGTAGGAAAGGGGGTCGTGGTTCCTCCGATTTCAGCGCAGAGTTACGTGGGATTCAGCAATTCCGCTCCTGGGCTTCGACTCCGAAGGGTTGAGAGCAGGGACCCGGCGCGTTCGTCGTACGCCGTGTAACCAGCAGCTTTGTTCAGAATAGCAAGGGAGGCAGTGCTGCGAATACGTATCAACAGATGGGCGGAAAGTAAATTGTGGCTGCACCGTGGGATGGGATTCATCCTTAAAAAGGAAAAGGATTCGGGCGCCTGGGTGGTTGGTTACTGCCTTCGGCTCAGGTCGTGATCCCAAAGTCCGGGGATCGAGTCTCGCATCGGGCTCCCAGCTCCGCAGCGGGGAAGGACCTTCTCCCCTCTCGTGCTCTCTCTCTCAAATAAATAAAATCTTTAAAAAAGAAAAAAAAAAAAAGAAGACAGTTCTAATGCATGCTGTGGTATAGACGTTGGACGTGAAGTAAGCCAGAACACAGGACAAGTGTGTGATGCCATTCACTGGGACAGAGAATGGAATAGAGATTACCGGGGGCCAGTGGGAGTACGGGAATGGGGCGTTCTTGTTTAATGGGTACAGAATTTCTGTTTCTGGTGATGAAAAGTTCTGGAAATGGGTAATGGGGATAGTTGTACAGCATTGTGATATACTATACCACTCAGTTGTGCATTTGAAAATTGTTAGAATGGTAAACTTTGTTGTATTTTACCATAATTTTTTTTAAGATTTTATTTATTTATTTGACAGAGAGACGCACAGTGAGAGAGGGAACACAAACAGGGGGAGTGGGAGAGGGAGAAGCAGGCTTCCCACAGAGCAGAGAGCCCCGTGTGGGGCTCGATCCCAGGACCTGGACTGGACCCAGGTCCTCGATCCCTGAGATCATGACCTGAGCTGAAGGCAGACGTTTAACAACTGAGCCACCCAGGCACCCTATTTAACCATAATTGTAAAAATACATGGGGGGAGGCACCTGGGTGGCTCAGTCAGTTGAACCTCTGACTCTTGGTTTCTACTCAGGTCAGGATCTTGGGGTGGTGGGATCAAGCTCCACATCAGGTTCTGTGCTCAGTACGGAGTCTCCTTGTCCCTCTCCTTTTCTCTCTTTCTCAAATGAATATGTAAAGTCTTAAAAGAGTGACGGTGTCAAAACCAGAGACAATAAGAAGACCTGTGTTTATGAGGATCACAGGGAATTGTTCTGGCTGTGAAATTATTCTGTTCCATTGTGTAATGCTGGGTATGTGACACTGCATTTGTGGAAACCCATAGGCTTGTGCAGCAGATAGAATGATCCCCTAACTGAATTCTGCACTTCAGTAAATAGTAATATATCAGTATTTCTTCATCAGTTGTAACAAATGTACTAATACAGGATGTTAATAATAGGAAAAATTGTGTGCAGAGGAGGAAAGAAGGTAAATAAAGGTAGAGACTTTTCCTTTCAATATTTTCTTTAACCTAAAACTAAAAAATAAGCTTACTGATTTTTAATTAATTAAGTTTTAGTGGTAAAGAGCAATGCTAGTGGGTATATACTAGTTGAACCCAGTTAGCCTTAAACATGCTATCCATACTGAGTTTTTGTTTTTTTTAAAGATTTTATTTATTTATTTGACAGAGCGAGATCACAAGCAGACAGAGAGGCAGGCAGAGAGAGAGGAGGAAGCAGGCTCCCCGCTGAGCAGAGAGCCCGATGCGGGCCTCGATCCCAGGACCCTGAGATCATGACCTGAGCCGAAGGCAGCGGCTTAACCCACTGAGCCACCCAGGCGCCCCTGAGTTTTGTTTTTAAAAGCTAGAGCATCAAAGTCTTTAACGAGGACCAGGTGTTAGACTTAAAGGAAGCTACTGAATAGGAGATAGGTGTGAAGTGGTGATGGCCTGGCAAACCACTTAGCACTTTTTTTAGGGACACCGTGTAGTCTGTAGAGGCAGAAGGTAGGGTCAGAGAAACTGTTCTTAGTCTGAACTGTGTAGAGTTTACTTTTATATTTAGGCTTAGGAGCTCTGAAATTTAGTGGGGCGTGGGGAATGGTAGGATCTTAAAGCTGGGAGGAATCTCAGTGTCTAGCCTCTACCCAGGAGCCGAATTCTGGACTCACTGTTGCAGCGTGCCCATGGGAAAGACCTCATGATGTTTCAGCAGAGATCCAGAATCAGGAAATCAGGATCTTCTGTGGCTTCCTCTGACCTAACTGTTGTGATCTCAGGCCCACTTTTCTCCATCAGCATCAGTTTTCACAATTGTAAAGTGAAGAGTTTGGACTTGAGTCCCTTGAGGGTTCTTTCAGTCCTGTACTGGCCATGGCCTTATAATTACAGAGGGCTCCTACCTGGCAAAGCAGCTCATTCTAGTCCATGATTGAGTAGTTTGTAAAACTTTATCTTGAGCTAGAATCTGTTTTCCTGCTAGTTTCCACTTGTTGCTCCTAGGACACATTACGTATTATCCACAATTCTTCCAATTTTGAAGTTGATCGGTTTCTTTACTCACAAAAGACATGTTTTTAAAGACTGGCTGCCATCCTGGCTACTTTCTTTTGCATGTTGCTCAGTGTTATGAACTCAAAGTGTCCTTCCTGCCCAGAACTGGAGACCGTGATCCATTGGGACATTCTTTCCCGGTAGACTGTGGAGTGCAGTTTTCTGTGGACTCATCTTCTTGATTTTGCCCATTACACTGCCTTGTCAAGGTCTTATAGATTCCAGTGCATTAGTTTAGTCAAGATAAAGTAGAAAGAACATAGATAATCCGGTCCTCTGTCAGAAGCTGATTATTTGCTTCATCCTGATCACTCTACTTAATGTCTAGGTATGCATTTCCTCAGCTATGAATGAAGTTTTGAAGTAGGTGATCCCTGAAGTCTTTCTGCCTCAAATCCAGTGATTTGAAAACTAGACGGTAGCTCAGGTCTCTTTGAGTTCTAAAACCCTGTGAATCTAAGGTCAGGTCTCCAGTCTTCATGACGGGATGTTTAGAGGTAATAAACAGGTACTTTCTGAGCATATACCATGTGCCAGGGATGTGCAAGGGTTGCAGGGATGAACGGGTAGTCCCTGCCCTCTAAGAGCCGGACGCTTAGAGTACCAAAGAGTGATGGCTACACTGGGGGTGTGCACACAAAGAGGGTTGGGGACGGGGGGACCGAAGAGGGACGGTACAGGGAGCAGAGCGTGTGGGCCATTTTTTAAGAAGTAATTCTGCCTGAAGGATGGAGAGACTTGCTGGAGGGCTGGGTGGCAAGATGGGGAGTGTAAAGAAGAGGAAGTGCCTGTGTGAAGGTCCAGGGGCTTGGTTTGTAACGGGATTATAGGTGGATCCTTATTTAGAGAATGTGGTCCAGTCGCGGCCAGACAGATGGTGAAGAGCTCTATATGCTGTGATATTGGGGATACTTTGAGGAATTGTGGGTAGGCAGATGCCGTTAGGTTTCTGTGTTTGGGACATGGCTAGAAACTGTACGGAGTGGATTGCAAGGAAGGGAGACTGGAGGCGGGGAGAGCACAGCTATCAGAATGATCACAGGCTGAGAAATGTGCCGGAACTTCCCAGCAGAAGTGTGTTGTGAGCTATTACCTAGCTTGCTTGTGGCCAGTTTTCTTCCTTTCTAACCCTAACCCTCACCCAGACCCTGATACTTTCTCTTTGAAATCCACGTGTGAAGAGACTGGAGGCCTTGAGTCGTCACTGAAGCACCAGTCTCCTTCCTTCTTGCTCGAAGCCTTTTCCTTTGCCCTTTAGTCCTGTTGATTATCTTGTCCCTTCCTCGCTGCCTGGTACTTTGCTGCCCTTCAGTGTAGTGTGGATAACGGACAAAACATCAGCGGTTCCTGTAGTCTGTGATCACAGCAGCAGTCTGCTGAGTGCTGTCCTGCCCCTGAAGTGAACAGTGGGTTTGAGTGCCGTGGCTCTGGACAAGGACGTTAATTCCATAGTAGGTTTTCAAGTAGAGTTAGATGTGCTTGGTATCATGGTAGGATCCATGGTCATCTTTGGGTCATTGCATTAAAGCCAGTGGATTGGATCCCTGCCGCTGTCGGGGGGAGCAGAACAATGAGAGAAATGGGCAGAATTCTTCTGCAGGGCTGTGGATTAGCACACTGTAGTTTTGGTTACGCTTCCTTTATTTATTTATTTATTTATTTATTTATTTTTCAGGTCCAGCTCTCATCTTTGTTCTTCATGTACTACAGGCTATTTTCTGTAGTTCACTCAGAAGCCATGTAGACTTGCCTGCCCTCTGAAGACATACTCTTAAGACTTCTGGGAAGAGACGCTGGTAAGTCTAAGTCTGCCGGAGAAGAGCCTGCGGTTCTTCATCTCTTTCCCGCTCTGAATGTACTGGTCCTGGATTTACAGTGTTACTCTTCTTTTTTAAGATTTTATTTATTTATTTGACAGACAGAGATCACAAGCAGGCAGAGAGAGGGGGGAAGCAGGCTCCCTCCTGAGCAGAGAGCCCGATGCGGGGCTCCATCCCAGGACCCTGGGACCATGACCTGAGCCAGAGGCAGAGGCCTAACCCACTGAGCCACCCAGGCGCTCCTATAGTGCTACTCTAACAATTTTCCATATGTTTTTGTTTGCCTTTTAACATTTAGGAGAATATTTTTAAGATGTGAACATTTTTTGAAAGTGCTTATACTCAAGGAAGATGCATGCACTCCTACCTAGTAGTACGTGAATGTGTACTAGATACGCACATATATGGTAGAGTTCGGGGTTTGAGAAGTGGATTTTGTTCAATTCCTGTTTTTGTTTTAAGTAAGAGGTTATTAGGGTATGATAATGAGGCCTGGGAGTCGGCAGGTTTGGGTAGACTGGCCGGAAGAGTTGATGGTAGGAAGAGGAAACAGGGAGGGACAGGTGGAAGAGATGAGGAACACGGAAGTCTGAGGAGTCATGGGGTTTAACGCAGACTAGAGGGAACAGGATGGTTGAGGAACTGACTGAGTGGCACTAGATGAAGGGGTGAGAACGCTGATGACTCAACGCGCAGTTGGTTGGGCGGCTGCCTTCGGCTCAGGTCATGATCCCGGTGTCCTGGGATCGAGTCCCGCATCGGGCTCCTTGCTTGGCAGGGAGCCTGCCTCTCCCTCTGCCTCTGCCTGCCACTCTGTCTGCCTGTGCTTGCTCTCGCTTTTCTCTCTATGACAAATAAATAAAATCTTTAAAAAAAAAAAAAACCAAACAGTGATTGAGAACAAAAGGAGTCCTTCCGATCTGAGAAGCTGGGGTAGCTGGAGGCTGCCGGAGGCAAAAGCAGCAGGAATTAGCCCAAATGATATTCATCAAAGATAGAGTAATTTACAGGAGCAGCTGTAAAATGTAGGGTTAGCGTAGAATTTCCGGAGAGGCAAGAAGCAGATACAGCCAATGGAAAGTAGAAATAGGGAGAAACGGGCTAGAGCTTTGCCTGTAGAAAGGCACCATAACGCTTGGGCAGCAGTCGGGATGGAGGGTGTGGCTGAAGAGGAGACCAGCTCTCTGCTTGTCGCACTTCGAGAGAGGTCCGTTTTTCATTGGATAAGTTTGCCAGAAAAACCTTCCTGATGATAGAATAGTGTGCCCAGTAATTTCTGTGGGAATAAAAGAAAATGCTTTACTCTTATAGTTCATGATCTGATTCCTATATTGTGCTTACTGGGCTTATTGATGACCCTTTATTTTATGAGTTAGTATTGGTAAAAAGTTGATGAGTTAACATACAGGAAATGAAAAAAGTTGTTTTGTTGATGGGACTTTAAATTAGGCAAAGTGAGGAAAGAGGTCACTAAGTAAAAATACTTTCTCCTACTGTACACCAATTTGTCTGTTTCTTTCTTTTTAAGATTTTATTTATTTGGCAGAGAGAGAGGACAAACGGGGGGAACAGCAGGGAGAAGCAGACTCCTGCTGAACAGAGAGCCCAACCTGGACCCTGGGATCATGACCTGAGCCAAAGGCAGCCACTTAAGTGGCTCGACTGAGCCACTCAAGTGCCCCTATACCCCACTTTCTTGAGAAGGTGGGGAAAGTCTCCTTAGTTAACAGTTCATTTAAGCTTAAGAAACTCAAATCATGAAAGTACAAAGCCTTGCTTCCTGTAGTGGTTAGGACTTGAGTATATTTCAGATGAGATACTGCGTGTTGGTCAGCCCGAACTTTACCATGGTCATTGTGGAGTATTTACTTACCAGAAAGTAAATTATTTGTTAGATGCTACCCTTGTGGTTTCTAGTTTAATAATCATAACTGACACTGAGGGCTCACCACCAGATACTGTTCTAAATATGCTACAGAACCATTGAAGAGTCCAGGAAACTGAAGCATAGAAAGATTCAGCAACTTAACAAAGCCATCGAGTGAAACAGGACTCACTCAAACCCAGCAAGCATGAGGTCTTAACCTCTGTGTTTCCATATATTTGATGTAGGGCTTATTGTAATATCATGATGTGCTTTAATATCTAATGTCCACCTTATTTAATAGGAACATCCCTCGACTGTTCATTATGGCCACTTATGGCCAGATGGGTTTATTGAGATATTGCAGCCTTTTCTTTTAACATTCTTCTAGTTTTATGAGACGTTGGGCCTGAGGGGCATCATTCACCTACATGTTCTTTCTGCACATTTTCCTTGCTATGTTTGTTAGTTGAAGATTCTTTTCAGAGATTTTTCTTCGGTACTAAGTGATCATGTTCTTTTTTTAGTCTGTATAGCCCTAAAAACAATTTTCTAAAAGCCAGGATGGTTGCAGGGTAATTCAGAAGGTCTAGTACTTTCTGAAAAGCACTTGTTTCCTCAACTGTCTTCTCGCCTTTTTGAATTTAGACCCCAAAGTGCAGATGAAACACCAGTGATACGGGTGATAGAAAACAATGTCAATAATAACATCTTAAAAACAAGTTATCAAAATTAGAAATGTTAAATTTTTTAAGTTAATATTTTTGAAATTATTAAAGCGGGAGCCGCTGAATATAAATAAGCGTCTCTAGTCTTTACTGTATTTTGAGGAGCAGTAATGTGGAAGGAACACGTTTTAACCTTGTAATTACTATTAGCACAGAAAACAGCGTCTGCTCCTGGTGGCAGCTGATACTTTTGGTAAAGGATAGGACATAATTTAATGAGGAAGGACTTCGTGATTCATTCCCTTGGATAAACTCACGGTGTGTGTTCCAGAATCTCCTTTGGCACTTGCTGAGTTCCCATGCTGAGGGGAGTGCACCAGATGGAACCGGTAGAGAATCGAAGGGTGTCCGAGGTACCTGGCTGGCTCAGTTGGGAGAGTGTGAGCCCCATGTTGAGTGAGTGGAGCCCATGTCGGGGATAGAGATTGCCTAAAAAAAATTTAAAAATAAAACAGAGTCCAGAATGGATTCCTAAACACAAAATATAGTAATGCTAAAGGGAACATTACAGATCAGTGAGAAAAAAAGTTGCAGAGACAACTGAAGTATCCATTTGGAGTGGAAAAAAATGGGCTGAATCCCTGTCTCTTTTTACCAGATAGAGTAAAAATACAAATATAAAGGGGTACCTGGGCAGCTCAGTCGGTTAAGCGTCGGACTCTTGGTTTCAGCTCAGGGCATGATCCCAGGGCTGTGAGACTGAGCCTCAAGTGGAGCTCTGCCACCCAGGGCATGGAGCCTGCTTAAGGATCTCTCCCTCTGCCCCTCCCCCCCCAAAAAGTACAGATATAAAAAGAATGAAATCCTCCAAATCATAGGAAAAAAATATTGACTGCTTTAAAAAGTAATGGAGCGGGAAAGCCCAATATATAACCGTCATAAGAAAAATACCTTTTAAGTTTCTAATTTTTACATAAACTAGCTGTGTGTGGAAAAAAAGCACATATATATGTACACATACATACCATAAAGTCAAGAGACATGATAAACTAGGAAAATACTTACAGTAAAGGGATAACTTCTTTTATGCAGACTATTTACAGATAAGTAAATGGACAAGGCACATCCTACAAAAGAAATACACACAGCTAATAAGGGAAAATGTTCACTCTTACTAAAGAAAAGCACCTTGGGGCGCCTGGGTGGCTCAGTCGTTAAGGCCTCTGCCTTTGGCTCAGGTCATGATCCCAGAGTCCTGGGATCGGCCCCCGCATCGGGCTCTCTGCTCAGCAGGGAGCCTGCCGCCTCCTCCTCTCTCTCTCTCTCCCTCTCTCTCTCTCTGCCTGCCTCTCTGCCTACTTGTGATGTGTCAAATAAACAAATAAAAATCTTTTTAAAAAAATTTTTAATTAAAAAAAAAAAAAGCACCTTAAAATAATGCTGCAACTCCAGTTTTTACTTAGAAGTTTAATAATGCTCAGTATTGATGAGGGAGTTGGGGAATTGTCCCTGGTACATACACTGTTGCTTGGTATGTAATAGTACTACAGTACTTCTTGAGAGTTTTATGAAATGTATCGATTTTAAATTAAATCACCTTTGAACCAGGTAATTCACTTCTAGGAATTTTCCTCCAGAAATACCCCCAATTCAAGATATGCAAGGAAATTTAGTGCTTATTCTCTATATAAGTAGAAACATACAAACTTGGCCTACTTTGGTTTCTAGAATCTCTGAAACCTTCTCCTCGCCCTGAAGCCTCAGGAGCCTGGTATTTCTCCAGAGCCACTTTCTCTTCCTTAAATGACAGCAGTGTGTTTAATGCCTCATATAGTGCAAGATAGTGTATTCATAGAACAAGTGATACTGTGTACGTATGTTGTTCTGCATAAATGACTACATTTTTAACTATGAACTCCTGTACTTTCCACCACCCTCGAAGACTTGCTTTAACTTCTAATACTGGCAGGCAGGCTCCTGCCTCAAGGGTGTCATCCATCCGAATTGCCCTTTGCCAGACAAACTGCCTTTACATCGTTCCGGATCTAGGCTTGAGCGTCTTTCCTTGACAGCCATCTGTGCACATGTGGCTAAGCACCATAGTATAAGACCTCTCTTTAAACCCATGTGCCTAGAAAAACAGGGCACAGAAAATAGTTCATTTATTAAATGAATAAATAAAATACTTGATATTAGGATGGATAAAACATTACAAAATGCGTTGATATTTTTAAAAAGTCATATTTTCATGTTTTAGTTTTAGTTTAACAAATGCTCTCTGAAGTGGAGCTAGTTCCTTGCTCAGCCTTAAATTGCCTACCGTTAATTTCGGTGTTGGCTAAGCTTTATATGCTGACAGCTACCTTGTTGATGCTGGGGTTCAGAGTCAAGATGTAAGGCACATGGTAGGTGATTCTGGGGTCAGGCTTGGGCCACCGTTATGACCTGGGTGAGGCATCTCTCTGAACCTGTTTCTTCATCTACAAATAAAAACAATACTGAGTCATGGTTTTAGGAGGATTACATGAGGTGATACCTCTAAAAGTCACAGTTCCTGGATCTCAGTTAAAGGTTAGTTCCATGTTTCCTTTCTCTTCAAAATCTTTATTGAGGTATCTGATAAATACACATGCCATTCCAGACTTAAAATTATGCAGTTACAGAAGGGATAGAGAACAGCGTTTTTTTTTTTCAAAGTTGTATTCCCTGAAAATAATTTATTTCTGCTTTATTGCAGTACTGTTGAAAGGTTTTACAGAATATAATCGTGTGTGTTGTGACAGAAAGAGAAATGGAAGTATTCCAGGAAATCCGTAAACCACCATCACGCTTGGAGTGCGACCACTGCGGTTTCCGAGGCGCAGATTATGAAAATGTGCAGATCCACATGGGCACCGCCCATCCAGAATTTTGTGATGAAATGGATGCTGGTGGGTTAGGTAAAATGATATTTTACCAGAAAAGTGCAAAGCTGTTCCACTGCCATAAGTGCTTCTTCACCAGCAAGATGTACTCCAATGTGTACTATCACATCACCTCTAAACATGCAGGTCCAGAGAAGTGGAATGAGAAACCAAAAAATCAGCTAAACAAAGAAACAGATCCTGGGAAAAGCCCTCCTCTTTCGGAACACCAGAAAACACCCTCTAATTCAGAACTCCCAAAACCCATACCTGCCCTTTCCATAGAAACACAGAAACTTGGCCCAATTTTATCTCCAGAATCCCCAAAACCTACACCTCTCACTTCCCTGGAGCCTCAGAAGCCTGGCACTGTTGTTTCTCCTGAGCCACAGACACCTTCTCTTCCTTCTCCTGAGCCTCCAAAATCTTCCTCTGTTTCTTCTCCTGAACTTCCAAAATCAGTCCCTGTTGTTTCTGAGTCTCAGAAACTAGTCCCTCTTCCTTCTCCAGAATCACAGAAACTTGCCCCTGTATCTCCTGAGCCAGTAAAGGCCTCTCTTACTAAACCCCAGAAACACTCCCATTTCCCAGAAACACTGGGCCCACCTTCAGGCTCATCTCCAGAGTCACCAGTTTTGGCTGCTTCCCCTGACCCTTGGGGTCCATCCCCAACTGCATCTCCAGAGTCTCGGAAACCAGCCCGGACTATCTCCCCTGAGCCAAGGAAGCCATCCCCATCGGAGTCTCCAGAACCTTGGAAGCCATTCCCTGCTGTCTCTCCAGAACCCAGAAGACCAGCCCCAGCTGTGTCACCAGGTTCTTGGAAGCCAGGGCCACCTGGATCCCCAAGGTCTTGGAAATCCAGTCCTTCAGCATCATCAGGACCTTGGAAGCCAGCTAAACCTGCTCCATCTGTGTCTCCTGGTCCTTGGAAGCCGATTCCTTCCATCTCACCTGGACCATGGAAACCAACTTCCTCTGTGTCCCCCGCATCCTGGAAGTCTTCGTCAGTCTCGCCGGGCTCCTGGAAGTCTCCCCCTGGGTCTCCTGAGTCGTGGAAGTCTGGCCCTCCAGAACTCCGAAAAACAGCTCCCACCCTGTCACCTGAACATTGGAAGGCAGTTCCCTCGGTGTCCCCTGAGCTTCGCAAAGCAGGTCCGCCCTTGTCTCCTGAACTTCGCAAACCAGGCCCACCGTTGTCCCCAGAGATCCGCAGTCCAGCGGGATCTCCAGAGCTCAGAAAACCTTCAGGGTCTCCGGAGCTTTGGAAGCTTTCTCCTGATCAGCGAAAAACTTCCCCTGCTTCACTTGATTTTCCCGAGTCCCAGAAAAGTTCCCGTGGTGGTTCCCCTGACCTCTGGAAGTCTTCCTTCTTTATTGAACCTCGGAAACCTTCTGGACCGTCTGAGTCCCCTAAGGCAACCTCCGATATATGGAAACCTGTTCTCTCTCTTGATACCGAACCTAGAAAACCCGCCCTGTTTTCTGAGCCCAGCAAAACAGCCCCTCCAGCATCTCCTGAACCACGAAAACGTGCTCTTTTTCCCGAGCCCCGGAAACACACCCTTTTCCCTGAACTTCCCAAATCTGCTATCTTCTCAGAATCTCAGAAGGGAGTTGAGCTTGGTGATGAACTACAGACAGATGCCATAGATGATCAAAAGTGTGATATTTTGGTTCAGGAAGAACTACTAGCTACACCTAAGAAACTCTTAGATTCTGACACCTTGTTTCCTTCCTCAAAGAAGCTCAGGAAGGACAACCAAGAGAACTCCGATGCTGAGCTGAGTAGCAGTGAGTATATAAAAGCAGATTTAGATGTGCTGGACAGCAAGGGCCAAGAATCCAGCAGTGATCAAGAACAGGTTGATGTAGAATCTATTGATTTTAGTAAAGAGAACAAAATGGACATGACTAGTCCAGAGCAGTCCAAAAATGTCTTGCAATTTACTGAAGAGAAAGAGGCTTTTATCTCTGAGGAAGAGATTGCAAAGTATATGAAGCGTGGAAAAGGAAAGTATTACTGCAAAATTTGTTGCTGTCGAGCTATGAAAAAAGGTGCAGTTTTGCACCATTTGGTTAATAAGCATAATGTTCATAGCCCTTACAAATGTACAATTTGTGGAAAGGCTTTCCTTTTGGAATCTCTCCTTAAAAATCATGTAGCGGCCCATGGGCAGAGTTTACTTAAATGTCCACGTTGTAATTTTGAATCAAATTTCCCAAGAGGCTTTAAGAAACATTTAACTCACTGTCAAAGCCGGCATAATGAGGAGGCAAATAAAAAGCTGATGGAAGCTCTTGAACAGCCACTGGAGGAGCAGCCAATTTGATTTTTACACATGGTGTGGGTATGTGATCTACAGTTTTGTTTGTTGAAACTGTGTAAAGCATAGTTAGATAGCATAGTTGGATCAGTAGTTGTTGATGTGTATGCTGTACTGTGTTTAATTGTCTCAGTAGTACTACAGAGAATGAACATTTTGGGTTTGTTTGGTTTTTTTTCATGTCTCTGTGGCTATCTTGTAAGTCAATAAATTTGTAACTTTATTCCAATGGATAAAATTTCTCTAATTTCTTTTGAATATATTTGAATAATATGAAGATGTAGGAAGCCCACTTACCAAGAGCAAGCTGTACTCAATTTAAAACATCTAGTCAAAGTGTATCTTTTTGTGAAACTAACTTCAGACAGTGGAAATTATTAGTTGGAATGTTTGGGAATTAGGCATGGAAAATTTGAGAAATTTTTTTCTCTTCAATATATTTTCAGACCTTAAGTTCCTTTTTGATCATATAAAGTTAGTTTATAAATCTTGAGCAGTTCTAGATGTTTATTAGCTTTTATGTCATGGAAAATTGGAGTCTCAGGGTTGCTGATTTTCTGCTAAAAGAGATGTTGAGTAAGTTTAAAGATTTGTAGCTTTCTCTAGGAAACTGGGAAAGATGAGTGTGACTTAGGTCCTGTCCTTAGTTGTTTCCTTCTGAGTCTTCCATTCTGCACCGCCTTCCCCCGTGCCACCCCACTCCCGGGTCCGTCTCTTTGCTTCCCTGTGAGCTCACACCAACAGATGATCTTTAACTGCCAAACGTGTCGAACTGCACTTCCTGCTCCTGGGCCTAACACGCCTTCTAGGTGGGGTTCAGACCTAGTAATGAGTAGGACCTGAGAGTCTTCCAGATTCACAGTAGAAACTTCTGTAAGGAGACATTTCTGTTTGAGAGTATGTCGATTGTATGTTTTCCACAGTTGTTGCCGTAAATACCTTGTGCCTGTTTGTGGATCATTTTGTTCTAAAATATTTTGTCAAATGTGTATCAACCAAATTAAAAACCAAGGCTTTCATGTCAGCAGCACCCTTATGTGTGTGTTTTCTTTTGTGTAATTTTCCTTGTGTGATACCGAGAGTCCGTGATTCTCCCCTGTTCTCAGCTAATTTCCCATCTGGAGCAGCAGTTTCTAAGCTGTGTTTTCTCAGCTCTGTGGTCGGGTACATGAGGGAAACACTACATTTTGTGGGAACATCCTGGCTGACCTGTAAAACCCATGTGAAGCATTCAGTGCCATAAGAGTTCTCCTATGTAGCCAAGGGCTGAGAGACTGCCTTTAATGAAGCTGTTCCCAGACATTTTTGAACAGCAAGCACTTTTTTTCATAACATCCAAGTTAATATGCCAATTGAGAAGACACTGTTTATAGAATCCTGGGAAGATGTTGGTGTTTATAGATTCCTGGGAGGATGTTACAGGCTCCAGGCCGCACCTCTTGGGTGAGTAGTTGATGTCAGTTTACATTGGGCCCCTTGAGAAAAACCTTCCAGTACTGGAGTTGCCTTCTAGGCCAACAAGAAGGAGAAGTAGGATTCCTTGGATAAGACGGTGGTCTTGTTCTCATCTAAACTGACTCAAAATGAGGACTGGAAAAGACAAAGGTGTGCAGCACCCAGAAGATAAAGATGTTACAGATATATATATTTGGAAGCCTTCGGTCTCAACCAGCTGTTAAGTGTAACAGATTGTTTTCCTTAGGACTTTGCACTTCTGGTGCAAACTTCTCACAGAATCCTTCCTAGACCTTTGCTCAAGGTGGAGCCAACCAGATCCCAGATGACTTGCCATCTACTGTGGGTTTTTCATAATACAGAAGATACTATGCCAAAGTAGGAGATGGACGAATAGTTTTGGCCTTTGGTTAAGCCGGTGTGTCCTTGGCTCACCTCACTTATGTCTTTCCACTTTTTTCTCATTTTACCTCAGGATCAAGATTACCCCACCCCTTTTTTTTTTAACCTTGGCAATTTTGCCTCCTATACAGTAGCTTTAGTCAATGTGACCCTCTAGTCATTGTGACCCTATCTACATTTTCATTTTCTAGTCAATGTGACCCTATTTTCCTCTGTAATTACAACTATTTTAAGTGAGCTCAGTCCAGTGAGTTTTATATAATATGAAAGATTACTAGACTTCACTCAACATTCATGGACCTGACACTTATATTTTAGGTGACCTATTGACTTATCTGGGATCTGTCTGTAGCAGATACTGTTTTTAAGATTTTTTTTTACATTTTTAAGGTCTACACCCAACGTGGGACTTGAATCCTTGATGTAGAGCCTCATGTTTTGCCAATTGAGCCAACCAGGCACCACACTCATTTTGTTTTTAATATTCGTGTGGATTCTACAGCTTTGTCTTAGATGAAGACAGAAGGATGCTTACCAACTCAGCTCTGAATTCATTTGGAATGAGAATCAATGAAAATCTATTTTTGTACATAAATCCTTTTAAAAATTAGGAAACTAAAAATCATCTTAACCCTACCTGCAATTACTATTAAATTGTGGTATATTTCCTGTATTTTTCCTAAAAGCTTGAGTATTTTTATGTTTGTACCTCTTAACCTCCCTTCACCCATTTTGCCCAGCCCCTCCAGCCCCTTCTCCCCTCCGGCAACCACTGGGAGTCTGTTTCTGTTTGTTTTGTTTTTAGATTGTACATAGAAGTGAAATCATTTGTATTGCTTTTGTTCTGATTTATTTCACTTAGCATAAAACCCTCTAAGTCCATCCATGCTGTCGCAAATGACAAGATCTCATTCCTTTTTTGTGACTGAGTAATAATCCATCGTCTGCATATATACACGCTTGTGCATGCACACACACATATATATATCTGTAACATCTTTATCCATTTATGGATGGACACAAGCTCCTTCTGTATCTTGGCTATTGTAAATAATGTTACAATAAACACAGGGGTACATGTATCTTTTCAAATTAGTGTTTTTGTTTTCTTTGGGAAATTAGCCAGCAGTGGAATTACTGAATTATATGGTATTTCCATTTTTAGTCTTCTCGGGAACTTCTATACCATATTCCACAGTGGCTGGACCAATTTACACTCCCACTAGAGCAGTGCACAAGGGTTCCCTCTTCTCCACATCCTCTCCAGCTTGTGTTACCTCTTGTCTTTTTTATTCTACCCGCTCTGAATAGAATCTAAATTTAATAGAAGTGTGATCTCGCTTTGTGGTCTTAATTTGCATTTCCCTGATGATTGGTGATGTTGTGAACCTTTTCATGGTTTTTTTGTTTGTTTGTTTGTTTGTTTTTTTGAAGATTATTTGTCAGAGAGAGAGAGAGCGAGCACACAAGCAGGGGGAGTGGCAGAGGGAGAAGCAGGCTCCCGGCTGAGCAAGGGGCCCAAGGTGTGTGGCTCAATTCAAGGATCCTCGGATCATGAGGTCCCAAAGGCAGATGCTTAACAGACTGAGCCACCCATGTGCCCCCTTTTGACCATCCATGTCTTTGGGAAAATGTCTTCTCAGGTCTTCTGCCCACTTATTAATAAGATTGGTTGTTTTTCTCAGAACTGATATAATCTTTATGTATTTTGGATATTAACCCCTCATCAGATATGTCATTTGCAAGTATCTTCTCCTATTCTGTAGGCTTTTTGTTTTGTTGGTGGTTTCCTTTGCTGTGCAGAAGCTTTTCATTTTGGTGTCATCCCAAGAGTTTATTTTTGCTTTTGTTTCCCTTGCCTGAGATGCAGCACCCACCAGTATGTTGCTAAGGCTGATTTCTACAAGATTAATGCCTATGGTTTAGGAGTTTTATGGTCTCAGGTCTCACATTTATGTCTTTAATCTGTCTGGAGTTTATTTCTGTGTGTGGTGTAAGAAAGTGGTCTGATTTCATTTTTCTGCCTGCAGCTGTCCAGAACGCAGCACTATTCATTGGGGAAATCTTTTCCCCACTGAGTATTCTTACTTCCTTTGTTGTAGAACAACTGACCCTCTACTTCACATTGGTACACATCTTTTCAGATATTTTCTAGCACACAAACATCCAGTGTGTTTAACATTAAACATCCAATGTGTGTTTTCTTAAAGCACAGCTTGCAATTCTAACTTTGTAACACACTGTGGACATTTCAGTGTCAGTATTCTGCCAGCCAGACATTTCCCACTTCTCCTGTTACAGCAGGGTGTAGGGACAGCCGGTGTGCTTACTGTCTGTACTTGTGTGGGTCTGTATGTAGGATGTGGTGTTAGGGAGCTCAAATGCTAGCTGGAGGACATTTCCATTTTATGTTTTGATGTGGCACTTTTGCCTGAGGAATTTTCTTTGTAACACAGGAATGACCAAATCTTGTTGGGATGATCCAGGAGAGGGGAGCCACCACTGGGTTCCTTCCTGCACCCTCTCAGTCCTCAGGTTTCCTGGGACAGGCCTGTCTCACTCAGCTCCAGCCACTGTTAAAAGACCACGGATGGGCAGCTTCAGACACAGATACTTATCTCACAGTTCTGGAGGCCAGAAGTCCAAGATCAAGGTGCCAGGTATTTCGGTGAGGACTCCCTGGCTTGCAGACAGCCACCTTCTGGTGTCTCCTCTTACAAGAGCACTAATCCTGCCAGATCAGGGCCCCATCCTCATGAGCCCATTTAACACTGATTACTTCTTCACTCCAGATACACTCATACGGGGGAGGGAGGAGAGTTAGGGCTTTAATACATGAACTCTGTGGGGACAAAGTTCAGTCCATAGCAAGGCTTGAGTCAAGATATCATGGTTTCTACCAGTTGTTAAGACATCCAATAAATGCCAGAGTTTGTTACCCAAACATCTCCTACATTGGCCCTCACACCCTAGAGTGGCACAAGAATCCTTTGTCAAATCAGTTGTTCCACTTTTTAGTTCGGAAAAGTAGAGTCCAAGTGATGTAGGAAATGGCTACCTCAAGCGTGTGTGGCCAGGTAATTATATGTAGGCACACAGCTCTCAGTTTGGCACCTTGACAGGACAATTTCTACCATGACAATAATTTGAACTGTTTTACTAAAAATGCTATTCTTGTTGAAAAATGCCATTCCTCTAAGGGATAGACTGCTTAAGTCTGCCAGGACATCTTTTATTGCTTTTGTGATACAAAGTTACTAATGTAATTATTTTTCCTATAGATGTGTAACAGTGAAGAATTTGGGGAGAAATTTAAAACATTACATGATAAACATGCTTCTGATACAAAGGAGAAGCACTTACAAGAAGCTGTTAGCTTTCCACCAAAATGCAGCCCAACAGAAGCTCACACAGAGAAGACAGCATTTTTCTAAACTTCACTGAAGTGACAAAATTTTAAAAATAAAGATTTAAAACTGAATCTTCATATAGCAATTACTATCATTCAAACTTGCTATAGCTGGGACTGGGTTGAAGCAATGAACTGGTGGACTGAAGTAGGCTAATTTGCTTTAAAAGAAAAAAAAAACCAAAACCCTGTTGACTGAATACTGTTCTGAAAATAAACTTCTTTTCTGTCATTTTTCTCTCTTTTTCTTGCTATTAACACAGATCAAACAAATCAAATACCTAATTCTTCACTTTACTTACTTCTTCACTTTAATCTCTGACATGTCCTTAATTCTAAAGATAGGAAGAACAGAATAGCAAACAAATCCACTTAAAGTGTAGATAATTCTCCCTCCTTTTATCAGAGTTGAGAAAACAGATACAAATGAGAATTCCATGACAGGCGAACCTAAAAGATCCTTTCTTGTGGTGTGATGTGAAGAAGCTGACGCTCTTCACCAGCTGGGTCCCCTACGTGTGCAGGACGCGGCCAGAGGTGCCCCCAGGCCACAGCCACACACCCCACTTTCCTTGTGGAGATCTGTACAGAGAACCTGTTGCCCATGAGCTGCCTCATCTTACCCCAAGGGTCTCACTGTCACATGACTCAAGAAGTGGGAGATGATGCCTCGGTAAGCACTATTATCAAGCAAGTGAAAACTTGTTTCCAAAGATGTAAATGAGATTCTTCAGAATGCCTAATTCATGTCAGATTTGAGGAATTCCTTCAGTTAGCTGGTGTTTATAATTTACTAGCAACACTGAGATCCATTAAAATACTGAGAGTTAATGTTCTGCTTTGCTAGGTTCACATTTGAATATAATTATTAAAACTATTAGATAGCCAAATAAAACCAGACTGGAATCTAAAAGGAGAAACAATAGAAAAAAAAAAAAAAGAAAAATTTGAAAGGCAAATATAGAAGGCAAACCAAAGGGTGGCCAGCCCCACACCGCCCCTCAGTCACACTGAGCACTGTATCCCCTCCCCGTGATGTAGGCTGCAACTCCCATGGGGTATGTCCATATGAAGAACGTTTCTACCATCTCTTAGACATGTGGCAAACTCAGAAACCTTTTTTTCTGGGTAATTATTAATAAAAACTTTACAGATATGAAAGCAGCTTCTGACTTTGCCAACAACAGGTGTTAGACATCTCTAAACCTGTTTCCTAGTTTATAAAAGGGAGTTCATCTATGTCCTACCCAACCAATCTTAAAAGTGAGTCTAAGCCAAAACTGGGAAGTGTATATAGAAGTGTTTTATACCAAGGTAACCCATCATACAGATGTATTATTGTTTTAAATCAGTAATCTCAAAGTGACTTTCGGGAAGCCCTGGGGACAGATCTCAGAGGGAGTACTGCGCTTTTACCTACTTACTTTCCAGCTTTGAGGTATAACTGACAGATCTGTAACAGTTAAAGTGTACAACATACTGATCTGTAACATGTATACATTATGAAAGGATTACAGTGAGTTTGTGTCACCTCGCATATTTGTGTTTTGATGAGAAAATTCTACTCTTAGCAAATTCCAATTATACAGTACAGTGTTATCAACAGTCATTAGGTCGTACATAAGATCCCTGACCTTAATCTTATAACTGAATAACCTAGGACTTTCACTAACCTCTCCCTATTTCCCTCACACACTAGTCCTGTCAGCCACCATTTTACCGTTTCTAGGAGTTGGACTTTTTTTTTTTCCACACTGTACCTGTAAGTGACACTATGCAGTATTTGTCTTTTTTGTCGGGCTTACTTCACTTCGCATAATGCCGTTCAAGTTCATCCACATTGTTGAAAATGGCAGGGTTTCCTTTTATGAGGCCACATAATATTCCATTTTCTTTATCCACCCATCCATCGTGGACACTAAGGTTATTTCCATACGTTGGCTACTGTGAATAATGCTGTGATGAACGTGTAAACGGTGCCCACAGTGGTACTGCTGGATCATATGGTAGTTCTATTTTTAATTTCTTGAGGAATCTCCACACTGCCATACCGTAGTGACTTTACTACTTGGCGTTCCCATTAATGGTGCACAAGGGTTCCCTTTCCTTCACAACCTTGCCAAGACTTGCTCTCTTGTCTGTGTGATTTTAACTACTCTGACAAGTGTGAGGTGATACTTCCTTGGGGTTTTGATTTCTATTTCTCTGATGAGCAATGGTGTTGCGCACCTTTTCATGTACCTGTTGGCCATCTGGGATGTCCTCTTCAAAGAAGATCTATTCAGGTCTTTTGCCCCCTTTTTTATTGGGTAATTTGTAGGTTTTTTGCTGTTGAGTTGTATGAATTCCTCACATATTTTGGATATTAACCCCTTATTAGGTATCTTGTGTTAAGATATTTTTCTCTCTCAGTGGGCTGCATTTTCATTTTATAAATGGGTTCCTTTCATGTGAAACTTTTTTTAGTCCTAATGTAGTTCCATTTTTTTATTTTTATTTTTGTTGTCTTTGCTTTTCATGTCAAATACAAAAAATGATCTCCAAGACTGGTGACAAGGATCGAATCCTCTGTTTCTTTCCAGGAATTTTATGCTTTCAGGTCTTATGCTTGAGTCTTCAGTCCACCTTGGCTCCACTTGTGTTTCCAGATCAAAGCCCTATATATAATAAGCACTGAGAACACAGCGGCTTACTCACTGGGAGTTCCACTCTGATCCATACTCTAAGTAGGAGTCAGCAAACTACGGTCCACAGACGGCCTACTGCATGTTTTATAAAGAAAATTTTATTGGAACACAGCCCTGTCCATTATGTATTGCCTAATGGCAGAGTTTATAACTTGTAACGGAGACCAGAGAGTATGCAAAGTCTAAAATAGTTACTACCTCTCCCTTTTCCATCGGTGCTGGCTGTGCTGGGTCACATGGATGTCACTACATCACAGCAAGTCCTTCTCACCCCTCCCCCACCAAATTCTTAGGAGTCCCAGAGTCAAGAGCAAGAGCACAGCAATGCCATGGGACAGAGTATATGTCCAAAAGCCAAATGTCTTTAACAATAAATGAGTCTCAGGTTGTTTTTATTTTATTTTATTTTTTAAGATTTAATTTACTTATTTGAGAGAGAGAAACAGGGATAGGAAGAGAAAACACAAGCAGGGTGGAGGCAGGGAGAGAAACAGCCTCTCCACCGACCAGGGAGCCTGACACGGGGGTTGATCGCAGGACCCAAAGTTCATGACCTGAGCCATCAGGTGCCCCAAATTCTCAGTTTTTTGATAAACATTTCATATTTAGTTAGGAATAATCAACAAAGTACTCAGGTAATTAAAGCTACATTTTGAAAAGCAATATTTTATTATGTAAAATTCAATGTAGGAAAAGTACTGGAATTCAAATCCATAGCAACTAAAATTATTTAATATGTGGTCCAAAGCATAGTACCAAAATACATTAATGTTTAAAAATTTCACAAACATTAAAAAATACTGTGAACACATAATTGCAGAAAGCTCCATTAAGTCCTTTTGAAAATAAAATGGCCTCAGACTGCAAAAAGGAAAACCCCAGATGCTGTACCTAAGTTGTCCCTGTCCCCAAATAATGCTCTTATGTTACCTCAGCAGCCCTTACGTAACAGCGGTTACACACCACGAGCAGCACACCCATCAGGAGACTGTGAAAAATGTCAGTGGCCAAACTGTTGAAGGGGCAATACTTCAAGCTGTGGACTTCACGTGGGGGCAACGCTCCTGTCCTAGGGGCTACAGCACGCAGACGTCAGAGAATGCTCCTGGCACGGGGCACAGGTGTCTGGATCACCAGCTTACAATGGCATGAGCGCGGCTCCCTCCCCTTTTTTAAACTACAGCGGCGTGCGCACGCACACACACACACACACACACACACGCGCGCGCGCGCACGCACACGAGATCCAGATCCCAACAGACCACTTACTTACAACTGTGTAGAACTCAAATTACAGGTTATTCCCACAACATGTTTCAAGTGCTTCAGAGTGCACACTGGTACAATACTAATTTTCTTCCCTGTTTTAATCATACTTTCTACTTTTCAAAACAGATTATCTGTTCTGTTTTGGCTAAACAGTATATACTAGTTTATACTAAAAATGGTAAGATCTATGACAACTCAATTTTCAATTTTTTAACAGATTGCTTCTTAAGAATGGTTTCTAAATGTTTCTATACCACATTTATATTTCTAGTTTCTGATTTCTTTATAAGGAGTAAATATACCTTGCGAGTTTTACTCGAGGCTAATTGATACACTTCTGGATGCCCTTTCTAACCCATAAAACGCTGAATGGGAGCTTCCCAGCAAGCATGCGCGCTGACTCACCCTGCCTCTTCACTCTTCTGGGAACCAGCCCACGCCGAATCTTCAGCCTCGCCCCTGCTCCCATCATGGCCCTCCATGGAGACTCCCCCACCAGTTTCTTGTGCTCGGATGCGAGCTCCTGGCTGGTACAGCTGCAAGGCTGGCCGGTCCTGCCAGGACAAGGAGGGGGGGCAGTTACCCTTCCAAAGGCTGGCAATATAGGAGGGAGCAAAATGTCTCTACTTCCAGGATCTGATGATCCTAATTAGCTAAAGCAAATCAGTCTTGCGGCTAAAAATCTGCCTTTTTCACATCACTATCTCAGACACCAAGCATTTTGAAGCCAAAAAAAAAAGCCATGAAAAGGAAGACAGTTAATATTTAAAATAACCTGAAAGAAGGTAAAATTAGTATCTGGGAAAATGTTACGCTCAAACCCAGAGCACCCCCAGAGCCAGTGGAGTCCTGGCGTTCCCCTCCCAGGTGAAGATTTACACACACGTCTCAGCCCCTCCAACTCATCAGGCAGGGTAAACACTCAGCCTGAGACAAAGCAAGGCATGGCCAGAGGTGGCTTTTTAGGGCCATGAGCCGAATTAATAACATCTATAAAGAGCACTTTCCATGTGGCTTATTCCTGAACTGTCTCCACCTGACTGAACTCTGAGGTAGAGGAACACAACAATGCTTGAATAAAGTGTGTAAAAGGGGCGTCTGTGTGGCTCAGTCACTGAGCGTCTGCCTTCAGCTCGGGATCCAGGGTCCCGGGATCGAGTCCCATGTTGGGCTCCCTGCTCCCTACTCCCCCTGCTTGTGTTCCCTCTCCTGCTGTGTCTCTGTCAAATAAATCAATAAAATCTTTGAAAGAAAATAAAGTGTGTAAAATATTACTGAACTGTCTTAGGACACCAGGACGGTGAGGCCAGCGAAGGACCAAGGGACACTGAAGGTTAAGAATCAGAAGCAACAGCGGGAAGCCAGCCAGCTCTGTCCTGTAGGAGAGGGGTCCAACCAACCCCTGGCTCAGGGGAGCCTCCTGCACCTGCACCCCTTCCCTTGGCCACCTGGGGGCCCAGGCACATCCCACAAGATGTCGCTCACCAACTCACCTCTACCCGCCCGCAGGCCCCACAGTCACCCCCGGGACATTTGCCGGCATGCCCTTTGCCTTAGTGGAAGCCTGGCCGGTGAAGAGAGCGGGAGAGGTCTGGGTTAGGGTTAGGGCACACAGAGGCACAGGGGTCCCATGCTATCTCCTGCCTGTGGCCAACACACACGGTCCTGCTTTTCCCCAGGACAACACTGGTTGCACAGACGGAGAAAGGACACTGTAGCCAGCCAGGCCTCATACAAAAGGTGCCATTATGCACAAGGCACCTTATTACCTCCAGAGCCTCACAGTTAGTGGAGGAGTCCCAGCACCTAAAGACATGTAAATACAGACCACTCACTGCCGCATCAGCAGGCAGCTGAGCCAGTGTTCACGAAACAACTTCCACCCAAAAGACCCACGGCTAGACCTGCTGTTCCTGCACTTCAGGTAACTACAGAAACCTCTGAGCGATACAGATGTGGTTAGTCAAGGCTGCAGATAGATCAGACGGCTCCCCTCAGGGCGCCGGGGGGCTCCGTCGTTGGGCATCTGCCTTCAGCTCAGGTCATGATCCCAGGGATCGAGCCCTGCGTCAGGCTCCCTGCTCTGCGGGAGGCCTGCCTCTCCCTCTCCCATTCCCCCTGCACATCCCCCCTGTGTTTCCTCTCTGTCTTTATCAAATATGTTTTTAAAAAAAAAAAAAAAAGGCTCCCCTCTTGGCAGTAGCTCTACCTTGCCTTTACTGGGAACATTTAAAAAACCACATTACTGATACCAGCAACACCTTGGGTGGATCTGAAGGGAATTCTGCTGAGTGAGAAGGCCAATTTCAGGTCACACACTGTGTGCTTCCACTTCTAAAGCACCCCTGAAATGACAAAATCACGCAGACAGAGGACAGCGTGCTTGTTGCGGTCGGGGATGGGTGGCAGGAGGGTGTGGACAGCAGCCCGGAGAGCCTCGGAGCCCGAGCGGCACTGGTCGCACCATGGGGCCTGGCCCTGGAAGGGAGGGGCCCCATTAGTAGTGCTTCTCTGCAACACTGTGATCTGAATAAAAATTAACCTCAAACTCTTGGGGGGAAAGAAAGCCATTTGGTGGACTAAGTGGACAATTCCAACCCTTCGCCAACTACACGCATCTGACGCATATTTATGAGCCACTGACTGTCTCCTGATAACCAGTTTGTTACTAGTAACATAAGAGAAAGCTCCAGAGTGTCACGAAATGCAAGCCCCTGGGCAATGCACTCCCTGAGAGCGCAGAACCCAGTAGGGGCAGATTTTCCACTGTCTAAGAGTGTGTGATCCGAAATCTCAAGACTCCTAATGTAGATTTCTCTGTTTCGGCTAAACAGAGGAACTTCTGTTTGGCAAAGCAGGTGTAAGCCTACAGATGTGCAGTTTATACTTTTAAGGTTGATGAATGAACGAACAAAAGAACCTTGTTTCCCAGACGCTCTGCTTTGGGTGCTGGGCCGCCTTCACTCCTGTGCTCTCTCCCGGGCCACTCTGCTGCCTCCACAGGGACGCCACTGTCCTGGTTCCCCTTCTTCCCTGTGTCTGGGGGGTCTCCTTTCCCCCATTTTGGCTCTTCTTCGTTTCTCCTTGGAAACTTGGCTACCTCACAGGGAGCTCCGTGCTTTGTGCTGTCGTCCACGTGGCATCTCTGTGTTTCAGGCTCTTTTTCTCGAAATCTGCTCTCCAGCTCCCTTTGCTCTTTATCACTGTCATTCTGTGACCTGTGATTCAAGACAAATTCTCAGTAACCTTAGTTAGGTACACTGCTTGTCGAGTACCTATCTTCCCATCCAGACTAAAAGTTACCAAAGAGGCAGGGAATACCCAAGTCTGCTTGTCAGCGCATCGCAGACATGCGTGTAATGGGCACGGCACAGGCATTCAAGAAAAAATTGTTGCAAGATGAATCGACAATAGTAACCACGGTATCTACTGTTAACCCTAAACGACATACATAACAGGCATATGTACTTAGTTTTCTAATTCTCAGTAACCCCCCAAAGTAAATATAACTCCCCCCTTTACAGATAAAGTCCAGGAGACCAAACGGCTCAAGTGACTTTCCTAGTGGCCCAAGTCCATGTCCATCAAGACACAGAGCTGATACTGATGGCTTGGTTTCTGCTTCAGGTGTAACTCAAATTAACTGAAATTTACTCCTTTTTATACATATATTACACTGGTAAATGCACAAAAAATAAATAAGTGTCTGCTTAGCTCCTTTGGTTCTTAAAGTCTTTCCCTTCACAGCCCACAGGTAAAAATCCTCACATGCTATCTGTGGCTTCCCCTCAAAACAAAAGCAGCAGGATTGGTGGGGAGAAACAGATCCATAAGCAAATGTAAATTCATGCCAGAAACATGACAAAAGGCACTGCTACAGTATCATAAGCAATGATACAAACACCTCCAGCAGAAACCATAGTGCTAACAGATCATAGATTTCATAATCATGTATGAATTAATTTTACAAACAAACTAATAAACCAGAACCCCCCAAAAGAGGGAAACTTTTTTCTTTTTTTAAATCACAAGTCTGTGTGGAAGGAAGACAGTAAGAAGTCATTCAGATTGCTGTTTCTAGGAGGCAAACGGCAGCCTAAACCCATGACCCTGCCATCCCGCCTGCAAACGTAAATTCCCTTCCAGACACCTCAGAAGCAGAGCAGCCCTGGCTCTGGGAAGCTCCAGCACGTCCGGATGCAGGGCATGTGCAGGAGCCCTGGGCCAGGGGAACAAGGAGCCTCCATACACTTGCCCCATGGACTGTGGAGGTGACCGAACCTTGAGGCTCAGGGGCAGGCTCAGAGGCAGGAGGGAGGGGCTCCACCTGACAAGGTTCGGACGGGTCTCTCTGGCGCCTGCGCAGAAGCTGTCTGTCCCGCTCCCACAGAAGCTTGAGCTCCTCACAGAGCAGCAGGCCTCAAGCAGGCTGAGAAGTACAAGCCAAGGACCCACAGCCTGAGACAGGCAGGGCTAATGGAAGACCAGGATCCACAGCTGCTGGTCAGAGTCCACGGAAGGGCCACGGGGATGTTAACACCAACAAAGGAATCCCAGCACTTGGACAAGAGAGCGCGAAGGAGATCCTCAAGACCTAAAGGGTGATAACGGGAATCCAAAGGAAAAGGCCAGGCCAGGCACAGCTAAGGAATCAGGAGAAGGACGTGTCCCTGCTTCGAAGACCTGAAGCTGCAGATAAAAGGAACTAAGTTCCTAGTATGAGCAAGGAGAAATAAGAGTGTGGAGGAGCAGATCGTGGTAAAATCCCTGAATTCCATAAGCAGTGTGAAACACAAGCACTTGTACCAAGACAGGACAGTCTGAGATCCTTCACGTGGTCAAAGCAACAGAAGCGCGGGCTTACTTTTCCCTGGGCTCCTCCACCAAGCTCCCAAAGGGCGTGGGCTTCAGGACAGCCCAGGGCTCCCGTTTTCCATCTCCGATATCCACTTCCTCTGCTCTTTCTTTTGGCTTTTCAGTTGGTTCCTCCCCCTTTTCCGGTTTCTTAAGAAGCTAAGAAATTATAATGTCAGGAGAATGTCACTTTTGGAGTATTTTATAAATGAAGATGTTTAATAATAAATTAAAAATAGAAAACAACATTGAGCGCAAATGTCTGGATAGCAAAAAAATGTAAGCTAAAGGTGCAGCAACCGGGTTTTTGGTTAAATACTGAGGGGAACATTCAGTCAATGAAATACTCTAGTTATGAAGAACAACTTAGGACAGCTGATGTGATGAGAAGATGCTCTTATTGACAAATGAATGCCCTGGTCTCTGTTTACACACACAGAGAAACATCTAATGCTGGCAACGCTGTGTTAACAATGATGACTTTCAGGCGGTGGTGGAACGGCAGTGATCTTTCCTTTTGTCACCAAGTTCTAATTTTTCCTAAAATGAACAAGTGCTGCTGCTGTAATATGTAAAAATATATTGTTTAAAATGTTGCTTCTACACCGATGACTTTGAGAATAACCTTTTTGAAAACACGTCTTATTCTTTCTTTAATCAGCCTGAGCAGGTTGCTATCTTTGAATCTGGGCCTTCCCCCAATTCTCTGCATACTTTACTCTTTGAAATTCAAGTGCCACAGGTAAGTCAGTTTATAAAACAAAAGTAAAAGGCATACTTCTGAAAATTTTTTTCAAACTTAGAAAAGTGAGCATATTTTAAATTGTACTATAGCAAAATTACACACAGATAAATTTCAACTATATGAGTTCATTTAAGAATGAAACAGAAAAGGTAAGACCAAATATGGAAATTTGCTTCTCATCACAGATGTGCACTATGCTAACATACATGCTCTTCTTCTGCCTGTGGGGTCTGTGAATTTAAACATCTCCTTTCAGGTATCTAATGATATTTACGTTTTAAGGTTTTATTTATTTATCCAATAGTGCACGCACATGGAGAGGGAATGGCAGGCAGAAGGAGACACAGACTCCCCGCTGAGCAGGGAGCCCGTACTTGCAGCTAGATCCCAGGGCCCTGGGATCATGACCTCAGCCAAAGGCAGACACTAAACTGAATGACCCACTCAGGCGCCCCTATTGACATATATATATATTTTTAAAGATTTTATTTATTTGACAGAGAGAAAAACACAGTGAGAGAGGGAACACAGAAGAGGGAGTGGGAAAGGGAGAAGCAGGCTCCTCACAGAACAGGGAGCCTGGTGTGAGGCTCAATCCCAAGACCCTGGGATCATGACTTGAGCTGAAGGCAGACGCTTAACAACTGAGCTACCCATGTGCTCCGACATATTTTTTAATTAAAAAGGTAACATATGCTGGTAATAAAAGTAAACCACAGGGAAGTATAATAGTTTATGTTTCCACCCATCCATCCAACAAATAATTTTGTGCACCTGTGAATCGTTTTTACCTCCAACACCTCTGAAACCAAATGTGTGGTGTCCTTTCCGACACCATTTCTCCAGCCCTCCAACACAGACTTGGGCGTCCTATAATTCTATTCAGTTTTGACACTAGCTAGCTGGAATTAATGTCAGGTTACACAAACCTGTCCCCACTTCAGACGTCTGAAGGTACCCGTGGCCTCAGCCACCTGTCATCTCACTGGCATATGGAAGACACTCCAGAGATGGCAAGGATTTTAAGAGCTATGTGCCAGGAACCGGGGAAAAAGACTATGTCGGGTACTAGGAATATAGTTGTGAATAAGAGACAAGTGCCCACCATGAAGGAATTCACAGGACGTTCCAGCTGAGTCAGTGGTCGCCATGGGGGGAGGGGAGTATGCAGTAACAAAATAGAAAAAGTGAACCAGATATTCTTAGGTGTCATGCTACAAACATCTACCAAAACAGAAAAAAAGGACAGAGAGATGTAGGGTGAGGAGTGATGGCTTCTCAAGGGGTTCAGGGAGGCTCTCTCTATGGAGGTAAGACAGGATGAGGAAACACTTTTAAGAAAACTTAAGTGTTGGGAGAAAGCTCCCGGTGGAAGGAAGCAAGCAGAAGCCTAGCGCGAAATCAGACTGGCAAAGGGAGGAGGAGACAGGGAGGAGACAGGGAGGAGACAGGGAGGGAGGAGGAAAGAGGGAAGGAGGAGGAGGGACGAGGGAGGGAGGGAGGGGAAAGTGGGGGAAGGAGGTAAGAGGGAGGGGGGAGGAGCCAGGCACCGGAGGAGGTGGAAGCAGATGCCATGTTTTCTGTGCGTCCACCCAGCCCACATCTGTTTTCAATAAGTTTTGTGAAAAAGGTCACACAAGGGGCGCCTGGGTGGCTCAGTGGGTTAAGCCGCTGCCTTCAGCTCAGGTCATGGTCTCAGGGTCCTAGGATCGAGCCCCGTGTCGGGCTCTCTGCTCAGCGGGGAGCCTGCTTCCCCGTCTCTCTCTGCCTACTTGTGATCTGTCAAATAAATCTTAAAAAAAAAAAAAAATCACACAACTTTGTTAATAATGTAATCTATTTCCTATACGATGTGTATATTCAGGAATTTTTTTTGTAACTTTGGTAAACTAACTTCCTACTTCAACTTAAGCTCATTACTTGGAGTCCTCAGAAGAAAATAAAAACAGCTGGGTTGCTTATATAATGGTTTTCTTTACTGTTAAAAATAGCCATGAGCCTCACTCTCTGCAGCTGTCATTTTTATGATATTAACACAAACTCTTTTAGCATTTCTTCACTGATTTTATTTTTCAGGTTAAAAAAATTTTAATTCTCAAAATGATTTGTATTATCAGACATCCCTCCAGCTAGTGAGCCCCATGTGACCAACTATAAGGAGAAACTGATTTAGAAGCAAAGGCCTAGAAAAAAGCTTCACTTCCCTTGAAGAAATGGCATGTTTTTTCCTCACAGATAATGAAACTGTTTCCCATCAAGCACATCAGAAACTAATCTATGATGGATAAAGATGTAAAGCAAATATATATACACGTATGTATGTATATACACACACATATATACAAGTATACATGTTTATATACACATATATATTACATGAATATATGCACACGTTTATATAATCATATATATTCATATATACATTCAATATACATGTATACATGTTTATATACACACGTATATAATGTTATATATACATGTATATATACATTAATATATGTATATGTGTATTTATATATAATTATACATATTCATACATACATTTAATATATGAATACATGTTTATATATACATGTATATATGCATGAAAATATCTATCTATCTCCAATGCAATACTATGCAGCCATCAAAAAAGAATGAGATTTTTGCCATCTGCAACAATGTGGATGGAACTAGAGGGTATTATGCTGAGCGAAATAAGTGAATCAGAGAAAGACAATTATCATATGACTATATAGTATCACTCATAGGTGAAATTTAAGAAATAAAACAAGATCACAGGGAAGAGAGGAAAAAATAAAACAGGATGAAATCAGAGAGGCAGACAAACCATAAGAGTCTCTTGATCATAGGAAACAAACTGAGGGCTGCTGGAGGGGAGGGGGTGGGGAGGGCTAACCGGGGCATGGGCAGTGAGGAGGGCACCGGATGCAACGAGCACTGGGTGTTATTTAAGACGAACGAATCACCGACCTCGACCTCTGAAACATAATACACTATATGTTAACTGATTAAAATACATATATATAAAAAAGAAACTAAACTGTGGCTCAGTTATGCCGACTCTGACCTCTTCCCCATCCTCTCTTTCTACTCTACCTTCCCTCAAGTCCTGATCTTTTATTTTCTTTCTAAGATACAATTTTAATAAACCCCTAAAAGTACTTCAAAGTCTTCTTGAAATGAAGGAAAATATATATTAGGTTGAAATCTAGGTTTGTTAAGGTCACAAGGAGGGGGGACTCACACTGAAGCACCCTATTTTCTACTACTGTGCACTAACCCACCCTTCTAAATGAACACATTAGTCAAAGGACAAACTGGGCAAGAGAAACCACTGCTGGTACTGTAAAAAAAAAAAAAAAAAAAAAAGGTAAAACCCAATCCCAAGAGTGAACCTTCACGTAGAAAGGCCAGTATACACTGAGCCAGTAGTTTCCAAATGTGTGCATTTTAGGCAGGGAGTCTTTTCTCTAAAAGAAAATGTAAGCAGAAGCCCAATCGGTGACAAGTAAGTGTGGGGTTCCTTTGGATGAAGTGCTGCCATCACACCCAAGAGGCCGGGCCTCCGCCCCAACAGTATGTCCAAAGAACCCCCCAGGGCTCAGGGAATCCAGTTTGAGAACCACTGCTGTACTGCAGAGAAATGGAACCATAATAGCAAAAGAGGAGGCTAACTGAAAATGTCCTTACAAGTTAGAAGAGCTAAATACCTGAAAAGCACAGCTGTAGCAGAACTAGCTTTGGAAAAAAGAAATGAGCTGTTTCCTCAGAATTACCTTAATCCTTACTTCTCTCTCAGCAGCTCTCTTCTGTCTGTCCGCCTCCTTCCTCTTACACCTCTCCTCTTCTCTCTTTTTTCTCTTTTCTTCTTCCCGTAAACGCTTCTTCTCCAGCTCCCTTCTCCTTCGCTCTTCTCGCTTCTCTTCTCGAATCCTCTAGAGATGTGGAAAAGCATGTGTATAAATTATCTCTGTGGACACGGCAGGGACAGGAAGGGTCCTCATCAGGTAAAGGGTGGACCTACCTGCTTCTCTAATTTTCTATTTCTAATATATTCCAAAAGAGGTGTGGTTCTTCTAGCTAAAACACAAAAATTGTAATATAGTATTGAACTTTAAAATAAGATTTCTTTTCTTCATCTTAAATACTTGTTTCCAATTTAATCTTTAGTCAGCCTGGCTATTTCGGAAGAGCATGCGACTCTTGATCTCAAGGTGGTAAATTCAAGCCCCATGCTGGGTGCAGAGACTACTTAAAAATATAATCTTATAAACCAATAAATAAAATTTAGATGAGCATACATTGTATTGGGGGGAGTTCCTACTTCATCACTATAAAGTCAAGTCAAGTCAGTGTCAGAGGCACTGACAACTCTACAAATAGTAGGCAACAAATTCCTGATTCTCAAGGGAGTCTCCATACTACTTACAAAGATGCTATAAAAGCAAAAAAGAAGAATGAGTACCACACATTAGACTTCCCAAACACTATGAGCATCTTCCCATTTTTGCAGATATTTTAAAACATTACATAACATGGTTATAGATTCACTTTGATTCAACACATATTCTGGAAGTTTCTTCCTTTTCTGCTTTCCAGACAATGATGTTAAACAATGTAGATTCTTGTCATCTCTTGTATACACTCCACAAACCAAAATAACCAGATGTAAAAGTTTAGACAGTGACCCCACAGGGTACTTCATCTAAGCAACACTAACTACCCAGGAATAATCTCTCTGTAAACTCAAACTCAATGCTCAGCTTTCATGCCCCGGATGTGTCTGATCTGCCCTGGAATTTGGTGCCCAAATACCAAATATGGCAAGCCTCAAGGCAGTCTCTTGGGGAGAGTGGTTTTGAGAAACATGTATTCTCCATGGCAGTGGCTCACAATGCAGGTGGGAAGGTGGAAGATGGTGTAGGTCTCCTCCACAGCTCTTTCAAGACCTTAGATTAAATGAGGGAAGAAGAATCCCTGGATGCACTTGAAGACTGGCCATGACATTTCTCGAATTCTGAGGATCAGGAATTAATCAGGAATTTTATAAGAGAGCCCTGGGCAGGGATTCTTAACTTGGAATTAAGGACTCCTAAACAGCTTGACATAATGTGTCAAATGGCCCCAGATTTGGGGCTGTGTAAATGTCCACATTTCATCACAGGTGCAGAGGCCAAGAAGAGCCCATTACCTCCCCGGATGTCTCCTAAGCTAATCACGAACTCTGGTTCAGGATGAGCACAGCTTACGCCCTCTGGAACAGGCAGCTGCCTCAAATTAGGGAGGACTCTTGCTCTGCACCATGGGAGTTTGGGACTTGTCGGCAAAGAGCAGGAACCAGACCTCCCTGGGTGACTGGAGGAGCTGACAAGACGCCACCCGTCTACTCCCTTCGCCAATGAACTACCTGCCTTGTTACCCCAAAGGATGAACAGGAAAAGGGTAAATGAGACCCTGTATTAGAAAGTGCTTTACAAACCATAAAAGTGTATCATTTGTTAAAGAGAAGGTGCCTGGCCATGTAATACAACGCTAATTTAACTAACAACCTGTTACCACTTACAGACAGCTGCTGCATCCTGGGCACTGTCACGATGACCTAGGAGGACACAGGGATGCTAAGTCTCAAGGCAGGAAGCTGAGCCCAGGTCTGTCTGCTCTACAGACCCTGCTATGCCACTGCATTAACCTGCAGCTTCAGAGGGAACTAATATTTCCATTTATTAAATTAATAAAAGAAAATTATGGAATTTCAATTATGGAAGTTAGTATTTCCAACCCTCATTGCTCTGACTAGATCACTTACTGGATTCTAACTAGAATCCAGTAAAGACCAAAATTTAAGAAAAGGGCAATTTGCCTTGAATTGCCAGATTAAGATCCAAACTTTGATGGGCAAACACGATCACAGAAACAAAGCTCCACAGCCTCATTCTGGGCTACTAATTGTGAACACTTACTTATCCCATAAAACACTACAATGCACCTACTGTGCACCAGGCACTGGGAAAGGGGCTAGGGAAGGGAGAGGATATCCCTCCAGTGTGGGGGTGTCTGGCCACCAAGGACTATCTCAAAACTGCCCAGAAGTGGAAGACCCTGGTCCTTTTCTGTGATTATCCTGTACAAGAGAATTTACAGCAAGGCGTGGGGCGGGGGGGGGGGGTACTATAAATAATTTCTAAGCTGCTTTTTTTTAGCTCTTCTTAAATTTAACATGTTCTACAGTGATCTCTTTTTTTTTTTTCCAATTTATTTATTTTCAGAAAAACATTATTCATTATTTTTTCACCACACCCAGTGCTCCATGCAAGCCGTGCCCTCTATAATACCCACCACCTGGTACCCCAACCTCCCACCCCGCCCCCCGCCCCTTCAAACCCCTCAGACTGTTTTTCAGAGTCCATAGTCTCTCATGGTTCACCTCCCCTTCCAATTTACCCAAATTCCCTACTCCCCTCTAACGCCCCTTGTCCTCCATGCTATTTGTTATGCTCCACAAATGAGTGAAACCATATGATAATTGACTCTCTCTGCTTGACTGATTTCACTCAGCATACAGTGATCTCTTGATTCACTTCCAGTACTGTTTCCTCCCTCCCCAGTCTGCCCTGCCAGTAATGGTGCCTCCACCCACTGATCCGTTCAAGTCAAGCTCCTGGAGGCCTGAATTCTTTCTGTTTCCTTTCTTCCCACACCTAATCTGCCAGAGCATAGGCAGACTCTGCCAGCTAGTGTAAGAAGCCCTCCCTGGACTGGAGCAAAGTCTCCCCACACTCCCCAAAGCCCGGTGTCTCCTCAGGCATGGAGTGCCTGGAGTGATGCCTGGAGTGATGCATGGGGAAAACTAATCAGGCTCCCTTAGCAGTCTCAGCTATCTCCCAAACTCCGAATCTCTTCCCCACCTGCCCCCGACCCTGTTCCTGTTCCTACAGGCCCGCAGCTCAGCTTCCAGCTGTCTCTAGTCCCTTCTCCTTCCATGTCTTAGCGGGGGCTTCTCTCACAGGGCCTCTCCCTCCCTGGACTGTCTCATCACACTGTGGCACTGATCACACGGACATGCCCTGGCTTAAAGCCTGATTACTGCTGCAGGTGTTAACTTCAGTTTTCCCCATGAGCAGGGCAGATACCTGACAGCACAGGCCTCGTGTGTCCCGTTCATGCTCACTCTGCACACCAAGGCTGAGTCAGTATCCACTCAACATGTGCTGACCAAAAATGATCACATGCATGCTAAGCAAATCTTTGTAAATATTAACTTTAGCGATTAAAAGATCCTTTGCACTACACACGCAGTAAACCAGCTGCTACAAAATATAAAACTCCATTCTCCACTCCTCACCTGGGAGCATCATAACTGTGAACAAATAAATGGAGCTAAAACCTCTGGTGCTCTCCCTTAGTAGACTGGACAGATGCTCAGAAATATTTTTCCAGGTTGCCATAATTTTTACAACCGGAAAACACTCTACATCCCTGCTAAGCCTGTCACAAGTGTGAATTTTTAAATAATCCTGAAAAGGAAGTAAATATACATCTCAGTCAAAGAAGAGAAGAAATGAGCAAACAGACCAATAAGTTCTCTAGTCTTTGCCTCTATGTCTCCCAGGAGAGTTTCAGGATTGGCATTAGGTTTCTCTTCCTCCACACAGTAAGTTTCCAAAAACTTCTTATATTCTGGATCTGTAAATTAAAAAAGAAAAAAAGAAAAGAAACACGTTCCTTCCCACATACGGGAGAGGAATTCTATTTGATAGGTGTATTTACTCTGGCAGTTTCATAATGCAGCCTTTGTAAAGGGACTCACCGTCTTCAATGCTTCCAGTTTTGGCATCTTTTTTCTTTATTTTCTTTTTGGCTATCTTCTGGAATGGGGCAAACTCTACCACCGCAGGATATTCTAGGCCTTTAACAGAAAAAAAATTGCAAAAACCACTCTAAAATTCCACTATACTCATTTTGGAAAATAATGATTTAGCTTTCTTTCTTTTTTGGGGGGAGATGGGGAGGCAGAGGGAGAGAGAATTTTAAGCAGGCTCCATACCCAGCAGAGCCCAACATGGGGCTCAATCCCATGACCCTGAGACCAGAGCCAAAACCAAGAGTCAGATGCTTACCTGACCGAGTCACCCAGGTGCCCCGTGATCTAGCTTTCTTAAAGACTGACCATAACAACATTACTGTTTAAACTATTATTTTCAAGTACCTGCAAACTTAGCATATCAAACTCCAAATATGAACAAAGGACGAGTACTTACTTATTAAAGAAAATGATTTCTCATGTTGCAGTAGTGGTTACATAACTGAATGCATTCAAAATTCATCAAGCTGCATACCTTAAATGTCAATAAACCCTTCTCTCCATTCCTGAAGAGTTTATCATAGAATTCCTTTAACTAGGTTCCTTAGTCACATTTTTTTTAAATTTTAAAAGGTTAATTCAAATCATCAATCTGTTATAGGAGTTCAAGGGAATTATTATGCTTAGAAGAGATACTTGGCTAAAAGAGGGGCCTCAGAGGGGACACCCAATACTCAGACAAGGTTTGCTTCAAACAGAAAAGTTCAGAACAAAAGCCAAGAGGAACTGATTTGGTTATTACGTGTGGGTGCATGGGAGTGGGGTCCAGGAGCATAACGAGAAACATTCACTATTTACTTAACTGATGGAACACTTCCATGTTGGTACTGAATCCTTTATCCTTGTCAGGAATGGTCAGGTGATGACGATATTGCAACTCTTATTCATCTGGACAATAATTTTGTGTTAACCTTAAGTATTCAGAATAAAGTGAAGGACCAGCAGGAGAGCAGGGCTTTGGACAGACAGGAACAATGTCTGATCCCCTGCTGCACCCACACGACTAGTACATAGATATTTGCTAAGTAGGAGTTGACACACTTCCTGACTTCAAAACTTCTTACAAAGCTATGGTAATCAAAACAGTATGGTACTGGCATAAAAGAAGAAACAGATCGATGGATTAGAACAGAGAGCCCAGAAATAAACCCTCACATACATGATCAAATGGTTTTCCATGAGGGTGCCAAGACTATTCAATAGGGAAAGGACAGTCTTCTTTAACAAATACTGCTGGAGGGCACCTGGGTGGCTCAGTCAGTTAAGTGTCTGCCTTCAGCTCAGGTCATGGTCCCAGAGTCTAGGGATCAAACCTTGTGTCAGGCTCCCTGCTTACTATGGAGTCTGCTTCTCCCTCTGCCCTTCATATTGCTCATGCTCTCTCTCTCTCTTGCTTGTGTGCATGCTCTCTCTAATAAAAAGAATCATTAAAAAAAAAAAAATACTGCTCAAGAAACTGGATATCCACATGCAAAAGAATGGAGCTGGACTCTTACCAGATACCACAGACAAAAGCTGACTCAAAATGGGTCAAACACCTAAACATGAGACCTAAAACTATAAAACTCTTGGAAGAAAACATGGAGGAAAAGCCTGACATTGAATTTGGCAATGATATCTTAGATGTAACATCAAAAGTGCAGGCAACTAAAGTAAAAACAGAAAAACTGGACCACATCACATTAAAACCATCTGTCACAGAATACAATCAACAGAATATAAAGGCTACCTATGGAGTGGGAAAAAAAAATCATACATCTGATGAGGTGTTACGATCTATAATATATACCAAAAAAAAAAAAAAAAATCTACAACTTAACAAGAAACAAATAACTCAATTTAAACATGGGCTTTCCTCCAAAGACATACAAATGACCAAAAAGCACACAAAGATACTCAAAACCACTAAGCATTAGGAAAACACAAGTCAAAACCCCAGTGACATGCTATCTCATACTTATTATGAGGTCTGCTATCGAAGAAACAGAAAACAGCAGCAGGTGGGAGGAGAAACTGGAGGCCTCATGCCCAGATGGTGAGGGTACAAAATGAAGTAGCCTCTAAGGAAAACAGTATGGCAGTTCCTCAAAACATTAAAAACATACTTACTATATGATCTAACAATTCCACTATGGTTATACCCAAAAAACTGAAAGCAGAGTCTCAAAGAGATACTTGTACACCATGTTCACAGCAGCACTATTCATAACAGCAAAGAGCTGGAAGCAACCAACGTGTCCACTGACAGAAACAACATGTGGCATATACCCATAGTAAAGTATTTTTCAGCCTTAAAAAGGAAATTCTGAGACATGCTACAGTATGGGTGAACATAGAAGACACCATGTGATGTGAACTAAGCCAGTCACAAGAAGAGAAATGCTATTTGATTCCACTTATATGAGGTATGTAAACTAGTAAATTCATTAAAAAAAAAGAAAGAAAGAAAGGAGAATGCCAAGGGCTAGGGGTCAGGGAGAGGTGGGGAATTATTTAAAAAGAGTCCAGATCTTTAGTTTTGTAAGATCTGGAGATGGTGTGAATGTACTCAACACTCCCGAACTGTGAGGAATGCCTGGGTGGCTCAGTCAGCTGAGCACATAGAGCATCTGACTCTTGGTTTGGGCTCAGGTCATGATCTCAGGATCCTGGGATTGAGGCACCGGCCTCTGCACTCAGGCACAGAGTCTGCTTGTCTCTCTCCCTCGCTTCTGCTTCTCCCTTCACACGTGTGTGCTCTCTCTCAAATAAATGAAATCTTTAAAAAAAAAAACTAAGATGATAAATTTATGTTATCTTTACCATAACTTTTTGAAAAATAAAGGAAAAAGGCACTTGAATAAAGAAGGATTCAACACAAACATTGAATAGTTCAAGATTAGATCTGCTTCTCCTTACAGGAAAGACTCCCTTGGCCTCAGCCTAGTCAGTCTTCAAGGATATTTTGTTAGCTCTCAGTGAGGAAGAAAACACTTATCACCAGTGGGGTTGGGTGGAGTGGGAGGAGTGTGGTTGGTGAGGCAGATACAGAGAATACGGTCTTACAGGTGTAGAGGCTTGGTCACAATGGACAACAACAGGTGACAGTCTGACGGGAAGGAAGGCAAAGGCAAGATCCAAAAACCACAGAGAACCAGAACCATTTAGAGTAGAGGTAAATGTCCCTGTCTCAGCAGGCAATGCTGTTCAACAGAGTCAGAAACTTAAGTTCATTATTACAATCCCCTCCCCCATGACATTGTCCAGTAATGGTATAATTATGAGAAGTACTCTGTTTAACATTCTTATTTTTTAAATTTTTTTCAAGATGTAAGTTTACTTATTTTACAGGTGCTGGATTGCTCTGTCAGTTAAGCCTCTGCCTTCACCACAGGTCGATCCTGGGATCGAGCCCTGCATGGGGCTCTCTGCTCAGTGGGGAGCCTGCTTCTCGCTCTCCCTCTGCCTACTAATTCCCTTGCTCGTGCTCTTTCTCTATCAAATAAATAAAATCTTAAATAAAAAGATTATTTACTTATTTTAGTGCGGGAGGTGGGGCAGAGAGAGAGAGAGAGAATCTTAAGAAGCCCCCTCATTAAATGCAGAAGCTGATGCTGACAACATGACCTGAGCCAAAACTAAGAATCACATGCTTAACTCACTGAGCCACCCAGGTGCCCCCAAATTACTCTGTTTAAAAAGACAGAAATGTAAGTGAATAATACGCTTTAGAAAATTTGTTGCACAAGAGTAAAGTGATTTGGTTTTGGAACATAAGAAAGTGAAGTTCACGTGCCCAGAAAACTCACTTATATGAAAAAGTTTATATAAAAAAAATATATATATAGATTGTCTCTGATACAGGGAATTGATGGGAGTTCTTTGGTTTATGTATCTTAATTTTCAAGGTAAGCACATAACCACAGCAATACAATTGAAATTTATGAGCTTATTTTACCCTGGTGTCTGAGAACTTATTTATAACTCACAAACATTTCCAGCAAAACTTAATTAACTTGGAGATCATAGTAAAGAGTTTAGAAAGCCAAAGATCCAACCTTTACTGTCGATGAAGATATAGCCATCGAAACGATCTCTAAAAAGAAGGATGTCATCAGGATTTCTAAAATTAATGTATGCTCTTGAGTAAAGATGAGGATAAAGACTGAAATAAGAGATAACAGTGAAAACAGTCAGTAAAAAATGTAAGACTTCTTTAATTTTGCTTCTTTTTCTTTTATAGATACAACAAGCGGAAACCTATGTCACAGAAACCTCTCAGCTAATTATAATCTGGGTAATCTTTAGCAAAAAAACAAAACAAAACAAAGCAAAACCCACAAAAAAATAAGGAAAACATGACCCAAGATCTTTTTAGTGACTTGGGAAAGACGCTTAAGGTTAGTATCTTGACTACAAAGAACCGGCTTCAAATACTGGTTTTCCAGGGCTGAAAGCCAAAGGCAAGGTCACTCAAAGGTCATTCCTTATCACACATCAGGACCGGGCGGGATCACTCGTAGATGCAAACGTGGCACCGCACCCGGGAGCCTGCGCGGACGCCGCGGACCCCGTCAGGCGCTCGACACGGCGGCTGCGCACGAACCGAGCTTTCTCCTCCGCCTCACAACCCACTTCTTCGTCGGCAGAACTGCCCGCCCCTTCCACCGAGGAGAACACTGAGCTCAGACAGGCTCAGCACGTGCAAAGGGGCCGCCGCCTGCCCTTCAGCCGCACCCGTCTTCTCAAACTCAGTCCTGCAAGTCCCCCCACTAGTCCTTCGCACCACACCTGCCCTCCCCGTCAGTGCTGCGTCTCTTCGACGGGACCGCGCGTGTCCCTTGCGGTCCGCGGGGCTCCCGCGGCTCCGACGAGAACAAGGCACCGCGACGGCCCAGGGCGCGGCGACACCACGAACCGCACAGTGCGCCGCCCGACCGCCCCTGCGGAACGTCCACCCCGAGGTCTGCGTCCTCTGCTCGGGAGAGAAGCCGCGGGCGTCCGCGTGTCCTCGGCGGCCCCTCCTCCCCGGCGTGACGGGGAGCCCGAGAAGCCGGAGCTGTGGGGCGGGCGTGGCGGCGGCGGCACTCGGCTCCGAGCCTGGCCACGGGCGCCCGCTCCGGAGCCGCACGCTCTGCCGCGGGAACCGAGCGAGCGAGCCCAGGTCGGGCCGGCGCGGACACGGCTTCCGCCGCCCCCGCAGCCGCCCCGCAGCCGCCCCCGCAGCCGCCCCGCAGCCGCCCCGCAGCCGCCCCCGCGGCAGGGCCGCCCGCGTCTCCCTCACGCCGCGTCTCACCTCAAGTCGGCCGTGAAGAACTCGAAGTAGTCATGCGCGGGCAGCGGGTGCAGCTGCTCCTCCAGCTGCTCCTTGGTGAGGCCGGGCGGCAGCCGCCGGATCACCACCTGAGGAGACGACGGACGGGGGCTCGGCGTCCGTCCCCGCGCGTCCGTCCCGGAACGCCGCCTGCGCTCGGGCCCGCGGGGCGGAGACGGCCCCCGTCGGGAAGGCCCACAAGTCCGCGCGCGGCCACGGCCACGGCCGGCAGGAAGGGCTGCGCCTCACATAGCCCCTGTCTCCGGAACCTCGACGACGGTGCGCAGGACCGGACCGGACCGGACCACGCCGCGGACCGTGCCTGCCCCGGGCGCAGCTCTTCCTCCCCACGCCAGGAAAGGCCGCGTCAGTCCGCTGTCCGCGGTGCTGAAGCCGCAGGCCACAGCCTCGCCCCCTCGGCTCCTCCCCTACCCCAAGTCCTCCACGCCTTCGCGCAGGACCGTCCCTCTTCTCGCGAGGTTTGCGCGCTCACCCGTCCCCGGAACACACCACCCTTAGCTCCGCCTCCCGCCTCCAGCAGCATCCCGCCTCCCTTTGGCCCCGCCCCACCCCGCTCAAGATCACCCCTCTTCTCGCGAGGTTTGCACGCACCTCTCCGTTTTTGCTTCGACCCACCCTCTTGAAGACCCTCCTCCTATCGCGAGGTTTGCCTGCCCCGCCCCTTCCCCCCCAACCTTGCTCAGAACTGTCTTCTTCTCCTCGCGAGGTTTGCTTGTACCGCCCCCACAGCCGAAGGCCGAGGCTGGTGGCGCCTCTGGTTCCCGCCGCGGCGACTCCCGGCGGAATTGGACTTCCACAGCAGATACCTTTTCCCTCCCGCTCGGGCCCCGCGCGGCAACGGCCGCCCCGGAGCCTCCCACCCCCTCCTTCTCTGAGCGCATCTTGCACCCGCTGCGGAGTCAACGCTGCCTCCCACCCGGAGCCGAAACGTCGCGAGAACTGGGCCACCGCCCCTCCCCCTGGCCCATGATGCTCCACGTCCAGCACCCCACCCCCCTGCCCCACCAACGCCCCAGAGCCTCGGGCGGGCCCCGGACCCGAACTTGCAGACCCGGAGTGCACGGAGCCAGAGAGCCGCGAGCGGCGCGGGCACCCGGGTCTCGGGACGCTCTGGGAGCGGCTAGGTGTGGGAAGGCCTCGCCCAGGAGCCGGTCAGCGGGAAATCAGTGACCAACAAGGGGAGGGGGGGGGACTCGATCCCAGGACCCCAAGATCAAGACTCCCGCCGAAGGCAGACGTCCGACTGACTGGGCCGCCCCGGTGCCCCTCATTAACAAGGTTCTTAAGAAATGCTTTCACAAAAATCACAGAATTTTAGAATTGAGGTTTGACGAAATTCTTCTGAAAATTAAAAAAAACTAATACAAATTTCAAGATCTAGTGAATGAAATATACTTGTACAATAGCTTAAGATTTTATATAAGAAGTAAGTACATCACAAAATCTAGCTTCCTAGACGTCATCACCAAGCCTGTTAAAATGTTTTACATACCCTTAGAACAATAGACAAAGCCAAAAAGTCTCCAAATGTCAGAATAAAGTGAATGAATAAAGTAGGTTAACTCTGCCACACGTGAATGTGGTCCTGGAGTAAATGCTGGTCACAGTTTCCTTGGGAGCACATCTAACTGGTCCGGCAGTGGGAACCACATTCCTCTGAAAGTCGCAGTACCGTCACTTTGAAGCTGGCCAGAAGGATGCCTGTTTAGGAAGCTATCATTGTAAAAGTACAAAACTGGACAGTAATAAAAAACTACTTGACAGTACAACTACACATTACCTTTCTCTGACACTCTCTGAAGCCTAAACATTGGCATTGACTGCTGATCTGAAAAACAGCTTGGCTCCTGCCTTTTATTTCTTAAAGCACTGACAATATGGTAATGGCCCCTTTATCAGGACTGTGGTTTTTCAGACACCTAAAAAAAATCGTACCACATGATCAGTGAAGAAATTACACAAAGAAATATTTTGGTCTGGAAGGCAAAAAATGTGAAAACAGTATTAATACCTTAATTTTTATCTATTTTAAAAATTACTATTTTAAATTCATTTGATTTTCTAGCCCTAGTTAAAGAGGAGAAGCCTAACAATAAGCGCATGTGATCTCTGACAAAGAAACCAAGAAGTCATTAAATAAAGATGAAAACTCAAAACCTCCGTATTTGAGTCTAAAGTGCAAGTGCATTATCATTGCATTAAACCGACATTCACTGTGGTAAGCTGAAATAGAACAGCCTGGATGCTGGGCTCCAGAATCATTAACAGCTGCATTCGGACTCGTCAAATGTACAAAGCCTTACTGAAAGACCTCCTGGAGTCAGCAGTTGGAAATCTCAAGGAACACAAGCCATTATCTTTCTGCCTTGGCTTAAGGTAGATGTATACAGAATACATTTTAGGTGAAGATGAAAGTTGTGGTGTTTAAGGGAACATTTCAGATGCCAGGAAAAAAAAAAATTAAGTGGGCTCCACTCCCAGCATGGAGCCCTATATGGGGTTTGAACTCATGACCCTGAGGTCAAGACCAGAGTTGAGATCAAGAGTTGGTTGCTTAACCAACCAACTAAGCCACCCAAGCGCCCCAGAAAATTCATTTCTGTACAATACTTTGTTAATCATGCTCTAGTAAATGTCTCAGAATCCATTAAAAAATAGATACTGTAGATGCTGAAGTCAGAATGAGGGCTTGCAAGATTTCGACAAATGAACCATACAATCCTATCTCTAGTGGATGACGTATTAGATGAATGAGAAACACTGTCAACCAAAAACTTCATATCTGGCAAAACTGTTCAAGAAAGAAGGAGAAATTGAGCCATCCCCAATAAATAGAAGTTAAGGGAGTTTATCACTGGTAGACAAGTAAAAGTGCCCTTCAGAAAAAGCTAAAGGGAGCCCTTCAGGCTGAAACGAAAGAATGTTAAACAAGAATTTGAAATCCTATCAGGAAATTAAGAACAAGGGTAATGAAAACTACACAGGTAAATATAAAAGCCAGTATTAATGTATTCTTGGTTGGTAATTCTTTTTTTCCTGTATGATTTAAAAGGCAAATGAATAAAGCAAAAATTATAAATCAATGTTAATTGGAACAATGAATAAAGATGTAATCTGTGACAATAGCACTATTAAAGAAAGGGGGAAAGCAGGGCGCATAGCAGCAGTGTGTGGATGCTATTAACACTCAGTTGGGATTACTCAAACGAGGTGGTTATAAATTTAAGATAGAAAATGTAATCCCCAAGGTAGCCATGAAGAACAACAAAAATACAGAAATACACAGAATACACCAAAAAAACCAACTATAAAATAAGGCAATGAAAGAGGAACTGAGGAACCAGAAATACACAACACACATCAAAAACAGCTGTGTGGGGGCGCCTGGGTGGCTCAGTGGGTTAAGCCACTGCCTTCGGCTCAGGTCATGATCTCAGGGTCCTGGGATCGAGTCCCGCATCGGGCTCTGTGCTTGGCAGGGAGCCTGCTTCCTCCTCTCTCTCTCTCTGCCTGCCTCTCTGCCTGCTTGTGATCTCGCTCTGTCGAATAAATAAATAAAATCTTAAAAAAAAAAAACAAAAACCCAGCTGTGTGGCAGCTTAGTTCCTTATCAGCAACAACTTCAAATGAAATGATCAAACTCTCCAATTAAACCCCAAAATAGATTTTATAAATAGGATCCATTTGTATGCTGTCTGTAGGAGACTTGCTTAGATACAAAGACACAAAAGGGTGAAGATAAAAGGATGAAAAAAATTTCCCATGTAAATATTAACAGAGAGAGCTGGGCTGGCAAAACTGTTTTAAGAGATGAAAAGGACATTATATACCGATAAAAAGGTCGATCCATCAAGAAGCTGAAAGTACAACAAAAATGCATCCAGTAAGAGAGCCCCAAAATACATGAAGCCAGAATTGGCACAATGGAAGGGAGAAAGACACAGTTCTACACTCAATAATTTCAGACTTCAACACTCCATTTCAGTAACAGAGTAAGGAAGCAGAAGATCAACAAGGAAATAGAAGACTTGAAAAGTACTATAAACCAAACCATGCCACCCAATAAAAGCAGAATACACAATCTTCTCCAGTGAACACTCTGTTCTCCAGGAAGGACAATAAATTAGGCCATAAGAAAAGTCTTAATATGCTTAGAAAGGCTGAACTTACACAAAGTATCCTTTCCCATTACAATGGAATAAAACTGGAAATTCTTAAGAGAGGGGTCACCAGAAAACTCACAAATATGTGGAAAATTAAACAGCCAACGGGTCAAAAAAGAAATCACAAGGAAAACTGGAAAATACCTAAACACAAATGAAAACAAAAATACAATATAACATGGAAGGCAGCAAAAACAGTGCTCAGAGAGAAATTTATAGCTCTAAATGTTTATCTTTTTTTTTTTTTTTTTAAAGATCTTATTTATTTGACAGAGAGAGAGAAATCACAAGCAGGCAGAGAGGCAGGCAGATAGAGAGGAGGAAGCAGGCTCCCCGCGCAGCAGAGAGCCCGACGCGGGGCTCGATTCCAGGACCCTGAGCCAAAGGCAGAGGCTTTAACCCACTGAGCCACCCAGGCGCCCCTCTAAATGTTTATCTTAAAAAAAAATAATCTTAATTCAATAATAAAACTCTACACCTTAAGGAACCAGAAAAAGAATAGCAAACTAAACTCAAAGCTAGCACAAAGAAGGAAATAAATATTCAAGTAGAAATGAAATACAAACTAGGAAAATAGAGAAAGTTAATAAGTACAAAAGCTGACTCCTTGAAACAATCTACAAAATTGATGAAACTTTAGCCAAAATTGATGATGGACTGAGGAGAAAAAAAAACTCCTATTACTAAAATCATAAAATGGAGGAAGAGAAATTGTTACAGATAACAGGATACCATGAACTAACAAACTGAATAACCGAGATGAAACAAATTCTTAGAAACATACAAACTACCTAAATTGACTCAAAAGAAAACAGCTGTAACAAATGAGACGGAATCAGTAATCAAATGAGACGGAATCAGTAATCAAAAATCTCCCAACGCAAAGGCCTAGTGCCAGATGGCTTTACCCATAAATTCCACCAAATTTCTCTAATTTAAAGAATTAACACCCCAAAAAATGAAGAGAGAATACTACTTACCTCATTTTATGAGGTCAGCATTACCCCAATACAAGATCCAAAAGCACTACAGACCAATAAATACCTCTACGAATGTATATATAAATTTAACAAAAAATATTTAAACTGAATTTAGCATTATACTAGAAGGGCCATACAACATGACCAACTAGGATTTATCTCTGGATCTCAAGGCTGGTTCAACATAAAAAAATCAATCAGGCTAGTATATCACGATAACAAAATGAAGGAAAAAACCTACATGTTATATAAATGAATCAGATATCCCCCATATACCGACCTCTATGTTGTTTACTTCTTCACAGCAAGCAGAGATGGTTAGCTGAAGCCCAACGATACCAAATCCAGTTTTTACACGTGCAATTGTTTTAAACATAGCTTAAACAAGCATATCTTTAGCCATCTAGAGCCTGCTTGGTTTGCATACCTGGCAAATCTACACCCAGCATCTGCTACCTGTAAATACCAGGACTGTGAGAGACCCCACTGCCACTGCACTTTAGACTTCTCTAATCCGAGACTTCCTGTCTGGCTGCTACCACACTGCCCGCAAAGAGCTGCTCAAACACACAGCTGCCCAAATGAAATGGGCTACTACCACTTTATGGTCATGTTTTTCCCTCAACAGCCCCCAAATCCTAGAACTCATTACCCCTCACCATCACAACTGATGCACACACACACACACACACAAAAGCATCTGACAAAATCTGCAGCCGTTCCTGATAAAAAGCAGTAACAAAGCATTTAATGGGCTACGAATAGAAGAGAACTTCTCCAGCACTGTGAAGGGCATCAGTGAGAACCTGCAATTAGCACCTCTCTCAATGGTGAAAGACTAACCCTTCCCCTAAGAGCAGGAGTAGGACAAGGAGCTTCTGTTACTTCTGTTCAACATAACCCTGGGATTCTAGCCAGAGCAGTTAGCTATGCAAGGATAAGAAATAAAGGGAATCCAAATTTGGAAAAAGAAGCACACCTATCTCTACGTGCAGATGACATGATCCTATTATGTAGAAAACTCTAAATAAATACATGTATGTAAACACACACACAAACTCTGTTAAAACTAATAAATATATTCAGGATATAAAGTCAACACCCAAGAACTGGTTGTATTTCTATACACTAGGCATGAACAATCCAGAAAGGAAACTAAGAGCACAATCCCATTTACAATAGCGTCCGAAAGAAAAAATACTTGGGAATAAATTTAAGCAAAGATGTGAAAGACTTCCACAATGAAAAGTACAAAACATTGCTGGAAGAAATTAAAGACGGCATAATTAAATGGAAAGACAGCCTGTGTTCATGGATTAAATGACATAATACTAAGAAGATCTACAAATCCAATGAAATCTCCATGACAATTCCAATGCTTTTTTTTTCTTTTACAGAAATGGGGGGAAAAAAAAAAAGTAAATGCATATGGAACTGAAGGAAACCACAAAACACGAAAGCAATTCTGAAAAAGAACAAAGTTGGAAAGGTGCCTGGATGCCTCGGATAGTTAGACGTCTGCCTTCAGTTCAGGTCATGATCTCAGGGTGCTGGGATCGAGTCCCACATCAAGCTCCCTGCTCAGTGGGGAGCCTGCTTCCCCCTCACTCTCTCCTTGCTGCTCTGCCCACTTGTGATCTCTCTCCCTCTGTCAAATAAATAAATAAAATTTTTTAAAAAACAAAAAAAGAACTAAAATTATAGAAATCTTAGAGGATAACCTAAGTGAAAATCTGCATAACCTTGGATTTGGCAGTAGTTTTGTTAATTTAATACCAAAAGCATAGTAAACAAGAGAGAAATTAAACATTAAATTAAAAATTTGTGTATCAAAGGACACTATCAAGAGAGTGAAAAGACAGTAGAAAGAATGGGAAAAGATATGTGCAAATCACATATGTGAGAGTATCCAAAACTGGTAAAGGACTCCCAACAGCTCAACAACAAAAAGATAAACAGCCCAATTTAAAAGTGGGCACAAGATCTGAATAGACATTTCTCCAAAGACACACAAATGGCCAATAAGTACAGGATAAGATGCTAACATCACCAGTTATTACGGAAACACAAATCAACTAAAAGAGCTACTACTTCCCACCCACTAGAACGATTATAGTAACAAAGAAAGAATAAAAAGCCCTGGTAAGGATGCAGAGAAACTGGAACCTCATGCACTGGTCATGGGAATGTAAAATGGGCAGTTGCTGTTGAAAGTTGGCCAGTTCCTCAAAAAGTTAGGCACCAAATTAGCACATGAGCCAACAATTCCACTCCTAGGTACACACAAAGGAACCAAAAACAGGGCTCAGATATTTATACACTCCTGTTCACAGCAACATTATTCACATAGTCGAAAGGTGGAACAACCCAGGTGTCCATCTGCTGATAAACGTGATATAGGTGGTATATGTTATGAAGTATTACTCGGCCATAAAAAAGAACAAAGTTCTCGTAAAAGAACCTTAAAAATATGCTAGGTAAAGTCCGACACGAAAGGACAAATACTGTAAGAGTCCACTTATATGGACTGGTCTAGATAGGCCAAGTCAGACACAGAGTAGATTAAAGGTTATCAGGGGGACGCCTGGGTGGTTCCATGGTTAAGCCTCTGCCTGCAGCTCAGGCTATGATCCCAGAGCTCTGGGACTGAGTCCCACATCAGGCTCTGTGCTCAGTGGGGAGCCTGCTTCTCCCTCTGGCCCTCACCCCACTTGTGCTCATTCTCTCTTGCTCTCAAATAAATAAATAAAATCTTAAAAAAAAGAAAAAGATTTGAGGTTATCAGGAGCTGGCAGGAAGGATGAATATGGAGTTAATGCTTAACAGGTACAAAATTTGTTTGGGATGTGAAAAAATTGGAAATAAATGCCACCGAACTGTACAGTTAAAAATGGTTAAGATGGGGGCGCCTGGGTGGCTCAGTGGGTTAAAGCCTTTGGCTCAGGTCATGACAGGGTCCTGGGATCGAGCCCCACATCGGGCTCCCTGCTCGGCAGGGAGCCTGTTTCCTCCTCTCTCTCTGCCTGCTTCTCTGCCTACTTGTGATCTCTCTGTCAAATAAATAAAAATTTAAAAAAAAATTTTTTTTAAATGGTTAAGATGGCAATCCATCTCCATAAGCACACACTCACACACTTAATTTCTTAGAGCAGTTTAGATTTACAGGAAAATGGAACAGAAAGCACAAGCTCCACGGACTCCCCGCCCATACCAGTATCCATAGCTCGCGCTGGTTTGTTTGTGTCAGTAATGACGCATTATTACTACCTTACGTCCTTAGTTCATGTTATGCTTATTTTACCAGAATAAAGACAAAAAACAAAACAACAAAAAAACAAATGGATGGGGGTGTATCACAGGGACAGAGGAGCCAAGCTGAAGGAGCTCCCAATGGCCAATGTTGAAAAAACTGAAGCCCTAAAATAATACTGTGTAGGATTAGAACCTAAAGTGAAAGTCCACACTAATGGCTGAATAAATAGGAGAAACAAATTTTCATTACAGAAGAATTCCAAATAATATATGCAGATATTCACCCTTCCGGAGGTGGAGCTTAAATCCCTTGGTTCTAAAAACAAACTAACTCCCAAAAAAAAAACCCTTGGTCCTACTGAGGACAGGCTGAACTTCATGACTTGCTTCTAAAGCATGCATTACAGACAGGGAAAAACAGTAACCTCACAGTGGAAAAACCTGGTAGACACCATCGAGATTAACACCATCTGCTGTCAGTCGTGTTGATACTGTGCACCCCTGATGAGAAGAGTACGTCATCCACATCGGTGGTATTTTCTTCCCAAAACCAAGAACTCTAGTCCAATATGAGAAAAACATCAAACAAACTCAAATCGAGGGACAATCTACAAAACAGCCACCCAGTCCTCCTCAAACCCATGTAGGTCATGAAAGACCAGAGAAGCCTGAGACATGGTCACAGCGGAGAAGAGCCCAAGGGCAGTGTGGCTCCTCAACAGGGTTCTGGGCAGCATGAGGACACTGATGGAAAAACGGTGAAATCCCAGTAAAGCCTGCAGTTACGTTACTTGTAGTGTACCGGCGTGCACTTCTTTATGACAAGGTTCCTTGGTCACCTAAGAAGTGAATGGGGAGAAACCCGGTGAGGGGTCTGTGGGAGCTCTCTCTGCTACCTCTGTAGCTTTTTTTCATAAACCTAAAATTAGTCCAAAAGAAAAGCTGATTGAAAAAGGGAAAAAAAGACATAATATGCAATTTACCTCTTTATTTCTCTACACAGAACTGTTTTGTAGGATCAGAAAACATGTGCTGCAAAGGTGTCTGCTGTGGTCTCTTCCTGCAGGTCTCCATTCCTAAATGGAGCAGGGAGTCTGTATTTGTGCCAAGAAATGGGGAATTCTGAAGACGGTACAAGGATGTGAGAAACCCTGACTTCCCGCAGGACAGGAGCTGAGAACTGTCTGCGTCATGTGCTGTGGTCTGACATAGAGGTCTCCAGCATCATGTCACTTTCATTCATTTCAATTTCGAAGGTTTCTTCCAATGAAGGTCTGGGATCTGGAGTTTTCCTTGAGGTTTCTAGTGGTGCAAGCCCTGTTTCTTCTGTAGTCTGTTTCTCTACTTCAAATTCCCTGAAATCCCACGGAGGTGAAATAATGTTTTTTAGTGTCTTCATTGTATGCACATCAAAGTCATAACATTTTAACTTGTCTTTAATGTCTGCTCCTAGAAGGAAACAACACAAGGAGAATGAAATAAACTCTGTCATTTATCTGTCGTTTCCATGGTTACACAGCACTACCTCCATCATTTAGTCGAATGGTACTTTTAAGGGGATGAATATAGCTCAGAAGAAAAAAATATGCCAATCACTCTCCTCTTCTTTTTCCCTTTATTATCAAGAGGGCTTGCTTAGAAGCACATGTGGTTTCAGCTCCCAGTGGCTCAGCAATGCCTGTCCCTAAAGCCCTCACACAGGAGTGGAGCCTGCCAGCAGGCACCTGCCCTCGCCTGCTACGAACCAAGAACCGCTGGCCGGCATTCTGACACAAGTGCAGCCTTAAGCCTTATGCACACAGGAACCACAGTGAAAGGAAAAACCCTCTCCATACATCAAAATCTTAAAACTAATGGACAAGAGCCTTCCAACACAGAAGGTCAACGAGGGTCAATCATTTCTGACATAAACAATATAATCTTACAGAGTTCAAACTAACAGCTTTCAATAGTAGGTGTTTCGACAGATGACGACATCCAAGTCTTCTAAAAATAAAAATAGTGCAGCATGGTGATTATTCATACGTACTGTGTATTTGAAAGTTGTTAAGAGAGACTTTAGAAGTTCTCAACAAAAGAAAACATTTTCTAACTATGCACGGTGAAGCACGCTTACCAGACTTTAGGTGATCATGTCACAGTATATACAAATACTGAACCATTATGTCATACACCTGAAACTAATATGCAATATGACAATTTCACCTGAATAAAAAAAAATAAAAATAGTACATGATGACTGATATACTCGGGAATGTCCTCTGCAAGGCCATTAGCTTCAAGAGAACAGGCAAAATGTCTATCTCACTCAATACTCTACCTCCAGACTCTCCCTAGCTTTATGGGAATTTTGCATTTAGCCTCACAATCCTCTTTGAAAAAAAGAACCTGAGGCTCAGACTTGCCCAAATCCACATGGCTGAGTGGCAGAGCTGTGATTTTAACCCAGGGTCTTTAGGATGCTTTAAGCTTAGGGTGTTTAGGCTTTATGCTTTAGCTTTAAGGAAGTGAGGTATAACATACACACTAAAAAGTGTGCATTACTGGGCTAATCTTCATATATGCATATATCCACATAACCACCACCAGCCCGAAAGAGAACACACTTCCAGCTCCCAGAAAACCACCCCATGCCCTTTCCAGTGAATACCTTCCCTTCCCAAGTCAGAAGTAATCACTGCTCAAAGTTTTCTATCACCACTGATTAGTTTTGCTTATTACTAATCTTCACATAAATGGAATTAATCAGTGTATATTCTTTTTGTCAAAATGAGATTCATCTATGTTACAGGATGACTTAACAGTCCTTTCAAGTGTGTAGTTCTCTACAGCATGAGCTCGCCGCAATTTCCTTCTCCATTCTCCTATGCACGGCCATTCAGTTATTTCCAGCTGGTGTAATTCCAAACGTAGCTGCTGGAAAGAATCCTCTGTGTGAGCACTGGCCTCCTGAGGCCCTTGAACACTGGGAACATACCTGGGAGCAGTATTCCTACACCCTAAGAGCAACATGGTAGATCACCACCCTAACACCCCAAGGAATCACACCTCTTTAGCCCCCACTCAGGATGACATGCACTGAGCCCTGGAACTTGTGCTGAACAGAATGTGATCGAAGTGATTTGTGACACTTCCAGCTTTCAAGGTCTTGAGGCTTTAATTCTCTTCCTTAGAACCTGAGACCTCCATGCTATGAAGAAGCTTGAGATAAGAGACCCATAGGCAACCTGGCTGTGTCAGCTAAGGTCCCCATCTACGCATGAGGCCATCTTAGGTTGTCCGTCAAGTGTCAAGTGTCTGCTGACCACGGCTGCATTAGTGGATGAGACCAGCGAACGGGCCACCAATCAACCGAGAGAACGCTGAGAAATGATACGGCCTAGTGGGCTGGAGCGGCCTGGGAGGCAGCAACAGATAACGGACTGAACAGGCCCGTTTAACCATAGCAGACACGCTCAACAGTGTTCCAAAGTGTAGTACACCAACAGGCGGCAATACACCAGAGTACCGGCTACTCCGTGTCACCTCCGACGCTCGGCACTACTAGTGTTCTCCACCTGCAGCCAGAGTGGCAGGTGCGCAGTGACACCCCAGTGTGGTTCTAGTCTCACTTCCATGCTGCGCACTGACACTGGGCCCACCCACATCAGTGGATCGCCTCTTTGCTGAAGCTCCTGTTCAAGTGTTTTGCCCACTAGAGGCTTACCTTTTTTTTTTCCTTTTCAAATCTTTATTTAAATTCTAGTAAATATATAGTGCAACATGGACCCATTTTTAACTGAACTTTTTCTTAATGATTTATAGATTTTTTGTATTCCAGACAAGTTCTTTGACGAGTTTACAAGTTGTAACTTCTCCTGGTCTATGACTTGCCTTTTCTTACTCTGTTAACAGTGTTTTTGATGAACAGAAGTTCTTCATTTTATTGAAGCCTAATTTATACTTTTTTTTTTTTTAAGATTTTATTCATTTATTTGACAGAGAGAGATTACAAGTAGGCAGAGAGGCAGGCAGAGAGAGAGAGGAGGAAGCAGGCTCCCTGCTGAGCAGAGAGCCCGATGCGGGACTCGATCCCAGGACCCTGAGATCATGACCTGAGCCGAAGGCAGCGGCTTAACCCACTGAGCCACCCAGGCGCCCTTATTGAAGCCTAATTTAATTAACCCTTTTCTCCTCTCATGGTTTTATGTCTCGGTCTCAAGGTTTAACCTCACTATACCCTCGTTACCTTAAAAAGTTTGTAACTAAGTAAGTGCCCAAATACAGCATTTCCATCCAGATTTATCTTGACTTGTTTATTATTACAACAAAATTATTTAAAGAATTACAGAGCACTGTAATGTGAATGTAAGCCAGCTTAATATCCCACTGAAATATAAAAGTTAATATGCTATTAATAGCCTACAAACCCCATTTTATGAAGAATTAAGGCCAGATATTTTCACTTATTAGGAATTAGAAATTATTAGAAACTAAAAGTCTTTAAGATATCTTCCATCAATTAAATTGATTCTCCTATATCACAGCACTTTACACGTACTCTATAATAGTATTTTGCATTTACGAAGTGCTCAATTTTAAAATGCATGAATACTTAATAAGTCCTTAATTCCCACAGCATTGTTTCAACAAAATAAATGGGGTTTCTTGATATAGTTAAATGGTTAGAAAGATAACTTAGAACCTCACAGGAGATTTACAGAGATACACAACAATCCAAAGAATGGAATACAATGTCAGTCAAAGTAATTATAATCTTACCAATGTAGGCTTCAGAATCACCAATGTACATCTCAATGCAATGACCAAGCATCGTGACAGAAAATGTATCATCTCGCCTAAGACCAAGGGCCTGTCGGAAAAGATTCAGCATGGTTATTAGAAGAAAATGTATTTCCTTCTCTTTCTTTTAAAAATATTCCTGCAGGACTCAATTCAAAACACTCCAGGGAATCAGAAGGAGTGGGGAAGGGCGGGCTACAAGAACAGCCATAATTGGATGTCTGCTGAGGTTGGGTGATGGCCACGTGGAGGGTCATTACAGCATTCTGTTTTATGTTTGAAATCCCACTTGTCCAGAAAGATTTTCAAAACCGTATCTCCACATAGAGACTTCTAAGCCTTCTGTGTTAATTATATAAGAGAGGCAAATTATCCCACCTCCACACACATTTGAAAGATCACACAAACCGGAAAAGCTGTTAGTCCACACTTCTGAGCAGCTCAGAATTCTGGTTATCAGAATGGCACTTACAGGACTTGATCTCACCTGAACATTTTAACCAATCCTATGTGTTTTCTCCTATTTTATCTTTCTCTCCAGATACCATGATTTCATTGATTCTAAGACCCATATATTTTTTTCAAATTGTGACCTTTCTGAACCTGGGAAGTCCTAAACAACCAACAACTGGTGGTTGCTTAATACTGCTGTCAGCTGCCCACAGCCGTAATGAGTGCCCTGCGACGTGGCAGTGAGCAGCTGGACCTGGCGGCCACAGAGACGGAGACTAGACCACAAACCACGTGAACACTCTCAAACACAGGAACTGCCATTGTTGTGGACACTTCCTGGCAGCCTAAGACCTGCAGAGCCAATGTCTTTGTTTGGGAAACCTAGTCAAGAGCAGAGTCTACGTACCAGCACCGAGAGCAGACACATTGCTCTGCAATGTGGTACACAAGTGATTTTGAAGAACCAAAGTCTGATAGAGTACCATAATATCTATTTCACTTACATTTTCTTTTTTATGTAGATAACTACAGTGATCCCCGATGAAAATCTGTATGTCCCAGTATGGCCAAAAAGAGCACTTTTTCCAAGTACCAAAAAACAGGGAGATAAGAAAAAATCATGTAGGGGCACCTGGGTGGCTCAGGTAGGTTAAGCCTCTGCCTTCGGCTCAGGTCATGATCCCAGGGTCCTGGGATCGAGCCCTGCATCAGGCTCTCTGCTCAGTGGGAAGCCTCTCCCCCTCTGCCTGCCTGTAATCTCTGTCTGTCAAATAAATAAAATCTTTAAAAAAAAAAAAAGAAAGAAAAGAAAAAGAATCGTGTAAAGTTTCAAGGTTTATTTGTGTGTGTCTGTGTTGAGTGTGTGTGTGCATGTGTGTGGTCCACTGGCTTATTAATGGTGTCTTAGATTTGGCAAAATACGGCATGTGGATTTAGGAGAAATTCTTTCCTTGTGATGAACACAGATTGTTTTGTTCACTGACCAAAGTGACCTAAGGGCATTAATTACAAGTCCTAAAAAGAGAGACTGGAACTTCTTTTTTTCTGTTTAAACAGGGCCAATAAATATCACAAATACATGTATGTCTCATTGTACATTTAAGACAAGTCTTATATTTATCTCTCATTTGATGAGACTGCAAAATGCACACAATGCTTTTCTCTGCAAAGGAAAGAAGAAAGCACAAGGTCACCTAAAGAATTTTTAAATGGCAAAATAAACATTACCCAGAAAAACAAACAAATACCCCAACACTGCCTAGAAAAGATCTTTTTTTAAAAAAAAAGATCTTTTTTAAAAAGAGTGGTAAATTGTTAACTAGACATACCGTGTGGAAATAGTCAACAGCATTTTCAAAGTTGCCCATCAGACTGTGGATATACCCTATGGCAGAATAGGTGGACGCATTCTGGGGAATTAACACCAGTGCCTGACGGTGGTAATCCAAGGCCTCGGCATACTTTCTGTGAGAGGATGAGAGAGGGAGTTGGGAGTGGGAAGAACGGGAAGAAAGAGAGAAACAATGAGTAGGCGCAGTGAAAGCACTGACTTGCTAGGTCTAAGATGAGCACTCATCCATATAAAAACATCAGAAACACTTTGGGAAATCAGAGTTTAACAGTTCTGGCTGGTTCCACCGCCGTCTACCTGGACACCTCCCTGAAAGAGACCTTCCAGCTGAGGGCACTCCCACAGGGACCCAGGGCTGGAGCTGGAGCCCCACGAAACTGCAAGGCCTCCTCTATGGCAAGACAAACCCCCCACACCACCACTGGTTAAAAGAACCAAAGGTCCACAGAAGTTACTTGGGACAGCATTTCCCAAAGCTCTCTGGAATACCTGCCCTGTAAATCTTTTGTGAAAAAAAGGTTCACTAAAGTTTGGGAAATGCTGCAGCTCAAAATGAATAGTAAAGACTCCAAGATATCCTGAAACAGAAAAACCTGTTATATTTTGAGTAGCCTAGAGTTTCCCAAATTTATTTAACCAAAAAAATCTATTTCTCAAAGGCTGCTGTTTAGCACACCAAAAAACTCATACCTACAGAAAATGAGTGAGTTAGAATATGGACATGGTTTTAACTAAACCCTACTATCCTAATTCTTCCAAATTAATTTTGAATACCAATTTTTTTAATCTAAGAAAATAAAAGTATAATTCTTTAAACTTCTAGAATTATACCACCAGAATATAAAAATAAGTAATAAAAACCACTAGAGATAATTATTTTGATGCTTGCTATATCTGAACAGCAAAGGACCCAGTTGGAAGATCTCAAAATGAAAGTACGGAAGAGAGCACTTGGCAGGCCACGTCAGTGAAGCGTGCAGCTCCCGAACTTGGGGTTATAGTTTGAGCCCCACACTGGATGTAGAGATTATTAAAAATAAAAAATCTTTTAAAAAAGGATGGAGAAGGCTACACAAAATTATGTAAACTTTCAGGCACAGAGAGTATTTTTGAAAATGTCCTACTTTACTTACTTAAGCTTCCTGCAGACGTGCCCCAAGTTGTTCAGCAAAGGTTCCCATTTGTCAACCGTAACCTGAAACACAGCAGCATCAAACCCATGACTCAGGGATGCCACCTTTCAGATGGACCCATTCAGCCACACCATCACACGCACCCACGAAGGCTGCCCTCTCTCCCAGTGGCTATGCAGCATGAAGGAGGTATTCACTGGATTCTCCATCTTTCTTTCCTATTAGGAGAGACTTCCTGAGGACACTATTATTATTAACACAACTTTGTTAATGAGCCACACCATGAAGAAGTTCAACTTCTGTATCTCCAGCTCAGAGCTTTCTATCTGCCTACTAAATATTCCTACTTAGAAAGCTCACAAGCACTGCAAATCCAGTACACTGCCCACTAAACTCTTATCCTGCCATCCCAGCTCCCCAACCTCAGGCCCTTCTGAGTGCCTGCCTCTCGTGCCTGGTGCCCTCATCATCCCTAACCCCTAGGAACCACCAAAGACTCGCTCATCAGCTGCCTCAATGTAACACCAACCCCCATGTAACAAGTCTTGTCTGGGCCCCACCACCTCAGGATAAGATACAAGGTCCTTATGATCAACACTTAACCCTCTTGACACATTTCTTGAAGTAAATCCTGTGAACTTAAACTCTATGAACTTAAAATCCAAGCTGTAATGGATTTGCTCCAAGTCGGCACATACTGTTCTCTAACCTTCTATAACCTTTCCCTCACCTGTATCTGGCTGACGTCTGCGCCTGCATTGGGATAGAGGAGTAAGATGCCATACCCAAGAGGCCTTCTTGGCCCACCCTCAAGTCTGGGTTAACTGCCCCTGGTGGGTTCCATTATTTGCTCAATCACAGCTGTTTTTGTGCACTGTTTAATTACTGCCAAGTTAATCTACAATCCCAAACAGGTCTAAGGGTAGGAGCTATCACACCAGTTTCCTATTGGCTCCCAACACCTTGCTCAGAGCTTAGCACACAGTGGACACACGATCCGTCTGAGCTAACCGGACGACAGACCTGAGCCACACTCTCCAGCTCCCGAGCCTGGCTCCAAAAGCCAGAGCCCATGGGAACAAAAAAACACCCTTCATGATCCTTAACGCACCACTGCTTCCCTATGGCTATTTTGACATTTGCTACAGTTAACAACTAAAGTCAAACAGTACTTCCCCATCTTCATTTCACTTTTTTATGGGCATTTTATCAATGTCATAGTATTGTGCATTTGTACTTAAACCCATTACTATAAATTTCTGTAAGACTCCACAGTGCCCTCAGATCATCAAAAAATATAGTTTCAACTCTCAGTGTGGTTTGTGATAGTGTGTCTTAAAGTTTTCTGTGCCTGAGAATCATCTTGGGATCTTGCTAAAACCGCAGACTATGATTCAGTGCATCTGGGATTGTGTACTTCTAGTCAGCTTCCAGGTGATGCTAAGGCAGCTGGTCTAGTTAGAGCAGCAAAGCTCTAAGCTATTCAACTCTGAAGACCGGCAAGGTGACATGTGGCAACCCCATATGAACAAAAACACATTCATTATATACATACTTGTATCAACATACAGAAATACAGTGTTTTTAAGTTCCTAGGACAAATAAAAGACCAAAATAGATAAAGCTATGTGTATGGGGACAAGTGGACTGCCCCTTGGCAGGGCTCCAGAGGGAGCTGGGTCTGTCAGTAGAGGAAGCAAAGCCAAGGAAGATGTGGGCTACAAAAAAGGCTGCCCCAAAAGGAACAAGGTAAAAATGGGACGTGGTAATCAGAAAGGAATAAAACAAAATAGAGGTAAATGAGAAGAATTAAGAACCAGAAGAGTAGGAATATGCAAATCCCTTACCTACAGAAGCTGACAATAATACCCAGGTTTATACATCCAAGCTAGCTGGAAAGTTAGTTCGTGAGCACACATCTTTCACATGGTAAAACCTAGTTAAATATTTCAAACGCTGAGAGATCTAAATCTGTTTTTAAGTACAAGGGAAGAAAGAGCCATGATAGGTCTGACTAAAGGGATGCCCGGCCTTACTCCTACAGCACTGGGCACTGTCTATCTACACATTAATCAACGAGGGGGCACTTCCGTACAGAGAAGGGTGTCGTATGTTAGAGGATACAGTGCCCACCAGTGTCCACGATCACAACACTCCCCATGTCAAATAATCAACAAATATATTCTCATTACCCCCACATATCAAAACTACAGTCTCTTAGGAAACAAACAATTGACACCTACCCTCTCAATTAGAAACAGACCCTATTTATTCCATGTAGCAAGATAAATGCCTAAAATCTCAACATTAACAAGCCATTTGCCAGCGTAAGTATTAGCCCATTGTCTTAGGCAAGATAGATTGTCCTTATTATTGCTCTCATTCAACAGCAAACACACTTAAGAGTAACAGATATTACACAGAATACCTCATTTCCAATTGCTTTAATTTTTTCCAAAGCATCAAGAAACCATTTTTCTGCTGTTTTCCATCTAAAATAGAGGGGGAAAGTTTGCAGATTATTCAAAATTAGCAAGTATACAAATAGTAAGAAAAATGAGGTAAATTTCTGTAAATAGTTTATTAAAATTCAAATTCAAATCAGATACATGATTAATTTTATAGCATTAACATCACAGGTCATCAGATTTTAGAAGATGTGGTTAATTCTCTATTCTTGGTAGTTATATTCCATTAAGTCACAGTGAACACTTTTAGCAAATACTAAACTATGGCTCCAGGCAGAATATAGGGTCAAGTTCCTACAAACCTGTGGTCAACTACTGAACATATAACCTGTTTCCCATGTGCTTCTGTTGACTGATACCTTATCTAACATACATGCTGATCCACTGACACTGAACACAACCAGCAACAGAACTCATCTGTAGCCCTGTTGTGTGGAGGGTCACAAACAGCACATACCAGGCTTGGGATCATTTTTAACAGTTACACCATCAAGAGAAAGCACAAAAATGTGACAAGTGTGACACAAAACAGACTGCAAAAAACCAAAACGCTCGGGTGCCTGGGTGGCTCAGTGGGTTAAGGTCTCTGCCTTCGGCTCAGGTCATGATCCCAGGGTCCTGGGATTGAGCCCCGCATCAGGCCCTCCTCCTCTCTCCCTGCCTGCTTCTCTGCCTACTTGTGATCTCTGTCTGTCAAACAAATAAATAAAATCTTTAAAAAAAACACAAAAACAAAAACAACGCTCATTTACAGTATGAGAGCACTAATAGGAAAGCAGAACGTCACCTCTGTGTCGTCTGGGAATGTGCATCTGTCTGCGAACAGGAAAAGTGCTGACTGTGGCTTACAAAACCAATAGATTGTCTATTAAATCATCACTGTATATTATATTAAAACAGCTCCAAACTTGCTTTCATATATACTAGATCATCCAATTTTTAGAAGATACACACACACACCATAGAAAACACTACAGTAGTACTGATTCGCTGTCTTTAAATTAATGTATAATTTAGTGCAAAGGACTGTAAGTATTTTTCTCTTTACAGTAGGACACTGAATTATTCTACAAATATCCAAGGATACAGTAATGTCTCAAGTGACCAGGAAACCAGACTGAGCCATTCTAACTAGTTTACTTTTTGGTTTAACTGCCAACTAAATGAACAACAACAGTTTTGTTTCACAATTGTGAGAAAGCTTCCTCAAATGCACGACTGCAGCTCCTAATCAAGAAGGAGGAGAAGGGCTCCATGATGCCTCCAAGCCACCCTATGGGGTGCGGCCACTGCACCACGGGCAACAACTGTCCAGTTTTGGAACTATGTGCCCGTGCAGCCCGTGTCCAAAGGGACCAAACTGTTAGCAAATTTAAAGAAATCCAAGATAACACTTTGTATTTTCTTCTTTTTTTTTCAAACTGTCTGCCTCCATCTCCTAAAATGGTACGTATTTAAAAATAAAAATCTAATAAATAGTGACTTTACTTCATTTACGGAAAAGAAAAAAGGAAGGATTTGGGGCCTCTCAGTACTTACTCTCCATTCTGAAATGCAACCACGCCAACCTCATGCATAACAAATGGGTCTTCTGGTGCAATGCTGAGCGCTTGGCCAAAGAATCTTTCAGCCAATTTTGAGTTATTGGTCAATCCATATTCTAATCCGATGTACAGCATTGGCAAATGACACCTAAAAATAATGGAAAATTTCACATATTCAACACCTAAAACTTTATAATTCGGCAGAAATTAATTTATCAAGTTTAAATCCTGTCTGCAAAATAACTTAATCACAGCCGAAAAACAAGGTGCTTACTTTTTTTCTAACACTTTATTTATTGATATTTAATCAAGGTCTAACAGGTTTTTTACTGCTTAGCTACTACTTCTACAATCTATCAGCAACCTATTCATCTTTTTCATCATTCTACAGTAAAAACAAAAAAATCTAAAACCCTCTGAAGCAGAAGGGCATGTGTGCTTCCTGTTTTCTTCCATGATGCTAAGGTCAGACCCTTAGCCCGGACTGTCTTCCCTCCTCTCTTCTGATTTGGTACTGTGTGTCCTTCGTGACGTGTTCAAGTTCCACTCCTCTTTGTTAAATGCTTCTGCCTTTTTAACCTAAATGGCTCTTCCTTGTGTGGATTCCTATCATCTCAATCCCTATCAGTTCTATGCCAGGGAGTTCAGAAGTATGTCGTGTATACCCCATTTTCACATCCTCTGCAACAGTTCCAGGCACAGACTAAGTACTAGTCCCTTAACTGAATCTCCATCTTCTGTCAGACCAGTAATTACATTAAAAGGAACAGAATAATATTTCTTTGAAGATGGGTCTAAGAAAGTCTATAAATAGTAACCAACTGGTTGGTATGTTCTCCGGTTTTAATCAAGAATCATGACTCAGATAAAGACTCTACCACCTACAGAAGAGTCATGAAGAACTTTTTTTTTTTAATTTCTTTTCAGCATAACAGAATTCATTGTTTATGCACCACACCCAGTGCTCCATGCAATGCGTGCCCTCCCCAATACCCACCACCTGGCCACCACCCCGCCCCCCCTTCAAAACCCTCAAATTGTTTTCCAGAGTCCACAGTCTCTCATGGTTCGTCCCCCCTTCCAATTTCCCTCAACTCCCTTCTTTTTATTTTTTTTAAAAGAGAGCTCACAAGGATGCAGAGAGGCAGCAGAGAGAGACAAAGGGAAGCAGGCTCCCTGCTGAGCAGAGAGCTCCATGCGGGGCTGGATCCCAGGATCCTAAGATCATGACCTGAGCTGAAGGCAGAGGCTTCTGAGCCACTCAGGCGCCCCATGAACTCTTTAAAAGGATATACCTGGAGAAAGTACTTCCAAAATGGCCAAGTAAGGACCTCTTAAAAACTCTCCTCCAGGGGCGCCTGGGTGGCTCACTGGGTTAAGCCGCTGCCTTCAGCTCAGGTCATGACTCGGGGTCCTGGGATCAAGTCCCGCATCGGGCTCTCTGCTCAGCGGGGAGCCTGCTTCCATCTCTCTCTCTGCCTGCCTCTCCATCTACTTGTGATCTCTCTCTCTCTCTGTCAAATAAATAAATAAATAATCTAAAAAAAAAAAACAAAACCTCTCCTCCATTAAAGAAACAAGAACACTGCCTAATTATCAAAATAAACTTTTTCAAAACTTTGGAAGTTAACCAAGGGGTTACAACAATCTGAGGGGTGTTTGTTCTAGAAAAATAGCTGACATGTACAAAAGACACACAGAACAATTAGCAATCTGAGGGTCAGAGGTGAGGGGTGAAATCAGTCAATAGAAACTGTCTGAGACAAAGACCAGATGTTGGATGTACTAGACAAACATTTTAAATAACCTATTTTAAATAAGAAAATAGAAATAAACAGAAAATCTTGAGTTGAAAAATAAAATAAATCACTAGAAGGGCTTGAGAGCAGTTTGAAAAAGCTGAAAAGCCAGTGAACATGAAAACAGATCAATTGAAGATTACCCCATCTAGCTTCAGAGACCTGGGGGATGCCACCAAGCACACCAAAATATGCACGATGATGCATTTGCCCCAGAAAGCAAAAGGAAACAGTAAGGAGCAGAAAGAATATATGAAACCAAAGAATATTTGGGCCAAAACACCTCAAAGCCAAAAAAAAAAAAAAAAAACACCTTCCAAGTAGGCTACTCAGAGGTCCAAATCACAGACTACTGAAAAGGCGACCCTCCCATCTTTAAAGCATTGAGAATCCTCAACTAATAGCACACAAGAGGCCCAGTGAGATTAACATCTGACTTCTAATCAAATATGTGGAGGCCAAGAAGGCAGATGGACAGTGTTTAAAGTGCTGAAAGAAACAGAGCGCCAACCAAGATTTCATACCCAATAAAACGATCCTTGAAAATGAAGGCAAAATCAAGAATTTATCAGGGCAGGGGTGCCTGGGTGGCTCAGTGGGTTAAGGCCTCTGCCTTTGGCTCAGGTCATGATCCCAGGGCCCTGGGATCAAGCCCCACATGGGGCTCTCTGCTCAGCAGGGAGCCTGCTTCCCTCTCTCTCTGCCTGCCTCTCTGCCTACCTGTGATCTCTGTCAAATAAATAAATAAAATCTTTAAAAAAAAAAAAGGATTTATCAGTGCAGCAGAAAGCTGAGAGATCTTGGTGCAGATTCATCTTACAAGAAATACCAAAGGGAGTCCCCCAAGCTGAAATGCAAAGGACACTACCCAGTAACTCAAATACCACATTAAAAAAAAAAAAAGCTTAGTAAAAGTAACCATATAGAGGAGCGCCTGGGTGGCTCAGTGGGTTAAGCCACTGCCTTCGGCTCGGGTCATGATCTCAGAGTCCTGGGATCGAGCCCCGCATCGGGCTCTCTGCTCGGCAGGGAGCCTGCTTCCCCCTCTCTCTCCGCCTGCCTCTCTGCCTGCTTGTGATCTCTGTCAAATAAATAAATAAAATCTTTTAAAAAAAAAAAGCTTAGTGAAAGTAACCACATAGAGGGGCGCCTGGGTGGCTCAGTGGGTTAAAACCTCTGCCTTTGGCTAGGGTCACAGTCTCAGGGTCCCGGGATCGAGCCCGCATGGGGCTCTCTGCTCAGCAGGGAGCCTGCCTCCCCCTCTCTCTGCCTGCCTCTCCGCCTACTTGTGATCTCTGTCAAATAAATAAATAAAATCTTTAAAAAAAAAAAAGTAAGCACATAGACAAACATAAGATAATATAAAATGTATTTTTGTTTGCAGCTCCTTTCTTCTATCTGATTTAATAGATAACTGAATACAACAATTATAAATTTGTGTTGAGGGACTTACAATATTTAAGATGTAATGTGTAGGGTCATAGTACAAAGGAGAAAGGAGGTAGGAGGGAACAGAGCTGCACAGGGTAAAGTTTTTACAAACTACTGGAAGGAAGATGCTATGGTAGAATAAGAAATACAATCGTCTTCTCCCTTGTTCTTGATACCGAGCACCTAAAACCCTCACAATTTCCTGAGTGATGGGAATTTCTTTTGTTATTCATGACTCCTTTTGATCATACCTGTTTATGCTAATGAAGGGGACTCCAGGTATGGCTCTGCCTTGTAATGGGACCAGTTACAAAAGGACCAAGTGACCAGAGGGCTGCAGCTTTTGTTCCTCACCACTGACCTCCCAGGAAGGGAAGCGCTGGCGACTGAGCCCCATAAAAACTTCAGAACAATGAGCCTCAGACCTTCTGGGTTGGCAAGAACAAAGCAGGGCTGGGAGGGTGGCACGCCTGGAAAGGGACAGACGGCTGTAGGCTCCCCTGCCCACCCACTGCCCTGTGCATCTCTTCCATCTGGCTACTCCTTAGTGTATCCTTTATAATAAGCCAGAAAATGTAAGTAAGATGTTTTCCTGAGTTTGGTGGGCCATTCTAGCAAATCATCAAATCTCAGGAGAGGGTCTTGGGAAGCTCTGATTCGCAGTCAGTCAGAAGTAAAAGTGGCCTAGGACTTACCACTGACATCTGAAGGGGGGGGGCAGTCTTGTGGCACTGCGAGCTCACCCTGTGAAAGGTCTCCACTAAGTCTGGGTAATATCAGAACTGAATTGACTTTTAGGGACCCGGCTGGTGTCCAGAGAATCAGAGTTGTTGGTTGTTGGTGTTGTAAACCCCTTTGTTGGTATGAATCCAAACTAGACTATTTTAAGATGTTAACTGTAATCTCCAAAGTAACCACTAAAAACAAAACAACAACAAGAACAAAAAACCACAACTCAAAGAACATAGTATATGGAAAAATCAAGGAATTAAAATGTTTGTTATAAAATATCTAATACAAAGGGCAGTAACAAGGAAGAACAAAAAAGATATAATATAAAACAGAGCAAGATGGCTAATTTAAATTCTAGCTTCTCAGTAATTATCTAACACATAACTGGATAAAATTCCATCAAAAGGCAAGACACTGGCAGAATGGATAATAAAACCACGAACCAACTTCATGTTGTCTAGAAAAGACATACTTGAGATTCAAAGACACGAAGCTGAAAGTAAAAGAGTGGAAAAACACCATGCAAACAGTAACAAAGAACTGCAGAGATTATACTAATATCAGACTAATCAGCCTTAGGACAAAATCTGTTACAGAGACAACGAAGGACCTTCTATACTAATAAAAGCTTCAATCCATCAAGAACCAAAAAATGGGGAGACCCAAAATACATGTAGCAAAAACAGCCAGAAGTGGAGGGGAAAAGAGACAATCCATAAAGTAATCGTTGGGAGGCTTCAATGCCCCGCCCTGCCTTAGTGGACAGAATAATGGGCAGAAGACAAACAAGAAAACAGAAGATAAGAACCACACATCACCCAACCAGACCCGAGGGATTACAACAACAACACTGTACCCAAAAAGAGCAGAATTCTTAAGTGTACCCGGAACGTTCTCTACGACACACCATGTTAGGTCATAAAACAAGCCTGAATAAATTTGAAAGGACTATGTTCTCCAACCACAATGGAATCAAACTAGAAAGCCTAACAGAAGAAAATTTGGGAAATTCACATATATGTGGAAATTAAACAACATACTCTTACATAACCAGTGGCTCAAAGAATAAATCATAAAGGAAACTTAAAAATATTTACACAATTTCAAACATTTATCCAAACACAGGGCAAGTTAAAAGAATGCAAAGTTGTTCTGAGGGAGAAGAACAGAAAAGAATAATGCTTATTTTGATGAGCTGATTTGAAATTTTAATTGGATAAAGTCTGTTAGATTGGGAAACATTGTCATTGGTTTTGATTCTTAGGCAGGAATTAACTACCAAGTAATAGTAACTGAGTTTGTGAACATGGGGTGGGGGCGGGGAGGGAAACTACCCTAGCCTGTGCTGATAAGAAACCACCCACGGTACATTACGGAGACTTTTTCCCTGCTAATTTACCAGATTGATAGATTAGGGGTTAGTAGACATGGGAACCAAGCTTCAGCAAAGCACTGGATGAGGCCTCACACATCCCGGTGGATAAACTGGAGAACCCTGGACTGGGTATCAAGGACCATTTAGGTAAATCAGTAACGGGATGAACAATTTTAACCTGGAGGGTTTTTTAGTTAGTTTTTTTTGTTTTTTTTTTTTTAAGTTTTTGTTTGAGGGGTGGGGGCAGAGGAAAAGGGAGGAGCACACTCCTCAGTGAGTAGGGAGCCTCAAAGTGGGGCTCAATCCTGTAACCCTGAGATCATGACCTGAGCCAAAGGCAGACACTTAACCGACTTAGCCACCCAGGCGTCTCTGGAGGACTGTTTCTAACATGTTGGCATTAGGACTGAATTTATATGCCCCCTGCCTTGACCAAATTCATGTTAAACCCTACCCCAATGTGATCACATTTGGAGAAGGCCTGTGAGGAAATAATAAAGGTTAGATGAGGTCATAAGGGTGGGAACATGACACATAAGGGCCGGTGCCCCTGTGAAAGAAGAGACCAGAGCTCTCTCCCCGCCACATCAGGACACAGTGAGAAGGTGGCCATGTGCAAGTCCGGAAGGACGCCCCCATTCAGCGACCGACGGGCCAGCACTTTGACCAGGGACTTCCCAGCCTCTGGAGCTATGAGAAAATACATTTTCATTCTTCAAACCACCCAGTCTAAGGCACTTTGGTAAGGCGGTCTGAAGAGACTGATGCAGCGAGGAAGCTGCTTCCTTTACAGTATGTGCACGGATGACCAGTTAGATACAGAAGTCATACATACCAAATATAACAGAACTGAAAAAAATCTGGGAATCATTAATAATTTAGATGTAAAACTGGGCACCAAAAATAAGTCTGATAGTCTGAAAAGGGTCAAACCTAACAAGGAAACATTCGGTGCAAGTGAATGTATGACCCCACTCCTGAATACCACCAGCAAACCAATGAAGGCAGCTAACTTGTACTGAGGGCTTTCTGCACATCAGGTGTTGCTCAAAGTCTGGAACGGTACTGTCAGTTACTCCCAGCCGGAGGTACCGCGATTACATCTGTTTTTCAAGAGGGGGCACTATTGGCCAAGATCAGCAAGCAGTCTGAGCTACTGCACTCCTCCCACCTCCCCAGAGACAGAGAAAGCCCACATAAAAGAACACTGCACGGCAGGCCTAGGGCTGGGGCCACATGAGTCCAAAGAGAGCAGACAGGAACAATAGCAACACTTCCTGTCCCAAAGTAAGACACTCTTAGGGCACATTTACGTCACTGAGTATTGATATCCTTAATATTGATATAAATCTAGAACACTGGCAAATACAGTCCTCTAAGCCCACAGCAAATCCCTTTTGGACTTAAATAGGACATAAATAACAACTGGCATATGAATGCTTTCATTCTTGCATAAGCAGGAGAAGGGTCTCTTCCCTCAGCTTAATTTCCTAGTTCCCTTCTGCACTGGTCAAGGTGAACTGCCAGACAAAATCACTACACCAGCCTCTCTCTCCCTCAATTTCTAGTTATTTTACAATTATAAGCTACTAACAACACACAGGTAAGGTACTTTTGTTTAGTTCAGGAACCCAATGGCGTGGCAGAAATAATGGAAATGTCCATTCTGTGGGGAAAAGCAATCCTTCGTGGGTTTGACCACGTGCTCTGCAGTACCCTTTCATCAGCTGTGCGGCCGTGAAGTAGGCAGCCATGGCCTGGTCGTGCTCACTCTCCACCGCAAACGAGTGCCCGTAGGCTACCCACGCAGGCCCGTAAGTCTTCTCAAGTGTTGTTGCTTTGCTGAAACAAGAGATGTCACCCTAGTCATACAGTCACTCTTAAAATTTTTTCTCCAAAGTTTATACACTTTCCCTTAGAGCCATTTTCTATTTTGTTCACATGGAAGAAGTCAGTTATTATAAATCCGTAGTTATTCTTCCCACACTGGACATTCTTCTGTACTTCAGTAATTGAGTAATACTGGTTAAGGAGCTTGACGGGGCTGCATGGAGTTCCTAAAGCTAAGACGCAGCAGATACTTATATAAACTAGCTCACTATGCCAAGAATTCTGTTCTATAGTCACATTTAGTGACCCCGATCTCACGTGGTTCCATGTAATTTCACAACTGTTAACAGTATCTCTGTAAATAAAAAACAGGCTTCAAATCACATTATTCTTTCATATTTCTTCTCATTTACAAATAATTTAAATATATCGTAAGTTATTGAGAACAAGGTCCACACCACTGACTAAATCTCCCCTCATGACATCTTATAAAAGGTACATAACTGATATAACTGAACTGAATATGCTAAAGAAATCATTCTTTCATACTGCTTTTAAATTAGTTAACTAATTATTGTATTAAAAAGGATGAACAAAAATTCAGTTGCTATAGGCTTATTACAGAGGAAAACAACAGATTCATACCTGAGATATCTTCTGGCATGTTCATTTTTATGACCAACCATAAGATAATAGCATCCCACCGCAAACCAAGACACCTACAAAATTCAGAATTTACTGTGACCATAGATGCTTAACTAGGAACTGGAAATCTCTTAACATATTAGGCCAGAGATGGGACTAGATGTCCCATCACATGTTCAAGCTCAAGTTATTCTAGTTCAAGTTGGAAACTTCTCTGAGACAGGCTATCTATCAAATCCTAGGTGAAAAAGAATAGATTCTTCCTCAAAGTGCCTTCAATGATATTCCTGCAGCATTCAAGATGAGGCCCCTAAACACTTAGTTCAAACACCAGTCCACATCATGTCTGCCCTGGCTTGACCCTGGCTCTAGCAGGCACTCACCAGGATCGACCTCATTAGCTAACTTCTCTTGCACTGGTTTTGCCTCTTTCTTAATTATTTTCATGCTGGCCTAAGATACAGATTGTGTACCTTATGTGGGCCTTAGGCCTTGATCCCTGACTTCTGTCTCTAAAGACATAGTTGCTGATTCCAGTTTCAATTTCTGGGTCCTGGCTGTGACCCACAGCAAAGTGGGAGACACAAAGATTCAATCACTACACAGTTCAGTTAGGTATCTTACACGTACAATATGAAAGAGCATTACTCGCCAGAGGTGATATGACTTTCACTTTCAACGTCTTATTTTTCTTACATCAAGTATTCTAAAATAAGTATATATAATTTCCATAACCAGAAAAAAAAAGGATTTTTGTCTTATTTGTGTCTTTTGTTATTGTCTGAAGAGATCTAAAAAAAAGAAGAAAAACCTTCATGGACTGGAAAATGTAATGCTGCTTCTAATTATCATCATCACTAGGAGGTTCTTCAACACCTTGAAATAAAACATTATTCACTTGAACTTAAATGTAAGTTACTACTTAAACACCAATTAAGTATTTTTTTAAGGTTCAGGTAACAAAGAAAACAAACAAACAAACAAAAACCATCAAAAAAAGGTATACATTATACATGTACTTACAGGATTACTAGGATATAGATCCACCAACTTATGAGAAAGATAGAAAAGTTCTACATTAGGGAAAAAGAAAAAAATTACATCCAATGAATTTTAAAATACAACTTTCCTCTAGTTACATCGAACAAAATCACATAGATTTTGTTCTCACGGCAATAACTTCATACTTTTCTTTCTTTCTACCTAATGAGATACATGAACCGCACAGGGCAGCTGCTGCAGCTGCTTCGTTCACCTCCACCGTCCCCACTCCTGCCCCCGTAAGTGAGCGGGGAGGAACTGGATGAACGGCACATGACACAGCCCATCATGTTGCTTAAAAAGGTCTCAGCTCTTCACCTGTCTTAAAAAGTGGGGGCGCCTGGGGGGGCTCAGTTGGCTAAGCAATTGCCTTCAGCTCAGGTCATGATCCCAGGGTCCCAGGATCGAGTTCCACATCAGGCTCCCAGCTCCACAGGGAGTCTGCTTCTCCCTCTGACCTTCTCCCCTCTCAGGCTCTCTCTCAAATAAATAAATAAATAACTTAAAAACAAAAACAAAAACTGATGTCTCTGACTTCATGGCCTTATTATGGACCATCTTAATCACCCACAACCAATCTGCATAACCAAACTATCTTCAGTTTACCAACTCAGCAAGATGACTTCTTGATAAATAAGTCCAAGTCCTACCCTGTTTACCCTGGTGACATTTCCCACACGCAGACTCGGACTCATGAGACCAGGAGAGCCAGCATCTGCAGGCATCTGCACAGAGCTCCAGGAGACGGGACGCTGCTGGCCCACAGGCTGTGAGCAGCAGGGTTTGGGGCTGGAGCGTCTGGCTCTTTAAACTCCTGGCAGAGTTCACTACTCAGTTTAAAAGATTTAAGGGCAAATAGCATCTAAATGTAACTGAATGTTTCTGAAATGTTAAAATATGGAAAGCACAAGCAAAAAAATCTATCCCCCTCCAGTTTCTAAACAGTTACTGCCTGCTGTCTTACCAATTTTCTTACGGATTTTACAAAAGGAAAAACAGAAAAACTGCCCCCCAGTACTCTAAAGCTTATGTAACCTAAGCCAGAAACTACATTGGCGAAAACGAGGCAAGGAGGAAGGAAGAGTGTCCTGGCTGACCCTCAGTCATTTCGATAAGCCTTTCTTACCCTTATTCCTCACCCTCGCTGAAGAACTCCACTACGTTGTCACCTGCAATCTCAATTATCCAGGATTTATGAGAGAAAAACTTCCAGTTACAGAATTTTTTTTGGATTAACGATTATTATTTTTTTAAGGATTTTATTTATTTGCCAGAGAGAGTGTGTGTGCGCACACAAATGGGAGAGCAGCTAGAAGAGGGAGAAGCAGGCTCCCCAACGCACAGCTTGATCCCAGGACCCTGGAATCATGACCCGCACCAAAGGTAGACACCTAACCACTGAGCCTCCCAGGCACCCCACCCCCAACCACCCCTTAACAATTATCATTTTATTTATTGTTTGATTTTAGGTAGGCTCCACACCCAGCACAGAGCCCAACACAGGGCCTGAACTCATTACCCTGAGATCAAGAGCTGAGTCAAAAGTTGCACATCAACCACTCTCAACCAAAGGAGCTACCCAGGCACCCCAACAATTATTTGAATTAAAAAAACATTTACCATTTGCTTTATTCAGCTCCACAAGTGTTCCTATATGTACAGGCAAACAGTTTGCATGGAAAGGATCTTTCTCCATTACTCTGAAAGTCAATGCAACACATTTACTACACCAGAAACAGTTCGTAACAGATCATAACTCATTAAAATTAGCTCTGTCTAAATACTCATTACAACATCATGTAGAATACTGTGGGTTACAATACCTTACTTTTTTTCTTTAAGATTTTATTCATTTATTTGACAAAGAGATCACAAGTAGGCAGAGAGGCAGGCAGAAGGAGAGAGAGGGGGAAGCAGGCTTCCTGCCGAGCAGAGAGCCCGATGCAGGGCTCGATCCCAGGACCCTGAGACCATGACCCAAGCCAAAGGTAGAGGCTTAACCCACTGAGCCACCCAGGTGCCCCTCTTTTTTACTTTCTTATTCATCTTCAGGTTGGCACAGCTAAGGTAATGATTATCTTATAGATGAAAGGGAAAATTCTGGTTTATTTGTTAATAATAGAAATAAATACTATCACATGTATTTAGTTCAAGTCAATAGAATTATAACACATAAAACAAGCAATCCAATTATTTAAAAGGATTAAAAATAATATGAGCAGATATAAACAGATCATAAGCATTTGTCAATTAAAATTTTTATGGTATCAAGGATTTTAAGCAACCCCAAAGATCTGTTAAAAATAGCATATGTGTGTTCATTTCAACAACACACACATTAAAAACAGCATACGTAATTTAGCTAAAAGACAACTTGAATCGTGCGCACTTGAAGGCTGGTGTTGGCGGGGAGAGGGACTGGCTAGTTAGTGAGCCTGACTCAGCACCCAGTACCCAGAGGAATTCACCTGTCCCTACTTTAACAAAGAATGGATTTTATAAGACTATGTGCCAGAATCATAGTTCCAAACTTGCAAATTGTAAAAGACAAATGAGGGGCATGTCTATTCCCAAGGTAATGGAATAAAGCAATAGTGTGCATAAACCTGTGTCTATAAATTGCTCCTTTAAGACAACAGAAACCCTCTAATAGTCAGCAAAAGGTAAAGACAAATTATCATCAATTAGTTCAAGATTACTTGGAAAGCAGTCCTGACTGCTACAAATGGGACTGGGCTCTATGCTCCCACACAGAAATGAGTAGATATACTTACACAGAAGTAAGCTTGTAGCACATTTTAAAATCACAGTTATAATAATGTCTTTCAGCTAAAGACACTACCACATCCAGATTCTCTTGCAAACCATCTACAGACTCGGGGAGGACAGTTTCACTAGGTTTATTATACTGCAACAGAGAAGATAAACGTGAACTCAGTGAGCAGTACATATCAAACGGCAGACTCCGTCTGTGCCAAGGGCCGGGGCTTGCACAAGGCAGGTGTGAACCTCCAGAAGGCCTAACTTCCCGTCCCATCCACCCTCCTCTCAATTAGCTCAACTCTCTTCTCAATTTTGACGGAATTCCAGGGCAGGAAGTAATTTACAAATTACAAGTTCAGGAAGCATAAGAAAAAGTTCTCATTTTCATACAACATCATCCCATTTATGTGATAGTTTAATTAGTATAATGAGTCCCTAGGAGAAAGACATGTTTTTGGAAGCTTTTTTATTAATCACATCATAGATTTTAAGTAATCTAAATTTATTCTTGCAAATATGCTAAATTAATAAAAATTAACTTTTAAAAATTGAACCAGTAAAAGAACAGAGGCCAAATTCAGTGACATATTTACATAAACCAAAAACAACGTGTTTTTACTTACCTTTTTTAATTTGTTCTCAAAGAGAAAGCGTAGCAATTCCTGTTCTTCAGTACAGAGCTTGCTAAGAGGTAGTGACTCAAGAAGTTCTTTTTCTTAAAAATGTTAAGAACAAAGAATGTCCTCACAATATTTATAGGGGGGAAAACATCAGCAATGAAAAATATTCTATAATTTTTGGTCTAAGCAAATCAAACTCAGAGGAGAAAATAACAAGATCAAAATGTACTAGAAAATCTAAGACAATGGTTCCAGACCCAGATGATGAGAAGTACCTGGAGGGCTGAGCCATGAAGCCTTTTAGGCGATGTTGGTCATCACGAGGTACAAGGACCAACAAGCTGGTTTCCCAACCTCACTCTGTGTGGACAGAGTCGGCCGTCCTAGCACAAGACAGTTAGCAGGATCTCTGATCTCTACCCACTAGATGCCAGTAGCAACCTCACACTCCCAAGCCCAATTTGTAAAAATCAAAAATGGACCCTTAGGGGGCAAAATCAACCTGGCTGAGAACCAAGGCACTAGCCTAAACTATGCTTGAACCTCATTCATACACCTCCACTTTCTCTCCGCTTCGTGCATGTCTCCTCCTCCAATTACTGCTCACACACTAAGTCTATGGCTCTCAGCCCTAGTTGTACCTTTGGGTCATCTGAGAGCTTTAAAACATCTGATGCCAAAGCCCCAACACCAGAGATTCTGTTCCACTTGCCTGGAGTTGGGAACTGCACACTGATGTTTTCAAAGCCCTTTGGGGCTTTGAGATATACACAGGTCGGGCACCTCTGAATCAGATACCGAGAACTCAGTTTACACTACCTTAAGTCACTTCTCCAAAAGATGGTCTCATCATAGCAAAACCCCTAAAGATTCTGACAACAATGTGCTCCGCATTTGAAGATGATAAGGAAGTTAATACATCCATTTAAACCTGCACATAGTCTGCTCTTGATTCTACAGAATTCAGAGGGAAAAAAAAATTCAACCAATATTAATCGTGTTTAACATGAAAACACCTGAGTTTCCAAACCTTCTTGGGCTGTCAACATGTGATGGGATGTTAAAAGATCAAATGCTTCAAAACAGTAGGCATCGAGCTTCAAAGCTTCTTTGTAACTACAGGTAGCCAGGGCTCGGTTGTCCAGGGCATCATAGATCTTCCCTCGTAGGAGACAAATAGAGCTCTTTATCTGTTGGAAAAATGAGTCACGCACTAAATCAATACTTCTAAGCTTAATTTTTGATCAAGAATTATATATTATTTGGGGCACCCGGGTGGCTCAGTGGATTAAGCATCTGCCTTTGGCTCAAGTCATGATCCTGGAGTCCCAGGATCGAGTCCTGTATCAGGCTCCCCACTCAGTGGAGAGCCTGTTTCTCCCTCTGACCCTCCCCACCCTTGTGCTTTCGCCCATGTGCAAATAAAAAAATAAAATAAAAACTGAGACTCTTACCCTCTAAAAGGATTTATTCCATCCCAACCATCAGATGGCATAAATTAACAGAAACAGGAAAGCAAAGTAAAACTTTTCTAAGCTGTTTCTCCCAGGCTCTTCTCATTTTAACAATTTTTATACAGCACATGCCACAGCTACTTTGTTCCTTATCTGTTCTGTCTCAAAAAGGGTAATGATTTAGATAGCAAACAACATACAAATATTAAACTCAGGCAGTTTGACAGGCAGCTCTCAATGAAAGGTTCTTAGTTAATATTGGAAAATGCAGCAACATAGCACCATGGTCAGGATTTGTAGGACTGGATAGATCTAAGTTCAAATCTCAGCTCTGATGCTTACTAGTGACCCCAGACAAGTTTCCTTTCCCCATCTAACTTACAAGGCCTGAGAACTAGAGGGAATCATTCTCTGCACAGCTAGCACATGCTACGGTGTTCACAATGTAACCACCGCATTACCACAGTTAACATGAGTAATTCAACTTATATTCCAGACTCTGACCCTCAAGGAACACGTAACTAAACTTATAGATGATACAGAAATGGGCAGCTGAAAGGGGTGAAAGGCACAGAAAAGTCATCAGGAATTCCAAACCTAAAACCGTTAGAAGATATAACAAGCTAAACATAGACCAAATCAGTACCCTGTGACCTGTTAAAATTAAAAAAAAGTAATTTCATAAAATAATAACACATTACAAGTAAACCATGCATTTCTTAGCAAGAAATTAATGGATAAGCAGTCCAAAATAATAATGGTAACACCAAGCTCCCTCATAAATATCTTTATTAGTGGAAAAATTAATGCACTTCTTAGCACATAGATATCTCAAGAAGGCTGTTAAAAAAGAAAAAAATAGAATAGTTCAGACTAAAAAACCGTGAATATCATTTATTATGTTACATCACATAATCTCCACCAACAAGGAATTTACAACTTCAGGCAGATATGAAGTATACAAACTGAAATATATACTAAATAACATAGTAACACCAGACCACTCCCTGCAAAGAAGCAAACTAAGGTAACCAAGGTTTTTTGTCGGGGGGGGGGGGGGGGGGGGGGGAAGAGTTTGCGACACAGTAAGATGGGGAAAGGTTTAAGGTATCAAAAATGAGAAGAAAGATCTCAGGTGAGCCTCTTTCAGATTCAAACATATGAGGACATAACTACAGCTTCCAACTAAGGACACAGAAACGTTCGGGATCTTTTTGTGTTTCAGTTGCAAACAAGCTGGGAACCAAACTGTTTTAATGTGGTTATACTGAAATACAAGAAAGTGATTTACGTTTGCCACGTCATGTGAGTAATTCTCACTGATGTTAACGGCAGCATGCTAACTGTATGACTTACCGAAGACTGTGACATTTCCCAGTCACTGGAGGGGTCTTTCAAGCCACTTTCGTCCTTCAAGTATTTTTCAAATAACCTTTTGTTGATCGGCTCCTCCATGTCGAGAATGTCAAGAGCCTGTTGATGTTCTCTCGCAGCATACTGTGTAAAACCAGAAATCCTGTCCATCACCCATGACTGCTAACAGTACACACACAAGTCCTGTAGACTTTAAAAGGGCAATATAATATCATACCCATTACCTGAATTTAAAACGTAGAGTTTAAAATTTAAAATTCTAAAGCAGAATCTTCTTCATGCATGTCAGATTCCAGTACATGGAGAATCAATATTTTATAGCAAACAATACTAGAGAAAACATTTCCTCATGAACTACTTTACTGCCAAGCTTGATCATCAGAATCCTTACACATCCATAGGGATGTGTAACATTCACATAATTAAATTTTTACCAAAGAAAACTGAAACTGAGAGCATACTTACATGGCATCTAGCTGCAAGGTAGCGACAAGCTTCATATAGCTAAGAAAGAAATCAATCTATTAAAAAAGAGATCAAGATAATATACACCCGCATTCTAAGAGAAAACTATAAACATAAAATGAAGTTACTTTCATTAACGTCCTTTTACTCTAGCAGAAAATCCAAATCCATTTTTAACTCATATTCATCTGTTTATCAGGTACTAATGATTCAAAAGGAGTAAGGAGGGATACCCAAGTGGCTCAGTTGATTAAGTATCGGCCTTCACCTCAGGCCATGATCCCAGGGTCCTGGGTCAGAGTCCTGCATCAGGCTCCCTGCTCAGCTGGGAGCCAGCTTCTCCCTTTGCCCCGCACTCCCCCCATGCTTGTGTGTGCTCGCTCTCTCTCTCTCTCTCTGAAGTAAATAAAATCTTTTTTTAAAAAAAGGCAAAATAAAACAATAAGATGGTTGAGAATAAAAAGGAGTTGGGATCTGCCCTCAAGGAGGTTTTGGCAGGAAGACATAAACACAGCACTATGTAAGACATAAACAACAAAAAGTCTGAAAGAAGAGCATGAGAAATACTAGCCAGTTAAAGAAAACATGTGCAAGGGAGAGAAAAGTGAGAGGTTGGCCAGCATTCCAGGCACTGAGCACGAACAGCTGTCACATGTCCAGGGGACTGCAAGTAGTCAGCAAGACTGGGCTGCATGACATGTGGTGGTCTTGGTGGTGGGTTCCACACAGACTGCAGAGAAATCATAAGGGACCTTTGGTGCCTACTGACGTATCTGATTTTTACCCTGTAAGTGATGAGAGATCACTGAGTGATATTGTGAGTGCTGTAGCCAGGCCTGGGGTTCTGTATTTTGTGACAGTTTAAAAGACAGTTAAAAAGAGAGACAAAGTAGAAAGGCATAGATGTTACTAGAGAAAGCAGACAAAGTAAAGACCCGACGTGTATAAGCAGTAATGAGAGTGAAGGGAATGTCCATAATTCCAGGGTTATTGAGAAAAAAGAATTTTCAAAACTTAGAGATTAGATTGGGGTGGGGAGGCAAAAGTGACTGAGATTAGGAATAAGAAAATTTCTCTTCACATTCAGTGAGAAAAACTGAATCCTTTTAAATAATTTTGACATTTAATCTAATGACAATTTTGAAAAGCTTTGGGAAGCTTTCACATTCACACCAACACTTACTTTATCCAGTTTTCGTGACCGAAGTGCATGAGCCGCTCTATGATATTGCGCTGTTAGGTAAAGACATTGAGCCAACCAATAAATGTCCTGGGGTTCCTCTGAAAGGAAAAAAAAAAATCACATAAAGTAGTAATAGGTACAAGGAAAAATAGAAAGATTTTTTAAATACAAAAATCAGAAAAAAAAAATAGAAGTTGTCACTTACCATGAGAGAGTGAAGCTACTTTATCTGCCCAAAATAGAGCACTTTGATACTGTTGCTGTATTAAAAAAAAAATACTGTTATTTCAATAGTTTTAAACAAATATCTAATATTATTAGAATATTATATAGTAAATCAACATCTTAATACAGTAAAAGTTTGCATGTTGCAGGGGTCCACCAATCCTATCTCCATTTTACATCTCAGCTGAGCTTGGTTCAGGTACAATTAAAACAGCGTTGTAAGATCTTTGACAATATACAGCTCAAGAAGGCAGGATTTCTTTTTAAACTTATACATTGGAAAAATGTTAGCAGCAGGCCCCTACAGCACTAGGCCGTTTAAACAATTCTCTTACAGCATCTCCTCAATAGCAACGTTCTCCGTTCCTGAACGCAAACTGCAACTCTGTTGCCAGTCAATCCGCCAGGAGGAACGCTTAGGGAATGGTTACAAATGTGCAAACTTCCAGTGCCCCAAGGGTGGACACCAGGCCCGTCTCATCGCTCACCGGTCCCCGGGGCCCGAGAGAAGTGCCCATCCGAGCCGTTCCGCGGACCGACCGAGGTACCGGCTCCGGCGGACGGCGGGCGTCGGCATCCCGCGGCCCCTCTGAACACCTCACCCGAGCGCGGCTCCCCGTCCACCGGCTCAACTCCGAGGCCGCCTGCGCCGTCCCCGCACGGCAGCGTCGCGCCCGCAGCAGGCACCGGCTCGGCCAGCAGCAGTCCGGCCGCGGCCCAGCGGGCTGCGCGCACGTGTGGGGCCGGCGGGCCGCTCGGCGGCGTCCGCTCCGGCGTCCCTCGTCCTTCCCGCTGCACCGCGGGCGGGCGGGGCGCGGGGCTGGACCCGTCCCTTCGGGGCTTCAGCCCAGGGCGAAGGCCCAGGCCCGGCCGGACCAAGCGCCACCAAGGCCGCGGCGACAGTCTGCCCTGCGGACCCGGGCTCCGAGCCGGCTCGTCTCCCGCGCGCCCCGCGTCAGGCCGCCCACCTGGTCCAGGTACTGCCGGACTCGCTTCCGCAGCCGCTCCAGGTTCATGGCCGCGGGGCGGGGAGTCCGACCGAGCGCCGTCCACCGCCGCGGCGCGCGCCCGCCTTCCCGCCGCCCGCCGGGCCCGCCCGGAGCCCGCACAGCAGCGGCCCGCGCCTGCTCCGACCCCGCCCCGCGCCTGCTCCGACCCCGCCCCGCGCCAGAGCTTCCGCTCCCGGCCGGACCCCGCCCCGGAAGCCGTTCGCGAACGCGCCCCGTGTGGCGCCAGAAGCCGGGGTCGCGCCTTCGCTTCCGAGGCGCTTCTTTGACCCTCGGGTTGCCGGCGGTTTGGGGGCCGTGGACGCCTTTCCTTTGCACTCAGGGTCCCTGGTCGCGGGGCGCGTCGTGCCGTCCGTGCGCCGTTCACTCATGGGCTCGCTCTGCGGCCGGCGGGGGCGACCGCGGACGGGCTGGGGGTGCAGGCGGCGACGCTGGCCCCGAAGCCCCACGTGTCCCCGTCCCGCCGCAGAGGCAGAAGCCCCAGGTCGAGGAGGCCGCGACCAGAGCCCGGGGAGGAGCCCGGAGGCCGCCCGCGAAGACCGATTCCGGGCGGGGGGGGGTGCTACGGAGCCGCGGTGGGCGCCCCGAGCCCCGCGGTCCGGCCCAGCCGACCTTGGGGCGCCCGCGGCCGGAGCCGGAGGCCCCTCTTGAGCGACCCTCCCGCACCCGAAGCGTGAGCTCCGCCGCGCTGTCCGGGGAGCCCAGCGAGCGGGGTTCGGGCGGGCCCCCCCGCCCCGCCGTGACCCCCGCCCCGCCGTGACCCCCGCCCCGCCGTGACCCCCCCGCCCTACCGTGACCCCCGCCCCCCCCCGCCACGCCCTCGTCCGCCCGCGGTGGCCCCTCACCCGCGGGACGGCCTCCGCCTCGCGGCCCCCGCGCGGGCACGAGCGCCCCCGGTGCTCTGTGTGTCCGACCGCGCGTGGGAGACGCGCAGACCAGGCCGGCCCGCGAGACGCGGTGGAAGTGGTTGTGCGGCTGCCGGGAGCGGGGCTTGGGCGGGCGGTCACCGGGGAGGGGACGGGAGGCCACGATGACCCCAAACGGGCCGCAGCGGCTCCCGGACCCTGCGGAACGCGGGGTGGACAGTGTGTGCGAGCGTCGCGCGGCGGCCCGTGGCGTGTCCCGGACGGAGCGCGGGGGCCGCGACCACGTAAGTGATGACACTGAGCCTCTCCTCACGATGAAGTCCGTTCTCTAAGCAAAGCCGACGCACTCATCACCCAGGGAAAGTGTGTGGACGGGTGGACCGCGAATGAAGACGAAAGCCAGGAATCACGGGGAAACCTACCGTAACATGCCGGCTTCCTGCAGAGGTAAAGCCGCTGTCGGAAGACCCGTGATTCGGGGGGCCCGGGTGGCTCAGTCTGCCGAGGACCTGCCTCTGGCTCCCAGGTCTGGGTTAGGGTCTGCGGATGGAGCCCCACATGGGGCTCTCTGCTGCGCGGGGCGCCTGCTCCTCCCCCCCCCCCCGTGGTCTCTCTCTCTCACTCTCTCAAAAAAATAAAATATTTAAAAAAAAAAAAAAGACCAGTGGCTCAAGAATTAAAATGAGCAAATTACTGAAAATACACTTCATCAGGAAAGAAATACAAATAGAGTCTAGACATATGAAAGAAAACTTAACTTCATAATAAAAATTAAAGTGATAGTGGGGTGCCACTTTTCATACATCAGCAAAGGTCAAAAAAATTGGTGATGCTTTTTTGACAAGACTGTGGGGAGGGGTGCCTGAGGGGGCTCAGTTGATAAGCGCCTGCCTTTGGCTCAGGTCATGATCCCAGGGTCCTAGGATCAAGCCCTGCCCAGCAGGAAGCCTGCTTCTCCCTCTGCTTGTGTTCCCTCTCTCACTGTGTCTTTCTCTGTCAAATAAATAAATTAAATTAAAAAAAAAAAAATGTGGGGAAACAGGCTCATATGTTATTTTTGTGGGTGATGTTGGTCTACTGTCTATGGTGAACAAGTTGGAAAGTCTTCCAAAACTAAATATGACATACTCTGCCTTAATGTTTCCACTTCTAGAGATACATGTTGCACATGTGCTGAATGACCTGCTTCATAAGGCTAGTCAGAGCAGAAGGTTAGGGACACTTTAATAACCTGACAGATAAGGGGCGCCTGGGTAGCTCAGTGGGGTAAAGCCTCTGCCTTCGCCTTTGGTCATGATTCTGGGGTACTGGGATCGAGCTCCGCGTCGGGCTCTCTGCCCAGCAGGGAACCTGCTTCCCTTCCTCTCTCTCTCTGCCTTCCTCTCTCTCTCTGCCTGCCTCTCGGCCTACTTGTGATCTCTGTCTGTCAAATAAATAAATAAAATATATTTTTAAAAAATAACCCAACAGATAGGAAACCGATTCAAGAATTCCCAGTGTAGGGGCGCCTGGGTGGCTCAGTGGATTAAGCCTCTGCCTTCGACTCAGGTCATGATCTCAGGGTCCTGGGATCGAGCCCCGCATCGGGCTCTCTGCTCAGAAGGGAGCCTGCTTCCTCCTCTCTCTGCCTACATGTAATCTGTCTGTCAAATAAATAAACAAAATCTTAAAAAAAAAAAAAAAAGAATTCCCAGTGTACTCACATAGTGGAATACCATGCAGCTGTTTAAAAGAAGGCAGGGGTGCCTGACTGGCTCAGTCAGAAGAGCATGCAAATCTTGATCTCAGGGTCATGAGTTTGAGTCCCATGTTGGGTGTACAGATTACTTAAAAATAAGTAAATAAACTTCAAAATGTATAAATGAAATTAAGAAATAGAAGAACAAGGCAGTTCTGTGTATGGATATAAAACAATCTCCAACATACATTAAGGCGGGGGAAGCAAGGTATAGGAGAGTGTTTCTCACATGCATCCATTCGGGTTAAACAGGAAACTAACGAATGGATAAGAAGATCCTTAAACTTCCCCCTGGAAGACAAATCAAAAACTGGCCACAGTGCAATGCCTTCTGGGACGAGCACTGGAAGCTATGAGAGGACTTTCCCTGGGTGTCTTCTTTCACCCCTTGAATTTCAGACCATGTACATGTAGTACCTTTTAAAGGTAGATATAACCTTTATAAATATAAAAGCCCAAGAAAGAAAGAAAATGCAGAGAAATGAAAAGAGCATAAAACTTCCCATAAAGAATCCTATCCACTCAGAAATTCTTTTCTTAGCACTTTAGTGAATAATCTGCCATCTCCTCTATACACACACACACACACACACACACAGAGGTAACACATTGAAATTTCTTCTCCTATACCTTTCTCTTCACCTCTTCCCAGAAACAATCACTATCAACTATTGCTGTACACTTCATACTCTCCTTTCTGTACTTTGAATGTACATATACACATTTATAAATATCTTTTTCTTTTCTACAAAGAAGGATGGTGTGATATGTAATTATTTTGAGATTTGCCTGTGTCACTGGTATACATTAACGATCTTTCCCTGTCAGAACCTGCTTTGTTCTTTCCAACAACTGAAAAATGTTTCATGTTATATTCATCAAACCAGGCTCTGGGATGTGATGCTACACAAACACACTATAGATCACACCTGAGTGTCCGTGATGGTTAATTTTATATGTCAATTAGACTGGAGCATAGGATACCCGTATCTTTGGTGGAACATGATTCTGGGTTTGTTCATGAGCTGTTCTGGATAGAATTAATATTTGAATCAGTAGACTGAGTAAAGCACATTGCCCTCCCCCAGTGTGGGCCTCATCTAATCCATTAAATGCATGAATAGAACAAAAAGGTAGAGTAAGAGAGAATTTGCTCTCTGCCTAACTGCTTAAGCTGAGACATTCATTGATCTGCCTTGGGACTCAGACTCAGACTGGAATTCACACTATTGGCCCTCCCAGGTCCCCATCTTGCCAACAGCAAATCTCGGGACTTCTCAGCCTCCATAACTGTATGAACCAGTTTCTTATAATAAATCATGTATGCGCACACACACACACACACACACACACACTCACTCCTCTCTCCTATTAGTTCAGTTTCTCTGGGAAACAGATTAATACAATGGCCATTTCATTTAGGAGATCATTGAGCTCCCCAAGTTGAGCTTATGTGTGCCTCATACACTTTTTAATAACACTGTATTTTCTTCATTGAAACATGATTGTAATTGCCTGTTCATTTTTTCATATCATCTGTCCCTTAGTCTGTGTATTCCTTGAAGGCCAATACTGTGGGAGAATGTGAGGAGAGGGAAATAAATATAATTTCCTCTATTAATCAAACCATACTTCGGCATTCAAACATTTGGCAGAGTTCTAATTTTGTTCCTAACCTTCGATTGGTACCTGAAATGAGTCTCCCCAGACCAGTGTCACAGTTTGATAGGGCTGCTTTCCATCTAGAGGCTCCAGGGAAGAATTCAGTTCCTTGGCTTTTCCCGATTCTAGAGGCTGCCTGCATAGCACATTCACTAGGTCAGGAATTCCGCATCTTTGCGGCTGTTATTCCGCCAACTGAACCACCCAGGTGCCCCAACAATTGTCTGTCAAATTAACCTCAATGTAGATAAGTAATGTCTGATTACTGTTTGTTAACTGGAGGTTTTATGTTGATTCATAAATGTACAGCCTAGGGGTGCCTAGGAAGCTCAGTCAGTTAAGCATTTGCCTTTGGCTCAGGTCAGGATCCTGGGGTCCTGGGCAAAAGCCCCCAGCCCCCTCCCCTGTGCAGGCCCACTCCAACCAGGCTCTCTGCTCAGCTGTGGGTGGCTTCCTCTGCCCTTCCCCTCCACCATGCTTGGGCTGTCTCTCTGAAATAAGTCAATAAAAACTTTTTTAAAAAGTCAATGTACAGCCTGTGACATCGGCTCTCATGGAAAATGAGACCCTGCAAGGATAATTTTGCTGCTCAAGGTCACAGAGCCAGTCAGCACAAAGCCACAGCTAAAAGCTGGATGTCAGGGCAACAATGACTTCTGTTGTCTGATCTGTTAGTGACTGAAGTGTGGCTTTAAGGCAACTACACGTTCTGGAGGAAATAGCTCAGGGTGAGTGACCATCTCGGAATCTTTAGGACATTGCTGATCGCTTACTGCTGTGACCCTGTGTTCACTTGAGCACAGAGGAATTGATTCGTTCTTTGTTGTGCAGGGCCTCTAACAGTTGAGCGTGTGTGGTGTCGTAATTTGAGCATATTTCCGTCATAGAATACTGTTGCTTCATTGATTGTTTTATTCAGATGGTCCTAAGTCGGGGCAAGTGATCCGGGGACATGTCACATATCTGTGTCAGTGGGAGTCAAAGTAACTCATGCCCACAGAAACTTGACTGGAGATTACCATCTCTGCTTGGGAGCCATCCTGCTGGGGAGCTGAGTTTGAGGGTTGGGAAAATGACCATCAGCAGCATCCCCTTTGAAGAGAGAGAAGATCTTAACTGGAGGGTCCTCGGAGAATTTGGAAGTGCCCAGTGGTTTGAGCCTACTGTCCCTCTGGGCATCTGGGTTCAGGAGCTGGAGCTGCAGTACCAGGGAGCACCACTAGTGACCGCCACTTCTCCATGAATCCTTGGCTTTGCTCTACGGGCTGTAGGGGACCATGGCTGGCCCAGGACTGGAGACTGGTCAGTCCAGGGATGTCAGAAGGTTGTCATGTCAGAAGCCTGAGAATCATGGAAGGCTCCAGACTAATAGCTCCTAGGGTTCTTTCTGTTTCAGCCACTGTTTTGAGGGTCAGTACTGTGTGTAGTTCATCCTTAATATACTTGTGGATTATATAAAATTTACTCTGGTCCCAAAATAGATTTGGGAGTTTTTGGCAGTCCCATGTCTCACTATCTTTGAGAAACCAGCACGTGGTCATTTGCATTATGGAACTGCTGCTAGAGGCTGGGTGACATAGAGGAGGGATGTAAGGTCAGGAAGGAAGGAGGCCCCTAAGCGCAGGCAGCATGCCGCACAGATGAACCCAGCCTCTCCTCCAGCCACTCCTCTGCCCCCACCAACCCGTCCTCTATCACCCATCACTAACCCCATTCATTATACTATGGTGATCTTAAGGCATTTCAAAGTCCTATACATTGAAACTAATTTGATGCACAGTGTAATGTGGGATTAAAAACACACCTGGTACCTTACTTTTTCAAGTTATCTTTAAAATCAAAGCTCCCAGGCACCTAGGTGGCTCAGTGGGTTAACGCCTCTGCCTTCAACTCAGGTCATGATCCTAGGGTCCTGGGATCAAGCCCCGCATCGGGCTCTCTGCTCAGCAGGGAGCCTGCTTCCCTTCCTCTCTCTCTGCTTGCTTGTGATCTCTGTCTGTCAAATACATAAATAAAATCTTTAAAAAATAAAAATAAAAATAAAATAAATAAAAATAAAAATAAAATCAAAAAATAAAATGCCTCCCTAAGAGGCATGTGTGAAATAAGACCCATTTGCCAACTAAAGACTCTCAGGGCAAAGTTCAGAGAGGAAAGAGCCAAAATCACCCTGTTGTTGGAAGAGCTGTGCTGTTTCCCAACAGAGAGCTGTTTCTTGACGATGTGACAGCCATTTTTTTTTTAATTTTATTAATTTATTTGAGAGAGAAAGAAAGCACAAACAGGGGAACAGGAGGCAGAGGGAGAGGGGGAGAAGCAGGCTCCATGCTGAGCAGAGAGCCCGATGCAGGGCTCGATCCCAGGACCCTGGAATCATGACCTGAGCCAAAGGCAGAGGCTTAACCCACTGAGCCACCCAGGCACCCCTCACATCATCTTTTTTAAAAATTGCAGCTTCATCGAGGCAATTTTATACAATAAAAATCACCCCTTTAAAGTATATATCTGAGTGGTTTTGGTATTTTCAGTGTTGTGCGATCATTACCAAATTTAATTTTAGATTTAGTTTATTGAGTAAATGAAGGTGTGTATGAGTCTTTTGGTCTTTTTTTTTTTTTTGAGGCATTAACTATAGGATAGATGTTCATTGTTGTAGAGCAGTATGAGGGGTCTTTTCTGGGTATAACAGAGAGAGTAAACATTTTTTGAGACACTCTTGGCAACACTCAATCCATCCATCCAGGGCCCACAGATTCCTTTTAGGTCTTAGGGTTATGTGTTCTGGAGTCTGGTGTAGTTTTTTCACATGGAGGAGTTTTAATCTGATTTATTTAGATACTTGTTAAAGTTACAATCACAGATTTTTAAGGTAAATTATGCAAATCCATCTGCGAATTTTAAACAAATGCCCAAGAGCACAACAATGATAATAAAGTATCATGGCTAGAGAAAAACCTCCATAGCTCCCAATATTACTGTTCTGTGTAACTGGTTTCCAGTTATCAGCTGAAGAAGCACAAAACTAGTTTTGCTGCATCATCTGGTCAGGGGTAGTCTTGGAGCGCTGTGTCACGCATGCACACAGCTGTCCTCAGTGTGATAGCAGTGGGGAGAACCTAGCCAGCACCCAAGAGAACCAGGACTTGGGGGAGTCCACGGCCACTTGCCATTTTCCCCACCACACTTCTGACATTTGTCTTCTTTTCAGTTTGTGTTTTGAGTCCTTCCTGCCCCCTTCACTCTTTGGGTTCAGGCTTGGACATGGCCTTGCTAAACATCAGTTCCAGTTCTCATTGGATTGAAAGTATGTATTGGAAATAACACTTTCCTTAGGCAAGGACAGTAAAATATCAATTTACTAGAATGCAAAGGAAATACAATATTTCAATTTACTGACAATTCTATTTCATTTAGAATCAATCATATAGTCTTTTTCTTTTCATGGTTGCATAATATTCCTTTGGATGGTTAGATCACATCTTGCTTACCTGCTCATCAGTCGATGGACATTTGGGTTGTTTCTACTTTTTGGCTATTATAAATAATCTTGCTGTGAACATTCTTATACAAGTTTTGTGTGGCCATGTGTTTTCAGTTCTCTTGAAAATAGTGGAATTTTCGGTTAGATGGTAACATTATATTTGAGGAACAGCTAGACTGGTGCACCATTTACCATTTACATTCCTACCAGCAAAGGGTGAGTTCCAGTTTCTCCGTGTCCCTCGCCAACACTTGTTATTTTCTGTCTTTTGATCTGGGTCAACTAGTGGGTGTGAAGCGAGGTCCTGTTGTGGTTTTGACTTGCACTTCCCTGATAATACTGAGCTTCTTTTCATGGGCTTACTGGCCATTTGCCCATCTTCTTTAAAGTAACGTCTATTTAAATAATCAGATAATCATGTATCCTTTCAATTTTGTTGTTGAATATCTTTCTAAAATGCTTTAAAGTACTCTTCCACCACACCAGTGCTTTCACAATTGCACTTTGAGTGCCTGACACACATCTATACATAGACACATACATCTGCGCACAAATACACACACATCCATACATAGACACATACATCTGCGCACAAATACACACACATCCATACATAGACACATACATCTGTGCACAAATACACACACACATCCATACACCTCCAAACACCCACACAGACCCATACATATTCTCTCTCTCTCTCTCTCTCTCACACACACACACACACACACACATTGGCTTATTGGTAATGGGTGGCACTGGGTCTCAGGACACCACTGGCCAGGGTTTTGGGGTTTTTTGTTTTTTGTTTTTTTCCATTTGTTTCCTTCATCCTCTGTGAAGGCTGGTCTGGAAAACATCTGTGGATAAAGTCTGAATGGTGGGACCTAGCTGTACGGATCACTTAGGGAAAGAGGAATAGGTTTCTTGCTCTGTTACAGTACCGTCTGGACTTGGACGGGGGAGAATTAAGGCCACCTCCTCCACTGGAAATAGTCCCATTCCCCTGACCTTCCGCAGCAGCAGTGGGGCTTCAGTGCATAAGTCTTCTGAAATGCTAGAAGTGGAATTCCTATGGCTCTTTTTGATTTCATAATATAGTTAGGATATAGTCAGGCAAAGAACCCATCAAGGGACGGCCAAGATGATCACAAAAGATTATCCGAACTTACATAGTCAGTCAGGGTAAGTTGAAAGCCACCTCAATAAACACAGTAACAGATCACTATGGCTTGAAATAAGTCAAATTAAAGTATTTTCCAATATCTTAAATGGTTAAAATCTTTTAAAAAGAACTTATTGAATTCTCTTCTGCCCCTAACTGCAAACCAAAACTGAGAAGTCACTACTGGGAGCTCTGCTGAGTGTGTGGTATGGCCAGGTCTGGAGGTGTAATTGTTGAATGATGACGCAGAAATATTTCAGTAATTAAATTCTGATTCCAACTACTGATGTAAAAATGTTCCCTTATCCCTGGGTTGATTCTGTCATATAGAAATAACCTTGGGAGTGGGGGGAACGCCTGGGTGGCTCAGTGGGTTAAAGCCTCTGCCTTCGGCTCAGGTAATGATCTCAGGGTCCTGGGATCAAGCCCCGCATCGGGCTCTCTGCCTCTCTGCTTACTTGTGATCTCTGTCTGTCAAATAAATAAATAAAATCTTAAAGAAAAGAAATAACATTGGGGTGCCTGGGTGGCTCAGCTGGCTAAGCATCTGCCTTGAGAGCTCAGGTCATGATATCAGGGTCTTAGAATCAAGTCCAACATTGGGCTCCCTGCTCAGCGGGGAGTTTGCTTCTCCCTCTCCCTCTATCCCTCCCCTACTCATGATCACTCTCCGTCTCTCTCTCTCAAATAAATACATACATACATACATATACATACATTTTTTAAAAAAATTGAATAACCTTAATAGAACACCTACTTTTCATCATCCCATTTCTTTCCAAACCCACTTCTCTAACACACATACATACACAGACATGCACATCCACACATTCACACACACACACACACACACACACACACAGTTACACACACCCATACATGGACACACACATGTATACACAAATACACACACACTCACACATTCACATATACACATAGTCACACACACATCCATACACAGACATACATGTCTATACACACATATACACACACACACTGAAATTATAAAATCCTTGAGATGAAGTCAATGTCTTAACATACTGTTTGTCTATAACATGTTCCTTTGAATGATTTTCTATGAACAGAATTTAGGTTTGCAGGAATATTAAATGCCCTGTCTCTACTATTTTTTTTTCACCTTTGACTCTCTGTCTGTCCACCCCCTCCCCCATCACCATGGCAACTGCCTGGCTGTTCTCTGTATCATCTAGCTTATTTTTTTGTTTTTGTTTTATTTTTAGATTTGACATATAAGGAAGATGGTATTGTGTTTGTTTTTTTGTCTCACTTATCTCACTTCACACAAAGCCCTTGAGGTCCATCCATATTGTCATAAATGGTAAGATTTCATTCTTTCTTATGGCTGAGTAATATTCTATCATTGTGTGTGTGTGTGTTTATGTGTATGTGTACATGTGTGTATGGTTGTGTGTGCATGTATATATGGATGTGTGTGTGTGTGTGTGTGTGTGTGTGTGTGTACCACATTTTTTTGTTTCTGTTCCCCTATTGGTGGACACTTAGGTTGTTTCCATGTATTGGCTACTATGAATAATGTTGCAGTGACCATGGGAGTGTAATAATTTTCAAATCAGTGGGGTTTTTTATCAGTTAATTTTTTTTTTTAAAGATTTTATTTATTTATTTGACAGAGCGAGATCACAAGCAGGCAGAGAGGCAGGCAGAGAGAGAGGAGGAAGCAGGCTCCCTGCTGAGCAGAGAGCCCGATGTGGGGCTCGATCCCAGGACCCTGAGATCATGACCTGAGCCGAAGGCAGAGGCTTAACCCACTGAGCCACCCAGGCGCCCCTATCAGTTAATGTTTTTATTCTGTGTGAAGATGCATATGGCAAGGAAGGAAAGAAAGAAATGGTATTTCACTACTTGCCAAGTAAATGTCAGGCACATTTATCATCATTTTTTTTCAAACGTTACTCTTTTATCCCTGACCTGAGTTCTGGGAGGTGGTTCCTATCCTCTCCTCCCAGGTGAGAAATGCAGGCTCACGGGCAGAGCGAATCGGACGCCGCCTCCTGCCCACTGCCCCCAGCACACCCCCTCTGCGCAGTTTGTATCAGCTTCCGACTGATGCTGCCTGCGACTGATGCTGCCTGCGATCCCGGCGTGGGTTTCATTTGTGTTTCCTTCTCGTGTGTGTGAGTATTTGGGGCTGCAGCACTGGATTAGAAGAATACATACTTCCAGTCAGCTGAGGGTTCCTGTAAATTTTAGGGTGACTAATGAGTTTTATTGTTTGTTAAGGTTTTATTTTCATTCCAGTTAGTTAGCACAGAGTGTAATGCTAGTTTCGGGTGCACAACGCAGGGGTTCAGCAGTTCTGTATGGCAGTCAGTGCTCGGCAGGACAAGTGCCTCTTCATACCCTCCTCTATTCCCCCCTACCCGCCCCCCCAGCCTCCCCACCTCCCCTCTGGTACCCACCAGTGTGTTCTCTGTAGTTAAGAATCTGCTTCTTGGCTAATGAGCTTTATGGGATGCTCTCATAGAAATCTCATCCTCTCTGGGTAAAAACAAGTACCAAGTTAGCTAAGTAATTTCTCTTTGGAATTAGGGATAAATGAGGAGGGAAGTTGAAATCCTTCCTTCAAAATATTTTAGATATTTTGCAAGCTAATATTTAAACTAGAAAAAAAATGCTGAAGCTCCCAGGGAGGCTGGCAGTGCAGCCATTCGGCGAATTAGGGCAGTGAGTGTTACTAGAGGAGATGCGGCTGCCGCAGAAGGGAGCAGGCTCTCCGGAGAAGAGCAGTTTTCTCTGCCACGTCAATGAGAGACCCGTTTCCGCACTTGTAAACTGGGTGTTCCTTGTCTGTAGCAGGTGGGCACGAGTCCCAGGCCCGGCTGACGGACATTAGGGAGGGGTGTCCTCAGGCAGCTGGTCAAGGAGGGCTACTGGGGGTTTGGGGATCATTTTCTAACCTTCTGGTCCTATGGAACAGCTCTTTTCTCCCTAACCCTGCAGTTTTCAAATAGCTTGATTTTGGTTTTCCTTCTGAAGGAAAGAGTCCTCCCATAAGAAGTGTCCTGCTACCTCCATCCCCACCTCCGTGCTAATTCCCTAATATTTGCAAGGCTGGGAGGCAGGGCTTGTCAGGGAAAAAGCACAAGCAAACCCTCAGAGAAAGTTCTTCTACTTCAAACCCTCAGACCCAAGAGCAGGGGAGGGATTTTTGGCCGAGGAGTCCCCATAGCGGGTGTCCTTCCTCTGCCCCGTGCTCTTCTTCCTGTACGTGGACATGTGGAGGTTAAGTTTCCGAGAACTTCTGCTTGTGACAGAGCTGTCCTTTGGTTTGGGACACTCAGACCACAGTTCTTTCTGACTTGGGATCCAGAAGCAATGAGTTGTTTCCTTAAGCTATCCGTGTTTGTCTTTCCATGGAGAGCAGGGATCACCTCACCCTAGGCCTGGATCCCTAGGGTCTGGTCTTGTCAGAAGCCCAAGAGCTTCGGCGCCTAGGCGGGTTTCCCGACAGCATCAAGCTAGTGCATCAAGCCGACACTTCAAACACAGTGAGGTCTCTGGGCTGCCGCTGCAGGAAACCCGATTTCTAGGAGCTTCTGTTTTCCCTCCCTTTGTTTGACTTTATCTTAACATCTCTCTTTGCCCTTGGGCTTTACCTGTTTCCTGTTATGTAAAAGAGGAATTTCAAGAGGGTCAACACAAATAAATGAAGGATGGATTTGAAACATAGGTTCCAAGCATTTTCTTGACATCTGCTAAAGAAAACAACATAATGGAGGAGAAAGAAAGGAAACAAAACAAGGAAAAAGGCAGAACCGAGCAAACAGGATACTTACATCAATAAACATAAATGGATGAAACTGAGGGAAAAGCCTCTGAGACTAGAGTAAAAAGCGAAATCACAGTGTTCTGCCTGAGGACACAGACCTGAAATAAAATGTCACAGATACTGGGCATAGAGTGACGTCATCGGACCAGTGAGCCTGCGGAGATCAACCACAGGAGGCCGTGGCGGCGGCAGCACCCAGAAAACGGTAGGAAGGGCCCAGGACTGAAGAGAATATGATCCCATTTTTATTTAAATAAACAAATATAATGAATAAAAGTCACTGCTCAATAGCAAGCCAACAGTGATTACTTCTAAGTTCAGTCCAAGAGAATCCCCACCTTTTATTCACACACTTGACCGTTTGATGTTTCATTTTTCACAGTAAACAGACATTAGTCTCGTAATTACAAATAAAGAGTTGAGGGGCTCCTGGGTGGCTCAACTGGTGAGCGTCTGCCTTTGGCTCAGGTCATGGTCCCTGAGATCATGCCCCACATCGGGCTCCCCGCTCAGCCAGGAGCCTGCTCCACCCTTCACGCTGCCCCCCACTCGTGGTCTCTCTGTCTCACTCTATCTTTGTCTCAAATAAATAAAATTCTTTTCTTTAAAGATTTTATTTATTTGAGAGAGAGAGAGAGAATTAGAAAGAGAGAGCATGAGAGAGGTCAGTGGGAGAAGCAGACTCCCTGCCGGGCAGGGAGCCCGATGTGGGACTTGATCCCTGGACTCCAGGATCATGACCTGAGCCAAAGGCAGTCGCTTAACCAACTGAACCACCCAGATGCCCTCAAATAAATAAAATTCTCAAAAAGATACAAAGATTTGAGATGAAATATTGGAGGTTTCAATATAAATTGAAAAACAGACTTTCTGAATGCCTCAGTAATTAGTAATTATTAGCTATGCATCTTTGGAAAAAGCATTTGTTCCCTCTGTGCCTCAAGATTGTGTAGGACATGTCCAAGGCAAGTATGCAGGAAGCTGGGACTTCTCAACATCCCTAACGTTGCCCACACAGATGCCTGTGGGGCCAGCAGCTGCCTAAAGGACCAGGGCCCCTTGAAGGAGGGAATTGGGCTGGGGGCCCGTGGGACCTGGGGATACTCAGGGCAGGGATTTGGGGCTAAGGATGTTTATTTAAACTTCGGTGTCTAGGCAATGTCTTACAACTGAGTAGACTTCAAGGGAAAGCAATCTACTGAAACGTACCACAACACGGTGGCTCACAGGTGTGGGAAGTAAGTGAAGATTTTCCAAGTCTGTAATATGATTCATTGGGACATTAATAAACAGGATAATTAATGACAAAATGAAAATCTTATTTATCTTAGTTCAGAATTATGGTTTTGCAAGAATAAGATGAAGAGAGAGAGTTTAGTTTTTAAATTATCTGGCAAACTTTTCAAATTATTAAGTTTCTCTGTCTCTCTGGACAAAGTGTGCTACAGCTAATTCAGGACTGTCACATGATTTCCTAGTGATATTTTATGCATGCTATCCTGCCAAGTTATTATTTTTCACCAAATCTCTCTCCCTCAACCTATAATCAATCAGCTGAGCTTGTTTTCATCTCCTTATAATTTTTATGTGTGAGGAAATGGCTGTGTTCATCAGTTGAGTCATTGTTCCATGCCATCTGTTTTTAGGATATGACCATTTGGCAAATGCTTGCAGACAACAGAATAAAATGCCCTAGAACTGCAAAGAATCAGTGAGTCCGAATGAGCGACAAATCTGATGCAGCATACGCAAATTTCAAGTGGCTACGGATTTAAACTGAACCAGAAACTGCAGGCACCTAGTCACTGTGCAGGTCTGCAGTCTCCCAGGACGCCCTCCGCCAGCGTCCGGGTACTTGCCAGCCTGTCCCGGTCTCCTGCCACCTCTGGGCTCTGTGTGACGATGGCTCGGGTTTCTGGTCCTTTCCAGAGTGGTTTTGTTTTCTCTTTGCACTCTGCGGAGTTCCTCTTCTTTTCTCTACCTGTTTAGACTCCAAAAAGCAGTGCAGATGGTTCCTGAAATCCTGACAGAACCCCCCTTCTGCACTGAGCCTGAGTGCCCACAGGGCCGGCAGGGGTCCCAGAAAAGGAGTGTTTGCTCAGCTCACTTGTTGGACACGCGTTTGGTAGCCCGTCCTGCTCCCGGTGTGGGGTTTGGGAGGGGCCGGGCTTCCAAGATGAGCAGCGACCTCACAACACAGGTAGGGAAGACGGCCAGCAGACCCGATGAAGGTACAGAGGAGAAAATGCAGCCCCGTGCAGTCAGTGCGCCGGGTGGCTCAGGGCTTCCCGAGGGCACTGGGAAGAGGTAGCCACCCGAAGTGGTGCTGGGACAGAACTCTGAAATGACAGATGTGCAAGGGGCAGGCAAGCGAGGCAGGAGGTCCCTGGTGGCAGGTGCATTTAGGACTCTGCAGGGCCGGGTGCAGCTCTGACTTACCTGGAGGGCAATGGGAAGCCACAGAATGGCTGTGAGGCTCGTCTCGGCCACTGTAGAGAAGGGGGCAACAGAGGAGAGTGGGAGTGGAGGGGAAATCACGGGAACCCGCTGCAGGGGCCCAGGTGGGAGATGTGAAGGCTGGAGGCAGGGCTGCGAGGAGATGTCGAGAGGAAGAAGCAGGAGCAGGGGCTCCCACTGGCTGTCGGAGAGGACAGGCTGGAGGGTGGAGCACAGGCCGTGTAAGCGGCCGGGTGGGTGTGGGAAGACGTGGCAGAGTAGTGTGAGCAGTCGAGTTCACCCTGGCCATCCTCAGAACATTTATACACACTGTGTTTCACTGACAACAGCTTGCCGCTGTTGTCATCTGTGCCACCGAGAAAGAGAAATTGCCTTCTCCAAAACCGTGCCCTGCCAGGCGCCGTAAGATGTGTTCCCACTTCAGAGCCATTAAGGGGTGTGTGTCTGGGTGGTGTATCTTAGAGTCTGTGAATTATGGTTATCTCACTTAACCCTTAGAGCTGGGTACAAGTGTTAGCCTTACTGAAGTTAAAACTTGCCCAGAGTCACAGAGAATGGGTAGTAGCCTGGATCCTGAGCACGAGGTCTAACTAAGTGGGACACAGAGGTAGAACCAATCACCTGTTAGATACAAATGGCCAACGGACACATGAGAAAGTGCTCCACATCACTCGGCATCAGGGAAACACAAATCCAAACCACAGTGAGATGCCACCTCACACCAGTCACAATGGCTAAAATTAACAAGTCAGGAGACAACAGATGCTGGCGAGGATGCGGGGAAAGGGGATCCTCCTGCACTGTTGGTGGAAATGCAAGCTGGTGCGGCCACTCTGGAAAACAGTGTGGAGGTTCCTCAAAAAGTGGAAAACAGCTACCCCGCGACCGGCAATCGCACTACTGGGTATTTACCCTAAAACAAACGTAGTGATCCGAAGGGGCATGTGCACCCCAATGGTCATAGCAGCAATGTCCACAACAGCCAAACTATGGAGAGAACCTAGATGTCCATCCACAGATGAATGGATAGAGAAGATGTGGTTCATATGTACAATGGAATATTATTCGGCCATCAAAAGGGAAATCTTGCCATTTGCAACGACGTGGATGGAACTAGAGGGTATTATGCTGAGCAAAATAAATCTGTTAGAGAAGGACAATTATCATATGATCTTGCTCAAATGTGGAGTTTACGAAACAAGACAGAGGATGATAGGGGAAGAGAGGAAAGAATAAAACTAGATGAAATCAGAGAGGGAGACAGACCATAAGAGACTCTTAACTCTCAGGAACAAACTGAGGGCTGCTGGAGGGGAGGGAGTGAGGGGAGGGGGTAACTGGGGGATGGGCGTTGAGGAGGGCATGTGACATATTGAGCACTGGTGTGATATGCAACTGATGAATCACTGAATTCTACCTCTGAAACTGATAATACACTATCTGTTAATTAATTGATTAAGTTAAAAAAAAAAAAAGAATCTCCTACTAGGCTTATGGTGGGTGGGGGCAACAAGGCTAAAAACCTGGTCAGTGGAGGAACATGCAGCAGCGGAGTGATGTGGAGAGAGGGCAGGGGACGGAGGGGCCAGCACTTCTGGGCAGTCAGGAGAACCTGAGGGCAAGACAGGCCAGAAGAGAAGTGTGAGGGGCAGTGGAAAGAGCTGCACCTAGAGAGGAGTGAGCTACCCCCACAGCACAGGAAGCCGCACACAAGGGACTCGCACTGGGGTCGAGCGAACAAAATGGACACTTGTGCAGGTCGGAAACAGTGAAAAATCCCAACGATTGCATCCAACACAAAAAGAGCAGCACAGGAAAGAGTCTTCGTGAGCACTGGTGCATCAAGGGCGTTTCAGCTCTGTTTACGGCAGCAGGGACGCTGTGTCACCGACAGCCCAGCTGCCGAGGTACTGAGCACATCCACAGTGGGGTCACCCCACGGAAACAGGCCGCGAACACATTCAGTGGAATGCAAGAAGACATTTTAATGAGGTGTAAACATTCTTTTCATTTAATGTTAGATGAAAAAATTTAGGATATAAGATTATATATGAGGAACAATTCTAACTATACTTAATACACTTCCATATGCATAAAAGTAAAACTATGAGAAAATGCAGACAAATAACACAAAAATTATCTCTGGGCGATGGAATTACACATAATTTTATTTTTTCCTTTATATTCTCTGATAGAAATGCATATTGCTTTCTAATTAGGAACCCCTGGAAATCATGCCCAAAACTTCAAAAGGAAGCAAGTGAATCTGGGATCTGGGAAGTTACTGATGAGTTCTTTCGACTGGTTGGTCAACAAACATTTACTCCACACATGCTGGTGCCAGGCCCTGTGCTGGGCAGGTGGTCTGCACCTGTGAACAGCACAGACAGTGCCCGGTGATCGTGAGGCTTGTGGTTCTCAGGAAGATAGGAGTCAACAGGTAAACTCCCAAATCACAGAGTGTGCCCCATCTGATGAGGGAAAAGAGCATCGTCAGAGTGAGTGTCAACGGGGGCGTCTTTTCGAGAGGGTGTCAAGCCTTCCTCAGGACACACCGTGTGCACTAAGACAGAAGCTGAAGAGAACTTTCTAGGTATCTACCCGCAGACACAGAGGGCCCTGAGATACTCTGGGAGGGAGAGTGTGGGAGACAGTGTGTTCCTTGGCAATGCAGACCCGCTCGCTTCGCACCGGTCTTGCTTTAGGAGACCGCGGCTCAGATGGTTGTGTCAGGGGGACGACCCCCAGCCAAGCCTCTGCTTTTCTTCCCACGTTGAAAGGTACATGTACAGATGACCTGGGGCTCCTCGAGGTTTGACAGGATCCCATGGGTTTCACACAGTTACGAGCTCTGTACATGTTCTGGATACGAATCCTTGTCAGATCATGTCATCTGTGACCAAGATCATTAGACTTCTTCCTTTCCAATTTGGATATGTCTTATTTCCCTTGACTAATTGTTCTGGAGAGAACTCCCAATACTATGTTGAATAGAAGTGTTGAAAGCAAGATTGTCCTGTTCTTAGGGGAAAAGCTCTCAGTCTTTCAACCTCATGACACCCATGGCAGGTTTTCATACATTACTTCTATCATGCGGAGGTACATTCCCTTCTAGTCCTTGCCTACTGAGTATTTTTTATCATGAAAAAATGCTGAATCATGTCAAACACTCTTTCTGCCTCAATTGAGATAATCATCTTTTTCCCCTTTCATTCTGGTAATGTGGTGTATTATATCAGTTCATTTTCTTATGTTGAACCAACCTTGCATTCTAGGAATAAATCTCACTCGGTCATGGTGTAGGATCCTTTTTATATGCTGCTAGTTGGTTTACTGGCATTTTGTTGAGGATTTTTGCATCAATGTTCATAAGGGATATTGGTATCCAGTCTTTTCTTGTGGAGTCTTTGTCTGGCTTAGGTACAAGGAATGTTGCCCTCAGAATGAGTTAGGAAGTAGTTCCTCTTCTTCAATTTTTTGGAAGTTTGACAAGCATTGGTATTAGTTTTTCTTTAAATATTTGGTAGAATTCACCAATGAAGCCACTGGGTCCAGGGCTTTTTTGTTGGGGGATTTTTGATTACTGATTCAATCTCCTTACTAATTAGAAGTCTATTCAGATCTGTTTTCATGACTTAGTGTTGGTAGGTTTTCCAGTTCTATAAATCTGTCCATTCCATCTATGCATGCGATTTGTTTGGCATATGATTTTTCGTAGTATTTTCCTGTAATTCTTTTTTTCCAGATTTTACTTACTTGGAGTCAGCAGACTCCAAGCTGAGTGCAGATCCTGGGACCCTGAGACCATGACCCGAGCCGAACGAACTACCCAGGTTCCCACATTCCTTATTTTAGTAATTTGAGTCTTTTCTCTTTTTTCCTTATTACATCTACCTCAAGGTTTATTAATTTTTTAAAATCTTTTTGAAAAACCAGTTTTTAGTTTCATTGATTGTCTCTATTTTTTTTTCTACACTTTATTTCATTTATCTGTGCTCTGTGCTTTATTATTTCCTTCCTTCTGCTGGCTTTGAATTCAGTTTGTTCCTTCCCTGGTTCCTCAGGTAATAAAATTATGTTGTTCATTTGAGACCTTTCTTTTTTTTTTAATGTGTTTATAGCTACAAATTTCCTGCTTAACACCAATTTCTTGCATATCCCATGAGTTTTGGTATGTTGTACATTTATTTTTATTTGTCTCTAAGGATATACTAATTTCCCTTGGGTTTTCTTCTTTTAACCATTGGTTGCTTAAGAGTATGTTGTTTAATTTCCAGAATTTTGTGAATTTTCCAGTTTCCCATTCTGTTACTGATTTATAATTTCATCCTGTTGTGGTCTGAGAAGACACTTTGTGTAATATCTATCTCTTTAAATCTATTGATACTTACTTCATGGCCTAAAATATGATCTATTCTGGAAAATGTCACATGTACATACTTGAGAAGAATGTGTATACTGTTGTTGCTGGGTAGAGTGTCTGTGTATGTCTGTAAGATCTAGTTGGTTTGTTGTGTTAAGTCCTCTGTTTCCTTATTTATCTTCTGCTTGTTCTGTCCATTGTTTTAAGTGAATACTGAAGTCTCCAATTATTACTATAGAATTGTCTATTTCTCCCGTCTATTTGATCAGAGTTTGCTTCATATATTTTAGTGGTCTGTCCTTAGTGCACAAATGTTTATAATTTTTTATTTTCTTGATGTATTAAAACTTTTTGAGTACATAATATCCTTATTGTCACTTTTTTTGTATCTAAAGTGTATTTTGTTGGATATTAGAATGCTCTTATGCTTATGCTCTCTTTTGGTTGTGATTTGCCTGAGATATTTTTTTTTATCCTTTGACTTTCAATCTATTCGGTTCTGAAGTCAGTCTCTTATAAATGGTATATAGTTTGATCATGTGTTTTTATACATTATGCCAATCTCTATCTTCTGATTGGAGAGTTTATCCATTTATATTTAAAGTAATTACTGATAAGGAGGGACTTCTGGTATTTTGCTATTTGTTTTCCATATGCCTTATAGCTTTATATTATTTATTTCCAGCATTACTATCTTCTTTTGTACTTAGTTGATTTTTTGTAGTAAAACATTTAAATTATTTTCTTGTTTCTTTTTGCAAATATTCTATAGCTATTTTATTTGTGATTATCACTAGGATTGCATTTAATATCCTAAAGTTATAACACTCTAAATTGAGTTTATTGATTAACTTCAATAACTTACAAAAACTGTTCCTTTACAGCTGTGTTCCCATCCTTTTTAGTTATTGATATCATAAAATTACACTCTTACCCATCATGTGCTGCCAAACATAAAATAACAAATCTTTTAAGTAAATTAGTCTCTTAAACTGTGTGTATAAAATAAGATTTAGAGTTCCAAAATTCCAATAATACCAGCTTTGATATTTGCCCATGTATTTACTGTTATTGAGATCTTTATTTCTCTGTATGGCTTTGATTCACTGCATCATAACTAGTAATCTCACTCAGGACTCCCTTGAACATTTCCTGTGGGTCAGGTCTAGTGGTGATGAACTCATGAGCCTTCAGATATTTGGGAGTGTCTTGATTTCTCCCTCACTTCTAAAGGACGGATTTGCTAGATACAGGACTCTTGATTGATATTTTTTTTCTTTTAGTTCTCAGAATATATCAGACCACTGCCTTCTGGTCTCCAAAGGTTCTGATGAAAAATATGCTAATTCTCTTATTGATGATCCTTGTATATAATGATTTTCTTCTTTTTTGGTGCTTTTAAGACTCTCTCTGTCTTGTATTTCTAAAGTATGATTATAATGTGTCTTGGCATGGGTCTCTCTGAGTTCATCTTACTTGAAGTTCACTGAACTTCTCAGAAGGAATTTGGGAAGTTCTTAACCATTATTTCTTCAAATATTCTCTCTACCCCTTCCTCTCTCTCTTCTCCTTCTGGAACTCCTATAATCCATATGTAGATCCACTTAATGTTGTCACACAGGTCCTTTAGGTTCTGCCTGATTTTCTTCGCTCTTTTTAATTTCTGTTCCTCAGCCTGGATAATTTCCATTGCTTATCTTCAAGTTCACTGATTCTTTCTTCTGCCTGCTTAAATCTTCCTTTGAATCCGTCCAGTAAATTTTACATTTCATTTATGTACTTTTTCTGCTTCAGAGTTTCTTTTTTAGGTTTTTTTTTTTAGGTTTTATATTTCCTTGTTGATCTTTCCATATTGTTCATACCTCATTCTCTTGACTTTCTCCACATCTTCCATCAATTCTTTGAGTATCTAAAACCATTGTTTTAAAGTCTTTGTCTTGTATATCTGACATCAGGTCCATTCTCTGGGACAGTTTTTGTTGATGCATTTTTCCCCCTTTGAATGGGTATTACTTTCCTGTTTCTTTGTATGCTTTGGTTGAAAACTGGATATTTGAATCAGTAATGTGGTAGCTCTGGAAAAAAGATTCTCCCCCTTCCTCAGGGCTAACTGATGTTTAAAATTATACTTAACTAATTCTTTTTTTTTAATTTTTTTATTGTCATAGACTGTCTCTGTGCTGAGGATCAACCTTAGGTATAAACTTAATGTCTTCTTATTTCTTCTCTGAGCCTTTTTCTGGGCATTCTTTAATGTCTCACTTCCAAAAGGAAAAAAGGAAAGAGTGGCTAGAGGAAGTATGCTGGTCCTTTAAATTCCCTGGAAGTCACTGCAGCAGGAGGAGGATGGTCTTGCAGCAAAGAGGAGAGGGGCAACACCTCTTCATCTGCACAATTGTGATCAGCAGCAGCAATCAGTGATCACAGAGCAGACCTGCTATTTGGAGGTAAGGTCCTTTGTTGCCTACTTTGGCTCCAGAAACACATGTGCCTATGAGACTGTGGGGGGTGGGGGCAGTAGGTACCTGCTACTTTGCTAAGAGCTATATTGACTGAAATTAACCACAATTTTATATCCAAGGCTTCCTCCTGTGTGTTATAGCTTTCAATAGACTCCAGAGTTCCAAAGCGGTTACTTCATACAGATTTTGCTAGTGCAATTGACTAGGTGGAGAGAGAGATTCCTGGTACTTCCTATTCTACCATCTTCCTACCAATGAATGGTATTTAGCATCATAAGGCCTGTTCTTTTAAGATGAAAACCTCCTTTTTGATCTCATATAAGTATCTTGGATATGTGCAACCACCAGCATAGTCAATGAGAACATTTTCATCACCCTCAAAAAGAAACCTTGTACCATTTTTAAAATTTTATTTACTTATTTTTCGAGAGACAGAGAGAGCAGGGGTAGGGGTAGAGGGTGAGGGAGAGAGAGAATCTCAAGCAGACTCCCCACTGAGCACAGAGCCTGACAAGTGGCTTGATTCCACAACCCTGAGATCATGACCTGAACTGAAATCAAGGGTCAGATGTTTAACCAGTTGAGCCACTCAGGAACCTCAGAATCCTTGTACCCTTTAAATATCAATTCACTATCCCTCCATGCCCCCAACCCTAAGTAATCACTAATCTACTTTCCATTTCTCTGGAATTACCTAACCTGGACATTTCATATAAGTGGAACCATATAACATACGGTCTTTGGGGACTGGCTTCATTCTCTTAGCATGATGTTTTCAAGGTTCATCCATGCTGTAGTATTTTCAATACCTTACCCCTTTTATTTTATTATTTATTTTTTAAAAGATTTTATTTATTTATTTGAGAGAGAGAGAGAACACAAGTAGAGGGGAGGGGCTGAGGACAGGGGAGAAGCAGACGCGTGCTGAGCAGGGAGCCGAAGGCAGGCACTTAACCGACTGAGCAATCCAGGTGCCCAGTACTTAATTTAATTCCTTTTAATGGCTGAATAACATTCCATGTTATGGGTTTATTCCTTTTTCAGTTTTGAACATTTGGATCGTTTCTACCTTTTGGCTATTATGAGTAATACTGCTGTGAATATTCATATACAAGTTTTGCTTTTGGACATGTTTTCATTTCTCTTGTGTATATATCTAGGAGTGGAATTACTGAATCATGTGGTAACTCTATGTTTAAATATTTGAAAAACGGTCAGACTGTCTTCCACAGTGACTGCAGCACTTACATCCCGTCAGCAGTGGATACGGGCTCGGGTTTTCCACAGCCTCAGCAGCACTAGTTATCTGCCTTTTATTCTTGTGGGAGTCAAGTCGTATCACACTGTGGTTGTGACTTGCCTTTTCATGATGACTAATGATGTTGAGCATTTTTTTGCATGTGCCTATTGGCTCTTTATATATCTTCCTTGGAGAAACATTTACTCAGATCCTTTGCCTATCTTTTAATTGGGCCATTTTTCTTTTTATCGTTTGACTATAAGAGGTTTTCATACATTCTTGATGCAAGTCCTTAGCAGATATATGACTTGCAAATCGTTTCTCCCATCCTGTGGGCTGTCTTTTCACCTTCTTGATATTGTTCTTTGAAACACAAAAGTTTTTAATAAAAAAAAAAAGTTCTTAATTTTGACTAAGCCTAACTTATCCAAGTTACTATTTTCTTTTTTGTTCATGGTTTTGGCATCATATCTATTAACGTTTCCAAATATGAGGTGAGGAAGAATCACCTCTGTGTTTTCTTACGTGAATTTTTATATTCTCAGCTTTATATTGTGGTCTGATCCATTTTGAGTTAATTCTTGTATATGGTGTGAAGAGTCCAAATTTATTCTTGTGCAAATGAGTATAGAGTTGTTCTAGCACTCTTTGTTGAAAAGTCTATTCTTTCCCCATCAAATGGTCCTGGCACCTTAACTTGAAAATAATTGGCATAGACACATGGGTTTATTTCTGGACTCTTGATTGGATTCCATTAATCTATACCTGCCTTTATTCTGGTACCACATGGTCTTGATCACCATTGCTTTACAGAAAGTTTTGGAATCAGGACACATGATTCCTACTTTGTTCTTCTTTTTAGAATTGTTGTGGCAATTTGCTGTCCCTTGCAGTTCCGAAGAATATTCATATCTACTTGTCAACTCCTACAAAGAAGTCAGCTGGGATTCTGGTAGGGTTTACACTAAATCTGAGATCGGTTTGAGAAGTACTGCCATCTTAACAATATGAAGTCTTCTGATTTATGAACATGGGTTTTTTTTCACTTATTTAGATATTCTTTAATTTCTTTCAACAATATTTTATAGTTTTCAAAATATGAGATTTGCACTTCTTTTATTAAATTTATTCCCAAGTATTTTGTTCTTTTTGATGCTTTTGTGAATGGAATACTTCTCTTAATTTCATTTTCAAACTGTTAATTGCAAGTATATAAAAATAAAATGGACTTTCCATTAATCTTCTATCTTGCCACCTTGTTGAACTTGTCTATTAGTTCTAATACTTTTTTTTAAGTCGTTTCCTTGGGATTTTCTGTATGCAAGATCATATCATCTGTGAATGGAGACAGATTTATGCTTTCCTTCCCAACGTGGATGTCTTTTATTTCATGTCCAATGAAGTTTGGAACTTGCCCACACTCTGCTGCAAAAGAAGTCAGTTACTTTGAGGGGACATCAGGAGCCATTGGTTTTATGGCATGTTTATCTCCCAGGCAAAATCTCAGAGCTCTGAAGCTCAGAGTGGGGGAGATGCCAAGCATCTCCATATGTGACACCCCATGCCCTTCCACTGTGTAGGGGAGGACACGTAGACCTTCATGGCTTCAAATCACTATACTAATTGAAGTAGGCCAAGGGGATCAGGCCCCAGGATCCCCAGCAACACCGCACTTGAGATAGAGCCTCCATTCTCGAGTGGGAGCTGGGCAGAAAGGAGCCCCCATCTCTGGGCCATACTCATCTGAGACTTGGTCTCAGTAGTAGGCAGCTGGGGACAGGATGATAAATGCTGAAGTCCTGCCTTTTCCAGGAAGAAAGCTCTCCAGCTGGGAGTAGGTGAGAGAAGGAGTCCTCTGTTGTCGGCTGTGACAGTCTGGAACAGTCTCTGCTTTGCTGAGCTGGGAGGGAGGGGAAAAGGAGTGGGTGCCAGTTCAAGTACTATGAAACCTATCTGTTCTGGCCACATTTTAGCAGCTTTTCTTGGAAAAATGTTTCTTTATATGGTATATGCCCTTAGGACCATTTCCATAAACTTAAATTAGTTGTTTTAAAAATAATTTTTATCCGTTTTGCTGGGGAGTGGGTCCAGGGACCTCATTATGCTGTCATGCTTGGAAGATCTTCTCTGTGTGACTCATAGTTGAGATTCTTCATTTATCGTTGAATTTTCAGTCTTGGGCAGAGATAATAGGTTTTAAAAATGTGAATACTCCTAGCAGCCTTATTTGTAATACCCAAAGACTAGAAACAGTCCAAATGCTTACCTGTAGGTGGGTGGATAAAAAACCGTGAGGGCAACTCGGCACAAGAAGGAATGGTCTGTCTACTCTCTCAGCCACGACACTGCGTGGAGTGAAAGGCAGGAAAATGCAGACACTGCAGGGAAATACTCACACAAAACTCAGAAAAATGCAAGCTTGTCCCTAGGGACACAAAGCAGATTGTGGACGGGAAAGAGGAAGGGTTGGGTGATGATTGATGGGAATAGGAGACCTCGGGGGGTGATGGATGTAGCTATTATCTTGATTGTGGGGATATTCTCCCAGAGGTAAAGCGTATCAGACTTGTCAAGTGGAACAGCGCAAATACACAGTTTGCCGTATGCCGACTACAATCTCAATAAAGCCCTGAAAAATAACAGGAAGAGTGAAAGCCCAATTGCTGGTTATGTAGTTAGGTAGCTAGGTAATTTTATACTAATTGAACCAACTGGTTTGCAGTGCTCTGGGTGGCTTCTGTCCCACACCATTTATTAATTTGATAAGTGTCTTTTATTAACTAAAGGACAGAGAAATGAAATGGTCAGTTATCAGGCTCAAACTGATGAATTCTTTTTTTTTTTTTTTAAGATTTTATTTATTTATTTGACAGACAGAGACCACAAGTAGGCAGAGAGGCAGGCAGAGAGAGGAGGAAGCAGGCTCCACGCTGAGCAGAGAGCCCGACGCGGGGCTCGATCCCAGGACCTGAGCCGAAGGCAGAGGCTTAACCCACTGAGCCCCCCAGGCGTCCCCTGATGCATTCTTTTTTTTTTTTTTTAAACATTACCTATGCTTATGTATTTTTTAAGACGTATTTTATTTTATTTATTTATTTATTTTTGAGAGAGAGAGACAGAGAGAGAGAGGAGGAAGCAGACTCCCCGCTGAGCAGGGAGCCTGATGCGGGACTCGATCCCAGGACTCCAGGATCATGACCTGAGCCGAAGGCAGAGGCTTTAACCCACTGAGCCACACAGGTGCCCCCCCACCCCGCGTCCCCGCTGATGCATTCTTGACAAAAATCATTGACTTCCATTCTTGCTGCGGCTTCGTTAAACTAATCGCAAGGAGATACGTCATTTCTACTATCACCTTGTGATTAGCTCGGTGCTCTCTGCTTCAACACAGGAGTGATGCTGAACTCATCCTGAGTCTGAACATGCAAAGCGACCACACTCTGTTCTCGGCATATGGCCCAGAGCTGAACAAAGAGAAGTGCATAGAAAGGCACAAGGGGGTCTTTGCTTTAAAATCCAAGCAGGTGAAGGAGGTGGCATGTCGCTTGCAGGGCCTGTGAAGACGGTGTCCTGGTGTGGGAGGAGCTGGTTGGCTTCGCAGGCCCTTTCTGGCCCCTCACATCCCTTTTATGTTTCCGGAAGTCTGGCTCTGTCTGCTCTGTCTGGCCCCTTGTTCAAGCTCAGGCACTTCCTGTGCCCTCTGACTGGCTGGCCCCTCCCCGGGATCACTTCTGCTCCCTCTTTTCCCTCCTTCTTCCCCCATTTCCTGAGTGTGACATATCAGGCAGGCGAGGAGGAGGAGGAGGGGGAAGCCACTCGATGGTGTGGGGTGACCTGCAGGTGGGTTGGGACTTGCGTTTTTCAAAGAGAATCCAGGCAGCAGGTGTGGGGCTCTCCTGCAGGATCCTGTCCTGGATTGAGCTGCATGGAAATGAACTATTAGTTTAGGCTACTTCGTTACAGGGAGTTTTATACTCCAGCTAATATCTGTCTTTAAAGCAGAAAGTGATTCCAAATCTAATGTAAACGAACCCAGGAAAATGGAGGTTGACCCATTCCTCCGGGTTTTTAATGGCAGGGGCTGGGCATGGAGGCATTTCGACACCCAGACCCACTCCCTGGCCCCCTACCCGTACCCTCCCACCTCCCTGTGAAACCTCAGTTGAACCACTGCTGGAGAACCCACAGACAGACGAGGCCAGCCCAGCTGGAATGCAGGATCCGCCCCTCCTGTGGAGCCCTCCTCTGTGACACACTTCCTGGTGCTTGAGGGTCAACTAAATTTTAATTTATTGTGAAATCTGGAAACCACTGCGAGCTTCTCGGAGACTGGCGCGGGCTCAAGTAGGACTGAAAACCCGCCCGCCTGAAACCATCCCTCACAGGCACTGCGGGACGGAAAGGACAGTGATGAAACCAGGGGGCCGACTCTGGGGCTTTGTAGGGTGTAGGGGACGGGGCTGTGTGCTTTAGAGAAGAGGGGCTCTTGGGGTTCATAAGTGTCTCTAAATATTTGTAGGCAGGTTTTAAAGACTGTGGAGGCCTGTTGTCCTGCACCTCCACAGAGAGCCCCGCTTTGGGTAAAAACAATGTTGCTGGTCAAGAGTAGCAGCAGCAGGCTCCCCGTGACAAACAGGAGCGGCCACCATGCCACGCTGGACACAAAGTCACATGACCTGGCATGCATTTTCCCGACGGACATCGGGCCGGTTTTGCACACGGAAGGAAGTGCAGGAGCCCAGCCTGAGCACAGGCCCTGGGGCAGGAATCTGCTTCCCACAGCCTCCTGGGGGCTGACTTGGCCCTGATCCTCGCTGCCCGCTGCCTCTGTTTCCCCACGGCCCCTTCCTCATGGGAGGCTTATGAGCGTTTGGCGAGAGGACGGTGCAGCAGGCTGGGGACGGCACAGAGGGACACTGAGAGCTGCTGTCCGTGTCCTTGTTCTGTTGTGGCACAGAATTAGCCCGAGCCCCAGGAAACCCTCTGATTTCGGAAGGACAGAGGAAAAGGCACAGGGCTCCCCGCAGGGAGGGCGGCAAGGAAACGTTCCGGCTCCGGGGCAGCGCCTCTGTGTGGGCCGCGAGCGGCTCCGGGCCCTGGCCGGGCTGTGCTGACGGTAGGGTGCGGGGCCCCGGTACCTCTTGTGCCCGTGGTGGTCTCCGCTCTCGGTCCGTCCCCCGGCCCTCATGACGCGGGACAGCTTCTCCAGCAGCAGGCGGTTGTCCCTGGCGATGGTGGCAAGCCGCGCCTCCTCCCGCTGGGGACAGACACACAGGGAGGCTCTGGGGCACCAGCCACGTCCGGGCCGTGACTGCGCAGACACTCAGAGGGTCACGTCAAGCCCACAGTCCCTTGGACGTGAGCCCACCGCGGCTGCCAAGGCGCTCGCGGGCATCAGCGCCCCGAGTGCCGGGGGGGCCCCTTTGTCCGGGAGCCGGAGTCCGTTAGGGCGCTCAGAGAGGGGGTAAGGGCGAGGGTGCCGCGGGTCTCTGTGAAGCGCGGTCACCCTCTGAAACTCCGAGGCGGGGATGCTGATGAGGAAATCACTTCAGGTTTCAAGACACAATTTTAGAAGACGGGCTCGGAGCCAGAGGAAAGGGCCGGCCACGGAGAGGGACTCCCTCTTGCTTTAGGGCCGGCCACGGGCGGGTCTGCGGCTCGCCGCACCGGCCCGTCAGCCCCCGCCCGCCCTCCTCGGACCCCGTCCCGGGCAGGCGCGCCGAGGCCCCACGGCGTCCCCGGCAGCACAGCCATGGGAGGCTTATTCTCACTCGGTGGTTTAGGCTTCCAGAAATAGTCTGTGGGGGGCAAGAAGTGGTCTGGTCTGCTGTTTTCTGAAGAAATGGTCCTGTTCAGAGGAAGGGTGCTGACTGACCTCCTGAAAGCCGCCGCCGGCCACTCCGGCCCCTCGCCGCCCTCGCTTCCCCGAGACGAAGGGTCCTCGGAGGACCGGAGAGGCCACCCGGCGTCCCCGCCGCCCCCCGGCTCCGGCCGGCACCTTGAGGCTCCCCGGCCGTGGATCGGCCGGTCGTTGATGACAGGAACCGTGTATGCCTGACTGAGCCTGCATTTTCCACGTCCCCAGTTTCTGAGTTGACATTTCCTCCTGAGCTGCGCCCACGCCCGAGAGGTAGCAGAGAAATTACCTTCAGCTTCTTGAGTTTCAGGCGGAGGTGGCCGAGGCTCCAGGGGGCGCGGGCGTCCACGACGGGCTGGGCGTCCTGGACCTGTGGTGCAGGGCAGCCTGTGACCCTGGGCACATGTTAGCTGGTGATTACCATGAACCCAGATTGGGCAGCTTCTGGGCCGTGGCCCTGGGGACAAGTATCGATGATTGTTTGTGGCACCAAAGATTCCAGGTCAGCCTGGGGCAGATGGTCCTGAATGAGGCTCAGGACTTGAGTCAAAACCCAGTTATTCCCTGGGGGCCACGGGCAGCCCTGGGGGATGAGCTTGCCACGTGGTTTTCAAGTAGAGAATTCAGTACAGAGTAAGAAGTCATCAAACGTAAGTGCCAGCCGACACTTCTGTTCTGTTGCCAGAGGCCTTTAAGGCAGTGAGTTATGAGACTGTGTCCACCTCACCCTGATCTCTGGGCCTCCAGCAGGATGAGCCCCTGAAACACTGACGAGCTTCCAAGTGATCTCTGCAGCTTCCCGTCAGAAAACGTACCAGCGAGGGGAGAAAACCTAGATTCCAGAACGTGATGGCGTGAATGCATCAGGGCTACCTGCGTTACCATCTGCAACACAAAGGGACCCCCCCCCCGCAATATTCCAGACCCCGCTCGACCGCTAGCCAGACCACTAGCTCCCAGACACATCAGCTGATGTCCCGCAAGCCACCGTGTTGGGAAAGGCCCGCCGCCGAGTGACTCTGGAACAATGACGTGAGCATCATTCGCTCCGGGAGTGAAAGCCAGCAGGCCGGGCAGCAGGAGCCAGGACAGCGCAGAGGGGCTAGCTGGCAAGAGGCTTGGACAGCACACTCCACGATGGATGCGTGGCCCCTGACGGGAGGGGCAGACTAAGGAGCAGAAACGAGGCAATAGCACGGCTACATACACGACCTGGGGGCCCTCTGTCACCAGCTGTGGAAGCAGCCAGGACCAGAGGTGGGCTGGCCAGAGCTGTGGGGTGGTGAGCAGCGGTACGCTGGGGATGGTGGGGTTAAAAACACACCTGGTACCTTACTTTTTCACGTTATCTTTAAAATCAAAGCTCCCAGGTGCCTGGGTGGTTCAGTGGGTTAACACCTCTGCCTTCAGCTCAGGTCATGATCCTGGAGCCCTGGGATCGAGTCCTGCATCGGGCTCCCTGCTCAGCGGGGAGCCTGCTTCTCCCTCTGACCTCCCCAAGCTCTCCCTTTCCCTCTTTCATTCTGTCTCTCAAATAAATAAATTAAATCTTAAAAAAAGCCCTAAAACTGAAATGAATTAAGGAGCTGAGGATAAAACCAAGAAACCTCCCCAAAGTGAGCCAGAAGTAGAGACGGGCAGGAGGAGAGAAAATGAAAAGACACTGGAGACTCAGTATTGGGTTAGGGACATTGGACTAGGAGGGTTTCTAGAAAATGGAAGGGGACAGAATTTTCAGAGTCTCTAAAATGAAAGAATCCATCAGAATAAACTCGAAGAGACTCATAGAAGCATGTCATCATAAAATGTCAGTAGTAAAGAGGAGGTCCTTCCTAAAAGTTTCCGGGAAGAAACACCCACATGCCCATGCCCATGGTTACACAGGAGTCACAGAATTCTTTAGAGAAGGTGTTGGCTGAAGCAGAGGGCTGACCATCCGTTAACTCACGCTCACCCTACCACCGTCTTGAGCTGTCACTCCTGTCGAGACAGGACCATGTTTCCTAGGACTCTTGGCACTGAGGTGTGGCTCCCTGATGATTTTTTGCCAAAGCAGCATCACAGATGTTCGTTTTAGGCCAAGGTCTCTACGAAGCAGGTGTGCCTTCTGTGCTCTACCCTGTCCCGCCCCCACCCCCACCCCCACGCACCACCCCCCAGCAGGACCCAGGTTGTCACAGAGCCTAATGGGCAGAGGAGCCACAGGTGAGTGGGTCTGGTGCGGGGCCATCCACACACGGGAATAGGCGCAGGGATTACACTCTGATAGTGCTGGGGTCTTTATACATTTGTAACATATATATGTATATGTTATAACATTATGTGTTATAACATGCATAACATATACACGTTTTTATACATTTATACATTTTATACATGTATACTTTATACATTTAAGATCTATTTGTTACAGCAGCTCTTATTACTCTAACTTATAATGAGGACCAATGCCTTCAGCATCCTAAGGGAAGGCTATTTCCATCCTAGAACCTCATACCAAACTTTCTATCAGGAGCGACGGGAGCGGGGCACCCAGGTGGCTCAGTCAGTTAAGCGTCTGCCCGCCGCTCTGGCCAGGATCCTGGGTTTGGGGACTGAGTCCCGCGTCAGGCTCCGTTCTCAGCGGGGAGCGTCCTTCTCCCTCTGCGCCTGACCCTGCGCTCGCTCTCGCTCTTGCTCTCTCTCTGACAAATACATAAATAAAATCTGTAAAAAAAAAAAAAAAAAAAAAAAAAGTGATGGGAGAATGAAGGATTTTCAACACGGAGACCAAAAAACATCCAAAACAAAAGAAAAAAGCCCCCCTCCCCAGCAAAAAAGCTCCCTGCCCCTGTTCTTGGAAAGGCAACCCCGGGATGTACTTCACCACCAGAGAAGCGCTTTCTGCAGGGGAGACCAGCAAAGGGAGCCCCGTAGCCAGCAGTTCTGTGGGCCGCACAGCTGGGAGCAGAGGACGGAGCGGGCAGAAGGGGGTGGGGGGTGCTGAGAGATTACTCGAAGTTTTTGAGTGTTTGAGAATTTATTCATCAGCATTTGATGACTAATGGAATATTTGGGGAAAAAATGGCTACAAATATATAGAAAACTCAAGAACATGAAAACAAGGCAATATTAACTCTTACAAGAAATTGTAAAGAGATAGAGTTACAACTTGACTCAACAGTAAAAGGTTTTGCATAGTCACTTTGACTACCGATAATCTACATTTCTTATTTAACTGGCTATTGATTGAATAAAAACTGATTCTCTCTATGTTGAGAAGAAAGGGCAAATGAGCATCTTATTCTGAGAAATGGAAGCCAAAACCAGGAGAAACTGCCGGAAGGGCTGCGCGTGGCTGCCTCAGAACCAGGCTTTGCTGCTTTTTATCAAGCTGTTTTGATACTATTCTTTTTTTTTTTTTTTCCAAAATGTATCTATATCACTCTGATAAAAAGTAGAAGGACTGCAGAATTATCAGACAGAGCGGGAGCTGGAACTGCGCGGGCTCCCAAGAAAGCAGGTGGCCTATGGTACAGCCCGGTCCCGGCGCTTCGAGCCCCTGCAGCGGAGCCCCTGCCCCCGCTGCCCAGAGAAGAGCCCGGGGCCCTCAGGTTCCCAACAGACCCCCGCAGCCCGCACCTCCCCCTCCTCTGACTCCCTCCCTGTTTCCCCATCTTTGCCGCGGGGAAGGCACTTACAACCCATCCACTCTACTGTCCCATTCTTAAATTTACGGAAACCGTTACCATCTATTATTACCACTCGGCTTCCTTTTTCACTCAAAATTATCGTTTCTAAAAAATATAAACTTTAAACATAAAAATGAGAAAAATAGCCCAGTGGACCCCCATAGTAGCCTCATGCCCCTTCACCAAAACCAGCTCTGCCCCCGCCGGCCGCCCTCCGTCATCTGTGAGGATAGCAAAGCAAACCAAGCAAATCCTTTTCACCCTCAAATATTTTAACGTAGGTCTCCGCAATATGGGGAACCTTTAAAAGACACAGAGCAGCAGTACCGTAAGCACAGCAAGGTGACGACAGTTGTCTCAGGATCCGGGCGCTGCCCCTTTCTTCTGCTGTCCCTCCCTCCTCTCTCTTTCTCATTTGCTGGTGTGACTTTGGACCCAAGTAAGAGGGTCCGTAAGCTGCACTTACTTGATACGTCTCTTGCGTCTCTCTCTTTGTTTAAAGCTTTATTGATTTATTCTAGAGTGAGAGAGAGCAAGCCAGGGGGAGAGGCAGAGGGCAGAGAACCGCAAGCAGACGCCCACTGAGCACTGAACCTGCTGACCAGGGGCTCGATCTCCCGACCCTGAGAACACCACCTGAGCCGAAATCAGGAGTCAGATGTTTAACCGACTGAGCCACCCTGGTGCTCCTGCATCTCTTTGAATGATAGTTCTCCCTCCATACCCCTCCCCTGCAATGTGTTACAAGGAAGCCAGATAATGTGTCCTGTGCACTTTCTCAGTTGGATTTTGCTGATGGAATGCCTGGCACCACCTGTAAACTGACAGGAATTCAGGTTCGGTTTTTTCACTGGCAAGACTATCCCTTAGGTGATGCTGTGATATTTTATCACAAGGTACACATGTCTGCTTGTCTCTGTTTTTGTGAAAAAGAGACATTCTAAGTCCATCATTCATTCTGTTTATTTGCGGGAATACTTCGATGAAGACAAGCTTCAATTGGCAGGATACGTACTGGGCTCTTCTTAGGACTTGGTTCTTAAGCCCTTGCAATGGTGGCCAATATGGTGTTTCTGTTTAATATCATTGGAAAATCAAAGACTCAGACCAATTTGATGTGTTTCAGCCCACTGCCATGGATAGTCATTGTGCCCCACCTGCGGCCCCATGAGAAGGTGCAAATAACCTTGACAGCTTCCTTGCCCTCTGGAGTGACAAAGTGATGTGGGGTTAACATGTACATATCCTCTCTCAACTTGGAATCTGCTGTTTCTACAGGAAAGCCTGGTTCTTCCAATGAAATGGCATTTAGAGACCAAGTCTGGGTTCCCTGGAGTTTCGTTTGTACCAAGTTTGTTCTTTCAAGGCCTTTGCCATAGACAGAGCTCCCCTGGTCCTTCTAGTTTTGGTTCGGAGCCCCATTCCCCTTGGCTAGGCTAAGGGGTCTTACTTCTGCATTTCCCTTCTCCCGAGCTAAAATTCCCAGTTCTCAGTGACACCAACGTGACCACTCACTTGCTTATCACACCCTAAACACACACGTAACCCGTAAGAGTAATCCTGGCATCTTGTGGACGCGGGCCTCAGCCACAGACGTACGGGTCTGTCTCCACAGGCAAGGGGAACAGAAGCAGAAATGAACTATTGGGACGACACCGAAAAGAAAAGATTCTGCACAGTGAAGGAAACCTCCAGCAGAAAGAAAAGGCCACCTACCAGAGCGGAGAGGATATCGGCCAATGACAAATACAGCAAGGGTCACTATCCCAAATACACAGAGAACTTGTGTAACTCAGTAATGGAAAACAATCCAATTAAAAATGGGCAAACAATCTGAACAGACATTTTCTCAAACAAGACGTCCAGACGGCCAACAGACATGTGAAAAGAGGTTCAACGTTCCCCACGTCAGGAAAATGCAAATCAGAACCTGTCAGAATGGCTAGAATCAAAAAGACAAGAAATAACAAGTGTGGGGGAGGGTGTGGGAAAGAAGAGAAACCTGATGCCCCGTTGGCGAGAAGGTGAACGGGTGCGGGCGCGGCCGAGAACAGTAGGGAGGGTCCGCCACAACCAATCAGTAAAAATAGAAATACCGTCGGGTCCCGTAGTTTCCCTGTGAGGTGTTTCCCCAAAGGAAATGAAGACACTAATCTGAGAAGATAGGTGCGGCCCTCAGCTTGTCGTGGCGCTCCCTACAACAGGCCGCTCTGGAAGCAGCCCGAGTGTCCACTGACACACGACGGGATAGCGACGGTGCGGACGCGTCATGGAAGGCTGCTCAGCCACACGAAGAAAGAGATCTTGCCATTAGTGACAGTGTGGATGGATCTAGAGGGCACAGGGCTGAGTGAGATATGTCAGAGCAAGATAAATAGCATACAATTTCACTTGCATGTGGAAAATCAAAGCCAACAAGCAAAAAACACACTCATGAATACAGAGAACAGGGGCGTCTGGGTAGCTCAGTCGTTAAGCATCTGCCCTCAGCTCAGGTCATGCTCCCAGCATCCTGGGATGGAGCCCCGCGTCAGGCCCCCTGCTCGGCAGAAATCCTGCTTCTCCCTCAAGCCTGCTTCTCCCTCTCCCACTTCCCCTGCTTGTTTTCCCTCTCGCTGTGTCTCTCTCTGACAAACCCATACATAAAATCTTAAAAAAGTAAATAAATACAGAGAACAGACTGATGGTTGCCACAGGGGAGGGGGTGCGGAACGGTGAAACAGGTAAAGGGCATGAAGGGCCACACAATTCCACGTGTAAAACAAGTAAGTCGGGGAGATGGAAATGGCAGCACAGGGAAAGCCGTCGGTAATACTGTCATAACCTTGCACGGTGGCCGACGGCGACGACACTTCTGGAGCTGAGCACGGAGCGGTGCAGAGGGTTACGGGACCGCGGAGCAGAGCACCGGCTGCGGACTGTGCTTCCCCAACAAGAAGGACCCGAACTAAAAAGGCAAAGGCAGCTGCCACAGGCCCTTTCAATGTGCTTATGAAACCAATTGCTTCTACATTTTAGTCCATTTTATTTTCAATATTTTGGAACGCTTCCCAAGTTTAATTTTAATACTACGGGAAATATTTACCTGGCTCCAGAGTCAGATCTGACCATTCACTCTTTTTCTGAGAAGTCAAGGCTCGATCCTGTCGCCTCTGCCCTTTTCCCTGTTGCCGGATCTAATTTCACATCACTCCTTGAACTTGTGGAAGTGAAGGACACACAGTACGTACATGTCGATATGTTGTATGGATGTGTATATATATTTCCATCCCCTCTTTTTTAGGCAAATGTAGCCAATTTTACACATTTTTCTTCACGTTGCCTTTTCCATTTCACAGCGCATTCTGCCGTAGTTCTGTCGTGCTGTAGAGGGAGGCTTCGGTCCCTGTTCACACCTGCACACCACGTCGTCCTGTGAAGGGACTCACCCAGCTTCCTTCGGATGATCGTTTGAGTTCGCTCCCATTTTGCTATTACAAATACTGCTGCAATTAGTATCTTTTGCAATTTCTTTTCAGATCTTTGCCAGGGTGCCTTTGGAGCGGGCACTGCCGGGTTAAAGGCTAAACGCACGTGCAGTTTGCCTGGGGATCGCTAGACCCTCCGTGGGGCCATGTCTGCCGCATGCCCACCCGCACCGCAGACCGTGCTGCTCTCCCCAGAGCACGGCCAACAATTTGGGGGATCTTTGTCAACCTGCTAGTTGAGAAATCGTATTATGGGGCACGTTTAATTTGCATTTCTCTGTTACAAGTGGAGTTGACCAACTTTTATAGTTTTTTTTTCAACTTTTTATAGGTTAAGAGCTATTTGCAACTCTTTTTCTGTGAACTTTCATTTATCCCCCTTGCCCATCTTTATATGGAGTTTTTTTTTCTTTTCAGAAGTTCTCTCTATATAACGATATTAACCCTTTGTGCTATAAGTTGCAATTATTTTTCCCAATTTATATTTGTTTCTCCATTGATTCTTCTGGGTTCTTTAGATATTTAATCATTTCATCTACAAATAGAAAGGAAAAAAACCCCAAAACCTACTTCACTACATTTTCATGCCTAACAGATTTGTATTGTCCGTTTGCTGATACCTCCAACACAATTCAAAAGGTATACAAGGTAGTAGGCATCCTTGTCCTATTTCTAACTTCACAGGGAGTGCCTTTGGTGTTTCCCTATTAATTAAGTTCTGCCTTAGGACTAAGACATTTATATTTTATTGTGTTTGGGAAATACCAGTAGCAATGTCTACTTTATGAAGGTCATTTTAATTTTATTTTCAGCATGAATGGATGTCTAGGCTCTGAGACAGAAAGTCCTGTTGACCTTCTGTCCAGATGCTCGCTGGGCTGGGGACAAGGAGTTCCATCCTAGAGACACTTTGGATACGGGACTCTCTGCAAACGCTTTCGGTCTCTTCTATTGCGTTGAGGTCCTATATGTTCCCAACGGTTCTCAGCCAAGTAGTAAGAAACTAAGTAACCCCAAAGAGCTGACTCCCCTTTCTCTTAACATGGAAGAAGAATTTGTTTCAAGCCAAGTTTTGGTGCCCACTGGTAAGATCTGGCGTTGGTTCCTGCTGTGGCCTCCAGGCAGCACTGAGCGGCCACCATCCCCAATACCTGCGCTCCGCTTCTGCTTCCTTCCCCTGCAAGCCCATGTTGCCCCTCCTTCGTGGGGGCCTCCACCGTCTGGATCCCAGTCTTGTCTTCCCACAATGTGTTCTACTCCACCGGGACGGTGCTGCCCCCTCCCTGTGCCCTCCTCTCTTCTCCAGGAAATCCCTGCCAAGACTCCTGGCATCGTCTCTGCCTGGAACGGCCCCTCTGGCACCAGTTGCTCCATTCCACACCCGCACTTCCCTTCTTTTCGGCTTTCTTAGTTGACTGTATCTGAGACCTTCTCCCTGACTTCCTGTGGTCCCCTCCCAGGTGAGACCTATGGCCCTCCCTTTACACCTGATGCTGGGATCACGGATTCCTCGGCCCAATGACCTCGGCTGCTGGCCACGTGCTATTGGGGTGTCTCAGCAGTCCCTCCTCAGACCCAGCCATCTCCGAGGTGAGCGCGTCAGGACGAGGTAATTTCAGGCTCCAGCACCGCACCACGGTCCTGCGCCAAATGCCAGGGTTCCCTAGTCGTCAGCCCCCACTCCATACGATGACTGCGTCGAATCTTCTCTGTCTCGCGGTTTCTCAGGTGCAGAGCACGGTTACTCACTCACCCTGAGGCTGTTATCCGCCTGCTGGTCCCTGGGACGCACACGTGAACAACAAAACGCTCATGGCTTACATTCTCATCTACCCTTTGAGGAAGCTGTGCCTGTTGTCTCGTTCTTACTGCCGTAAGGGCTCTTCCAGTTTCCCCTGCTGAGCTCGACCTACTAGGTGCTGCGGATGTCACGGACATCAGAGCAGCACCATGGGGCCACCCCCTGGCCAGGTGGGGAAACAAACACGACAAGACGAATACATTACATCAATCACATGGTGACAGGAGACAGCAGAACGAGGACCCAGAGAGCGATGGGGGTGTGCCTCCTAAAAGAGGGCACAGAGAAGACCGCAGGAAGCCCAGAGGTCTGAGGAAGTGAGGGTGAGCCCTGGGACGGCCGGGCTCCCAGGGAGGACACCAGGTGCAGGGCCCAGGCATGGGGGACGCCAGAACAGCCTTACGGTAAGCGTGACCTCCCTGAGCCCACAGCGTCACCACCACTGAGGCACGCAGAGTCCCGAGAGGAGCGAAGACCCACCTGGATCTTGTACCTTGCAGGAACCTGGGGTCCCCTCCCTGCTGCGATGCCTTCAGAGCGTCACAGAGCGACGTCCCCTTCCCAGCTTACTCCCCTCTTAGAGCATTTCTCAACCTGGAGGGACACAGACTTGGAGCCTCGTGCAGGGTGATGGGCCCACTGACGTCTCGGAGGCGTAAGACCACCATGGCAGGCCATTTCAAAAACACAAGGTGACTTTCTCAAACGATATCAAATATCGTTTGATTTGCATCAAATAATTTGCATCCAATAACGGAAATAGTAGCCTATCTCCTAATGGCGATAAAAGGCGGCTTTTCGTTCCCACGGGCAAATGCTGCTTTGACAGGGGAGAGGGCTCCTCGCTTTTCTGTGTCTTAAGATACTTTCAAGTCAATTAGCAAAAATTAAGTACTTTGTAAGTGTGTCATAATTCAGAGTCCTAAAAGACCACAATCCATTTAACGGAATTTTTATCGTATGGTAACATATATGACCAAACTTCTAAGGAAATACCATTCCAACCATTCCATCTCTGAAAATAAAATTAGTTTTTGGTTTCCCGGGAAAGCCCTGGCAATCCGTGGGGGCTGCTCGGGCTGCTGAGCCATCTGGGCTGACATTCAGCTTTCCTACCTTTCTCCTGTGATCCTGGTAGGCTTTCTCCCAGGTGCGCTGCAGGCTCTCGCTGCCACAGGGAAGAGCTGGCCGGGGGGCTCTCCGCATTTCCAACAGCCAAAACAGCGGCTCCCGTCCACCAGCCGCCAGTGCAATCTGCAGAGGGTTGTGTTTGCTGGGTCAGCTGACCGTTGTCATGGCGTCCAAGCCTAGGAGGAAAGAAAGGGCAAGAAGACATCCTAGCACAGGAGAACTGAAGATTCTTCTGCTCTAAAGGGCATTTTCTCCACAGATCTGAGAAAGCTTCGTGATGCGCTCTGCTCAGCTCCCCCTTACTCATGGAAAAGGGCAAAGAGTTTCTTCTCCAGCTGACCTTCCCCTTCCCAGTCTCCCTTCTTTTCCTGCTTTCTTCCTTCCCTCGTCTCTCATATCCCTTCACCCCTTCCTGCCTCCAGCCCTCCTCCCTTTCCCCTCCTATCTTTGAAGAACTTTTAAGAATTTGGACAACTCCAAATATTTTTATTTGCAGCTTAGGTGGGAGATCTTCTTTTTTTTTTTTTCAATTGTCTTGAGGATTAGGTACAGAAAGTTTTAGTCATTTTAAGCCGCTCCTCTCTCTGTGGACGTATCTGGCTGGGACGGGTTTTCCGGGAGGCCGACGAAGGGGCAGTGGTGCCAGACTGTCTGTCGAGCTGTTCGTCTTGGTCGAAATCACAGGCCTCACTTCAAGATGACAGGATTAGAGGAACTGGCTAATGACGAAATAGCAAGATTATTCTCATTTCAGGTTGCTGGCCTGACATCTCGCCACACTCACCCCAGAAACATGGTATACGGAATTCGTGATTCGGGGCTCACCATTGAGCTGTTTGTCAGGAAACAGAACACAGCAGAAAAGAGGCATTTTATGAAGAATTGTGTTGTGCATATTAGCATGACTCAGTGGCTGTCAGTCTGAAAGAGAATTAGCTAAGCCTAAATTGAATCAGACTTTGGAAAAATAAGATATGAATAAAATTAGAATATGACTTTCTCCTGTCTGGTGTTAGATGGCTGAGGTATTGTGGACTGAGCTGGTTCCAGAGCCCTACAGAAGTGGGCAGAAGACTTTGCAGTTGCTAAGAATGTTGATGTACTGACAGTTTAAAAGTTGGGTTTTTCTTTTTTTTTTTTTTTAAAGATTTTATTTATTTATTTGACAGACAGAGATCACAAACAGGCAGAGAGGCAGGCAGAGAGAGAGGAGGAAGCAGGCTCCCTGCCGAGCAGAGAGCCCGATGTGGGGCTCGATCCCAGGACCCTGAGATCATGACCTGAGCCGAAGGCAGAGGCTTAACCCACTGAGCCACCCAGGCGCCCCTAAATGTTGGGTATTTAAAAATGAGTTTATCTTAGTTCACAAGTAGGAAATTATGCATATACAGTAGAAGATAGATGTAAGAATTACTGCCTGAAAAATACAGATGGCACCTTGAGACATGAGGCTTTATTAAGATTTCTTAGCCTATCAAATCTATGTGTCATATTCCTCTGAATATATAAAGAAAGAAAGTACATGATAATAATAAATAAATAATTTTCTCTACTCAGTTATTGTCATTGATCAGGCCCAATATTCAATAGATGCTCAAGGAAACCGTACGGTTAATGAAGTCGTGGTATTGATGATGACGATTTCCAAGATTTGTTTGTTCAGACTGTGGGGCTGGGTCTGTATGTTTCTTTTTCTTTACCCGAAGCCTGTCTGCCCACACGCTGGCGAATCCCTGGCCATGTCAGCATCACAGCCGAGGAGGGGAGGCATCGCTCTGCCCAGCCTGTTCCTGCTCAGGACAGACCAGGGATGGGGGGCCAAGTAGAAGCGGCCAGAATAAATGATACGAAAGGCTCTCCGGGTTTTCTTCGGCACTGTCGTGCTCACGGCAGTGATGACACACGCTGCTATTACTGCACCTTGTGCGGTGAGTCCAGGCACGTTGGAGTTTTGCCGCTGTGCTTCCCCTCATTTATGTTTACTCTTTAAAAAAAAAAAAAAGATTTTATTTAATTACTTGACAGAGAGAGCACAAACAGAGGAGCAGCAGGCAGAGGGAGAGGCAGACTCCCAGCGGAACAAGGTGCCCCGCATGGGGCTCGATCCGGGACCCTCCGACCACGACCGGAGACGACGGCAGCCGCTTCGCAGCCTGAGCCACCCAGGCGCCCCCGTTTACGTTTACGCTTAATAACTAACATTGTATCTAATTAACATCTGTATCTGACTTGATATCTGACCTGATGGTGGGGTCCCACAGCAGAGGATCTGGGGAAACTGGACGTACCCCACACCAAACCAGAAAAGATTACTCTCAGCAGCATGGTACACCCACCAACCCAGGCTCCAACTGAGTTTGGTTCTTAACATATTCTTCTTTTTCTAAATATGTCTTTATTTTAGAGAGAGGGAGAAAGAGTATGCACGTGTGGGGGGGGGACGGGGGAAGGAGGGCAGGGATAGAGGGAGAGAATCTGGAAGCAGACACCCCACAGAACGTGGAGCCAAACCCATGACACTGAGGCCGTGACCTGAGCAGAAATCAAGAGCTGGATGGTCAGCGACTGAGGGCCCCAGCCTTGTGGCTTCCTCATATTCTTAGCAAGATGAGATCAGAAACATCAGCTAGCTGGAAACTCCTTGCACTCTGTCCTGAGGAAATAATCTGAAACATTGACAAGGATTTATGCACAACAAAGAATTACTCAAAAAAATAGAAAATTGGGAAGCCTGGAGTTTAATTAATAGTGTCGATGTCAGTTTCTACTAATGTTCTTTTTTCTGTTCAGAGATTCAAATCACAATATCAGTTTCTATTTTGTGAATTTTTAAGTAAAGAAGTTTTGTGTTTTTTTTAAGATTTTATTTATTCATTTGACAGAGATCACAAGTAGGCGGAGAGGCAGGCAGAGAGAGAAAGAGGAGGAAGCAGGCTCCCCACTGAGCAGAGAGCCCGACTCGGGGCTCAATCCCAGGACCCGGATCCCAGGATCATGACCTGAGCCGAAGGCAGAGGCTTTAACCCACGGAGCCACCCAGGCACCCCAAAGTAAAGAAGTTTTTTATCTTGAGCTAGGTTTGAATGCTTAATATTACACAGTTTCTGTTTATACTTTGTACAAATTAACCCTATTTTGATTCGCTCATTCTGACAATACTGTATGCTCAGCCAGCCTTAATCATTATTGGCTCAATGTTGACTTGAGTATTGGGTTTATTAGGAACACTTTGAAGTGGTGACTCCCTGAATATGTGAAGGCTATCAGTACAGTTGGCTATTACATTGTATGTAATACCTGCTACAAAGTATTTGTGAAGTTATCTATGTTAATTAAACTCCCAATATTCCTAATTCTTGTATGTGTCCTGTGACTATACCTGAAGTTCGAGCTTTGGTTTTTATGTCCCCTGCTCTCCCACAGGGCGGTGAGACCAGAGCGAAGCAACAGGGCCTCATTCTTATTCCACAGCACAGAGTAGTGGAAAACCATCTCAAATGACTTCAGATTAATTCAGCTTTGGGGGGCAAATATTGCTTCACACGAAGGCATCTCCAGAGCCGTCTGTTGTGTGTGGGTCCCTGGAGAACCCTGAACAAAGGACCGGGATACGTGCTTTCAGGAAGGGGGGCCTGGGCTACTCTCCTCCTAGTGAAAACAACAGAAAATCCTGGGTATTGCCTTAGGAATAAACCTTCCCCTCAAAGCAGGTGCCAAATTACCGCAGAGCAGGGAACGGACTGGGGGAAGGTTCCTGGAGCCCAAATTCACATTGCTTAGGCAGCCCGAACACCCTCAAATAGTGCAATGGGCTCATAGTCCTGGGCTGACCATGTCTCAAGGAGCCGAGGAAAAGTGAGGTCCCTGACCTTCCCAGCAGCCCCAGACTCTCCTGGGGTCTCAGGGGCGTAAGCGTCTTGCCAAGTGAATGGCCCACAACTGGACGGAGCCGAAACCTCGGAACAGATTCCCAGGACCAACAGACACCGCAGAGTCATGAGACACAGATCACAGGAAAGCTACCCTTCCTGTGTTTCAAAGGGGGAAAGGCAAAATTGGAAATATCTGCAGGGTACAGAAACCACAAAAAATTATCAGTACAGGAGGACCATTTACAGAATATGCAAAATTTGACCGTATGCTGAGCTGTAAAAAAGTCTCCACAAGTTTCAAAGGGCAACATTCATGCAGGTAGCGTGGCCAAAGAATGGAGCGAGGAATTAGCCACAGAAGGTAACGAGGAATCCCCTGTATTTGGAAATAGAGCCAGGCAATTCTACGGTCAGGGGCGGAACAGGGATGTCCCTTTGACCTTCCAGAGGAGCTCTCAGAATGAGCGGACACTCCTGTTGGGGGCTGTGGTTACCGTTCGGTAAAGTTGGGGCCACCTGTCGCCTTACTCACCTGAGAAGGTTCGAGGGGGCTTATGGAGCCTGCTCTGGGGCTGCTCTCAGGGAGTCCACAGAGGACACGCGACACACAGGAATGACGAGGGTCACGGCTGGGGGGGAGCTGCAGCCGTGTCCGTGGAGGCGGAGGCCACACTCGTAACAACAGCACAGCCGGTTGTTCATGGGTGTGGCTGGAAGCCGGACAACCCAAGCAAGCAGAGACAACACAGCTCCTCGTAGAGCTGGTAACAGTCAGGAATGTCCACCCAGCCCGGAGCACATCTTGGAAAAGCTGACTTGTTGTCGGTGGGGAACGAAGTGATTTTTAACTTTTAAAATGGATTTTATCATATTTGTGTGGCTGATTTAAAAAAAAAACAACAACAATTTTTACTGATTTATTTATTTGACAGAGAGAGTATGAGTGGGGGCAGAGGGACGGGGAGCCTGTTTCTCCCCTCCGAGCAGAGAGCCTGACGCGGGACTTGACCTCAGGACGCTGGGATCATGACCCAAACGGAGGGCACATGCGTCATAAACTGAGCCACTCGGGTGCCCCTGTGCGGTGCATTTTGTAAAACTCGATTTGATGTGCATGTTGGGCCTTGCTCACCCCATTTAGAGCCCACGGCCTCCTCCCCGCGGCCGCTCTGTCACCCATGAACTTGGAGAACTCACAGACCGGTAACAGGTAACTCTGCCCCCCCCCCACGCCGATGTCACCTGTGAGGTGAACAAGCCACTCTTTGGCCTCGGCGTCAGGCTGTGCCCCTGGGTTCTCACGCTCCCTGGGCCTGTGGCATCGCCAGCCCCACACTGTCCACATCGTGTCTGGCCACGCGGTGTGCCCGCCGTCAGGGGGCCGCAGCGCGGGAAAATACTGAACCCCGGAACTGTCCAGGGCCGCGGAGTGTTCCTGGCAAGAACATCTGGGAAGGATCTTATGGAGCCTCCTTTGGCCTTCCGCCCTCTCCCACACCAGGGAGCAGAGAGCTGATTTGGACTTTTGGTCTGCTTTTGCTCAGAAAGTCAGGCAAAGCTGACCCCACGGGGCCACGGCACCAAGTCCCCAGGTCCCAGTGTGGGGAAAGAAAGGGCACGGGCCTGCGTGCTCAGATGGGCACAGAGCTGGGGGCCGGGGTGGGGGGGTTCCTGTGCCCCACAGACTCTCCTGTTTGCAAGAGTGCCCTGTCTGCCCAGGCTCTCCAGCCCAGTGTGTTGATTACCTAGCGGCTACTTGTCACTTGCTGTGGGTCCTCAAGTCTGTCATCTGCAGGGCAGGGTCCCTCCCTGGGGGTGAGGGGTCTGGGGAACGGGTGTGGCCGAACAGAGCAACCCCTGGAAGAGAACCGCCTTCCACGGCCCACCAGGAGGCTGCAGGGAATGCCTGGCCCCCCTGGGTGGCTGCCACATCTCCAGGTCCTTGAAGTCTGGGCTCTGCAGAGTCACAAACAGGGTATATGATGCTCAGAGCCTGGGAGACCCTGTCCTGGGAACCCTACAGATGCCCAAGCACCTCAGGAGCCCTGGGGGGATGGTGGAAGGCCCCTAGGCTCTCTGGCTGCCATTTTATTGTATTTATATTTATTTAAGTGGGGGGGTTGTGCCGCAGGGACAGAGGGAGAGGGCGAATCCTGAAACAGACCCCTGCTGAGTGAGGCACCAGAGCCAAGCACCCAGAGATCCCAGAGATCCCGAGATCTATGTAGACCAGAGCCCAAACCACCCACGAGTCACCCAGGCACCTTCTTTGCTGCCATTTTCATGCAGATGTGACTCTAAAATAATTAAACCATTTTCTGGGTGGCTGGGTGGCTCAGTGGGTTAAGGTCTCTGCCTTCGGCTCGGGTCATGATCCCAGGGTCTGGGATCAAGTCCCGCATCGGGCTCTCTGCTCACCAGGGAGCCTGCTTCCCTTCCTCTCTCTCTCTGCCTGTTTCTCTGCCTGCTTGTGATCTCTGTCTGTCAAATAAATAAATAAAATCTTTAAAAGAATAAATAAAATAAAATAATTAAACCATTTTCTCCATCATAAAAACCAAGAAGCAGTCCGTGTCTCTTCGGCAACACACCCTTCCTTTCAAGAGAAAGGAGAAAATGCAACTGAAAAACAGAGCTCACCCTCTGCTCCAATTCTGAAGGAAGATGGCCTTGAGGCAGGGGAGCCCTCCCCCCCCAGCAAGGGACAGCTTGAGCTTCTGGTGGGACATTGTCCCTGTGGGGCCAAGCCTTCCTGGCATGTGTGTTCAGGTGACCAGAAGGAGGCTATGAACGGGGGCTTCATCTCTCGGTGACAGCGGAGTCTTCCCTTGGGCACAACTCATCATGGATAAAGTGACCTCCCCCAGGTGGTTTGGGTGGTGAGCTGTCTGCTGGTGATGGAGTTCTGGAATACAGATGAGGTTCACTGGGGTGAGGTCCAGAGCCAGCAGCCAAGAAGGAATTCTCGAGAAGTCTTTGGTGTGAACAGGCGGCTTATTAGAGCGCAGGGTAGGACTCCTGGGCAGAAAGACTGGGGTTGTGAGGGGCGGCTGACTATGTACAATGGGGTTGGGGAAGGGAAGGAAAAGGGAGGTTTCAAGAGGATTTCTGGATATTAAAGAAGACTCACAGGACACCGGAGGCCTTGCCATTGTTAAGCTAAGGTTGTCCTTCCTTCTAGTAAGGCATTACGTGAAGACCCTTGGGAGCTTCCTGGAGGAATGTCATACGTGTCCCAGCCAGGGGGGCAGTTGTGGGGTGCCGGCTTCTGCTTTGTCCTCAGCCTGCCTTCTACTCCCTCATCAAGATCTTTAGGGTCACGTTGCCATGACCTGAGCTCTGCTCTGAGCCATGCTCTGAGCTCCCTAACATGGAAGTGTTCTGCTTGCTCTGGGTGACAGGACAATCACTGAGTCATTAGAATCTGGAAATCATGGGGCACCTGGGGGACTCAGGCATTAAGCATCTGCCTTCAGTTCAGGTCAGGATCCCAGGGTCCTGGGATCAAGACCCACATCCGGCTCTCTGCTCGGCGGGGAGCCTGCTTCCTCCTCTCTCTCTGCCTGCCTCTCTGCCTGCTTGTGATCTCTGTCTGTCTCTGTCAAATAAATAAATAAAATCTTTAAAAAAACAAAACCTGAGAGCCTAGTCTCCCTCCTCAGAGCGGCTCCCTCTTCCTACCGGTTGTCACTTCGTTCAGAGTAAGCTGACATGGCACTTCAGCTTCTCCCAGGAAAAAACTGAGTTTGAAGTGAGAGAGTGCTCTGCAGCCGTCTTCCCTCGGCCGGCGGCACTCCTGGGCTGCTGACCATTGGCAGATAGGAGTGGTTGTGGACAGGAGGACGCCCGGATCCAGCGAGCCGTCCGACCAGGCTTCCAGCCTTACAAGGAAGGCCCGGACGGTGTGGAGACAGAGCTGGTCCCCAGGTGTTCTGATTCTTGGTCCAGGGATGCTCGCCTCCGCTTTGACCTTTGTGGTTGTGATGTGTTGGTGATGCACCACAAGAACTCACCTTCCTTTGCAGACATCATAATAAAGCACTGGTTTCAAGGACGAAAGTCAGAAGTGTTAAAAAACAAAATTCAACTTAATGAATTGGAAGATCTAATTGGTTTTATTCAGTGACTCACGAATCAGGCAGCTACCGTCCAGCAGACGGACAGGAAATCTGGGAAGCTGTGTGAGACAGAAAGCTGTTACAGGCAGAAACAAGTGGACAAGGAAGTTATCAGCGAAGGAAAAGAAAGGATTGTTCTGAGCGAGGTCACGTTCCTTTGGGGAACGGTAAGGGTCTTTAGGTGGCCTTGCAGGTGGAAACAATCTCTAAATCTTGGTTTGCTGGGGCCTGGGTGGGGTAGGTAGGCAGTTGGGTGTCCAGCTCTTGGTTTCAGCTCGGGTCCTGATCTCAGAGCCGTGGGACGGAGGATGGCGTCGGGCCCCACACTCAGTGGGAGTCTGCTGGAGATTTTCTCTCTCCCTGCCCTTCCCCCCATTCACGCGCACTCACTCACTCTCTCTCTCTCTCTCTCTCAAATAAATAAATATTTTTTAAAAATCTTGGCTTGCTGTCCGTGGGGCGAGTGACTCCATTTTGGACCTGCTGCTCCGTTTTTAACAATTCCTCCCTCATACTCCGCGGACGGCGGATGTGGTCAGAATTCGAGGCACCGGGGCCACGCTGAGCTCCAGCTTGGCGGTCCTCAGCATCACTGACCTCCTGTGACTTCCACACTCAGGCTCACAAGTCTAAGTTGGCCACGTGTTTCATTCTTTCTCTGACCTTCCCACCTCAGGGAGATCATTTGCCTGGTGGTTATCAGCTGTGAACATGCAATTAAAGATTTTGAGAGAACACGACATGCCAGGGAGACTGCTCTGAGGGCAGAGGGTCCCTGCCGACACTGGCACGCACCCAGAGTCATGGCTCTCGGGACGCAAACTGATGAATATTTTTAAAAGTCAAAGAAAGACCCCATAGAAGGGGTCAAGTGTTAGAGCCAGTTGCCTGCTCAGTGATTCTATGTAATGGAGTTTCTACTCCCCCAGAAGTGTCCCTCCAGGTGCACAGGTGACATTGCCTACAACAGACACCTCCTTGTTCGGCTGAAAGGTAACCAGGGCCTACTCACATATCAAGAACTACCTGGAACAGAGAGTCTAAGGGTCTTGGGGTGGGGGTGGGAGGTGGCTTTTGCCTTGGCACCAGAGTCTGTAACACTTTCAAGACCCAAGTTCCTGATCATGGCTTCATTTACGTTTACTCCCAACTAGGGAAGTAGGGACCTGCCAAAGGAGTGAAGGCTGAATAGTGAAAGCCTTCTTGAAGGTCCTTTCTCACCAACAATGCAAATTCAGGCCTTTCGATGGCTGAGGCGTCCCTGTGTCTGTGAACACTTAGGTGCGCCGTCAGATCGCTGAGAGGCATTGGTGGGGTCTGCCCCTGCCGTGTAGGTATTCACTGGTCCGAGGAGAACGATAATCACCACAGAGAGAGATAAATCCTTTCGGGGCACAGACCACTCCTGCGGAGGTGGGGCTGTGAATGGACAGATTAGGGTTTCTAGCGACAAACCCAGCCATCGGAAAAGTCCTTAGCAATAGCCCGGGAGAGGTGGGGTCGCATTACCCTTCCAGCCCAGTACTAGAGTAAAGGAAAGAATAGAAGGAAGGGTTTCATGCTCAGGTCGCGGGGTGGGGGTCTCCAACCAGTGTCTGGGGCAGAAGTAGTCCCAGTGGGTGTCAGCTGCCTCTGTCCCCGCCAGGTTGGCGCTGAGTCTTCCAGCAGCTGTGGGGGACCGGGAGTCAGGTGGGGTCTTCCTCAGCCGGGAGATACATGCCCAAGGCTTGCTGCCTGTGGCACAGCAGCAGCGTCAGGGAGCAGGAGCCAGTGAGAAGGCATGGTACCACCCCTTCTGAGGGGATTCAAGGACAGTCTTCCTTTCCAGTAACTCCACATCAGAAGGGTGGAGAAAAGTGGGAACGTTAGCTTGTAGATTTGAACTCCCATCCAGTCCTGTTCAGAGGTTATACAATAGAGTCGCAAAGACTATCAGTTTTCTCTTAATAATTTACTCATAGTTAAATCACAGTTAATTTATTTCTATTAAATTTGTCCTGGTTATTTACATTAGTGCACTAAGAATAGTAACTGATCATAAAGCTCTTTTTAAGACTTTTTCAGGCTTCTTTGCTGGATCTTTTCATAAGGAACCTCAGACTGAACTCTTACAAACTTCTTGAGGCCAGGAAGCCAAGCCAATGACTTGTCATCAGATTTTGCCTATAATAACTATAGTTTGGGTGAATTCCTAACTAAGCCTTGGTAATACAACCAGTATTTCCCATTGTGTCCTATTACACGAAGGACGGATACTTACTGAACTTATGCAAATAACTTATACATGATAGTAACAATACTGTCATGAAGAGAATATTGAACATTTCCCAAACTCTGGAGTAGAGAAAAAGCAAATATGTCATCTTTATTTATAAAGATGTACTTTACCAAATGGCTGTATGACATAAATAGTTTACGAGAAAAAAATTTTCTCAAATCTGGAGAAACAAAACCTTAAGGAACCAGCAGTGTTTCCAATAAAAATTCATAGAAACTTGTCACCATCCTCCTCAGTTCATTCAGTCCTGTGTGATTAATATCTTGTCTACTTGAAGCCAGTTTTTCCATCAGTTCGGAAATTCTTACCCAGTTCAGTTTTATGAGCTGAAACTTTTGTCAGAAGCCTGTGCTTGTCAAAGTCCTTTCTATTAATCTCCTTGAAGATGAAGTCATTTTGCAGGGACACCCTTGCAAAACATAGAGTAAAACAATAACTCTCTGTAAATGACCAAAGACTCAAAAATGCCCATAATGAAAGATCTGATGAGGATTCATTATAATAGAATTAACAAGAAACTTTTGGTATTTCTGTGCCACACAACATTTAAAGATAGTAACAGAATAATGACTGATAACATTATATCAAGACATGTCACATTTCTAAGAATGTCACACAGTTTCTGGAATACTTGTATAGCTACACAAATACTACACAGAGAAGGGTTATTATTACTTATTTGACAATGTTTCCCGTGTAATTTAACATATTAAATAAGCCTAGCTAGTTCAACATCTCTCTTTTCATAAAAGGAAAGCAAATCTTTTGAGATGTTTCAGGGACCCTTTGGAAAATCCAAAGATAGTTTAAGGTCAAAAAGACTATTTAGAATTTGATTTGGGGAAATTTGTCAAAAACATCAAAAGATTTTTTAAAAAGAGAGGGAACACAGGTAGGGGAAAGGGAGAAGCAGAGAGGGGGAAGCAGGCTTCCCATGGAGCAAGGAGCCCGAGCAGGAGTCGATCCAGGACTGCAGGACCATGACCTGAGCCACCCTGGTGCCCCCCAAAATATCAAAAGATTTAAAAACACTTGGTAAAGTAGGATCATAGGTCACTGTGAAATAATATTTAGTTATTCATTTAACCAAAATGACAATTAAAGACTTCACAGACAAATACAAAAAGTTAAACAACTGTTCAAAAAAACCCTTAGCTCTTTGTGGGGTGGGTGGAGGTTAGAGGAAAACAAAACAAAACAAAACAAAACAAAAATACATAGCTCTTCTACATAATAGCTTTAATACTGAATATTTTCCTTGAAATTCATGTGGGTTAGTTTCTATTACATTTCTGAGAATTTGATTTATATAAATATTTAATTTTCTTTAGGCCAATTAAATCGAGCTCATTTACAAATTAGTTTTGGCGATACCATCCAGAGACAGAAAACATCACACACCCATCACACATGCACACAGATGGGCACGAGCACATGGACAGACAGAGACCTCCTTGTTCTTGTTCTCAAATTACTGTCATGAATCAAAGTTTCAAATGTCCTCTTCCTCTTTTGTTTTTCTTCCGATGAGAACATTGACATCCCAAAGGCATGGGGAAAGAATGCCAGATCCTTTGAGAAGGACTTTTGTGCTCTTAAGGCCAAAAAATTTTTTTTACAATACCTTATAAGCCCTTTGAAATAAGTAGGGGAGGTTTTGGGATTGGTAAAAAGGGTTGGTGGACTTTAAATCATTTTGGAGCCGCACCTTTGGTCCTATAAAGCCTAGATTTATAAAACAAGGACAGTTGGGTTTTGGGTCACCACCTGCATAATGTCAAGTCTGACACATCCATTCATTTACGTCAGAATGTTTTTCTTTCCTTCCAAGTACATTTAGCTTAGAAGCCTTAAAAAATTCCTACCAGGCTCTAAAAATCAGCTTCCAATTTGGCCAAACTTCTGATCAGAGAGTTATTAAATTCTTTCAAATATCTTGTCAGGTTTCCAGTGGGGACAAACAGCAAATATTTCTGGTCCTATTAAACTACCCATGGGACTGGCAGGTGTCCTCAAAGAGGATGCAAAGTCACCACCTTCCCAAGACTTCGAGTCACTCCTGCAGGTGACACAAGGGACAGAAAACCGGTCAAGTTCTCAAGACACAAAACAGGACAAGCAAGAGGGAGTAGCTCTCCCTGACAGAAGAAGGATCAATAACCAGCAGACTTGATATTGGTCAGGAAGGGAGAACTCGAAATTTTATTTCTCTCCCTCAACTGAGCTCCCCAGACAGACACTGGGGAGAGCCGAGTCATAAGAATGTCCCCATCACCAGATTCTGGTTTTCCAGGGTCCCCTCTGCAGAGACTCCAGTATCAACCAGAATTTGGCAAAGTTTTTCATTAAGTTTAATCTTTACTTTCCCTTGGTTGTTTAAGAGAATAACGTAGCGGACGCCTGGGTGGCTCAGTTGGTTGGACGACTGCCTTCGGCTCAGGTCATGATCCTGGAGTCCCGGGATCGAGTCCCACATCGGGCTCCCAGCTCCATGGGGAGTCTGCTTCTCTCTCTGACCTTCTCCTCGCTCATGCTCTCTCTCACTGTCTCTCTCTCAAATAAATAAATAAAATCTTAAAAAAAAAAAAAAAAAGAGAATAACGTAGCAGTTTGCCAGACCATCCCAGAGAGGCCTGTCAGTTCTGGGTGGGACCCACATGGGAGCTTCCTTTGAATGAGGGTATGAAGACATCTGTGTGGGGCTGAAGGGTTTACACAAAACCTTTGAAGACAACCTCTTTTCTTGTGTTCCAGTTGATTGCAAATGCGGTGTCCATCTCTGGGCCAGGGGGATATAATGGGGAAGTCCTGCTGTTGTTCAAGGCATTTTTGTGTCTTTTATTTTTCACTAGCCTGTTGTAATGACACTTTCAATAAAGCTATTTTGGAAACTTAAAGCCTTGTTGGAAACTTCTGAAATAGATATCCCATTCTGTTTGTTTAATATGGGAATGTTTACTTTCAAGAGCACTTTTTAATTGATCTTATCTAATCAGACAACTCCTCATAATGGCCATTGTAATTCTAGATTGTTGTTGGTAAGATTTTGCTTTTTAGTAGATATTTATAGCTTCCAGGACCACAGTTTTTAGATTTAAAATAAGTCTGCTGGAAAGAACACTTACCTCCTATATAGCTGAAAGATCTTACTTCTTTTAGCTAAGCCCTTGGGCCTCTTGCAGCCAGCAAACACATAAAAGGGATGTGCCACTGGGTTGGGTAGTATTTTAGTGTAGTGTGCTGCATGGACATTTCTCGAGGTTGGCAAGTGACCTAGACTCAATCTAGCCCATTCCATGACCAGCTTAACCTAACGTGGGAATCTTCCGTTGGCGCACAATTTTTTTTTTTTTTTTTTTTTTGTCTTTTGGTCTCTAAGATCCCTGTTAGCAATAGCCTTTAGCTACAAAAACAAGAAAAGCAGATATGCACACCTTAATGTAGGGTCATTAACTAAGAGATGTTACCGTGTCCTGGCCACAGGAAGGCCCTCCGTTGGTTCCTGTGGAGGCTTGAGCTGACGAAGGTCTGAACCAGCAAACCTCAGCCAACAGGGCTTGTGGATCGGAAAACTGCAGATAAACGGGGAGCCACAGCGCGCCACTATCTGTTCTCAGGTGGATCTTGGAAAAGAATCAAGAGCGCGGAGTGTCCGCCAGTTGGGAATTGTGGGCTGAAAATCCCGTTAGGCCAGGAGTTCTCTGCAAAGACGGCGGAGCTGAGAACCGAGGAGAGCTGACCCGCAGCCCTTGGAAATGGCAGGAGAGCCAGAGAACCCAAGAAGAGTTCGGGTTCCGTCCAGTGTCCCGCCCGACGCGCCGTCGGAAGTTGGCGGCAGATCCCACCTCCGCCGAAAATCTGCTCAACGACAAACCCGCCTGGAAAAATGTGAAGATCTAAGGGCGCTCTGAATCCCGAGGGGCAGGGCCCCATCTGGCAAGTGGAAAGGACTCCAAGGTGCTGCGCAAGGCGGGCAGCCGTTCCGCGCAGGGGGACAGGACAAAGGAAGCTGCCGGCGGCGAGTGACGGAGGCGAATGGTCTTCCTGCGCGGAAAGGTGGGGCCCGTGGGGCCGCCGCGCGAGCAGGGGCAGAAGCTCCCGGCGCGCGGACTCGAGGGCTCGGGCTCGGCCCGGGGTCGCGTTCGCGTTCGCGTCCGGCTCGGCTCGCGGTCCGCGGGGCACCCGGCCCCGTCTTGGCCCCGTCTTGGCCCCGCCGGACCTTTGCTTCGGCGGACGATCAACCAGGCGGGTACGGAGACCCACGGTTGTTCGCCTCGACGGGACGAGCCGCGCGCGCAGGGTCCGGAGAAGGCGAGCAAAGGGGCCGAGCCGGTCGGGGCGACCGCGGCCTCCGGGCCTTTGTCCGGACCTGAGGCTGCCGCGAGCCGCGTCCTCCGCTGCGCGGGTTTCCCGAGAACAGCGTCCACCGCGCCCTTTCCGGGCGGCTCCGGGCCGACGGGCCTTCCGGAGGCGGACCCCGACTTCCGAGTGGACTTGGTCTCCCCTGAACCCGAGGGCTCCGGCTCCCATCCCGCCGCCACCCCCGCAGGTTCCCTGACCCGCGCCCAGGCCGCTCGGCTGCCCCGGCTCCTCTGCGGGAAGCCGCGGACTGACGCTCAAGCCCGCGAAGGCGAAGTCAGACCCCGGCGCGGGCCCCACGGGGACACCTGGCTCCTGTCCTCTCCGTAGCCGTAGTTTCTTTCTTTTCCATCTTTGCCGTCTCGCCCGAACCCGAACCCGAACCCGAACCCGAACCCGTCCCAACACGACCCGCCTGTATCAGCTTCAGCCCCCACCGGACCTGGAAAAGGCTTCGACTCCCGGATTGTTATGGCCTCGCAGTGGGTGACACGTCCCCACACACGCGCGTGCGACGAGCTCTTGATTCTTTCCCGGTTCTCTCTGCCGTTGGTGCCCGAGGGAGGTTCCGGAGCCAGGACGTGCGGCCCAGAGGTCGGCAGCCCGCGAGCCTCCCGCACGCAGCCCCGGCAGCTCCTCTCGACTAGACGTTGGCATGCTGCTGTGGTGCTTCGTTTTCTTGAAGAAAATGGCCTGGAACTCACAGAAATTAAGAAAACCGGAGTTCCAAGTAGCCCATGGAGGTATCTTGAATATTAATGTCAATAACTTGCTAACGTATATGATTTTTCTCGTGAGCACAGAATAATAATTTGCTGTAGGATCTAACTTTAAAAAATACCCATGAACTGGACAGTCAATCAGCACAACTCTTCCCACTGGGTGAGACGCACAGCTAGGAGCGTGCGGTTAGAGCAGCAGGTGTTTCTTTTCTTCACCTTGTGAGCGTAGAGATCCGGCAGGTCCTGAAGCCGGAGGTGTGACTCCCACCACAACGCATTCTCCTAGCGATGGGTGAGATGGCGCGCGCGAAGGTAAAACACAAAGTGTGGTTGCTGGGAATATGCTGCAACCATGCTGCGTGTTACTTACCCCAACAAACTGAAAACACAGATTCAGAGGGTGCACACACCCCGCGTTTCTTGTTGCATCATCCACAATAACCAAGTTATGGGAGCAGCCCAGACGGGTGCTGACGGATGGATGGATAAGAAGGTGTGGTATGTACACACGATGCAATATTACTCAGCCAGGAAAAGAATGACGTCTTGCCTTTTGCCATGACACAGATGGAGCCAGAGAGCATCGTGCTAAGTGAAACAAGTCAGAGAAAGACAAATGCCATGTGATCTCCCTTGTATGTGCAATTTTCAAAAAAAAAGGAGGAAAAAGAGACAAACCAAAAAACAGATTCAACTACAGAGAACACACTGATGGTCACCAGAGGGGAGGCAGGTGGGCAGGATGGGGGAAACGGGATGGGGATGAGGAAGGGCACTTGTCCTGATGAGCTCTGAGTGATGTACGCAAGTGTCAAATCACTGTATGTTCCCCCCAAAAATCACTCTATGTAGGTTAACCATATTGGAATTTAAAAGAAAGAAATATCACCAGAAGAAGAAGAAGGAGGAGGGGGAGGGGGAGGAGGAGGAGGAGGAGAAGAAGAAGAAGAAGAAGAAAAAGGAAAGAAAGGAAGAAGAGAGTGGTGGTCAATGAGAACATGCTGTGTCCCCCAGAGCACCCAAGAGCAGAGGGTGGACTCGCACATGCAGGCGAAGGTCTCCTACAAGCTGGACACACACAGGCAACCAAGATGAAACTGTACCAGACGCCTTTAGTGTGTACTACTTGTAGGTTAGCCCTACCTTTCTGAGACTGACCGTCAGCTAGAAAACCATTTCATCCCCAGGGCCCACATTCAATAATGACAGAAGCAAATGGAGGACTTACATGTCAGAGCTTCCAGCGCAAGCTGATACTAACGAACAAGAGGGCAAGGAAATGCTGGTTGGGGGGGTGGGTCGCAACAAAACGATGCACCGAAAAGCGTCAGCAATAGAATAGATACGGTTTGGGCACCTGAGTGGCTCAGTTGGTCAGGCATCTGCCTTCAGCTCAGATCACGATCTCAGGGTCCTGGGATCGAGTCCCACATTGGGCTCCCTGCTCAGCGGGGAGTCTGCTTCTCCCTCTGATCCTCCCCCACCGTGTTCTCTCTCTCTCTTGCAAAAATAAATAAATAATTTTTTTAAATGAATAGATGTGGTTTTAGAGACACCTGCCACAGGGTGCCCCACAGCAGAGTGTGACCCAAGACACTAATTCGCCCTCTATGCTCAGCATCGTCCAAGCTCTCAGAAGAGTCGTAGACCTAATTTTCATTTCCACATTTTAAGAAGGATCCTAGAAATACTATGTAAGGGCGTGTTTTAACAGGTTGACTGTCCCCAAGTTCTGGGCACCGTGGACTAGAGAGAGCATCTGTCTGACCCTCAAGCAGTGGAGGGGGTATCATCCTCCTGAAGGGCTGCCGGAGCAGCTCCGAGAGGCAGGCTGAGATTGTGCACGAACAAGCTTCTTGCAGCTACAGTCCGCTCTGCCTGCCGTCCTTTCCCCTCACCCGCTGAGGCGGGTTTCCAGCCTGCAGACACCAAAGAGGTCTTCTTCAAAGACCTTGAATGAACAATCTTTGGGTTCCAGCTTCTGGTGTGAGTCTGGGGCTGCTCAGTAAAATCTTCCTCGCTCTGGCTTGGGTTGGGGTAGCTCAGAGGGTGGGAAGGAGAGGGAATTGCTAGCCTACTGCCAGCGCCTCAATCATCTTCCCTGAAAGCACAGCAACAACCCCATCTGTGGGCACAGAATTCCCAGCTTGCCTCCCCATTCAGAGAAGTCTCTGGAGCACCCACAGCAGCTTATGAGAACAAGCCACTGATTCTTAATATATGTGAGCATCCAAGTATCTCCAGATCTTCGGAAGAAAATCAGCAACATAGAACCAGAGATGGAGTTCCACAAAAACAGCTCATCTTAGAGAAAACAGCCATGTACAAAACAACCGAAAATTAAATATCGTCTCAGAAAGAGTCAAGAAAATATTGCATGTCCATAATCTAAGAACAGGATGAAGAAATGTAAAATATGAGTGCTAAACTTAATGTCATGGAGAAGTTCGAGGCTAAGATCAAATGCGTCTTGCAGAATACGTATCGCAAAACAGAAAGATGAGAAATAAGCCAGAGAGACAGTCAGAAACAGGCCTCTGAGGAGTACAGTCTGAGCACTCAGGGCTTCAGGAAAAACAAAGAAGGGTGACTAATCATTAAGACATACCAGGAAAATTTCCCAGAGCAGAAAGAAGACGTGAGTCATGATGCTGCCCCCACTCCAGGCTGAAGAACTCAGGCTGTGACCAGCCACATGCAGGCCCGGCCAGTGGGAGTCCAGGGACACTTGGAAGAGGAACCCATTGGAAAGCCTGGTCAGGAAGAGACAAGATCACATGTGAGGGTCCGGAATCACACTGGCTTCAGACCCACAGCTGGAAGACAAACGGGCTGTCATGCAGTAAAATGGCAAGCTGCCCCCCTCCTCCGAGAACAAAAACAAAGAAAAGGAGAAAGAGAAACACATTTCAGCTCCGCCAAAGCCAAACAGAGCCCTCAGTCGAAACCACGCCAGATGGGAGCAGGGAGACCCCAGCAGGCTGTGGGTCACAGCACGTTACAGTCAGTGCCACATCCTGAGGGAAAGGGTGCAGGTCTGGCCTCACTGGGCACAGAAAAGAAGCAGGGTTCAAGCCACCAGGAATGGTGTCCTTGGAGGGAGGGGGAAGGGGACTCCGTGAGTGTCCGCGTGCCCGCCTGTGCGCTGCACTTGGGTCCGTCCTCACATCCAACCTGGTCTCCACACTGAACTTCCTATAAAAAGCTGACCCAGGGAGGATGCACTATACTCGAAGATGAGTCATAATCTGAAAGAAACCAGCACAGATTCACACACAAATAGAGTAAGGAAAAATACATAAAAGAAAAGGAAAGAAGAAAGTAAGACCAATAGCAGCAGAGGAGTGTGGCCATAAAGGGAGTGAAAACGGACCAAAGACATATGCTGGGACAAAAACTCTGCCCTTCCAACCTCAGAAAGACACACACAGCAAACCAGGTATTTTTAAAGGGAAATCAAGATGACTAGACTATAATGTGAAATACATTCCCAAAATGAAGTCTAACGTGCACTTTCTGACACTCAGTAATGCCCTGAAATGAACTCAACTTGGGTATTAAAATAAATAGGCTGTCAGGCTGAATCACAGAGCAAAACCCAGCATCCCGTGTGTGCAGGAACAGGCCAGAATGAGAGAGATTCAGAATGTGCGGGAACAGGGCTGACGCAGAGGGAACAGAGAGTCTGCGGGAACAGGGCTGATGCACAGGACTGTAGAGGGTGTGCAATGAAAAGATGGGCACAACCACACCAGATCCTGAAAAAGAGTTATCATGTAGAATTTTTAAATTAACATATAAAATATTATTTGTTTCAGGGGCTCAGGTCTGTGAATCATCACTCTTATCACAATTCACAGCACTCACCACAGTACAAACCTCCCCAATGTCCATCACCCAGCCACCCTGTCCCTAACCCCACCTCCAGCAACCCTCAGTGTGTTCCCTAGAGTTAAGAGTCTCCTGTGGTTTGTCTCAATCCCTGGTCCCATCCCGTTTCATTTTTCCCTCCCTTCCCCCTATGACACCCCTCCCTGCCACTCAAATTTCTCATATCAGAGAGATCATATGATAATTGCCTTTCTCTGATTGACTCATTTCGTTCAGCATAATACCCTCTAGTTACAGCCGCATCACTGCAAATGGCAAGATTTCTTTTGATGGCTGCATAGTATTCCATTGTGTATGTGTATCCACACACACACACGCACACACACACACACACACACACACACAAACACACCACATCTTCTTTATCCATTCATCTGTTGATGGACATCGAGGTTCTTTCCATAGTTTGGCTATCGAGGACATTGTTGCTATGAACATTGAGGTGCATGTGTCCCTTTGGATCACTACATTTGTATCATTGGGGTAAACACCCAGTAGTGTGATTGCTGGGTCATACGATAGCTCTATGTTCCACTTTTTGAGGAACCTCCATGCTGTTTCCCAAAGTGGCTGCACCAGCTTGCATTCCCGCCAACAGTGTAGGAGGCTCCCTTTTTCCCGCATCCTTGCCAGCATCTGTCATTTCCTGACTTGTTCATTTTAGCCATTCTGACTGGTGTGAAGTGGGATCTCATTGTGTTTTTTATTTGTGTTTCCCTGATGCCGAGTGCTGTGGAGCACTTTTTCATGGGTCTGCTGGCCATCTGGATATCTTCTTTGCAGAAATGTCTGTTCATGTCTTTTGACCATTTCTTGATTGGATTATTTGTTCTTTGGTTTCTGAGTTTGATAAATTCCTTATAGATTTTAGATACTAGCTCTTTATCTGATATGTCATTTACAAATATCTTTTCTCATTCTGTTGGTTGCCTTTTGGTTTTGTTGACTGTTTCCTTTGCTGTGCAAAAGCTTTTGATCTTGATGAAGTCCCAATAGTTCATTTTTGCCCTTGCTTCCCTTGCCTTTGGCAATGTTTCTAGGAAGAAGATGCTGAGGCTGAAGTCGAAGAGGTTGCTGCCTGTGTTCTCCTCAAGGATTTGGATGGATTCCTGTCTCACATTGAGGTCTTTCATCCATTTTGAGTCTATTTTTGTGTGTGGTGTAAGGAAATGGTCCAGTTTCATTCTTCTACTTGTGGCTGTCCAATTCTCCCAGCACCATTTGTTGAAGAGTGTTTTTTCTTTTTTTAAACTATGGACATCCTTTCCTGCTTTGTCAAATACTAGTTGACCATAGAGTTGAGGGTCCATTTCTGAGTTCTCTATTCTGTTCCATCGATCGATGTGTCTGTTTTTGTGCCAGTACCATACAGTCTTGAGGATTATAGCTTTGTAATAGAGCTTGAAGTCTGGATTTATGCTGTCAGGTTCAGTTTTCTTTTTCAACATTCCTCTGGTTATTGGGGGTCTTTTCTGGTTCCATATAAATTTTAAGGTTATTGGTTCCATTTCTTTGAAAACAGTTAATGGTATTTTGATAGGGATTGCATGAAATGTATAGATTGCTTTAGGTAACATAGATATTTTCACAATATTTGTTCTTTCAATCCATGAGCATGGAACATTTTTCCATTTCTTTGGGTCCTCCTCAATTTCTTTCATGAGTACTTTATACTTTTCTGAGTACAGATTCTTGACCTCTTCGGTTAGGTTTATTCCTAGATATCTTATGGTTCTGGGTGCCATTGTAAATGCGATTGCCTCCTTAATTTCTCTTTCTTCTGTCTTGTTGTTGGTGTATAGAAATGCAACTGATTTCTGTGCATTGATTTTTCCATCCTGACACTTTACTAAATTCCTGTATGGGTTGTAGCAGTTTTGGAGTGGAGTCTTTAGGGTTTTCCACATAAAATATTATATCATCTGCAAAGAGTGAGAGTTTGACTTCTTCTTCACTGGTTCACATGCCTTTTATTTCTTTCTGTTGTCTGATTGCTGAGGCTAGGACTTCTAGTACTATGTTGAATAGCAGTGGTGATAGTGGACATCCCTGCCGTGTTCCTGACCTTAGGGGAAAAGATCTCGGTTTTTCTCCATTGAGAATGATATTCGCTGTGGGTTTTTCATAGATGGCTTTGATGATATTGAGGTATATACTTTCTATCCCTACATTTTGAAGAGTTTTGTTCAAGAAAGCATGCTGCACTTTGTCAGATGCTTTTTCAGCATCCATTGAGAGTATTATATGGTTCTTGTCCTTTCCTTTATTAATGTATTATATCACATTGATTGATTTGTGGATGTTGAAGCACCCTTGCAGCCCAGAAATAAATCCCACTTGGTTGTGGTGAATAATCCCTTTAAAGTACTGTTGGATCCTATTGGCTAGTATTTTGGTGAGAATTTTTGCATCCACATTCATCAAAGATATTGGTCTCTAATTCTCCTTTCTGATGGGGTCTTTGTCTGGTTTAGGGATCAAGGTAATGCTGGCCTCATCAAATGATCATTTCCATTTTTTGGAACAGTTTCAGGAGAATAGTTGTTAATTCTTTAAATGTTTGGTAGAATTCCCCTGGAAAGCAGTCTGACCCTGGGGTCTTGTTTGTTGGGAAATTTTTGGTGACTGCTTCAATCTCCTTACTGGTTATGGGCCTGTTCAGGTTTTCTATTTCTTCCTGGTTCAGTTTTAGTAGTTTATACATCTCCAGGAATGCATCCATTTCTTCCAGATTGTCAAATTTGCTGGTGTATAGTTGCTCATAATATGTTCTTATAATTGTTTGTATTTCTTTGTTGTTGATTATGATCTCTCCTCTTTCATTCATGATTTTATTTATTTGGGTCCTTTCTCTTTTCGTTTTGATAAGTCTGGCCAGGGGTTTATCAATCTTATTAGTTCTTTCAAAGAACCAATTCATAGTTTCATTGATCTGTTCCACTGTTCTTTTGGTTTCTAGTTCATTGATATCTGATCTAATCTTTATTATTTATTTTCTCCTCCTGGGTTTATGCTTTCTTTGCTGTTCTTTCTCCGGCTCCCCTACACCTAAGGGAGCTGGAGAAAGAACAGCTGTGTATTTGAGATCTTTCTTGTTTCTTGAGAAAGCCTTGTATTACTATATACTATCCTCTCAGAACCACTGTTACTGTATCCCAAAGATTTTTAACAGTTGTGTTTTCATTATCATTTGTTTCCATGAAATTTTTAAATTCTTTAATTTCCTGGTTGACCCGTTCACTCTTTATTAGGATGCTCTTTAGCCTCTATGTATTTTAGTTCTTTCCAACTTTCTCCTTGTGATTGAGCTCTAGTTTCAAAGCATTGTGATCTGAAAATATGCAGGGAATGATCCCAATCTTTTGGTACCAGATGAGACCTGATTTGTGATCAGGATGTGATCTATTCTGGAGAATGTTCCATGTGCACTAGAGAAGACTATGTATTCTGTTGCTTTCAGATGGAATGTTCTGAATATATCTGTGATGTCTATCTGGTCCAGTAGGTCACTTAAGGCCTTTATTTCCTTGTTGATCTTTTGCTTAGATGATCTGTCCATTTCAGTGGGGGTGTGTGTGTGATAAAATCCCCTAGTATTATTGTATTATTGCTGATGTGTTTCTTTGATTTTATTATTAATTGGTTTATATAATTGGCTGCTTCCATGTTAGGGGCATAGATATTTAAAATTGTTAGATCCTCTCATTGGACAAAGTTTTAATTATGGTAGAGTGTCCTTCCTCGTCTCTTATTATAGTCTTTGGCTTAAGAGCTAATTTATCAGATGTAAGGCTTGCCAACACCACTTTCTTTTGATATCCATTAGCATAATAAATTGTTTTCCACCTCCTCACTTTAAATTTGGGGGTGTCTTTGGGTCTAAAATGAGTTTCTTGTAGTCAGTGTATCAATGGCTCTTGTTTTTTATCCATTCTGATACCCTGTGTCTTTTGATTGGGGCATTTAGCCCATTACATTCAGGGTAACTATTGAAAGATATGAATTTAGTGCCATTGTATTGCCTGTCAGGCGACTGTTACTGTATATAACCTCTCTTCCTTTCTGGTTTATTATTTTTAGGTTTTCTCTTTGCTTAGAGGACCCCTTTCAATATTTTCTGTAAGGTTGGTTTGGGGTTTGCAAATTCTTTCAGTTTTTGTTTGTCCTGGAAGCTTTTTATCTCTCCTTGTATTTTCAATGACAGCCTAGCTGGTTATAGTATTCCTGGCTGCATTTTTTTCTTGTTTAGTGCTCTGAATATATCATGGCAGTCCCTTCTGGCCTGCCAGGTCTCTGTGGCTAGGTCTGTTGCCAATCTAATATTTCTACCATTGTATGTTACAAACCTCTGGTCCCAAGCTGCTTTCAGGGTTTTCTCTTTGTCACTGAGACTTGTAAATTTTACTATTAGATGACGGAGTGTTGACTTAGTTTTATTGATTTTGAGGGGGGTTATCTGTGTCTCCAGCATTTTGATGCTTGTTCTCTTCCCCAAATTAGGGGATTTGCTATAATTTGCTCCAATATGCCTTCTGCCCCCTCCCCCTTTCTTCTTCTTCTGGGATCCCAATTATTCTAATATTGTTTCATCTTATGGTATCACTTATCTCACTAGTTCTCCCCTCTTGGCCCAGTAGTTGTTTGTCTCTCTTTTGCTCAGCTTCTGTATTCTCCCTCTCTTGGTCTTCTAGATCACCAATTCTCTCTTCTGCCTCATTTTTCCTAGCAGTAAAACCTTCTATTTTTGATTGCACCTCATTAATAGCTTTTTAAAAATTTCAACTTGGTTAGATTTTAGTCCTTTTATTTCTCCAAAAAGGGATTTTATTTGTCCAGAAAGGGATTCTCTAGTATCTTCTATGCTTTTTAGAAGCCCCCCTAACATCTTGATAATCGTCATTCTGAATTACCAATGTCCATATTGATTAGGTCTCTAGCTGTTGGTACTGGCTCTTACACCTTTTTTTTTTTTTTTGAGGTGAGTTTTTTCCATCTTGTCGTTTTATCCAGATAAGAATAGATGGATGAGAGAACAAAATACTAATGGATAGCAATGACCCCAGAAAAATATACACTAACCAAATCAGAAGAGACCTGAAAGTGGGGGGAGAAAAGAGGAGAAAACCAAACAAAGCATATATATATATATATATATATATATATATATATATCCACACACATACATACACACACACACATTTAGTTGGTGAACAGAACAGAGAACAGAGTGGCACACTTGATTTTTGTTGAATTTTGGTCTGTTAGAAGAAACTGCCTCCCAAAATTTTAAAGAAAGAAAAACTTACATGTATACAAAAAGTAAAGTTAAATACAACAAGGAGTTAGAATATGACTATAACAATGAAAATTTAAAAAGACTTTTTAAAAGGTATTGATAAGATAAAATATTTTTAAAGGTTCAAATAGGAAAGAGGAAAAATTTTTTAAAATAGTATAAGAGAAAAATAAAATTAAAAAAATTTACCTTTGAAAGACTAAAGAATCATGGGGGGAAAAAGCCAGGAATTCTCTGTGTTGCTTTCCCCCAACTCTGGAGTTCCACTGTTCTCATTGATCAGCAAACTTGGTCTTGGCTGGATGTTCTTGCTGATCTTCTGGTGGGGAGGGCCTGCTGCAGTGATTCTCAAATTTCTTTGCCGGAGGCGGAATTGTCCTGCCTTGCCAGGAGCCGGGCTAAGCGATCTGCGATCTGCTAGGGGTTGCATTCGGAGCTTTTGTTCCCTAAATGCTTTCCATTCCGCTTTGGAGGACGGGAATGAAAATGGTGGCCTCCCGATCTCTGGCCTGGAGGAGCCAAAGCTTGGGGACCCCCCTCAATGCACCCTTAGAGAGAAGGAGTCAGTCCCTCCCGTCTCCCTGGTCTCCGGCTGTGCTCCGAGTTCACCCGGCCTGTGACCGAGCGTGTCTATCTCTGGCATGCGGCCCTGTCTGGAGACTCCAAACCCAGCACATTCCTGCCGCAGGCTCCCGCGCCACTCATCCCGGAGTTAGGAAGATGAGTCTCCACAGATCTGCCACTTGTGGGGTCCCTGCTCGAAGGGCAATGGCCCCACCTCTGCCTCGGATCATGGTTTAAGGTGACCCCGATCTGAGAACCGACTCCTTGGCTCTGTCTCTGTGGCCGGCTCTCTGGCTGCGACACCGGCGAGCTCTGCCTCACTCAGGCACCCCCGATCCTCTGGTGACCCTGCGGGACAGAGACCACGCTGTCCCTGCGAGGGCTCCACCCCCACTTAGCCTCTGGAGTGATGTCCCTCCGTGGAGCCGACTTCTAGAAGTTTGGGTTCTGTGCTCCGCTGCTCCGCCGCGTGCCGGGAGCCACCCCGCTCCCATCACCTTGGAGTCACTTCTCCACACGTCCTACCTTCCAGAAAGTGGTTGATTTTCTGATCCCAGAATTGCTGCTCTTTTTCTCTTCGATCTCCTGTTGGGTGTGTCGGTGCTCGGAATGGTCTGATAACTGTCCAGCTGATCGCCTGCGAGCTGATGTCATCTCAGTCTGCTACTCCTCCGCCGTCTTGTTCCTCCCTTAGAATTTATTTTTAATTGGAGAGGTAAATAATTAAAATAGCCAGAGAAGAAGGCTCATGTTAGTAGAGTTATGTTGTTGTATGAATGACAAATCAGGGAATCAAAGAAAGCTCTGATATATACGAACTATCCAGGCATAACTATGATATGTTAGTATATACTGTAAATGTAACTATGACTTTTCAAATCATGAGGTAAAGGGTGAGTACATAAGGGTCTTATGACAACTAAACAGCTGTCAGAAAAATTAGGTTCACCCTACTTGTCAACTCACACTGCAATAAATTCCAGATAAATCAAAATTTAATTGGAGAGAATAAAAGCATGAAGTTAGTAAATGATAATATGAGTGATTAAAAAAACCAAGAGAAGTTCTTTCTAAATATGACAAAACTCCAAAAGATAAAAGATTAATTTCTTTACATAAATGTAGAATATATCTTCAGTCTAAAAAAACAGCATAAACACAATCCAATGACAAAATAACAATCTGGGTGTTCGTAACCTCTAATCACAGACAAAGGCTGGGTACCAGCAAATCAAGAAAGAAGACCACAGAGCCAATAGGAAACTGAGCAATAAGTTAAATAGACGTTTCAGAACAAAAGAAATACCTACATGGACCTTAAAGTTGGGAAAGCTCATGACAGCAGGAAATGCAAGCTGATGAGGACGGCAGTGGGGTCTGGGACTTGTAGAGAACCTCCCTCCCTCCTCTGTGAGCCCAGATTCAGAGGCATCTGTGGGTCCCTTTGAAGTGGGCGGTGGCCCCGCTGAGAGCAGGAGACACATGCTGTATCTAAGATCAGGCCTTCAGACCACTGTGGTGCCTCCTCTGCCCTTTTCTGGGGTGGGGCCAGGGCTGTGACGCAGCTGTGACCACAGAGACAGACAGACTCAGAGGACGCAGGGGCTTGAGTGACCCCGTGGAGCAGAGCTGCTGACCAGTGTAAACACAAGCCCTGCTTGAAAGAGAAAGAAGTAAGGTGCACGCGACGGTGTTTGCAGGAGGAGGCATTGCCGAGGCCCTCGACACATCTTGGCACATTCCTACAGTGGAAAACGACGCAGACACTTCTTCTTTTGGGGGGGGGGGGCAGGTAGCTGTATATTTGGTGACTCAGAAAGAAGAAAGCACATGTTATAGGAAGAAAGTGGCATGGGGGTCACTGAGCAGCACACTCTTTACAGATGGAAAGGGTACCAGACGCATGACTCCATTCACCATGCCCAGACTGCTCTGCTGGTCCGGGAAGGTGCTCTCCAGCTGGGGCACAGGGTGAGCAAAGGGCCTGCTTGTCATCACTGTTGAACTTTGTACCAGGCACATGAGTGACCTTTATGGAAAAACAAAGCAAGTAATTCTTACAAACAAAAAACAACACCCGCTCTGTCTTTTCTTTTCTTGAGACCCTCTTACAATGCTGCAGGGGAACTAGATACGTGTCAAACGAGAGCCACGAATGGATCAGGAGACAAGAAGCTGTGGGTCTTGCTTGAAGATGGAGGCCTATGGGGGCAGGGGCACAGGGCGAGGAGGGAGTCAGGGAGTGCGCACACTCCCAGGGCATGCCGGACCTCCAAGGGAAGACCCTGAAGAAAGAGAGATTGTTCAGGAACACAAGAAAGCATGAAGACAAAACAAAACAGAAACCCTCCAAACTTCCCATCAGTATCTTCAAGACAAGGATGCTCTTGTAGAACAAAAAAAACTTTCCTGAAAGTCAGGTTAAAAAGTTCAACAGAGGCTGGGACATAAAACTGAAGAAATTGCAAAGTAAAAAGAATGAAAGATTTTTTAAAAAAAGAAATGAAAGATAAAAATTCTGTCAGGCAAAGAGTTCTGACTCTCCACTAACAGGCCCTGAGGGAAAAGAATCAGATGAAAATCACACAAAGGAAGTTACTCAAGAAACAACACAAGAGTATTTCCCAAAGCTGAGGGTGACACTCTTGAATAAAAGAGCAACAGCAGGGATAAGTGCCTGTCCTTGGAACGGTGCTCCTCCAGCGGGAGGGGGCCGGAGCGGCCTGGAGCTCAAAGGAGATGCTGGCAGCAGCCCCAGCAGGAAGAGGAGGAAGGCCCAGGCCGACACTGGCAGGGAACCCTGGTGCTAACCTAGGGTCTAGGTCAAGTGCACAGATAAAGAATAATAAAATCAAAGATTTCGTGAGAGCTGCAGACTCAGAAAGTTTAGAGGAAGGTGGTTGAATTCTCACTAGTTATGGGGAGAGACCAGACTGGACTCTTCTCCCACGATCTAACCCTGAGTGGTGGGAACAGCGCGTATGAGACTAGGTCTGGGTCCTGGGAACCTTGGCCAGCGGGAGGGGTGCGGTGTGCCCTGCACCGGCCGGGGGCATGGGGAAGGGGGCGGCAGGCATCATGGATTCCTGTGAGAGGTCCTTGGCACTGCCTGATTTTCTTTAAATAAGTGCATATATTTCGACACATAGAACAAGCTTTCCAAATCCTTACCCAGGAGCACCCCAAGATACTCCATTTGTTTCTGGAAGATGTCAAATCTCCCCCGAGTAAGGAAGAGCTCCCACTGGCTGGGCGCTTTTGTCCTGGAGCTGCTCGGAGCACCCCCAGGCCCTGCTGATTTTGCTCACACAGTCCTGAGGCCGAAGGGCCCTGCCCATGCTCCATTGAACTGTCATATCTCCACCGACAGAAGACTTTGTGGACCCGGTGGGTCACCTGATTTTAACCCAAACAATGACAACTTGCTCAGCAAAATGAGGTTGGTTCTTCCGAGTAGTGGAGTGGAAAGACCTTGTGCTTTGGGACTTGGGACCTAGTCTGGAACTTTGTGCCTGGGAAGAGGGACCCTGTGTTGGGGGACAGAGCATGGGCTTGGGCCTAGGAAAAGACGCCAACCAGGTTCTGCCGCTTACTGGCTACAGAGCTGTGGGCGAGGGGCCGGCAGGAATGTCGGTCTCGTGGTAGGGAGAACTGACGGTCTCACCTGCGGGGACCTGCTCACGGAAAGCCAAGTGGTCTCGCCCCGCGGAGACCGGCACGGAGCCCGCACGCACGGAGAACCCAGAGGCCTCGCCGGACGGAGACCCGCACGGAGCCCGCACGCACCGTCAGCGAAGGCTCAGCTCCGCGCGGCTGCCGCGCCCGCAGGCTGCGACACGACCTCTGTGACCGGGCGCTCAGGTGGAGGACACCTGATTCTGCTGCTCTTGAGAACAGCGACGCGTTCTTGGGAAAGTCCTTAAATCCAGCAAGTCTTTGTCGTTAAGGTAAATTTGCATTTTATTTTTCAACACAACCCAAGTAATTTGGATTATTTTAGACGAAGCGAACGGTGAGCCCAGGGCGACGGTCGCACTCGCCCGCAGCCCGCGCCGCATCAGCGGTGGGACCCCGGGGCGGCTGTGTCTCAGAGGTCGCCGCGCCCTGGCTGAAGCCTCAGCCTCGCTGCTCGCTTACAAGAGCATCTGTAAAATGGGCCGAAGATCGTTTGAGTCCCGCGAAGGGATCCGAGGGCGGCCAGCTGTCTCAGTCCGCCCAGGCCTGCGGGGTGTCCTCTGCCGGGAGCGCGGAGTAGCCACGGGCAGCGCCGCCGGCTGGACCCCGGCCACCTGCAGGCAGGGAAGGCTGGCCGGCGTGGCCTTGGGGAGGGCTCCGCTAGCGAGCCTTCCCTACTTCTCGCAAGTTATTTATTGATTTATATTTGTTTATGAAGAACAACCGATTCGGGGTGCCTCGTGAAGGCAAGGGAGGACCGGCCCGAAGCAGGGAGCGCGTCGATCCCGGCGGCACTCCGGGGAGAAGGGATCTTAGGGGCGGGAGCTGCAGCAGGCGTGGGGCCCAGACGCTGGCCCTGCAGGCTGCCTGGGGTTCGCGGCTGCTCTAAGGCCTTCGGGTTGAGCTGCAGAAAGGGTTCACTCTCGAGCCCCAGATTCCCTTCCTGCACCGGGTTGTGCGAGGACAGCCTGCAGCTCCCCGCGCCGGCCCGGCTCAGAAGCGCCCCGCTCCCGGGCGGCCTCCGCGGTGGTGCCCCCGGCGCCCGCTTCGCCATGTCAGGGCTCCCGCGCCACCGCCTGAGAAAGGGCAGACGAAGCCCCCACTCATCCTTCTAAACCAGGGCCCGTCGAGGGCCGGCCTAGGGCTGGATCGACTCTCCAGCGTCCAAGACACTGGGACTCAGCAGGAGAGAGCGGAATGTCTGACAAGTCACTTTTGAAGACCATTGAAAGAAGTTTTGTTTGGAAGAAGGAGATTGTGACGGAGGACACAGTCCGCCCCGCTATCCTCCTTGGGCACTTACATCTCAAAGGAGGACATCTGCGTTGACGAAGAGTATCAGGAGCTTCAGCCCCTCACAGGGTACACACTGCAGGTGGGTGCTCCCAAAATGCAGTCCCGGGAGAACACTTTGTCCTGGTTTGCCCCCAGGAATGCTCCAGTTTTCACACCCAAGTCCCACGTCCTGAGGGTCCCCCTTGGTCCCTGGCAGACTGGGACTGGTGGTCACCCACTCCTGGAGTGCGACAGAAATCCGAACTCCAGGCCTCCCTGCACCTGCGGGCTCAGAACCTCAGGGCTGGGCCCCGCTGGTTGCTTTAATCTGGCCCTCCAGGATGTCGCAGTGCAGTGGCATAGAGAAGCTATTTCAGGAGGCTCCAGGGTCCAGGCTCCTCTGGGTGGGGCCGCTCTGTAACTCAGCTGCTGGAGAAAATGTGGAACGCTGCCCTCAGCAACTGGTCCACCCCCAGCCCTGTCCGCCTGACCCCAGCCGAAGGGAGTGGTCCATGCTGGGGCTCGGCTGGGATCTGCCAAGACTCAGGAGGCCGGTTTTGCCTGAGCTGCTCTGGGGCCACCTTCACAGCTTCTCTGCTCACTCAGGGACATTGTCATTATCCCCAGCAGGTGGCACAGGCTAATGGGCCTTTGCCATTGCCTCGGCGCCCACGTGTAACACAATGCTCAGATTCGGCCACCAGCAGTGATGGAGACAAGCCTGTAGTGGGCATCACTGGGACTTGAGTGCAGGGCTGTGTAATTAAAAATACTCTCTCTGGCTCCAGTCACACTGACACTGGTAATCATAATTTTTTTTTTTTTGAGGAAAAAAAAAATAGGAGGATATTCCGATGTTCAGCACCTGTTTGCTCAATCACATTTTCAGATTTACTTGTGGGTGATACGCGGGTGCTGCCCAGTTGGTAACAATTCTCTGAAATGCCTTGACTGGGACAGAAAAGAAAATAAGGTGCTTTGGGGATGTGTATGTGACCAAAAACGCAATCTCTCTCTTTTTTTCAATTGAGGGGAGTTGCCGTACAATGTTACATCAACTTCAGGTGTACAACGTATGGATTCAACAGTTGTCCACTACACAATACCACGGTTAGCACGGTCACCACACAAGGTCATGCAACATTATCGGCTGCATTCCCTGTGCCGTCATGTCCATCTCCCCGACTGACTTATCCCTGGAGGTTTGTGCCCCTTAACGCCCTTCAGCTCTTTCGCCCAACCCCCACCCCTCTCCCCTCTGGCAACTGCAGCCTTGTTCTTTGTATTTCTGAGTCTGTTTCTATTCTGTTTGGTTTCTCAGACCCCACATATAGGTGAGGTCATAGGCTATCGGTCTCCATCTGACTGAGTTCCCTTTGGCAACACTTGTTATTTCTTGTCTTTTTGACATTAGCCATCGAACAAGTGCAAGGTGATGTATCATTGTGCTTTTGATTTGTACCTCCCTTATAATGTTGTATTTCCTTTCTTAAAAGTTTCTATTTATTTGAGAGAGAGCACGAGTTCACAAGCTGGGGAGTAGCAGCCAGAAGGAGAGGGAGGAAGCAGGTTCCCTGCAGAGCAAGGAGCCTGATGTGGGACTCGATCCCAGGACCCTGAGATCGTGTCCTGAGCCAAAGTGAGATGCTTAACTGACTAAGCCACTTATGCTCTGATGCTTTTTATTTCTTAAGGAGAAAATTTGAAACAAAGTAAAGACTCTGTCCCTATAAATTTTTTTACATCCCCATTAGTTCGCAGGTGTCTTGACAAAAAATGCACATAGTATAGGTTATCTCCGGTTACCTGAGAAATTGCCCCATGTGATACGGACCCCCCTCTCCTGTCTTCACAATCAAGCACATGGTAGGGCGGCACAGGCTGTGTATGGAGGGCATCTCGGACGGAGTCTCCCAGCCGGCCCCTGCTGAGACGTGCCGGAGAGCTGACCGGAAACCAAGGGCAGGAGTGCGTGGAGCGCGTCAGTCTCCACGGTGTGAACTCTGCAAGGCGGGAAGAGAAGCAAGTGACCGTCTCGTGTAGCGTTTCCACCACGTAACGAGTGTCGAGAGTGAGGTTTTGTAAGCTTTGCAAGCCTGTGTAATTCAATTTTTAATAATTGTTCAGTAATCAGCTGACAAAACTCCTGAAAATGTACTGGTTGGGTCCTGTGGGCTGGTCCCCTCCCGCACTCCGGCGGCTCAGTACCTGATCGAGGGTCCCGAAATCAATTCCAAATCAAACAAACAAGGGGAGTTTTAGCGAAGCTAGAATAGAATATAAAATTTTAGGACACGTTATATCTAGTCAGGATAGGTATTATCTCATAAAATTTGTGAGAGTCTATCAGGTCATGACCTGAAATGTATTCACGTCTGTGGGTCCTTACTAAGAAGTCTGAGCAGTTCTTGGAATCGGGACCACCAGCTGCGCTTCTGTGGGTTTCAGTGACGGGCGCCGCCCCACCCACGGGTCCGGCTGTAACCTTAGGAGGGTGGCGCTCTGGAGCAAGGAGCTTGGGAATGTCTGCCTGCCCTCCCGGGGCGCTCTGCGGGGGATGTGGGGGGGCCCTTCCCTGGTGCACTGGGTCGGCTGCGGTCAAACGCCCTGGCGGTGTTTGCGAGCGTGCGAGCGAGGACGCCGAGGGCAGAGGGCAGAGGGCACCGTTTCCTCAGGTGCGACTGATAAACAAGAGGTCACGCCCTTCCTGTGGGGAGCCAGCAACCAGCCCCCCCCAGGAGAGGATGTCGCCCACGTGAGGCTGCTGCAGGAGAGACAGTCACCGAGTTGGTGTCTCCTGCCGTATTGTCCTTCCTTCGGGGTTTTCTTCTGTGCAGAGGACCGCAGATTCACACGCACATGAGGAGTAACGCGAAGATCCTGGGGCTGGCCACCGTTCCCTCCACTGGCCACATCTTGGGGGACTGTGTGCCCGTATCCAAGATCCCAGCCAAGACAGCCTCCAGCCGATCCCAGCGACGCAGACGGCGCGCTCTGCGTGCTCCGATCTGTGCAACTCAGTCACGCCTAGATTCCCGAGGCCACCGGCGCTGCCAAGACACAGACCATTTCCATCCACAGGGTCCCCCTGCCCCCTTCCCCGACCCCTGACAGCCCCTGTCCGCTCTCCCCCTCCGCAGAGTGTCACTCCGAAGTGCTGTATAAAAGGAGTCAGGGGCACGTGTGACAGGCTGTCCTCATTCACGTGAGCAGGTTTTTCCTCTTTGTTGTTGAGTGGAGTTTGGACCCCTCGGCTGTGCAAGGACAGGCTGGAGGCTGTTTCTGGGTTTGCAGATGTCTCACAGGCTCAGGGAGCCCTGGTGGCTTTGTCTTTACAGAGGAACGTGGGCCCTTGGTCACCCTGGGCACCAGAGGCCACACTCAGCACTGGCTCCAAGCACCGCTGGGAGGACAGAGGGGTGGGGGCCTGTGGCAGCGAGCAAGGGGAGGGCTCAGGGGGATGGGGAGCTCTCGACACCTGGGGCTCAGCGCCTTCGCAGCATCCTCCAGCTGGGGAGGAAGGAGGCCCACCCTTCCGGGGGTGGGGGAGGAGGGGGGGATGAAAAAGCCACTAGGAGCCCCGGTGTGGGGAGGGGGGCTGGCGGAGTCCGGTCTGATCGCGCTGGTCCTGTCCCCACTTCACAAAGACACTTAGAAGTAACCTGGGGCAACTGTTATGTCCATATCAGAGTGTCTGGAAGAGTTGAAAATGAGCGGAACGTCACAGCCCACGCGTGGGGTCCAGCTGTGTCAGTCCCTCACTTTTCATGCTCGAAGGTGCAGGAGATGTACCCACACCCGCGCGTCCTGTGTTTGCTCCCGAGCCCCCAGCCTTGTCTTTCTTCCTCTCTGTGGTCACCGGCCCCGTAACACGCACTCTGGCAGATTTCCTTCTCAGTGGCCGCCACCATCCACTGCCCTGGTGCCGCCCACACCCTGAGGCCGTGGGGAGTGCGGCTCCCACATCCCAGGAGGGCTTTCCGGAATGAGGGGAGGCACTTTCCCGCTGAGAAGAGGCCCTGCTCCCTGGACCTTCTCTTCTGTTTCTCTGCTTTGCGGGTCCACACTGAGCCGAGCGCAGGCACGGAAACTGTGTGGGTGACTCAAGGCCCTGGGGTGAGGGGTGTGTGGTGTTTCTCCCATGTTCCCACAGCGCCCAGCAGCTTCCAGAGGCACGCTGGCGCTCACTAAAGGCTGAATAAACGAATTGCTAAACAGAGTTACACGTTCCAATTCTAGGGCCACTGTGTGGGATTGTATGTAAATACTAATAAAACCTTGACAGGAGCAGAGAAATAAAAATACTTGTTATAATGATGGGCACACATGTATATTTTGCCCTTTTATTTTTTAAAGACTTAATTACTCAATCTATTTATTTATTTATTTATTTATTTCAGAGGGACTCTGAAGCAGACTCCTCACCGAGCACCAAGCCCAGTGCGGGGCTAGTCCTCATCACTGCAGGATCACAACCAGCTGAAACCCAGAGTCGGTGCCCAACTGACAGAGCCACCCATGTGCCCCCATTTTGGCCCCTTTAAAGTCTTTCCTATTACGCTGGGTCTCTGAATCTAATGTCTTACAAAAGGACCAGCTCTTCCTGGGCACTGACACCCTCAGTTTGCCTGACGGGACCATGTGGGCAAAAGGTTGAGACTTGCTGCTTGCTCTGGGTCTCCAGTGCTGGTTCCCTGGAGGACATGTCTGTGGGTCAGACGAATTTTCCAGAGCCCTAGGATTTTTCTCCTTTGGAGTTTGTGCCATGATCCTGCTAAGTTTTGAGAGTCAGAACAGTCTTGACAGCAAATCCCCATCCCAAATGGTGTAAATCAGGAACCCTTTTCCTTTGAGCTTTTTCTGGGACAGAGTTGGGTTAGGGTTGGGGTTTGGGATTGAGGGAGGGTTTTTTTTTTTTTTTTTTCCTTACAGAGAGAGAGGGAGAGAGAGAGAGGCAGAAGGAGAGGGAGAGAGAGAATCTTGAGCAGGTTCCACAGTGGATGCAGAGCTCAAGTGAGGGCTTGATCTCACAACCCTGAGATCATGACCTGAGTCGAAATCAAGAGTTGGACGCTGCAGCGACTAAGCCACCCAGGTGCCCCTTGATGGAGATTTTAAAAGGAAAAAAAATACATATATTCCTACCAAAGCTAAGAAGATAAAATTTGGAGTCTAATTAATTGCTAACTTCAGGGTTCTCTTCAAAAAGTACCCTGATATTTGGCCAATTCTGGTCAAAAATAGTAAGTTAGGTCTTATTGCATTAAAAAAAACAGTTATTTTGAGCAAATATTCTTCATAATAAGCAATCAAGACATTACACAAATCTCTTCAAAGAGTAAATCTGTTAGAATCTGCGATTATATTTTATTACTCAAATTGACAGATGATCGATATTAACGATGACTAATATTGCATCGACATTAATCAAATAGCATCTCAAGTAAAGTTTATTTTTTAAGGCTTTGTTGAATTCCACTTAATGAACTCAGTGTTACACTGCAGTGTTGGAACGCTTCCACGGGTCCCCCGGGGCTCATCCTGGCTGCTGTTCCCTTCATTCCGTCCCGTCTCCCCCATCCCTCACCACCTCCCCTCTGCTGACCATCAGTGTGTTCTCTGTAGTTAAGAGTCTGTTTCTTGGTTTGTCTCTCTCTCTTTTTTCCCCTTTTCTCATTTGTTTTGTGTCTTATATTCCACACGTGAGTGAAATTATATGGTATGTATGTTTCTCTGATTGACTTATTTTGCTAAGCATGTTGCCCTCTACCTCCATCCATGTTGTTGCACATGGCGAGATTTCATTATTTTTTACAGGTAAATGATATTCCACTATACATGTACACCACGTCTTCTTTATCCATTTATTTATCAATGGACACTTGGGCTATTTCTAGATCTTGGCTAAGGTAAATAATGCTGCTATGGGGCTCATGGGTGGCTCAGTCGTTAAGTGTCTGCCTTCAGCTCAGGTCATGATCGCAGGGTCCTGGGATCGAGCCCCGCTTCGGGCTCTCTGCTCTGTGGGAACCTGCTTCCTCCTGCTGCTTGTGTTCCCTCTCTCACTGTGTCTTTGTCAAATAAATGAATAAAATCTTTTAAAAAATTACTTTAAAATAATGTTGCTATAAACATCGGGCGGCGTGAGTTCCCTTGAAGTAGAATTCAGTATGCTCTGATAAATATCCAGTAGTGTAATTGCTGGGTCCTGGGGTAGTTCTAACTGCACCTTCTTGAGGACTCTCCGAGGTGTTTTCCACCGTGGCTGCACCCGAGTGACTCTCTCCTCTTTCTCCACACCCTTGACAACTGCTGTCTTGTGTTGTCGGTTTTACCACATACACTTCACTGAGGATTTTATTGGTCAGGACACTGGGCTATGTGGATTCCTTAGTCGGTTTGGCTTTACCCAATAAGTGGGAAGTTCGTTTCTCGCTTTTGTATCTTTCACTTTCACGGCTGCAGATCCCGGCGGCCCTCCAGCGTGACTCAGGGATCCCGGCCACTTCCCTCTTATCTCTGGGTTTCAAAAGGCGTCTTCAATTGCCACAGCAGGAGGAGAGACTGGAAAATATCCCACCTGCTTTTCTCCGCTTCCAGCCAGATAGATGTCCCCTCCTTCCGGTTTCCAGGTGCACAGTTCCTTGCCTCGCTGTGATGAGGGCAGGTGGGGTGGCCTTCGTGCTCCCCAAGGGCTGGTGGTGTGCGCAGTCCGGCCTACTGGTGCCTCCTCAGGGTGGACAGACCAAGTGTCCACGCTTGGCCCACTTGCTCTAGGAGCACTAGGCCTGCTTTCTACTAGCCACACACGGTCTGGGCTCTAAGCATCCAGAAGGAATCTTAGTGTAGATGTGTCCACTGTCTGGCTTCTGCCCTCTTTGTGGCCCAAGCAACTAATATTGAGAAATGCTCTTCAAAGGTGTGTCAGGGCTCGTCCGTCTAGACTATCGGAAAGCCCTCGCTCCTGGAGGCTCCGGCCTCGAGAGCTGCACTCCGTGACTCCCGAGAGCCTGAGCAGACCTTACCCGAGAGTTATGGATTAACGGTATGTCCCTGAGTTCTCCATGAGGCAGCGGGAGAAGCCAGTACATCTAGTCCACAAGTGTTAGTGGAGCTTCCACTGTCCACCTGCCGCTGCCATGAGCATGTCCACAAAGGTCCGTCCCTGAGATTGGAACCCTCCTTCCCTAACGTGCTGAATATCCCCAGGAAAAAAAAATCCATATTGCTTAGTTGGCTATGTTGTTCCAGAAAAACGAATATACTTCCATTTATAAGATAATATAACTGATATGAAATACCGCATTTCCATATGTTCTTTTTCACCTTGACTACCAGGAAACTCGGAGTGGAGCTTTACACTTGTGGTTGTGGCCGTTTCCACTTGACATTTGACACAAGAGCTTCTTCCTTCAGTGCTTTCTTTGCCCCTTTAAAAATCATTCTGTTATATACTGGTCATTTATTTTATGTCACTTCAAATGCTTTGAAAGTATTTTGGTCAAATATGAATAATAGATGATGTAATTATGATGTCTTAGCAATTCATAAATATCTACTTATTGATAGATTGATACTTTTCAAGAAATATTTTTGGGGGAATTGCAGAAGAGGATTCTGTCAAAGGGAGAAAGTGTAACTGTGTTATAAACAAAGGAGATTATAGGTACTTTCAACAAAACCCTCATCTTTTCCTTTAATCCCCCAATGTTTTCCTGTTTCTTTCTTTCTTTTTTTTTTTTTTTAAAGATTTTATTTATTTATTTGACAGAGAGAGATCACAAGTAGGCAGAGAGGCAGGCAGAGAGAGAGGAGGAAGCAGGCTCCCTGCTGAGCAGAGAGCCTGATGCGGGACTCGATCCCAGGACCCTGAGATCATGACCTGAGCCGAAGGCAGCGGCTTAACCCACTGAGCCACCCAGGCGCCCCCTCTTTCTTTTTTTTTTTTTGAAGTAGGCTCCACACCCAATGTGGGGCTCAAACTCACAACCCCAAGATCAAGACTCTTACCCACCACCGACTGAGCCAGCCAGGTGCCCCTGTCTTCCTGTTCCTTTCCATCAAAACTCTAAAAGAACAGATTTTAATTTAGAAAATTAATGATCACTTCCTTTGTGCAGAGCATTTTTGAGAAGACATGGTACCGCACATTTCTTTGGAGGTTGAGTTTTGTTGAGGGAGGAATTCTAGAAGTATGCTGTGTGGATCTCTGTGTTGAGAGGGAAAGAAAAGTACATACTCAGGGACATGATGCCTCACTGATGTGTGGAACCCCTGAATCTCCACAAAGTCACTCACATCCTCTAAGCACATGTGTCTTAGAGTGCGTATGTCTCACCAAAGCCTCCAATGAGCCGCCGGCTTCTTGCTCATCTAGTGAGACTAAAATGATGTCATCAACTGAACCAAATCAACATTCTTTTCTAATTGTTAAAAAGACTTTATTTATTTATTTGACAGAGAGAGAGAGACAGACAGACAGACAGACAGCAAGAGAGGAAGCACAAGCAGGGGGAGAAACAGGCTCTCCACAGAGCAGGGAGCCCAACACAGGGCTCGATCCCAGGACCCTGGGGTCATGACCTGAGCCAAAGGCAGACACTTGACTGAGCCACCCAGGTGCACCCACTTTTTAAAAAAATATTTTATTTATTTACTCATTTGAAAGAGAGAGAGAGAGAGGGAGAGAACAATCAGGCAGAGAGGCAGACAGAGGCAGAGGGAGAAGCAGACTGACTCCCTGTGGAGCAGAGAGCCCGACGTGGATCTCCATTCTGGGACTCTGGGATCGTGACCAGAGCTGAAGGCAGACGGTTAACCAACTAGGCAATTCTTCAGGCAATTCTGAAGCCTGTTCAGATGGTCCAGGTGTCCTTGGACTACACTGTAACAGAGGGCAGGAAAGCCTCCCAGTGGGGCAGGTTATGGGTTAGTCTACACCATGTGATGTAAATTGCTTCAGATTCTCCTTCTTGAGGGTGGTGAAGCGTGGACATCTTGGGTCCATGGCCACACACCCTGGCCAGAGGCTGAGGTGGCACAGCGGCCACCGCTAGGACAGCTGCGAGGCTGAGCTGCTCTACTGTCACCACCCAGAACACATCTGATATCAGAGGGGGAGCTGGCCAATTAAATAGCCCGTGAGGTCTTTAAGGGCAGTCTTGGTCTGTTTCCCCAGGATGTGTTATTGTTCTTATTTTCCATCCTAGCACCCGGCTTGGCCCTCCGTCCTGGGATGACTCTTCACCCCCACACCAAGGAACCGATGTGAGCTTTCTGACCACCGTCACCTACGTGTGTCAGTTATACCTTCCGTGCCAGAGGAAATCAGTGGTAACTGGTGGGGGGGAGGCGTGTTCACTGTGAGTCCTGCTGGGGCCCGGGCTGCACTCATTCCCTGGACCCCACTAATCTTTTTCTACACATTGGGTCCCTGCGTCTCATGACTTGAAGCCCAGTCGTGTTTGAAATGTCTAGGTAAATGGCCACAGGTGCCTTTGCTGGGCAGAGGTGTCCTAGGGGAACCCTCACCATGCATACCTGTTGCCAGCTCCTCTCCCCCACTTGGTGGGCTCTGGGCATGAAAACAGGCTCACATCTGAAAACTGGGCAAGGGACTGTGATGTCTTATTGGGCACATTTCTTCAGCTACTGATACCTGTCTTTGATTGCTTTTGGCTGTACGGATGGAACCACCTCTTACCGGCTGGCAACTGCCTTGCTTCCGACAGCATGTCCGGTGGACCGTCTCGGCGGCCCTGTGCAGTTCGCAGCGCCCCAGCTGCCCCTCCAGTCCTGCGGCTCAGTACGTGATAGCACCTGGCTTGCTTCTGATGGTGAAACCTCACTGCTTGGCCTCTAGTATGTCACTATCTGATCACCGGCATGGCTATCTCGAGCCCAGTGCCGGCATCTGTACCCTCAGGTCAGGCCCACAATGGCCACCTGCTGCGGAGACTCTCACTCAGTCCTCACCACTTTTGTCGTGAAGTGCCCTCCAGGCTTTCCAGGAGACCTAGCTCGCAGCTAGCTTTCCCGCTCATAGGAGTGTATTTACTCTCCCGAGCTGCTTCTCTGAGCATGGCAGTGCTTTAACCTGCTGTCTGCCACGACCGTGGCATCCCCACTTAGTGCGGGATATCACTTGTTCCGAGCTTCCGAAGGCCATGCCAGAGGCGTGGGGGTACTTGCCAAGTGCCAAATTCTCTCCCATAATTGAATGACCCCTAACCTGATCTACCTTTTTGTTCTCCCTGCCCAAATCCAACGTTCTCTGGATCTGGGTTTGGGTTTATTTCCTCCAGCCCTTTGCGCACACGTCCCCTTGGTTGTGAGGCTCCTTTGCAGACAAGACCTTCTTCCTTTGTCTGATCCGGCCCGTCTCCAGTGGGGAGATGGTGACGCGGTGGAGGTGTGGGGCTGGAGGCCCCCGGCGCACCACCGTCCTGCACAGGTCTCTGCAGTCACCAGCAAACACAGAGGGAGCATTTGTCTGGAACACGAGAGGTGGGACGCCTCTCCGGTCCTGAAGATCTAGGGATGTCTGGGATTCAGGATTTTGGGTACATTAATCTAGACGACGCTCTTCCAAGCCTCCGGGTCTCCCTCCTTCCCCCGTGCCCCTGCCCCGGTCCCACTGCATTCCGCTGCCCCGCTACCCCCCCAGCCCTCCCATTTGGCTTCCTTCTATCCTGGGCCCCTCGCCCCACGGGGTTCCCCCCATCTTCGCTCCCCTCCCCCCTCATTTCCTCCATTCCCGCTTCTGGTTCCTCCACCTCCTCCACCTCCTCGCCCCGCCCCGCCCCCCACCGGGTCCCCCACCGGGGTCTCCCCATCCCGAGCCCCTCCCGCCCGCTTTCCCCCATCCCCCCTCCTGGCTCCCCCACCCCCACCCCCGACCCCCACCCCCAGCCAGGTCCCCACCATCCCCTCTCCCGGTTCCCCCACTCCCGTGTCCTCGGGCCTCCCCCGCACCCGGTTCTCCATCCCTTCTCTCGCCTCCCCGCGCCGTTCTTCCCCATTCCGCATCCCCCCACCGCCCGTCCCTTCCGAGCCCTCCCGAGACCGACTCCGCCCCTCCCCGAGCCTCGGCCAATGTGGAGCTGGCGCTGTTCCGCGGGCGGAGCCGTCTCGCTCCCGCCTCCTAGGCCTCAGCCAACGGGCAGCTGGAGCCGCGAGGCGGGCGGAACCGTAGCGCCCCGCCTCTCGGGAGCCGTGGCCAATGGGGAGCCGGGGCAGGCCGGTGGGCGGGGCGGGGCAGGCCGGTGGGCGGGGCGGGACGGCGGTGGCGCGCGGGGTCTGGCGCAGAGCGCTGGGACTGCGCCGCGGCTCGGGCTGCGGCTGCTCCGCGGGGCTCGGCGCGAGGATCCGGGCGAGGCCCGCGGGCTCCCGGGCGGGCGACGCAGCATGGCGGTGGAGGAGGAGGGGCTGCGGGTCTTCCAGAGCGTGAAGATCAAGATCGGTGAGCGCCGCGCGCCCCCTCCCCGGCGGCGGGCCGGGCAGCGCGAACGCGGGTGCGGGGCGGTGCGGGGCGGTGCGGGGCGGTGCGGGACGCGGCGGTGCGGGGCGGGAGCCTGCGGGCGTGCGTGTCCGCGGGCGGCTGGGCGGACCGCGGGGTCGCGTCTCCGCGCCGCGGCTGCCCCCGGACGGTTCCCTCCACGCGTGCCCCGGGGGCGTGGGCCCGGCTCCGGCTGCGGGCGGTGCGGGGCGCGCGGCCCCGGGGGCGGCTGTGCGTGTTCGCGGCTGTGCGTGCGCGGCCCGCGGCGGATGTGCGCTGCGCGCCCGGCCCCAGCTCCTCGCGCGGGGAGGCGGGGAGCGCCCCGGCCCCCTCCGCTGAGACCCGGCCGGAGGGGCTCAGGGCCACCGGCGCCCGCCGTGCAGGCCGCGTCGCCGTCCGGGCCTGGGGAGGGCGTGAAATGCGGGTTCCGGGGCGGGCTGGAGGCTCGTCCGCACTTGCTGGGGCCGTCCGGAGAGGCCCGCGTCTGCCCGCCGCTGTTGGTCTCCGGAGGGCGGTGGGCAAGTGCTTTGCCTCCTAAAAACGAGGTCCTTGTCCGGAGTGACTGTCACACAGCGATGCGGTAAACGTCCCGGGAGAGAGAACAGCCTTCGGCGGACCCGCAGTGCTGCCCGGCCTCGGGGTCCCCTCGCGTCCGCGGTCCCTGCTCTCCCCCACGTGAAAAGGGGCCGCTGGGAACAGAGCCAGGCACCCAGGGACTGTCCGTTGTTGATGACATTTGATGCTGCCGGAGGAATTCCAGCCGCCCCAATCCGCGTGTCGTTTCCTGTCCGCTTTATTTTGGTTCGGGGATCGTCGCTGAGACACTGTGGATACTTGGCCGAGAAGCACCCGGGACTGGATGTAGCAGATCTTCAGGCTCGAGTCTGCCTGCAGCCGATTTCTCGTGTTCACTTGGGTGAAATCTGCTGTCACTTTCATACTGAGAGATTCCACCCGCCAAGCCGCTGAAGCGGGGGCAGGAACACTGCCTCTGCCATGTCCTCCGGCTCAGAGCCCTCACTCAGCGCCCGGGAGTGTGAGGGACATCACCCCCGAGGGTTCCAGGTGCTTCCTGGATCAAGGGAGCAGGACGGGAACCTTGGCGTGGGGGTCTGGTTGTGGAGGAGTGTGCCAGGCTTTCTGCGTACAGCAGGCAGGAGTGGGTCTGAGGACCTTGTGGTTCAGGCCAGGCACTGCCATTCTGACACTCAATTCCAGGAGAGTTCTGGAACAGTAGTGTTCATTTCTTTCCAGAATGGTACAGTACAGGAAGCAGGGGAGTGAGGAGATCCCCAGAGATGCGGGAGAGCAGCCCCACTGGCCTTGTCTGTGGATGGGTTCTGGATCTGAAAGAGAGGGGCCTTGTGTGGAAGGAAGAGGGTTTGGAGACACCGCTTGGTTAGGCTTTCTGTGTTTTGTGTTCCACTTTCTGTGAGGGAGAGAACCACCCAGCTCAGCTTTGGAGTAGTGCAGTGATGGAAGCATCTGCCATCTCTAACCCCAAGGGGAAAAGGTGCTGTTGGGAGCTTTGGAGCCCCTTCCCCAGATCTGCGGGCTGTAGCAGTAGGGACAGCACCAGCATCCAGCTCCCTGGGTGTCGTTCCATCTCCAGGAAGCTCTTGTCTCTCTCTCCTCTGAGGGTCCTCATCACAGTGCACAATGCTGAGCTGTAAGAGGGAGATACAGTGTCTCCCATTTTTATCGGGGGGCGGTCAGAGAGCAAGGGGCTACACACAGCACGGCAGGGCATACTTCTGTGTTTGGGTGGTCTCTGCTTGGGCTTCTGAGTTCGAGGCTGGGCTGCAGCCCGGAGGGTGAACTGGGTGCACTGGGTTGGGGCTTAGTCTCATCTGAGTCGAGGGAGAGCCTGTTAATAGAATGGGATCGGGATGGTTCTGGGCATGGAAGGTGGTGTGCTGAGCTCTTGATTTCTCTCCTTGGTTGTCTGTTGTGGCCAGTGTTGCCTCTGACTTGCCTGAATGCCCTGGTCTTAAAGGCACAAGATGACGAGAAACGCCCGAGTTGATCTGGGAGAGGAGCAGACACGCATGAGTCATACACACGCATGGTCACATGCACACTGGCCTCTCCTCATTCGGGGACACACTGGCCAGGCCGTCCATTCATCTCCAAACCTTGTCTCCGGGCTAGCTGGCCGCACGCCCGTGTGCTCTTGGCTGGCTAGCTGACCCAGAGCAAGTGGCCTCCCCGTCCATAGCCTCATTTTTCCATTTGCAAAATGCAGGCAGTAATTGTCTGCTGCATCCGGTGGGGGTGTACAAGACGGGATTGTTCCGGCTTGCATTAATACGCACCCCTCGCTGTCAGAAAACAGAGAAAGAAAAACTCTCCCTGAAGTTAGACCAGTAAGCACTGTCACTACTCCTGTTGCTAAGAAAAAAGGCAGAACATTTTTGGGGGGATGAAGAGTGTTTTAGGTATCAGGGCCTTGGCCTTTAATTCTTAAATAGTTTTGGATTGTGTGGTGGTCCTTGTCTCATTGGCAGGCGAAGGCTGGGGACAATGGGAAGAATCTGTTCCTTTCTCTCCCCTTTCTCTCGCCCTTCCACCTTTTGCAAAAGCCAAATCAGACTGAGGCATCTTTATTGTAACTGTTTTGAGTCCTTGTCTTGAAGAACCTGTTGCTTTCTCCACTGAAATCTTGCAGGTGTTTTGGGTAGTTCTTCCACACACTTAAAAATCTAAAACATTGTCTACCTTTGGGAACAGTTGTTACTGTTTTTGTACTAGTATCTCTTGTGGGCTAAGGCCAAATGCACTTCCTCTGAGGTGGTAACTTTGAGGAAGTTGCTTCTCTGACTTTCCATGAGTCAGGGCCTTGGTGCCGGAGGGGAAGCAGCTTGCCGACTGCGGGTGGGGAGTGTGCCGGGGACCACAGCCAGAGCCCTTCTGTGTTCTTTTGGACACGACGCCCCTTTAGGCATTGTGGTATAGCCTTGCTTCCCGGGGTATGTTCTTTTCCCATAAAAGTTACCTCTGGTTTTTAAAAGTATCATCTTATCCTCATAAAGTGTTCAATAAAGAGCGATATACAAAGGTCTTTCTCTTGAGCTAAAAAAAAAAAAATCCTATCCTTGAACTCAAGAGTGAGAAAAGCCCCTGTTAATGGTTTCATCATCAGGCTTGAGGGCCCGGTTTGGATGGGCTTGGTGTGTTGGCGTGTGTGTGCTGTTGAGGCCGCTCCGCCGGATTCCTGATTCCTTGCCACAGGATTCCCTCCCTCCCTTCCCTGTTTCTCCCTCCACCTCCATGGAGCCTCTGAGGCTCCGCTGGGCTCCGAGCACCTTCTCAGCGTTCCTGCTCTGTAAGATTACAGCTTGTCCGGCCGAGAAGACCGATGGCACATCAGAACTGACAGCTCCTCCCATTCACGAAAACAGGGCCCTGCAGGTGTTGGTGCTGTGGGCCCAGGCGAGCCTGCCCCAGCCTTGTGCCTTCCCTCCAGCCAGACACAAACACCATCCCACCAGAACGGGAGGTCCCTCGGCAGGGAACTGAGGGGGGTGAGAGCAGGAAATGGTGGCTGAGGGTCTCTGGCCGGCACCTCCCTTGGCTAGATGGCTGCTTTGGAGGGGTGTGGTGGAGATGGCCCAGACCACAGGGGCTCTGTTAAACGTGGGATCTTTCACCAGATTTCCTACATGGGCAGCCGTCCTGTGCTCCTCACAGGGTCCTGTAAGGGTCAGAGGCGGTGGCGGCCTGCTTGCTAAGTTAGAGCAGTTATTGTTATTGGAGGGTCTTCACGGGGTAGGAAGACGTGGTTTTCCCAATGAGAGAAAACACTTTGTGAATATAAGGCAGAGACATCAGTGTGTTGGCTTCTTCATTGTGTGTGTCTGACAGTGGGAGAAGGGGCAGGCCACACACGGCTCTTGGCATCAGGGATTCTGTATTCCCCTGAGCACTCTGATGCTAAAATTAACCTGGATATTCTATTAACCGAGCTCAGCTAGCTGCCTGTGCTATTTTTAACCCCCAAGGGCTAGTGTGCAGATCTGGGGTATGTCTGGGGAGCAGCCGGGCTTAGGGGCCAAGCGTGATTTTAGTTCGCGTCTCTGGGTTTTACGTGGGAAGGGCTGGGCTTGCTGTGCCCGTGTGTGGTGTGGGCAGAGTTGCAGCCTCTCGGGATCTGGTTTGCGGGTGTTAGGTCATTTTCGTGCACGTTGTCACGAGTCTGCGATGTTGAAGTTGAGGAAGGGAGACCCACGTGACTTTGTTTACCTGCCCAGAGTCACTGAGCCTGTACAAGCGGAGCTGGGCTTTACGCTGATGCTGATGGTCTTGCTCTCGCCACGTATCCTGGTCTGGCTTTCTGTATGACCCTGGATCTGAATGGTGGGGTACAGCGAAGGTGGGGTTCGGTGAAGGGCTGGGAAAGAGAGAAGTGGTGATTTCTGGGGCCAAGAGGTAATGGGACCACTGTCTCTTGGGGCTGGGGACCCAGGGCCATGCCCTTGCTGTCCTGAGCCTTGTAGTCCCTGCCTGGGGCTTCCGGGGCGGATGTTGAAGAGGCGAGGAATTGCGGAGATGTGGTCCTGAACAGAAATCCAGGGATGGTTTGTTGAGCAGGGCCACTGGCAACACTTACGCTTTGGGAAAAGGCGTGGCCAGGTGAGCAGCGCATGGATCCCTGTGGCGGACGCACGTGGGTGGCACGTCAGGTTTGGAAGGAGCGTTCAGATTTGCTTCTCTGAAACTAGTGAGGCCTCTGAGCATATAGGCAGTCACGCCTCCCTGAAGGCATCGGGGAATCAGAGCATCGGCTTGTCACGTTTTCGTCATGTTTGCAGAGGAGACGGGTGTATTTGCTGGAAGCCAACAGAAGCAGTAGCTGCGAACACCCGGGAGTTGAGGTTTGCCCTTGCCAGTGAGGCTGTGAGTGCACCTCCCCCTCCTAGTGACCCTGGAGGTGGGTTCCTGCTGTCCGAGGCTCAGGCAGAGCGTCAGTCAGGCCATGGGAGGGACAGGAGCCCCCGGGAGCCTGTGAGGAGAGGCGGGCGTGACCGACAGCACCTGGGGGCCCGGACCCAAGACGGTCCTTCTCACTGATTCTACAACTTGAGGCAAATCTTCTCAACCCTGTCTGCCTCAGTTTCTCTGTCCAAGTGGAGAGTAAGGCCTTTTCTGTGGCGCTAGAAAGCCTGTGTGAGCAAGGGCACGCCCGCTCCATTTCTTTAGGCAGGAAGGGGTGACTTCCAGGCCAGTCTGTGGCTGTTCTGTTAGTCGTGGGACAAAGTGGCGTTCCCACTGTAGCCGGGCGCAGCAGTTAAGAGAGAGCTGGACTTCAGGTGTGTGTTTGCACGTGGGCGAGGTCAGGAAAGGTGTTGGGAGAAAGGGGCTGTGAGCCGGCCTTGAGTTTTTGAGAAGGGGGGAGCCAGCGTGTGGTGTAGATCTGCACAGATGCCCCTGGGGGCACAGTGTGGTGGCCGGCGTGGCTGGTCCTCCGGCCTCAGGGTGAGCCTTGTGGGGACTTGATGTCCTGTCTCGCAGGGGCGGCTGCGCCTGCAAGCTCTGAGGCTCGAGAACAGAGCGGGGCCACCATGCTTGAGCAGGGGTCTTCCCCGATGGTCTGGTCTTCCGCACCCTGAGGTGGAGAGGGGGTCTGTGTCTGCACTGGGGGGGCGTGCCCCGTGACGACTGCTGTGCGCTAAGCAGCGGGTAGTGGTGTGTGGGAGTGATCTGGCACACGAGGTGACCTGCCGGCGAGTGGACACCAGTGAAGAGTGGACAAAGTAAACAGCGACTGAAAGGGTGGCTGTACCGTGGGGCTTCCCGCCTGTGGGAGTCCGTGCAGCTTCCAGAGGAAGAGTCAGAGCCAGGCCGGCCTGGGGGACACGCGGGACTTCCACGGGGCAGGCCTAGAAAGAAAAACAAAACGCAGAGAAATCTAGCCAAGGTCACCCCTCAAAGACAGTCAAACGGAGCCGCACGCGGCCGCGGACATGGAGCGCCCACAGCCCGCCAGCCGGACCGGGGAGCGCGGCGGAGGCCGGCGGAGCAGAGCTGCTGGCGGGCATCGCCGTGAGGCACACGTAGAATTACGCACGGAGTCGGGCATATGAAGAGCCTGGAAATCACAGCCTTAAAAGTGGAAAGAATAAGCTTTCGGAGAGGAAAGGCCCAGAAAGGGAACGCGATCGGCCTCGATTGCCGACAGGTGTGGGAGCGCCGGGAGCGGGGCCGCGGTGAGCGTCCTGGGTGGCTCCGACGGGGAGAGCCGGCGCGGGTGCCGGGAGTTTGAGGCCGCGTCCTCCCCGGCAGGCGGCCGGTACTGTTCTGGGGGCGCGGGGCGGCCGGTGAGCACGTTCGGGCTCCTGCACAGTCCGGGTCCCGCTCCCGCCCTTCGAAGTCAGGAGAGGAGCGTCCCCGGTTCCGGCCGCCCGGCCTGCGCCCCGGCCGCGCGCAAGGGTCCTGGGGTCGACCGTCGGGCCCACGCGGGCCTCGGCGTCTGGACAGCTTCTGGTTGGCGCGTGTGTTTTGTCTTTGCTAGGGGCGGTGGGCCGTCAGGCTGACTGTGGGGCCAAAGAGAGTGATTCCTCGTGTGACGAGGTGTGTTTCTGCTCAGGGCTGCACTCCCCGGGCTGTGGGTCTGTCCGTTCTGAAATTTCGCATTGCCGGCTTCAGTTTTCTTTTTTTTAGAAAGAGAAAGAGCGCATGAGTGTGCGCACCAGCGCCTGTGGGCAGGGAGGGGCAGAGCGAGGGGGGGGGAGAAGCAGGCTCCTTGCCCAGTGAGGAGCCTGACCCAGGATTTGATCTCACGACCCTGAGATCATGACCCGAGCGGAAATCAAGATGCTTAACTGACTGAGACAGGATGGTGCCCCTGGTTTCAGTTTTCCAGTAAGCTTAACCCCTCTCTGGGGACGGCTGCATCCCGATACGGCTGGTCAGTTAGTCTGCATGTCACATCTGAACCACACGCGTGGTGCGTCTCACACACGAACCACACGTGGTGCTTCTCTCATCTGAACCGCGTGGTGAGGGCAGCACACCCCTCTGAAGGAGGCTGGAGGCTGTGCTCAAGTTACGCAGCAAAACAGAACTTTTTCGAGAAACAGAACAGTACCCTTCGCTCCTTCGTCTGTCAAGGAATGGCTCTCGTGGCTATTTTTTCCTCTTCACATTGTTTCTGTTCCTGGGAAGAAACAGGAACACGTGAATAATGTGAAGCATTATTCTGTGTTGGCCCCCAGTTGCCAGTGGGATAAAACCAAAGGTAAGCGAAGTGGCCAGATCCTTCTCAGACTCAGGGGTAACTCGGCCTGGAGACCGTGGCTGGGCTGCTCGCCCCTCGGCCGGCAAGCCCCCGTGTCCTCTGCAGCTTCAGGTGCCTCCGGGGCCCCCTTCGCACCAGGAGCAGGACCCAGTCTCCAGGCTTTGCTTGAGAACCATCTTCCCCCTTTCTCAGTCCCTAGGGTGAGCAGCCTCCTGGGATAGGGTCCGGCTTCTGGAGTCTTCGGGACAGTTAACAGAGTTGAGAGTGCTCGTCATCTGTGTATTTCTTTCTGGAGCTTTGTTTTTGGGATGCCACGATTTTCTGAGTTCCAGTGTGGGCCCAGTTAGGTGTGCCCTCTGTGTGGGCCAGTTGTCTCGTGTGCTGGCTGGGTCAGGGCTGATTCTTCCTTTCTCGTCCTGTCCATCCCAGTAAAAGTGGGTGAGGACTGTGAGGTGTGCCTTGAGCTCTCTGTGGCTTTGTTGTATGTTTCCTTTCGTCTGATTCGTTTTCCTTTTTTAGCTCTTGTGGTTTCTGTTTTCAGTCCTGAATCCACTTCTGGGAGGTACAAGAGCAGAAGGTCTGTTTGATTTTGTCTGTTTTCACTCCACCGGATTGGTCACTGGTTAGGGAGCTGCAAACACACTGTTCGATCTTCTAACGACTCTGTGCAGTGCACAGGACAGGTACTCGAACCAGCTCCCACCTCTGAGGCTCGGAGAAGCTGGTGACTTTTCCCAAAGCACATTTAGCGGGAGAGCCTGTGGCTGCCCAGTTGGGTCGTGACGGACGTGCCACATCCAAGACCCAGCACTTTTGTGGTTCGGGTGGAACCGCCTCCTTGGGTGTGGCACCCAATCACTTCCTCAGACGGGAGATAGCTGCTTTCCCACCCATGCCTTCCTCTTTAGCGAACCCTTAAATGAGCACCGAGGGGACTTACTCAGCAGAGTGAGCCCGTCGCGTGAACGTGTGGCTAGCCGGGGGCTCAGAGCCTGCTGACCCACTTCCCTGCTGAGTCGGGTCTTGAGCTGCCTGGAGCACCTGAGACCTGCTTCAGAAGGGAGTGTCCCCGTGGGCAGCCCTTCTTCTCCCTGACTCCCGCCCTCCGGCTTCTGTCTGATCATCCCTCCTCCTGGCCGGGTGCTCCCACTCCCCCCCTCCCCCCAGGTGCCGACCTTACCTAGTGCAGGGAAAGCTCTCTGGGCGAGGCCGGCAGAGAAGGCATGGCTTTGCGGCAGGTGGAAGATGGGTCGAGTGGGACGGTTAAACTCGGACGCTTCAGAGGGTAGGTCAGCCCCAGGCCCCTAAGCCTCGGGGCACCTGCTTATTTTGGCCCAGCTAAACTGGGGCTTTCCAAGTCTGGGGTCAGACGGAGATCCAGCAATATGAGTTGGTTCTGGAAAACCCATCACTGTGAAGACTCTAGGGGACCTGGCCAAGCCCTCTATTTGTTTTGAGGTCTGGGGTATGTGCTGTGACCCGGCTGGTTTTCCCATGGTCTTTGGGGTGAGGGTCCCACTGGGGAATTCCAGACCATGTGGGGCTGAGGCTGGCAAGCCCTGTTTACTCATGAGGCCCTGCTGGTCTGTCCTGGGGCTGACTGCCAGGCATAGTTTTTTGTTTTTGTTTTTGTTTTTTTAAGATTTTACCGATTTATTTGACACACAGAGAGAAAACGCACGAGCAAGGGGAGCAGCAGAGGGAGAGGGAGAAGCAGGCTCCCCACTGAATAGGGAGCCTGATGTGGGGCTTGATCCCAGGACCCTGGGCTCAGGACCTGAGCCAAAGGCTGATGCTTAATGACTGAGCCACCCATGTGTCCCCCCATGAGTACTTTTTAACTTAGGAACAATAATTAGCTGTTTTATTACTTTACAAGGGGTGAGTTTCAAGGGCAGTTAACTCTGCCTGTACGATGTTTACATGGGAGATCCTTAGCACCAACATGCAGTATGTCCAGGAGTTGGTCAGACTTACACAGGTGTTCTGGAACTTTCCTCACGGCTGCATCCCATGGGGAGGAGGTTTAACTGAGGGAGGCAATCATCCATCTGTACTTTCCTATGCGGCCGCCTCCTGTTGGAACATGGTTTTGTGTGTGCACACACATGTGCACAGAATACACACACGTACGCACACATGTAGACACACGGGCACCCTACAGAACACACACAAGTGTGCATAGAACACACACAGATGCACACATGTAGACACATGGGCACACCACACATACATGCACACGTGCATACACATGGGCACTGCATACGCACACAGCACACACAGGTGCACATGTGTATGCACGGCACACTATACTCACACACATGCACGGAACACAGGTGCACACGTGTGTATACATAGGCACACTCTATACATATGCATACACACAGAATACACTCATAAGTGCACACACAGATGCACCGATGTACACACATGGCGCACCACACACACACACACATATACACACGGGCACACATGGGCACATACCACTCACACACACACACATGGGGCCCTGTGGCCTGTCTCGGGGTAGAGGTGCCTGACACCGTGTGCCCGGTGTGGTGGGAAGCTGGGGACATAAGGGAGGCTCACAGCCCTCGTGACGGCTCTGTCCCCTGCTGAGATCTGTGGCACCGCGGCCTGGCCGCACAGGGCGTGGTGGGCAGCGTGGCATTGGAGAGGAGCTCCTGTCTCTCAAGCAGTCCTGTCTTTTTTCTTCTGTTGAACATGGTAGAGGCCACAGATGCGCTGCAGCGAGTCCCATGGCCCCGTGAGCTGCTCCCAGTGGGCTGTGGGTGAGTTCTGGGGGCACCCGGGGTCTCTGTGCTTGGACCCCTACCTTTCCACTTTCTATGGCTTGAAAGTTTTTCTGCAGTTGCTTTTGAGTCTTTAATTTCTTGTATTTGAATCAGAAGGCTTTTGCTTCTCAGGGAACAGACTGGGCCTGTTTATCAGCTGGCTGCCCTCGGGCCTCCCCATCTGACAGGCTCCGGGGACGCTGGCTGGGCAGAGCCACTCGGGAGGGTACAGTGGAATGAGCAGGACGGATGTCACTTTGGGAGACAGGAGAAGGGGCCGCTGCTGGCGTTGGTCCCGGGGCCACAGACGGTGAGCTGCGCCCCGCGGGGCGTCTGGTGGCGCCGGGGAGAAGGCGATCCTTGGGCAGTTCTGTAGGTTTGGAGGAGAAGTTCCTTCCGTGTGCTCGCCTGGGGCAGGTGCACGCACGGGCTCTTGTGCCCCTCCGGGTTCGTGGGGGCACACCTGGAGCCAGGCTGCTGGGAGAGCCTCTGCTCACCCCTCCCGAGCGGCAGCCAGTGCACACGTCTGGAAGAGGCGAAGCCTGACCAGAGTGACGATTTCGCGTTTCCCCCGAGCTGGGTCTGCTGCAGAGGGTGACTCCTTGAGCAGTCGTGGGAGGGGATGGTGAGGAGACCTCACTGGGCTTCCTGAGCCCCCAGCTGGCTCCGTCCATCTGGGATCCGCCGCATTCCTTTCTCTCTCCATCACTTCCTGCTCTGCGCCGCCTGCGACGAGTATTTGCAGAAAGAGTTTCTCAGCATTTGGACCCAAGAGTGTGTTTATGCGCATCCTGACTCGAAATAAAGGGTCACGTGGAAAGAAAAAAACCACTTGTCGTTATGTTTTTGCTCAGTATCTTGATTTTCTATTTGTTATTGTTTCCTAAAGTGTTTTCCAGTGATCCCTTCAGGGAACCCCTTTCCTGTCCTCCTGGACCGGCGGAGCCGTGAGTCACAGGAGCAGAGGGGCTGGTCAGGAGGAAGCCGGAGGGGCAGGCGCAGGGGTCCCAGGAGCCGGACGCTTCCTGCCGGTTCACCCGGCCGTCCTTCCCTGCAATTAGGGGCGCTTAAATTCGGCCTCTCTCCTTGGGGACGCGCCGCTGCCGCGCTCCTTCCCCAGCCTGCGGCGGCCTCCCCGTGGGCACCCGCAGGAGGGCCGTGGGTGCTGCGGCCCGAGGGGCGCCGGCGTAAGCACGAGGTGCCTGTTGGCCTTCAGCCGCGGGGTTTCCGCAGCTCGGCCTCGCTCCGGGAGCTGCGCGGAACTCCCTCCTGCCGTGGCCGAAAGCGGTGATGGCCTCTTCGGATAAAGAGTTCAGGGTCCTCGGGAAGTCTCCTGTGCCCGGGGGTGGGCGCTGCTGCGGGGCGTGGCGGGCCGTGCTGAGTGTCCGTGTCGGGCCGGGGCAGGCCACGAGGGGTGGCGTCCACAAGTGGGTGTAAGACCGAAGGCTTTTCGGGTCACCACAGGCCGTGGAGGAGCTTTGCCTTGATGTGTTAATCACTAATGCTAGTTGGGGAAAAGCTAGTTTTCAGATTTTCTCCTGCTGCACAGCGCTCGTAGGTGGCTTGGGTGGCGATTCAGAGTCGTACGGGGCAGCTGTTGAGGAAGTCGGCGCAGGGGTCTGGTGGTTCTGATGGCTTCTGGCCCACTGGATGCTTCGTATGGGGCTGTGGGGCCGGTGCACGGCGCCTGTGTCGGGACATGGAAAAAACACGGGCCTCGATTTCTGGGTTTGTACGGCCTGAAGGGTAAGACATAGTGCTGTATTTATGGGGATAGTGATAACAGGACCGTTCCAGTTTTGGGGAGGCGAGATTTCCTTTGTGCTGAGGAGACCAGGATGGGTCTGAGCAGCTCCTCCTGCCCTCTCGGGATGCCCAGACCAGTGGAGGTCAGTTTTAACTGTGCACACTGGTCCCCACGTATGAGAAGAACACTTCCTTTCATCTTTAAAAATAAATTAAAAATCAACTCCATGTTTTACCTATTCTGAGATCTTACCTGTTGGAAAGTGCAATTTCCCCCACAGTTGCCAGCTCTGAAGATTTGCTTCCCCTTCCTTGGCGGCAGGTGACAGCAGTCTGTCTGACATCAGCAGCTTCTCAGGCTCCTTGGGATGGCGAGGGTCGCTCTGGGACACTGGGAGCAGGGAGGCGAGGGACCGGGTCTGGAGACGGACTAGGAGGCCGGATCGGACACTGTTTTGCACATTCATATTTACACATGTGCGTTTCGGACTTGCAGACCACCTTCGGCTACAGTAGGGCCTGCGGGATGGGGGAGGGCAGCATGGCACAGCCGAGAGCCACGGCCACAGGCGGTGCCCAGACCCGGGTTTTGGTCCTCTGTGCCTTTTTCCTCTCCAGAGTCGTCTGTGGTTCACAGGGCCCTTAGTGGGAGGGCGAGGCAGGGAGAGTGAGACAGACATTCCAGGTGCTTCAGAAACAAGGCTCTGACTGGGGAAGTGGGGGAACAGCAAGGCTCGCCCCCTTCTGGGAGGTCCTCCTGGTCCTAGGGTTTCCCAAGAGTCTTGGCCCCTTGCCGAGAGTGACAGCGTAGTGGGGAGGCCCAGTGCTGTCTCCCTGGTTCCCCAGCCCCCCAGCTTCCCGGGCTTTTGCTCAGCAGTACTCAAGTCCTCGATCCTGTGAAGGGAATGGAAAACCGGGGGAGGGAGCGGCCCTGTGAATTTTCCTGACACTATTCTTGGGCGACTTGTGAACCTTGTTCCTTCCGTGAGAGAGCAGCACTGGCCCCGTGGACGGGCACACCGCTGTCTTCACCCCTCACTCCGTGGGACCCGTCCCAGGCTCACGGACGGCTGCTCACCTGGGAGTGAGTGTATCCAGACGCACAACGTTTCTTTAACACCGTGGTTTTATTCCGGGGATGTTTGGGCATGTTTGGAGATGTTTTTGTTTGTCACAGCTGGGAGGGGAAGGGTGGCTCCCAGCTGCGCACCTGACAGCCCAGGGAGCCCACTCTGAGAATGTCCACACCGGGTGGGAGAGCTTAGGGCACCCTGAGCACCAAGGAGGGTGCGTCTGACTAGCTCTCCGTGCTTCTCTCCGCAATATGGCCTTGAAGGGCTGTGAGTCACATCTGAGGGCAGGAAGTAGACTCTCATGCTCACTTCACGGAAAGACCCCCGCCCCCCACCGCAGTGTGGACCAAACTAATACAGCCCAAGGGTCTGGTCGGTGAGCAACAAGGGCAGTGCCCTGGGGCTGAGATGGTGACATTCCTGGCTCTGCACCTTCCCTGCTGTGCGAACTTTGGCCAAGTCACTTAGCCTCTCTGTGTCTGTAAAGTGAGGGTAACAGTAGGCTTCATTGGGTTCTTAAGTGGGTTGAGCGGCACGGTGGTGATTTGGGGCCTGCCTGCGCCTCCCCTGCACAAGCCTGTCCCTGTGTTGTCCAGCTCTTCCTCACTGTGAGGAGGAGCCCAAGGTCTCCTGGGGCTGGGCTGGGCAACCACTGGCATTTTCACGAACTGCTGAAAGCAGGACGGCCGGCTGGAGTCCCTGAGGGAACGTGGCTGTGTGCAGGAGCCGGGCTGGGAGGGCAGGGTTTAGTGGCACCTGGGGTCTGGCCCCCTGCTCCTGGTGGGGTGGGCTCACCTGCATTGACCTGTGTCCCAGGCCTTGGGCCGCACTCATCCCATCAGGCTGGGGTCCCAGGGACGTCTCCGGCCCCACGGCAGACGCTTCTGAGCCTGTGTGTCCTCTTCACAGAGCGCGTCTGTTTCTGCCTTAAGCACGCTGCCTAGGACTTAAAGGTAAACCATTAACCAAGAAGCACAGTCACACATAAATGTCGTGTGCAGGGACGCTGTCCCTGAGGAATGGAGTTGGAGGCTGTGTGTTCCCTTGGGATGCGGTACAAGTAGGACACAGGAGGTGTTTCTGATGCTCGGCTAGTTCTAAAAGGTTTGGTGCAGTTAAAAAAAATTCCTCCAAGCCTGTGCGTGTTAGGGAAGAAGCTGTGAAAACAGTGGACCGCGCTGGCGCACTAGATGCTCTGGTGGCCTTCGAGGTTTCGGCATGTTGTATCGAATGCTGTGGCTTCTTTCTGCAGCATTTCACAGTTTTATCTCTGTGGCGCAGGCCTGATGGTGGGAAGTACATTAACGAATCAGTTTACTTTTTTGGAAACTACAGGAAGTTATCGTGTGGTGAGCCTGCACTTAGGGCCTGCAGGCAACCCGCCCCCCCGCAGCCACCCCGGAAAAACAAGCATTTTTGTGTGCCGAGCAGCCTCCCAGGGTCCTGGTGGGACCTGATGGCGCCTGCTGTCCTTCTCCTGACGTGGGTGCTTGTCACCGAGGCCTCACACTCACGTGCTGACCTCGCCTAGGACAGACGCCCAGGACAACCGTGACTTCTCTTGCAGTCGACGAGGTACAGATGCTGGGTCTCGGGATGCAGGTGCAGGTGACCCACTGGCAAGGGAGGCCCTCGTGGGCTGCAGGGTGTTTTCAGGTGGGGAGGCCTGGCTTCTGTGTGCGGGACCGGGTGGCCGAGCGGGAGGAACCCATCCCCCGAGCCGCCTTCTCCCTGCCCCGGGACTCACTGGGCTTCACTGGCGATTTAGAGAGCCTGACTTCTCCCTGTATATGGAAATGGGGCTGCTGGGGGTCAACACCAAACAAGTTTTGGAGGGCGTGTTTACATACTCTTAGGTTTATACTAAAAACTTGCCCACATTTTATTAACGGAGAAGAGTAAACAAAGCTCAGGGAAGAATGAAGAAAAACAAGTTGCTTTTATAAGTAAAATTAAATGCGTGATAATGTTGCACTCATTCTGGCTTGTGCAGTTGAAAGACTGGCCAAAATAAGATGTCATTTTGTCAAACGTGGAATGAGGGTCCTGGCCCCAGAAGCCCCCGGGGTCTTGTGTGATGAGCCCCACCCCCCTCCCGGCGCAGGCAGGGCCCAGGTGACCCAGTGTCCTTCGCTGTCTGGTTTGGACTTGAGTCTAAGAAAGGAAACCCCTGGAAATGCAGAATAGGGAGCTCGCAGGCGGATGGGAGGAAATCATTCTCAGCCGCACAGGCGAGCTTGCCGTGTGGACTTCGCTTGGTGCCCAGCGGGCTCCCGCACACACCCGCTCTGCACACGCCTGATCACGGTTTGTGGAGTACGTTGTGCAAATCTCTAACAGAAACGTCTACAGTCTTGAAATGCGGGTGACAGACCCCGGGTCCTGGCTCCTCGTTAGTGTTCGTCTTCTTCCGCCACCTCTCGAAGGCAGCTTGGCTCCCGGGTGGGCTTAGCCCGGACCCCTCGGTGTTCAGGTGTCACCATTCTGCAGCCACGGGCCATGTGCGGAGTGACCTCGTGACCTGCCCGGAGAGTGTGGGGGGCCATGGGGGGGCTCTGGGCCACACCTGTTGGTTTAGGATGTCTGTTGTGCTGGGGTGGGGCCCTGCCGAGGGGGACCTCTGTGCCCCAAGTGCCGCCCGTGAGCCCCTCCTTGAGCACGCTCCTCCCAGGACAGCAGAGCAGGAGAAGCAGACGTCTTTGGGATTAGCATTGCTCGCCTGCTCATCAGGGATGTCCCAGGACCCTCTCCTGAGTCCCTAGTCCCCCCTCCCCCCTCCCTCAACCTGGCCCCGGGGGTCCCGGCTCTCTCTCTCTTGTTGTTGTCTTCATGGGCCCTGCCAGCCCCCAGGCCTCCCCGCCAAGCCCCCCGACTTCCCCACCCCCAGTCCTCCCAGGCCCCCTGCCCTGGCCCTTCGCACGTCCCATCACCCCCCCTGCGATAACTGTCTCCTTCCCAGTGAGGTTTCTTTTTGAAATATTCGCACTGATTGTGGAGCCTGTGGTTGAGCTGGTTCAGCTCTGCGGGAGGGGGAGGCTGCTGGCCCCCCTGGAGGTGGGAGAAGAGGGGCCCGCTGACCACAGCCTCCTCCGACTTCTCACCAGGGCGCCCCCAGCACACTGGGACTGGTTTGCTGAGTGGCTGTTTGGGCCCCACCCCAGACCCACGAACTGGGGACTCTGGGCGGGGCCTGGAGACCCTTGTTTGCAGGGGGTCCCGCACAGCCCCTGGTCCTTGCAGCTGAGCTGAGAACCCAGCAATGCCTCCCAAATGGCCACCTGTGGAAGGTGCTCGGGCTCTGGGGGAGAGGCCCTGACTTCCCCTGGTGGAGGGCCTGCCAGGACCATGTTCTCCCGGACAGCAGCTCGGGGAAGGAGCTTTGCGGGAGCCCGCCCGGTGCTGAGCTATGTGGACACCCATTCACACAGACGGACTATTTTGTTCCCCTGTTTGCACTGGCCCTTGCCAGTGTGATGACGCGGTGTCCTGTCCGGTGCAGACTGTGCAGTGTGCCCAGACTGGGGGCTTGTGGGGCACGTGCGGCCAGGGCTGAGGGAAGAGGTTAGGGCCATGCCATGCACCGGCCCCATGAAGGGGCTTATTTTGATTTTTGCTTCTGTTTCTTCCAGTAACACCTGCATCCCATTCTCTGGAATTGCGGCGTGGGGGGAAATGTGCGCCTCCCACCACAGCAGGAACAGAAGGTCTCTGAAGCTGGCCGTGTTCTATTCTGAGTTCCTGCCACGGCTCCCACAGCCTCAGCCTGGGTCAGCTGCGCCCCGAGCAGGACGGGTCGTGCTCACATGACACCTGGGGAGAGCCCTAATTACTGACCATGGAGAGGGGTTGTACATCCTCTGCTGTCAGGTTTGAGGGTTTTTGAGCAACTTCTGTGGTTGGAGGCTATTTTGGAAAGGAAGGTTGTCGGGAATGTCATTCAACGTAGTGGGCCTCTCCAGGGGAGCTGCTGGGTGGCGGCCCTTTGTGTGGGGGTGGGACGCGATGCTTTCTCCCCGAAGTCACAGCTCACTCGAGGCATCAACAATTTGCCGATCTGAACTACAGTTTGAGTGTTTTCCTCGGGCCGCCCTGAGTGATGATGGGGCTGGGCAGCCACTTTGCTGGGGCCTCACGGGGGGAGCGTGTTGGTGCAGCCTCCGTCCAGGGTCAGTCCCACTGGCCAGTCGGCCTTTCAGGGTGATTCCCAGTCCCCACACAAGCAGGAGCCAGGGTCCAGCCTGTCAGCTCTCAGTGGAGCGTGTCCCTGTGCCATGAGGCTGCCAGCTGGGCGCTGTGGCCCAGGGACATGTCACCGCGGACATGCTGCCAGCCTTCTGTGTGACGCTCAGGGTGTGCCGTGGTACCCCGACGCCGGAGGACGGTGCCCACGTCTCTGCATCTGCTCCCAGGGTCTCTGGTCTCCTAGGGTTTCCAGCAGCTGCTCACTCTGTATCTTTCGGATGTCTTGTTTGTTTACAGAAGTAAACATTTTCACGGGAGAAGATTTGGGGGGTGTAGAAGAGCAAAGTTAGAGTATGAAAAGTTGTAATGCTACATCAGGTGCCTTTTTGTGGGTAACACCCACTCTTCCTTTCTGGGGCGAGACGGCCCCGGCGCTGTGCTGTGTGTGTGGCTAAGACGCGGCTGTATTTACGGGGCACCTGTTGCTGGGTGGTCCCAGGGCCGACAGTCCCGTGGCCTAAAGCAGGTGTGTGGGGCCACCCCAGTCTCCGCTGTAGAAGCTGGGAAGGGACTGTCCAGTGTGTTCACAGGTGGGTGTACAGCACCTCAGGGCAGCGTTACGAGGACAATTTAAAAATCACGTGGCCTGGGAGGAGGTTGACGGGAATGTCACTTGGGTTTACCATCGTCTTCTGGGCTGTCGTCGGTTCGGGGTTATGTGAGCCTCCGTGGGGTGTAGCCGTGGGCAGGGCTCCCGGTGCCGGGGAGCGGTTCTGCCGTCGACGGGGGGGGACCCGAGTGGAGCGCTGGACGGAGCTGGGGCCACGCCGTGCAGGAAGAAGGTGCTTCAGTGCTCAGAGCCGCTGCGGTGCGCACAGCCGCTTTCTGCAGAGGGGACTGCGGGGCCCCAGGTCTGGCTTGGCGGGTCCCGCGGCCGAGACGAAGCTGCAGGAGCCCGCCTGTCCGCCCGGCTCTGGGTGGCCTCTTGTCTGACTGGACGAATCGGTGGTTTCTCAGAAGCTTCCCTCGGGAAGCTGCGATTTTGATCTCCTTGGAAGTGGTCAGCACATCGAGCTGGGGGCTGGCCGGGCCCCACCTTCACGCCATCCTGCGTCGTCTGCAGCCCCGTGGCCTCCTGTCCTCGCTGCTGCTGGAGTCGGGGCCCCCGTGTGCTGCTGTCTGTCACCCCGCCGTGCGTCCCTGTGATACACCGCGCAGACGCCGCAGTGATTCGGGGAACCGGGTTCTCCAGGGAAGGTCATGATTTACTGTGGGGAGCCGGGGGGACGGTAATAAACCTCAAGGGCAGGGAGTGTCGTCGTTGGGGGAACTGACGCCCCTCTCTGGAGTGCGGCCCCTGAGTGCGCCCGCGTCCGGACAGACCCGCGTCCCTGGGGCTCCTCTGACTGTGCCCTCGGCCGGTGACCCAGAAGGCCCTGCTGTGGGGACGGTGACCGGCCCCTGGTCAGATGTTAACTGCTGAAACCCTCGCGTTGGGTGTGGCGGGATGAAAAGCTTCAGAACGGTCAGCGCGGGTCTTCACTCTGTGGGGAGGCCAGGAACCACGCCACACATGCTGAGGCCCTGTTACCCCTGTCGCCGATGGGGAAACGGAGGGTTGGCAAGAGGCTCCTGTCCGGTCTGAGGTGACCGCGGGGAGGAGGACAGTTTGGCCGGGCGCGGGGCCGTCACTCCGAGTCCCTGTTTCTGGGAGGTTTGTGCTCGGCCTTGCTCTGGGAAGAGCACTGGCAGCGCGCGCCCTTCTGGAGGAGTTGAGGCTCCTGTGCCCTCCAGGGCCCTCTCTCCTCTCATCCTGGGGCCTTGCAGCTTCTCAGGGGGGCTGGCTTGCAGCTGGGTGGGGGGGCAGGATGTCCTCTAATGGGAATGGAGTCCACGAGGGGCAGCTGCTGCCGCAGGAACCTCCTGGACAGGCTCCAGGCCGCTGCCCAGACACAGGAAGTGTCCAGGTCAGGGGTGGCCCAGCCCCGTGGGGACACTCGCTCACTTCGCCAGGATGTGAGATGTGGACATTCCTAGAGCAGTTGACGAGGGTGGAAAGTGAAACTTGTGGAATTACAGCCCCAAAAGGACATGAGATGTCACATGTGTGACTGCCAGTGTGAGAAGACTCGACGCACACGGGGCCCGAGGGGCTGCGTGGCACTGCCTCCTTCCCCTGAGACTCTGGTGTCCTGGGCCGTTTTCTGTTTTAACACGTGGCTTGTGGCCTCCTGTATTCCCGATCTGGGCTGCTCTCTGCCCTTGTGCCTCCACCTGTCCTGACTGGGCTCTCTGCCTTCTGACCTCATGGCCTGTGTCCTGTTCCCCCTCCAGGCCTGACCTCTGCCTCTTCGCTCTTCCCTGCCCCCTAGGCCCCCGACCCTGGCCTCCCTGGGCCTGCCTCCTTCCTCAGTGTTCTGCCGGGGTCAGGCCCACAGAAGGTCTTGGTGGCCCAAAGTACTTTTCATTTCTTAGACACAAGGGGAGATATGAAGGTTGGGGGTTTTATAGGAATTCAACTTATTTTGATTCATGGGAAATTGTGAATTGGCCCTTCGTTGAATAATACGCAGACTGCCCAGGCCAGCCAAAGCCTCAGATTCTAGGAGCTAAAGATAGAGTTGTGGGTAAAGGGCAGGCTGGCAGAGGGCAGAGACTCAGAATGGAGCTGGCACTCATGGTGACCGCCGCGCCACGCTCCAGGCAGCTGGCGGAGGATGTGGGCCAGGCCCAGGTTTGGCCAGAGAGCTTTCTCTGCAGTCAGGAGTTCGAATCAAGTAACCATGTGTGTTAAGAGGGGATAGTTGAAGTTTGAATTGCAGAAGATTAAAGACTAAATGTGAACATTTCAGCGCTGATTTATTACTAGTGAAGCCAGACTTCAGACTAGAAAAATCATTCAAGTCAGAGGGCAAGACGCGTGCTTTGTGTGTAAGTCAGCGTGTGGAAACGTGATTACAGCTCAGAGACCTGGGGCACCCCGGGGCTCACCGGAGATGCCCACCGGGGGTTAAGCATCTCTCAGTTGTGGCTCAGTTCATGATCTGGGGGTGGTGAGATGGAGCCCCGTAGTGAGCTCCGTGCTCAGTGGGGAGACTGCTTAAAGCTCTCCCTTGCCCTCTGCCCCCCCCTCCTCCCTCTGTCTAAGAAATCTCACTCTCTCTCTCTCTCCCTCTCTCTGTCTTTAAAGAAACAACTGGGAGCCGGACACAAGTGCCGGGAATTCCAGCCGCCGTGTTTGCTGTGAGTGTCATCCTTGATTTCTAGCAGATTTTTAAAAGATTCATTCATGGGGCGCCTGGGTGGCTCAGTGGGTTAAGCCGCTGCCTTCGGCTCAGGTCATGATCCCAGGGTCCTGGGATCGAGTCCCACATCGGGCTCTTTGCTCAGCGGGGAGCCTGCTTCCCTTCCTCTCTCTCTGCCTGCCTCTCTGCCTACTTGTGATCTCTGTCAAATAAATAAATAAAATCTTTAAAAAAAAAAAAAGATTTATTTATTTATTTATTTATTCATTCATTCATTCATTTGACAGAGAGACAAATGAGATCACAGGCAGGCAGAGCAGCAGCGGCGGGGTGGCGGGGGCAGGCAGCAGGCTCCTCGCTGAGCAGGGAGCCCGATGCGGGGCTCGGTCCCAGGACCCCGGCATCCCGACCCGAGCTAAAGCCAGACTCAATGACAGAGCCACCCAGGCGCCCCGAAACGATCCTTTTTCTGTCCTTAAACATTTCTAATGACAAAGGAAGTGTCCACGGTAGCCATGAGACAAAAGCGTACAGAGAAACCGTGAGTTGTCTTTCCCTCCCTTCACGTGCTGAGCTGACCATTTGGCTCAACGGCTTCCAGAGCGTTCTCTGCGATCGCACAGTCGTGCGGCGGGTGTGTGCACGGGAGGGGTGGTTCTGAGCTGTTGGCGGAAGCACCAAGCTCCCTCCCCTCGCCCCGTGTAAATCTGGCACCTGTGGAATTGTCTCCGTCCTTTTTGGGAATGACGCCGTGTCCACGGGCAGCACCGAGAGGACGGGTCCACCCACCTGCTGTCAGGAGACAGCCTGGGGTCAGCCGGGTGGCCCGGGCACCCACAGCGCCCCAGGCTCCGGCTTCCGCCTCTCCGGTGGGAGGAGAGCAGGGCCGCCCCCAGAGCTGAGGGCCCGCACCCCGCGGCCGGCTCGCGACACGCACCTGCACACGGGGTCCCAGCACGGGTCCCGGACGTGGGGCTGCGCTCCCGCCTCACGGACCCTGTGCGTCCGGTGGCTGGTTTGTCCCAGGGGAGCGCGCCGGCCGGGCCACCCACGGGTGGGTCACAGGCAGGAGCCCAGACGCTTCCTTCCAGCTGTTCGTCACTTGGTGTCTCCGGCCCCACTCAGTCTCCGAGATGCTCCTGTTTTCACATGTCGTCACCATCAATCCATTCAGAATTTATTTTCTATGCTGGGAGTTAGGGTGTCATTTTTTTCAAGACCGCCAATTAAGCCAACTCCACTTACTAAATATACCACCTTTTCCTCCGTGAACTAAAACGCCATCTTTATCATAAATTAGGCTCACATACATGTTCCGATCTCCGTCTGTGTTCTCTCTGATACCTTTTGTCTATTAGAAACCTGAGAATATCCTGCCTATCGTTTTAAAAAGTTAGCTATCGGGGCGCCTGGGTGGCCCAGTGGTTAAGCGTCCGCCTTTGGCTCAGGTCATGATCCCGGGGTCCTGGGCATCGGGCGCCCTGCTCAGCGGGGAGCCTGCTTCTCCCCCTCCCACTCCCCCTGCTTGCGTTCCCTCTCTTGCTTGCTCTCTCTCTCAAATAAATAAATAAAATCTTCAACAACAACAACAACAAAAAGAATGGTTTCCTTTTAAAACTCTTTATTTTTATTTTAAACATAGAACTTTCTGAGAGGAACTATGCTTATTATTCAGTTACCATGAATTATGTGTCTACTGTATACCCAGACATGGGGTGAATGATTTTTAGCATGTGTTACAACTTGGACCCAGCTGGTTCAGGAGTTAAACATAAAATAAGTAATACAATAATTAAAGGGATTAGTTGAGCAGATTGATAACGGCAAATCTGCTCATTCCAGACCCTTGCTGTAGGAAGCACCCGGTCTAAATGGGGTTTGTGAATGAGTTTCTAACTTAAGGTAAATAAAGTGGGCATTTAATCACAAAGCTCTGAATTACAGTTTATTTTACATTTAAACTCTAACAGAAATTGCCTTTATTATTACACATAATAAGTTGACATGGTCAGTGTTTAATATAAAGTGAAGGAATTATTGGCTATTAAATTTACAAGCACTTCTATTTAATTATAAATGTGCTCTATAGAGATTTTGAAAAACCTAGTTCTAAATTTTCAAGAATAAGAAAAAAGTGACTCATTCCCCCAGCAAGAGGCTTGGTACAGTCGGCATCTGTGTAACATTCTGGTTCTTCTGTTCAACCATTTCTTCTCTAAGTTTATTTTTCATACAGAGATGTCTCGTGTGTGTGTACTTATTAGATGTTAAATACACATGTGTACATGTATATATTTCATATATCCTTTAAAAATTTCACTCCGAACATTTCCATGTATTTCTGGAAGTTCTTCATGAAAATCGCTTTGATTGCCGTGTGGCCTCCTGCTCAGCCTTATCCACTCCTCGCCCTGGCCCTCCATGCTGCTCAGGACCCATGTGGCTTCCCGCCGGCCTCCCCCGTGGACAGGAAGCTCTGGGGGCGGTGGTCTGACCTGCCCCCCACAGCCTTGCATCCCGGTCCAGTGAGGGCGAAGGCACTTTATCTGTGGACTCTCCAGTTTTTGAATGTTTAAGCATTTCCTTGTTTTCTTGCCAACGTAAATATTGTTACAATAAACATTGATCACTTATAAATCTTTGCTTTATGGATTGTAGTTGACAACAACATAGATTTGAACTGCATGGGTCCACTTACGTGTTGATTTTTTTCAGTAAATACAGCGCAGTAGTGTAGATGTATTTTCTCTCCCTTATGATTCTTCTTTTTCCTCTTCCCTTCTGATTCTCTCAATAACATTTTCTTTTCTCCAGCTTACTTTATTATAAGAACACAGTTTACAATACAAATGCATACGAAGGGGCGCCTGGGTGGCTCAGTGGGTTAAGCCGCTGCCTTCGGCTCAGGTCATGATCTCAGGATCCTGGGATCGAGTCCCACATCGGGCTCTCTGCTCAGCAGGGAGCCTGCTTCCCCCTCTCTCTCTCTGCCTGCCTCTCTGTCTACTTGTGATCTCTCTGTGTCAAATAAATCAATAAAAATCTTTAAAAAACAAAACAAAACAAAAAAACACAAATGCATACGAAGTATGTATTAGTCAACTATCTCCATTATTGGTAAGGCTCCTGGTCAACAGTAAACTACTGTTTTCTTTTTTTAAGTCGAATATAAGTAACATTGTGTCGCAGGCGCTCAACACAGCGGTCCCGTAACCCTCTGCACCGCTCCGTGCTCAGCTCCAGAAGTGTCGTCGCCGTCGGCCACCGTGCAAGGTTATGACAGTATTACCGACGGCATTCCCTGTGCTGCCATTTCCATCTCCCCGACTTACTTGTTTTACACGTGGAATTGTGTGGCCCTTCATGCCCTTTACCTGTTTCACCGTTCCGCACCCCCTCCCCTGTGGCAACCATCAGTCTGTTCTCTGTATTTATTTACTTTTTTAAGATTTTATGTATGGGTTTGTCAGAGAGAGACACAGCGAGAGGGAAAACAAGCAGGGGAAGTGGGAGAGGGAGAAGCAGGCTTGAGGGAGAAGCAGGATTTCTGCCGAGCAGGGGGCCTGACGCGGGGCTCCATCCCAGGATGCTGGGAGCATGACCTGAGCTGAGGGCAGATGCTTAACGACTGAGCTACCCAGACGCCCCTGTTCTCTGTATTCATGAGTGTGTTTTTTGCTTGTTGGCTTTGATTTTAGGACTCCACATGCAAGTGAAATTGTATGCTATTTATCTTGCTCTGACATATCTCACTCAGCCCTGTGCCCTCTAGATCCATCCACACTGTCACAAATGGCAAGATCTCTTTCTTCGTGTGGCTGAGTAGTATATATGATGATAAAATAAGTAATGTAATATAATTATATAATAATATAAAGATTATGCTATGTAATTATAAAATGATGATAAAAGTAATACAATATCATAGTAAACATAGGGATGCATATATCTTTTCAAATTATTGTTTTTATTTTCTTTGGATAAATACCAGGAGTGGCATTAGTGGATCTTTGGTAATTCTGTATTTAACTTCTTGAGGACCCTCCATACGCTTTTCCACAGGGCCACACCGGCTTGCATGCCACCAGCCATGTGCGAGTCTCCCCTTTCTTCACAGCCTCACCAACACCTGCTGCGCCTTGTATTTTTTATTCTAGCCAGGCTGGCAGGTGTGAGTTGGGATATCTTATTGTGATTTTGATTTGTATTTCCCTGATGTGGGGAATGTTGAGCCTCTTTTCCTGTGTCTGTTGGCCATCTGGATGTCTTCTTCAGAGAAATGTCTGTTCATGTCCTCTGCCCATTATTTAATTGGATTATTTGTTTCTTTGGTGTTCAGTTTTACAAGTTTTTTTTTTTTTTATATACTTTGGATATTAATCCTTCTTCAGTTCCTTTACAAGTATCTGCTCCCATTCAGTACGTGGCCTTTTGATTCTGTCAGAGGTGTCCTTTGCTGTGTAGAAACTCTGTGTTTTGGTGTCGCACCAATAGTTTAATTTTGTTTTTGTCTCCCTTGCCCAAGGAGGCACAAATATGTTACTAAAGCCAATGTCCATGAGATTGCTGCCCATGTTTTCTTCTAAAGAATTGTATGGTTTCAGGTCTCACATTTAGGTCCTTAATCCATTTTGAGTTTGTTTGTGTGTGATGTAAGAAAATGGTTCAGTTTCATTCCTCTGTGTGGTGCTGTCCCGGTTTTCCCAACACCATTAACTGAGGTGACTGTCTTCTCCCATGTATTTGCCTCCTTTGTTAGAGAGTCATTGAAAATGTAAGTGTGGGTTTACTACTCTGCTCTGTTCTGCTGATCTGTGCTAGTCCCATACTGTTTTATTCCCGCTTTGTAGTGTATCTTGAAATCCGAGACTCTGATGCCTCCAGCTTTGTTTTTCTCTCTCAAGATTGCTTTGGCTATTTGGAGTCTTTTGTGGATACAAATTTTATGTGTTCTAGTTCTTAAAAAATGCTGTTGGTGGGCGCCTGGGTGGCTCAGTGGGTTAAGCCGCTGCCTTCGGCTCAGGTCATGATCTCAGGGTCCTGGGATCGAGCCCCGTCGGCCTCTCTGCTCAGCAGGGAGCCTGCTTCCTCCTCTCTCTGCTGCCTCTCTGCCTGCTTGTGATCTCGCTCTGTCAAATAAATAAATAAAATCTTTAAAAAAAAATGCTGTTGGCATTTTGATAGTGATTGCATTAAAGCTGTGGATTGCTTTCGGTAGAATGGATATTTTGAACAATATTCGTTCTTCTAATCCATGAGCATGAAATGTCTTTCCATTTCTTCATGTCATCTGCAATTTCTTTCATGAATATTTCATAGTTTTTGAAGTACAGGTCATTCACCTCCTTAAATAAGTTTATTTATAGGTATTTTATTATTTTTGGTGCAGTTGGAAATGGGATTGTTGTCTTCATTTCTCTCTTTGCCACTCCATTATTACTTAAAGGAATGAAGCAGATTTCTGTATATTAATTTTGTATCTTGCAACTTTACGAATTTATTAGTTTTTTTATTATGTTCATTATCATTTATTAGTTCTAATAGATTTTTGGTGGAGTCTCTCAATCTGCAAATATTGAAAGCTTTACTTTTTCGTTACCAATTTGGATGCCTTTCATTTCTTTTTCTTGTCTGATTGCTGTGTCTAGGACTTCTAGTCCTATGTTGGATAAAAGTGTTGAGAGTGGACATCCCTGTCTTGTTCCTGACCCTAGGAGAAAAGCTCTCAGTTTTTACCCACTGAGGATGGTGTTAGCTGTGGGTTTTTGGTGTATGGCCTTTATTATGCTGAGGTGTGTTCCTTCTAGACCTGGTTTGTTGAGGGTTTTTTTTTTTTTTTTTTTTTAATCATGAATGGATGCTGTATTTGTCAAATGCTTTTTCCGCATCTATTGAGGTGACCAGATGGTTTTTATCCTTTCTTTTATTTTTTTAAAAAAGATTATTTATTAGAGAGAGAGAGAGACAAAGATAGCAAAAGAGGGCATAAGCAGGGAGGAGAAGGGGAAGCAGGCTCCCCACTGAGCAGGGAGCCCAGTTTGGTGCTCGATCCCAGGACCCCGGGATGATGACCTGAACCCAAGGCAGGCGCTTCATCAACTGAGCCCCCCGGGTGCCCCATCTTTTCTCTTACTAATGTGATGTATCTTGTTGATTGATTTGCAAATGTGGAATTCCTGGACTAGATCCCACTTGGTCATGGTGAACGGTTCTTTTAATGCTGGATTTGGTCTGCTGATACTTTGTAGAGGATTTTGCGTCTATGTTCATGAGGGATATTAGCCTGTAGTTTTCTTTCTTGTGGAGTTTTTATCTGGTTTTGGCATCAGGGTCATGCTGACTTCCTAGAATGAAATTGAAGGTTTTCCTTGTTCTCTATTTTTTGAAAGAGTTTGAGAAGAGTAGTTAAGTTTTGGGGGAATCAAAACCAGCACGTGGATGTTCTGTGCAGGGTATTGTCGCTACAGCCACCTGTTGTTCAAGGTTCAGCTGTGTTTTCTTGGGAGACCTAGATACTGATTTATTCATGGTTTTTCAACTTTTTTTTTAAAGGAAAGTGCATGCATGTGAAGGGGGAGGGGAAGAGGGAGACAGAAGGAGAGGGAGAGGGAGCATCTCAAGCAGGCCATACACCTAGTGCAGAGCAAAACATGGGGCTCGATCTCACGCCCCAAGTCAGACACTTACCTGACTGAGCCACCAGGCGCCACTCAGCTGCTGTTGGAAGTAAACATGTCTCCCGCTTGCTCCGCACAGCCTCAGCTGCCCAGGGTGTCGGGACTCAGGCAGGAGGCCCAGGTGTGTCAGATGGTTGGTGGCCCACTAGCGACAGGGCCAGGAACGCCTGGGGGAGGGGCTGTTCCCGGACCCCCTCCACCAGGAGGTGCTGGTTGTCTTTCCCTTAAGGGAATCAGGGCCTCTGGTTCATCTGTGGGCTGGGAAGGTCTGCAGGGGGGCCGTCCGCCTTGGGCGGGGTGCAAAGCTCTCTGCATGGCGTCCCTGGACGTCCCAGAGCTCGTCCGTGCAGTGGCTTCAAGCGCGAGATGGTACCACGACCGGGATGTGTTTCTGTGTGAGCTACTGGTTGGCCGGTGTTTGTGGTGTGAGGCCTGAAGAAGACGGTGCATCCATCTCCCAGGCGGGCTCTCACAGTGATAAAAAAGGAAGGGAAAACCAGTTTTATGCTTTCAGTTTCTTCCTATTCTAAAATTGCCATTAAGACTCAAAGCCAGCTCCCAGCGCTCACGTTTGGTTTGTGGCTCTCCACAGGGACAGTGGAGTCTTGTGGCCGGTGACTGGCATAGGCAGACACTCGCCCTATTGGCGCTGGACGTCGGCTGGGGCCCCGGGGGTCATGGGCTGTGATGTTGGTGGCAGCTCTCCCCGCGTGGGGTGGGCACCGTGGGCCCTTCGTAAGATTTGGCTGCGTCCGGCAGTTGTGGCCCCACCTCTCGGCCGGAGCTGTCTCCAGGGCTCGGGTCCCTGCAGCCCCCTTTGGCAGACAGCTGTCTCTGGAGTATACATAATGTGCTTCTGGGGTTCCCAGTGCATATGGTGGTGCCTTCGGGCCTTTTAGATCCCTGTGCTTTGGTCAGTCAGGAACCACCACAAAAGAGGAGGCTGGGTTCTCCCAGGACACCCCTGGACCGACCAAAGCTGCTCTGGAGCACTCACTTAGACCCCAAGTCCAGTAGTCACCAGGCCATCAGGCACCTGTCCCGCGAGGAAGCCCAGGGGACCCGAAGTTCTGAGCTGCTGGACTGTCTCTCATTTTGCCAGGTGCACCCGTGACGTTGGCAGAACCATCGGTCACTCCCTGTACCAGGTGCGCTTGTCACGGGGGGACACAGCTTTGCTGAGGCAAGTGAGGGCGCAAAGGACCTGGGGGCCGCAGTCTGGGCTCTGACTCTGGCCTCCTGCGTGGGGCTGGACTGGTGATTTCTTGAGGACCCAGAGCAACACATCCCTTCCACTGGAAGCCGGTCCTCAGACGTGGCCTTTGCTGTTTGTTTCTTGCACACCTACTAGACCCTGGACGGGGAGAGGGTCCAAGCGTCAAGCCCCGAAAGGAAGGAGTCAGTGCTCTGCTCGGTGCTCCGAGAACAGCAAGTTTGAGGGCCACCGACCTGCCGGCTTGCCCCCCGTGGCTCTGGGCCCCCGTTCCACTTGGAGATGGCGTCGTGCACCGAACATGGTGCCCCGGGCTGCTCAGGTTGTGGGGGGCCTTGTGACCCGTGCGACCCACCCTTCACTCCCGATTTTGAGGATTGGGGGCGGGCTGTTCGGAAGTCCCACACCAGGGAGGGGCTTGGGTGATCTGAATGGGGAGGTGAAGTCAGAGTCGGTCTCTCTCCTGAAAGTTCTTTTATTCACTATTTCAACAAAGTTCAGAAGGCATCCTGTGTATGTCAGTCTGGTCTGGCTCCTTGCGGGGCTCCCAGGGCAGCCGGCTTGCAAGCTGGCGGGTCTGCTGCCTGCTCAGACCAAGAACAGTGTTAGAGATGACTCGGGAGTTTGAACAACTTGAGCTCGGCAGAGATTTCTGGGTTGTCTCGGGTGCCGCAGCCTACTGGGCCTGAAGCAGCCTTGCTCTGGCCCCAGGGTGGGCGGGCCCCATGGCTTGGGATGTGTCAGGACAGCAGTCTGCAAAAGCTGGGTGCGTCTGGGACCCCGCAGCCATTTCTGTTTTCTCGCGGCTGGAGGCCGGGTGGAGCTCTGCCCTCTCCTGTGCCCGAATCAGTGAACACAACAGCCTGTGGCCTTTAGAAATAATTTATTACATCTTTCTATAAATCCCTGCATAAGTCCCACTTCCCCATTCCACGCACCTTCCAGCCACCTCTGTCCTTACAAGCTTGTCATGAAGAAGTCTGTCTTCCAGAACATTCCACAGGTGACACATCTGAGGTCATCTTGGCAGGCCCAAGACTTTTGCCCTCTGGGTTGTTCCCACTTAGGGCAAGGGTGTTCTTTTGTCCAGCATGGGAATGGCTTTGTGGAGGAAGGTCCCGGACGTGTAGCCGTTTTTAGTATGCACTTCAGTGGCACTTACCACCACCTCTGGTTTCACCATCTGTGACCGCCTGGAGGGACCCCAGGTGATCTTCAGGTAACCCCCCCAGGGCAGCGGGGACACCCTGTCCTCCTGCCCCGCACCCGCCTGTAGGTGTGTGACCGTGTTGTCTCCACTGGCTGGCTGCTGTGTACGTTCATGTGCACGTTCCTGTGTTGGGTTCTTGGGAGCGTGTGGCCCGGGGAGGGGTTGCAGGCACACATCCCAGCTGTTTCCCACACAACTGCTCCAGAGCACGCTCCCCCAACCGCATATGAGCACCCCACTTTCTCCACATCCTTCCAACATGTTACTTTCCTTTGACAGAGATTGTGGTCATCTCACGGCAGCGGTATCTCACCGAGGGTTTGACTTGCGTTTCTGTGATGAAACATGCTGCCCAGCGCCTTCTCGTGTCCATGTGGGCAGTTTGGACCTTTGAAAAAATGTCTTCCAGGTTCTTTGCTCATTTTTAAGTGGGTTGTTTGTCTTTAGTTTTTGGGTAGCCAGGAGCTTTTTATATATTTTGGATCTCAGAATACTCATCGGATATGTGACTTGCTGGAATCTTCTCCCGCTTTGTTGCGAACTGTCTCCAGTCTGCATTGCCACCAATCTTTGTTCTCAAGGCCTTGAGATGCATCACCTGGTTTCTTTCTATGTCACAGCTGGAGGAAAGGGGTCAGTCAGCGTGGTGGTCGTGGCACCTTGCTCAGGGGTTCTTCCAACCCAGAGTGCCCCCACCTCACCCCTGCTGGGGTGTTGGCACTCCTGGTGACTGGTTCCTCTTGCCATCAGCTGCCTTCTGTTGCCACCATCTGTCTTCTCTGTGCCCTCACTTCTGGCTCCTGAGCAAGGAAAAGAAGAAGGGATTTTATGGGTCTGTTGGGGGGACCAGCCCCTATGCCCTGTGCACATGGAGGTTAGCCCTGCTGGGGTTTTAGTAATGCTGCTTTCCTTACCAAGATGCAGAAACAGGTGTTTCCCACACACGCAATCTCACAGGCGTGACACAGCACTGTTGCCATTACACGCACTGACATGGACATTACCTGGGTGTGAAGTCAGGCCATGCTAAGCTGCCATAATTGCCTTCACTCTTGCGGAGACTGTCAGCGTCAAAGACCACCCTGACCATGAAATGCACACTGCTTGAGAAGCAGCCTGGGGTGTACTTAGCCGACCGAAGAGATAATAAGTTACCCAGAAGAAGGCCAAGCTTTCGTCAGAATACCCCAGAATAACATAGGATGTCTCACGTTCGCCGTGGACCTGGAATTTCCACCGTGTGTCTGGCCAGACCCAGGCCATTTCCCTTCAGCGAAATGTGAGTGAACAAAGGAACACCTTCATTTAAAAGTCTTTCCAGAATGGCCCCTGGGTGGCTCAGTCGTTGAGCATCGGCCTTTAGCTCAGCTCAGGATCCGAGGGTCCTGGGATCAAGTCCTGCATTAGGCTACCCGCTCTGCAGGAGGCCTGCTTCTCCCTTTCCCTCTGCTGCTCCCCTGCTTGTGCACTCACTCTCTCTGTCAAATAAACAAATAAAATCTTTCAAAAAAAGAAAAAAACCTCTTTCCAGAACTTTGTGTTTTGCACTGGAGGTATGAATGGCAGGGTCTGATTTTACAAGGAAGAAAATGGTTTTTCTAATCTTTTGTTAATATCTAAGAAATTTTCTTTCTTGAGTTTAAGCCAGGACTCTTTCAGAAACTGGTGTGGGGCAAAGAAGAGTACCAAAGTGTCAAATAAATAAATAAAATCTTTAAAAAAAAAATAGGCCTAGATGTTGCAGAAGACTCTCTTTCCAGGGTAGGCTGGGAGGGGCCGTCTTTGGCCAAGTTGGGGTCTTATTTTGTGTATCAAGGAACTGCTGCCTGTGGAAGAGGTTGCAGGTTGGAATGGAAATTTGGGCCATTTAGTTTGGAAAGGGAGCAGTACCTTTAACAGGGCAAGCTGACCTGAGCGCCGAATTTGTATTTTGTCAAAGGATGAGGACCCCTGGACAGGCAGACGTGCTCTCCTTGAAGCCCAGAGCAGAGCCTGGAGGAGGTACTCGGGCCAGATGGGAAGGGGCCGGGTGAAGGGCAGCATGGAAGGGGTCGCAGGGTCTGGTCACAGCACACAGCTGCGTGATCACGACAGAAGCCGTCTTGCAGGGTTGGTGTGTCTAGAACCAACTTACCGAACAGTGGCTTAGACGTTGATAGGTACAGAACGGGGAAATGTTGACCTTTCCCGGGTGATCCTACAAAACGCATCTTTCTTAGCGGGGAGTCAACGGCGGACCTTCAACTGATCCCCGAGGAGCGTCGGCGACGCTCTTTCTTCCACGGATGGTGTTTGCTCACGAGCAGGAAGCGGAAGTTGGCCAACGAGAGTGTTTCTGGAGAATGGTCTGTGGCTGGGCCTGGCGCTGTGCGACGGTCGTGTCAGCCTCGGGTCCCCACGGGTCCCCCGGAGCCACCGCACTCCCACTGTGTCTCAGCAACAGTCGCGAAACAGCGTATCTACCCACGGAGTGCTTTTTGGAAACAGATTTAATTATTTGACAGACGGAGATGGCAAGAAGGCGGGGCGGGGCGGTCAGCGGAGCAGAGGGCCCGACGCGGGGCTCGATCCCAGGACCCCGCGACCACGACCCGAGCCCCCCAGGCGCCGCGTGCAGACGGAGGCCGGTGCACACCGCGGGGCCCCGCTGGCCGCTCTGCCGCCGAGGCCGTGAGCGCGGACTCCGGAGCCTCCGGGGCCTGACGCCGGCCCGGGAGGACGCGGGGTCTCCCGGTGCGCGTGGTGCCGCGTGGCCCCGGCGGCCCTCGGGCGAGCGGCCTGGCCCTGGTGTCCCCGCAGCCGGCGACCCGACGCGGGCAGCGCAAACCCGGGGCGCCGGCCGGACGCGACGCGGACACCGAAGCGGCGCACCCCCGGCCCCGGGGCAAGGGGCAAAATCTGCGCCCGCATCACTTACTGTGGTCGAGACCGGTCGCCACCGTGACCCCTGGCCCCTCCCCCCCCAGCCGTCGTCAAACAAAAATGGGGAAAACGGCATTTCTCTGATTCCAGGCCCCTGTTTAACCGAGAAGACGGCTGCCGGGCAGTGGGGCGTCGTCCTCCGCCGCGGGGCGTGGGCGGGGCCTCGGGGCGTGGGCGGGGCCTCGGGCGTGGGCGGGGCCTCGGGGCGTGGGCGGGGCCTCGGGGCGTGGGCGGGGCCTCGGGGCGTGGGTGGCTATGGTTCGCGGCCGCCGGCACCGCCACACGACGCGCGCATGCGCACAGCCCCGTGCAGGGGGCGCGGCGGGGAGCGACCGGCCCGAGCGCGCGTCGGCCGCAGGCGGGAGAAGCAGGCCGCGAGCCTCGGGTCGCCGAGTACTGGGAGCCTGAGAGGGGGCGAGCCCGCGGGGCCGCCGAAGCCTGGGCGTGGACTGCGCCACACGATTCTGTCCGTGTCGGTGTCCGAAGAGCCCGAGCGCGCGGTGGAAAGGCGGTCGCGGTTGTCTCCGGGCGGCGGGACGCTCCGGCGCCGACTGTGGGGCAGCGGCACAGCCTGGGGACGGCGCCGAAGACCCGGGGTCGCACGCCTGGACGGGTGAGTGTTCGGTCTGTCGCAGTCGAGCTCTTGGAAGGAGAAGCCGAAACCACGGCCTCACGGACACGGGGACACACGGACACAGCCGTACGCGGACGAGAACTACGTGTGGAAACCCCTCCGCGGAGGAAAGGGCGGGCTTGGGGCATGGCCCTGTGGCCGCGGTGTCCGGTGCGAGGCGTTCGCCAGCTGTTCGCCCAGGCGGTCCCTCAGGTGCCGCCGGGTGATGTTCCCTCAGGTGCCGCCGGGTGATGTTCCCTCAGGTGCCGCCGGGTGATGTTCCCTCAGGTGCCGCCGGGTGATCGTCCCTCAGGTGCCGCCGGGTGATCGTCCCTCAGGTGCCGCCGGGTGATCGTCCCTCAGGTGCCGCCGGGTGATGTTCCCTCAGGTGCCGCCGGGTGATCGTCCCTCAGGTGCCAACGGGTGATCGTCCCTCAGGTGCCGCCGGGTGATCGTCCCTCAGGTGCCGCCGGGTGATGTTCCCTCAGGTGCCGCCGGGTGATCGTCCCTCAGGTGCCGCCGGGTGATGTTCCCTCAGGTGCCGCCGGGTGATCGTCCCTCAGGTGCCGCCGGGTGATGTTCCCTCAGGTGCCGCCGGGTGATCGTCCCTCAGGTGCCGCCGGGTGATCGTCCCTCAGGTGCCGCCGGGTGATGTTCCCTCAGGTGCCGCCGGGTGATCGTCCCTCAGGTGCCGCCGGGTGATCGTCCCTCAGGTGCCGCCGGGTGATGTTCCCTCAGGTGCCGCCGGGTGATCGTCCCTCAGGTGCCGCCGGGTGATCGTCCCTCAGGTGCCGCCGGGTGATGTTCCCTCAGGTGCCGCCGGGTGATGTTCCCTCAGGTGCCGCCGGGTGATCGTCCCTCAGGTGCCGCCGGGTGATCGTCCCTCAGGTGCCGCCGGGTGATGTTCCCTCAGGTGCCGCCGGGTGATGTTCCCTCAGGTGCCGCCGGGTGATCTCCCTGACGGCCTCCAGGCGTTTCGCTTCTCCGGGTCCGTCGCTCGCTGTCCCGAGGCCGAGCGCGGTTCCCAGCTGAGGTTCCCGCGGCGTCTCCCTGTCGGCTCTGGTCCCTGTGCAGGTCGCAGCGCTGATGTTCTCGGAGGGGACAGCGCGGACCCTGGTCTCCGCCGGTGTCCGGGCCTCACTCTCCGGAAGTTTCCGCCGCACGTCGCTTTAGTTTCCGCGGCAGAGCCCGTCGCGCACACCCCTGCCCTGCGTTCCCGTGAGTTCTTCACCCCCCTCCGCTCCCTCCTCAGCCCGTCCCTCTACCGCAGCCCGCCCGGGGTTCCTCACGCAGCGGCGGCGCAGCCTCGAGACCAGAGGACTCTGCGAGTGGAGCCGCGCTGGCCGGTGCGGACCCCACAGTCTCCTCACCGACCTGCCGCGGGAGCGCTTCCAGCCAGAAACTCCCATCACTCAAGGGGACCCCAGATGCTGCTCCTGCTGTGGGGCTGTGGACGGCTCCAGGGCCGGTGCCCCTTGATGGCGGGCTGCTGTCCTTAAGACGGGGGCCCTGGTGGGCGGCAGGAGGGTCCGGAGGGGCAGACCCACGCCAGGGGCTGGAGGGTCCCGATGCACAAGGCCAGACGGGGGGCTGCCCGCTCCCCCCAGACCCTTTCAGCAGGGGAAGGAGCCCGCGTGGCCGCACCTTCAGAGTTCTCCAAAGGATTCGAAAGAAGCGTGAGGCCCGTTGGGTTTTGAACGTCCTCCACTAACTCAAACACGGGTGGGGGAGAAGTCCGTGTCGCAGCGCCCCTGCGACCCAGTGCCCCGGGCTGAGACTGGAGGGTCGCGCCCGCAGAGGACCTTCTCCCGGCCTCAGCGGGGCCACAGCCGGAGGTCCCAGCCCCGGAGGGTCTGTAGACCGTGTGTTCTTTAAAGATTTGATCTGTTAGAGAGAATGAGAGAGAGCAAGCCTGAGGGGGTAGGGTCAGAGGGAGAAGCAGACCCCCGCAGCAGGGAGCCTGGGTTCATGGTCCGAGCTGAAGGCAGTTGCTCAAGCAACTGAGCCACCCAGGCCCCCAGATCTGTGTATTTTTATGACCGTGTCGGCTGATGATGGGGAAGTGTCTTCCCCTCCCAGGCTCAGGGTCTGAGGCTTCCTGACACAACGGACATAAAGGTCAGGGCAGGGGCGCCTTTCTCTAGTGGGTAAATGCAGTGTAGCTGCAGGACCAGCAAGGGTGCCCCTGCCCGGGTCGGGGTACAGACCGGGTGAGAGTACAGTCCTTCTCTGATGTGGCCCCGGCAGCAACCCAGGGAGCCCTGAACGCTCACTCGGGGGCATTAACTGTCTTTGTTCGAGTCTGCTGGTCTGGTCAGGAAGGTTCGAAATAACGGTGCACCCGGACGTCCAGCCAGCCGGCACAGTGCGTCACGGTGGACCCTCTCTGCTCTCCTTTCCCGCTGCACTGACCGCTCAGGAAGGGATCGGTCACAACCTGGTAGCTCGGGCGGGTCCACCTGCACACGTCCCTGCACACCCGGCTGTCCCTTCACCTGGCCCACCCTGGGAGCTTGTCTAACCCATTTATTTACTCCTCTCCGGTCTGTCGAATCCGAATCGGAACGGACCTGGTGGGTACAGCCGAGTAGCTCCTGTAGCTGTCGCACGGTGCCCACGGCACACGGCCTCCTAGGCCCTCAGGCCTGTGACAGTTGGCAGTGTGATGGCTGCAGGGTGTCAGACGCTCTGTCACCGGACTAATCCCGTGATTCAGATTATCACCAGTGACCTGGATGGAAGGAAGAAGATGCTTTACCCACTGATGTAGGAGCTCCCGAACCTGAGGGCATTGTGTGTGTCCTGGTATAGTTGTCCTCACCGCTAAGGCTTGGAAACAACTTGTGTCTCGCAGCTTTGGGGCTGGGCATTTGGGGCCTGCAGGATGGGCTGGATTTGGCTGCATGAATCTTCTGTACACTGAGGCCTACATGGGGCTGTCGCAGTCTGATGGCTGGTGGGCTGGGCTGCAGGTCCCCGATACGTGCCTCATGGGTTATAGGTCCACAAAGGTACTGGGAGGTCATTTATGCTCTGACAGCTCCCTGCCCCGCCATGCACCTTCGTGCTCTCCCTCCAGCAGTGGCCTCAGGGCTCTGACTTCTTGGCTCAGAGCAAGTTCTTATTCCAGGGACCAAGTGGACTCCACGAGGCTCTGTCCTTGCCCAGTCACTGCTGGAGAGCCCAGACCCCGGGGATGGGGTGGGGCTCCCTGGGCTCACATCTTGGGGGCGGGAAGGTGGAGTCTCTCTTTGGGTTTTGGCGGGTCTTTGAAAGCTGAAATGCATAATCAGCACTCCGAAACCCCCACCCGGCTGGTCATTTGATTGTCGTATGTACTGGTCTGTTGAGTTGCGCGAACATTTGTCGGGTGCTCGCTCCTTGCCAGGCTAGTGTGCTGTTTCAGATGCTGGAGGCAGAGAAAGAAAGGAGACCCAGTCATGTCGTGGGATGCACCGGGAGGAGGGAGGAGACAAGCGAGCAGGCCTTGTGGCTGGAGGCTGTGGGTCTGAGGGCGGAGGCCTGGCTGAGGATCTCAGCGGTGTCCCAGTCCCAGGACCGGGGGCTGGCTCTGCTGTCATCCTTGGGCGTCTTACCAGGCTTCTTCCATGGACGTGGGCCATCCGGTATCTCCGGGAGCCATGAGAGGGGGTTAGGGTGACGATGCTGGTCCGAGTCCACAGTCGGCGGGGCTCTAGCCTGGAACTGGGCGGGGGGCACAGAGGGTGGAGCGCCCCCCCCCCATGCAGAGACTCTTCCCAGGGTCCGCAATTTGTGCCCTGCTGCTCGTGGTCACCGCACGGGGCATCGCCCCCTCTTACAGAGCGAACACGGACGCGTGCCCAACCCCTCTCTTGCGGTCTCCTGTGTGAGGCGAGCAGAGGGCTGCTCCAGGACAGTGTCCCCCCTCCCCGCCAAGGAAATTCCGAGAAGCGCGCCCGCTGCCATCTTTCCATTCCTGCCTTAGCTCCCGGGGAGCTCCGAGTTCAATGGATCACGGAGTCGCACGTGTTGGGGCTGGATAGATACAATTTTCTTTCCTTTCATTTATTTTGAACTTCTAATTTCCATGTGAACAGCCTTATCTTTCTTAAGATTTTATTTGGGGCGGGGTGTGCAAGAAGCAGCAGAGAGAGAGAATCCTCTGGCGGGCTCCCTGCTGAGCACGGAGCTCGACCCCGGGGCTGGATCCCCTGACCCCGCGTTCATGACCTGAGCCGAAACCAGGAGTCAGGCGCTTAACCGACTGAGCCACTAGGTGCCTTGAGAACAGCCTTATTTTATGCTTGTCTCTGACCTGCCCCGACGACCTCTGGGCGGAAATCGGCCTGTGTACGGAGCAGCCCTTCCCAGGTCGTGATCCCCCGAGGCAGAGGGAGCAGGTGTGCTGGGGCGACCGAGCAGCTCAGGGTGGAGTTCTCCGGCCGAATCCGTGCCGAATCCGTGCCGTAGGGGCGGCTGCTCGTAACTCAATTTAGAAACCCAGTCTCGTCTGTTCTTTTTTTTTTGTTTTTTTTTTTTTAAAGATTTTATTTATTTATTTGACAGAGAGAAATCACAAGTAGATGGAGAGGCAGGCAGAGAGAGAGGGAAGCAGGCTCCCTGCTGAGCAGAGAGCCCGATGCGGGACTCGATCCCAGGACCCTGAGATCATGACCTGAGCCGAAGGCAGCGGCTTAACCCACAGAGCCACCCAGGCGCCCCAGTCTCGTCTGTTTTTGTGGAGTTTTATTCTCTTTACTATGAAGTGGTAAACTAGCAAGGTATTAAAAAATGTACACAAAAATGTACATTCAGGGAGAGAATATTCAGGCGTGGAGTCGATCTTTTGGGGGACGTAGACTCTTCTGTTGTTACAGTAAGCCACCTGGCCACCAGAATCTGTGGGCCCATGGAGGTATTCTGAGCCAGAGTGACCCAAGGCCTGCCTGCATTCTCCCACAGTGTTCCCCTTCCAGAGCAGAGGCCACCGGGCTGCGGAGGGTCGGCCGGTGCCGTGTGGGTGTGGTCGGTCTGAGTGCGGAGCCCCCGAGGCTCACAGCCAGAAGGAAGGGGCTGTGTCCGGAGAGCCGGCTGTCCGCACGCTTCCCTGCGAGGCTCTTTCCCTCCTTCCTCCATCCTGCTTTTCCTGGGGATGCGGAGGGCATGGCCGCCTCTGCTGGGTGCCGGAGGGCAGCCAACCACCTCCAGCCCCTCGGGGGTGACACAGCTGAGTGCGGTCACCAGCATCACTCCTCAGGTGCTGGTCTCTGTAACCTCCGGCACCCCCTTCCAGGTATGGACGGCCTTGTTCCTTGGCCCCCTCGAGGCCCTCCGGACGGGACAGAGGCTTCTTTATCAGGCTGGCCCCCCGTCCCCTGGCCTGGCAGTGAGGTGTGGACGTCCACACAGGGTCTTCCCTCCCTCCGGTGGAGCACGAGGCCCCGGGTGTGAGGGTTTGGTTTTCCTGGCACGAGAAGATGTGGTGGCTCGGGAGCGATGACACTTTCAGATTTCAGATCACAGCCTCTGTCCCCCTTACCCAGGGCCTGCTTCCCGGATATAGGAGCCAGAGTCTGCTCATTCAGGGTCTTTACTGCTGTCCACGGCTGCCTTCGGCTTGTGTTAATAGGTTGGCCGTTTGATGGGGCTCTCTGCTCAGCGGGGGCCCTGCTTCCCTCTCTCTCTCTCTGCCTGCCTCTCTGTCTACTTGTGATCTCTGTCTGTCAAATAAACAAAATCTTTAAAAAAAAAAATAGGTTGGCCGTTTGGAGGTGGAAGCAGGTTCCTCCATCGGATCTGGTTGGCGCACAGCGTCCGTTCCAGACACAGGCAGTGGGAGAAGGACTCGTGGAAAATGACCCTGGTTGGGTTCTTAGAATGAAACCAAGGTTTATTTTTCTTTGATGTGGTGGTCGCTTATTCATCCATTCATTCAGCAGATAGATCAGCACCTGCTGTATACCAGGACAGCTTTGCTTTCCTACGAGAACGTCTCCACGTGCTGGGAAGAGGGACGTGTTTCTCGTCAGGGACAGAAAGGCCTCATTACATGCAGCCAGGCAGGGAGATGGCCTCTAGCCACTGGGCTAAGCAGTCAGCGTGGAAGGAGTGGTCATCTGTTCTGCAGGTGGTCTACAGGCGAGCTGAGACGCCCACCCCCATTCTGCGGCAGGGCTCCAAGCAGACTCGGGGAAACGCCTCATTCTCAGCCTGTTCCGCCCAGAGAGGTCCCCAACAGTAAGGATCTGGGGCAGGATGTGGCTGCGGGTGCTGCCTGCTCTCCCTGCCCTCCCGGTCCGGGCAGCTCATCCGTGTCGGTTCCGGTCGGCCCGCTGCTCTCTATGGCACTGTCCTCACAGCCCCCCCGCCTGGGGCCCCGAGACGGCGGAATGCGGCTCCGTCTGTGCTCACACCGGCATTTCCGTGGTGTCAGGTGTCTCTCTTTCTCTTTTTTTAAAGATTTTATTTATTATTTGACAGAGACCACAAGTAGGCAGAGAGGCAGAGAGAGAGGAGGAAGCAGGCTCCCTGCTGAGCAGAGAGCCCGATGCGGGGCTCGGTCCCAGGACCCAGAGACTGTGACCTGAGTCCAAGGCAGCCGGTTAACCGACTGAGCCACCCAGGCGCCCCGGGAGTCTCTGGTTCAGGCACATCTTTCCCTTTTCTCTTCAGGGGACCCACCTGGTGGAATGTCAGCGACTGTTGCTTGGTTCTGAGGTTCTCTGGAGAATAAACAGGAAGAAAATCTCAGTTCCGTATTTTCCCCCAGCGATCATCTCCCATGAGACTTTCGAATAAGTTTCTTTTCTCCTTTTAAGAAACACAGGAACTTGCAGCTAAATATCTCATTTGCTGTAAAACAACAACAGCAACAACAACACCAAAACAAACTCTAAAGGGAAGCATGGTGAGTCCTGATTCTCACCATCGAGATGTCAGCCGGGAAGTTCTCAACGTCAGGCTGGTTTTAAGTTTCAAGGTTTGCGAGCGCTGCACAGGTGATCTCCAAACCAGAACCAGAAGACAGAAAGCATCTGTTTGGGGCCTGGCGTGTGTGAGGGGACGGCCTCGTCGGGCAGCGCAGCAGAGGGGGCCCGGCTCTGCTGCCCTTGCCCCTCGCTCTGGAGAGGCCCGTGGGCCACGTACTCTTTGGCCCCTGTGGAATGTGGCCGCACCCCTGCGTGCGTGTGCACAGGACCTTTCCCACGTGCCGGGTTTGGCTCAGATTCACGTGCCTCTCACCAGCTCGGCCGTGTCTCCGTGGGCCTGGCTCACGCGCACGTGGTGTGTTCTGGAGTGTGGTAACTCGGCGGCTCTACCGGAGAACATTCGTTGTTTTTCTCTTTCTTCACTCGCCAAGAGCCATTGGTGATTCCCAAAAGGAAAATCTCTGCAATCTTTTGAAGTAAAAGCTTCCTGGAGCTGGAGGAGCTGTGGAGAGCTCGTGTGTTCTCGTGCTCCTCCCATGGAGGAAACTGAGGCCCAGAAAATCGGGTCTCCTGTCCTGCTGTGTGCAGGAAAGGACCATGTGCGCTGACTCCACTGCTGCTTTTTGGAACCCTGGAGGAACACGCTCATCAGAAATAAGGTGCACTGGCCCGAAAACCCCACCCCGCTGTGTGGGCGTCTGTAGAGACATTAACTGAAAAGTCCAGAAGCTTCCAACAAGCCGAGCTCGTCTCAGTCCTCCTGGAGGCTCAGGCGGGCCCATTTGCAAACTGGCATCTTCTAAACGTGCTGGTTCCCCCCAGAGAGTCAGAATGTCTGTTCCGTTGGGAGTTGTGCGGGCAAGGGTGCACCCGGGGCCTCTGGTGCTGAGTTCTGAGGAGCTGGTGCTCTGGTTCGGGTCGGTGTCTGTTGCTTTCTTCAGTTTCGGCAAGAGTGAGGCAGTTTGGCCCTTTGTGGAGCCGCCAGTGTTCGCGCTGTGCCTGGGTGCTGGAGCTGCCCTGCCGTCCGAGGCGGGGTCGGGGGCCTGCGGGCGCCCCAGGAGATGGGACGCAGCGGAGGCCTCTGAGACGCGAGGGGTGGCCCGAGGCTTTTCCTCCGCAGAGGAGACATCGTCTCTGCCTGGGTGTCCGTGTCACAAGCTGCCCGTGGACAGCGCTGTCGACCCTGTTCGCACGTGTGAGTCTCCAGGAGAGGACGCAGACTGCGGTGCTGTCGGCGATTGTGCACAGACCCCGGGGCCCCCAAGGAGCCGGGGATCCGCGGTGTGTTCTGCAGGGCCTGCTGCTGCCCGAGGCGCTCTCCTTCCGTGTGGAGCAGGGGCCATGGGAGGGGGACACTAGTCTCCCCACGGGACTTACTTCTAACTGGCAAGTCACTTTGTGTTTTAAACAGCTGGAGGGGCGCCCGGTGGCGCCATTGGTGAAGTGTCTGCCTTTGGCTCGGGTCATGATCTCAGGGTCACGGGATCGAGCCCCGGAGTGGGGCTCCCTGCTCAGCGGGGAGCCTGCTTCTCCCCTTCCCCTGCCCCACCCCTGCTTGTGTGCTCACTCACTGTCTTTGTCTCAAATAAAGAAATAAAATCTTTTAAAAAATAAACAGCTGGAGTCCATGCTTTTTTTTTCTTTTTTCTTTAAAAAGGGTCCTTCTCCTTAATTATTGCCCCAGCTTTGACCTGGTACTGACAAATCAAATTCAGAGTAACAAAGCGAGCCGGGATTTGAATGGATCAGTAGAATGGGGTCCATCCGTACAATGAAATATTTAGCCTTGATGAGGAAGGAAATCCTGGCACTTGCTACAACACTCATGAACCTTGAGGGCATTTTGCTGGGTGAAAGCAGGCAGTCACAGAAGGACAAGTACTGATCACTTCTGTGAGTTACCTCGAGTAGCCAGCTTCACACAAAGTGGAAGGGTGGGTGCTGGGGGAGGGGACGGGGTTGTGTTGCGTGGGTGCAGAGTTTCAGTTCTGCAATATGAAAAAGTTAGAGATTGGTTGCCCAGTAGTATAAATATACTTTATCGAGCTCTGCACTCAAAGTGGTTAAGATGATACATTTTAAGTTATATGTATCTTACCATAATTTACACATTAAAAAAAATTTAGGGGGCTAGTATGAATAAAGTCCTGATTCATAGGCTAATGGATTCCTACTTTGATCAGTTTGTTTTGGAGGTTACGTGGCTGTTACCTCGCATTCTAACACCACACGTGGTATGCTTTCTGATATTTTGATTGTGGCAGCAAGAAAGACCTATAAAGAGCTAATGAGTGTATAAAAGGGACAGCAGGTGCATTGCTGTGAAATAAGTGCATTACGTGGAAAAGTGCCTGTGATTGGCAAGGGAACACGGTAACTGCACGCTAAGTCGATGGTATATTTACATTTGCTTTTTAGGTGAAGCCAAAAATCTTCCCACTTACCCGGGGCCAAACAAGATGCGGGATTGCTACTGCACTGTGAACCTGGACCGGGAGGAGGTTTTCAGGACCAAGATTGTGGAGAAGTCGCTCTGGTAATGTCTGCTGTTTGCTTTCCTCCGTCCGCTTCCTCTGTGTGGCAGATGCCTGGAACGCAGGTGCCATTGGCCGCCGTCCACACTGCCCGGCGTGCGTGAGGCACTGGAATGTTCTGTGAGCTCCCGTCTGCCGGGGCCGCTGGGCTGCCGTCTTGGTGGCGGTCCCCAAATGCTTGTGCTGGCCTGGGCTGAGCAGCCTGCAGCTGCAGGGGAGCGGTCACCCACTGTAGGGGCGTGTGTGGGCACCTCCGGTCAGAGATGGGCTGAAGGTCAAGGTGTGCACCGGACATAGCAGTGGACAGGCATTTTGACAGGTGAACATTTGGGAAGCTTTTTATTTTTTATTTTAACCACCTTCCTTTAAACTTTCCCAGAGAGACAAATCAGATGGGCGTGGAAGTGATGCCCACTGAGGAAGGGGGGCCTGGACAGCACTCGCTGAGAGCGCTAGAGAAGGTCGGTTGGAAGGAGCAGCATCTAGTAGGTCCTCAGGTCCTTGGAGAGTTTGCCGTATGATGAACACATCCGCGCCCCGGAGGGTCAGCTGTTAAGGGCCACTCACCACCGGAGGGCTTGTCGAGACAGCTGTCTGCCCAGACATCTCTGACAGTCTCCCCGTGATGCCACCCCTGGACCACACCCCGGGGACAGGAGGGCTCCCTAAAAGTCACAGCAGTTTAAATGGAGGTTGGGGAGAGAGAACCCAGAAGCGTGGGTGTTAGCAGGGGCGGGCCTCGTGGCTTGCAGCCAGCACAGCTAGTGGGGGTCCTGAGCAAGTCACTTGTCACCAAGTGGCTGGTGGAGTGGAGCAGGGTCCTTCAGGAAGCCCGCGTTTACAAGTGTGGGTAGTGTGGACCCACGCACACAGCTGTTTTTGGTTTGAGAGCAGCTTTCGCAGAACAAGTGTATCCTTCATACTGTTCTCTCTGAGAGGGTACAAGCCGCACGTTCTGACCGGACTTAGTTTTTACAGACCTGTTAGGGATTTCCTGCTCCTTCCATTCTCCATCTGCACAGGACCCCCCAGCACTGGGAGGCACCCCTGAGGCCAAGTGGCCACAGCGTGTGGGCCGGGCAGGCTCGAGTCTCTGGAATCATTCGTTGTAGGAAAACAGAACTGAGTCGTCTGTCAGGAGTCGCACCTGGCTTTGGGGCTGGTGATGGAGGTGAGGCCAGGGCTCACGATGTCACTGTAACCTTCTGGGTTATGTCCACGGTCCTGATGCCGGGTGAACCCTCTCTGTGTTTGCACAGTTGGCACTGATGCCCGGAGGTCCTATACCTGGAAAGTCACTGTGGTCTCAGGGAAGCTGGGCCCTCCCCAGACCTGCTGAGCCCAGAGCTCTAGCCCAGACTCTCGTCTGCTTGGGAACCTCTGTTTTAGGCAAGGCTGGGAGTGGGGGTCCTGATCTTCAAAACATTTTAGACAAGTTTAGAAATGGAAACTGTGGTTCCTGGATTTGGTGATACTAGGAAATGTGCTTCTGGAGCAGGAAGGGGAAGCTCGGAGCTAAATCAGGATAACGATGTGGTCACACTGTCCGTTCAGAAAATCAGCCATCTGAGAAACAGCCAGAATCAGGTGGGAGCCCCCAAACTGCTGTCGCAAGGAGCCAGTTACCTATAGTCAGTGCCCTGAGGTAATGGTCTGACTTGGAAAATTCATGCTCTCCTTATGGACAGTTTTAATGAGCTTGGCTATTTTTGTTTATTTATTTATTAGCTCAGTGAATTTTTTTATTTATGTATTAAAGATTTATGCCTTTGAGAGAGAGAGTGCGCAGGCATACATGCGCGTGAGGGAGGGAGGGGCCGAGGGAGAGAATCTGGAGCAGGTTCCTGGCGAGCAGGAGCCTGATGTGATTCCAGGACCCCAAGATCATGACCTCAGCTGAAACCAAGAGTCGGATGTTAACTGACTGAGCCACCACGTGCCCCTCAGTGAAAATTTATTGAGTGCTTCTCTAATGCACTGACAAGGAGAGGGTGCTCTAAACAGAAAGTTAAAAGTGACAGCAAAGAAAGTAACACAAAATAATTCCAGGAACTTAAAAAATATGGGTGCATTTCACCATTTAGTATTGAGGCAAAAACTGTATTCACACTGGTAGACCTTGTGGGCGGGTAGCCCCAGAGCTCTACTGTATAATGTCTGGGCAAAAAGGCGAAGAAACTCACCCTATAAAAGAAGTTAGCAAGGTAAAGTGCTGCCTCCATTTTCTGCCAAGTATTTGAAATAAAAAATTAGCTCTCTTGTGAGTGTGCACGCCTGAATCCAGAAGCCTCAGTCAATGCACGGGCATTGCCGTAGTCCTGGATAGTTGTAACGTCCTCAGAGGTGACGAAATGCCAGTCAAAGCAAATCCAGACGTACCCTTCAGTCCAGGCCTCGAAGAATCTTCCTCTGTGATCTCTGAGGAGAAAGTACAGAAGAACACAAGGAGGTGAAGTGTTGGTGCATTTGCCAAGAAAAACAACAGAATCAGACCTGAAGGGTTTGCAGAAGGTCTGCCGACAAGATTTAATGACTTTGAAGTAATAAGTAAGACAAGGTTGCAGACATGACTGGGATGAGGAATGATAAAGAATGATGAACCCAGTTTCCGAAAGAACCAAATAGAATTCCCGGAAATGAAGGACGCAAGAACTTGAATGAAAACATCACTGGCTGAGTAAACGGCTGGATGGGGTTCGCTGGAGGGAGAAGGGGTGAATGGAAGGCTCCAGACACACCCAGACACACAAGGAAATGGGAAGGACGAGGGGGTTAGGGACAGAGCAGAAGAATGTCCAGACGTGTCTCACGAGGACTCGGAGGCGAGCGGGAAGAAGCCCGTGCCCGAGGGTAGCTGGAGGCGACACGTGAAGATGCGGCTCCAGGAGCCGTGGCTGGAGGCCGGAAGCGGAAGGCCCGTCCGCGGGCTCTGCCGGCTTTGAGGCAGGGAGGAAGGCCGAGGCTCCGACGGCAGCTGCCAGCGCGAAGGAAGCGGGTGCACTGGGGGCCAGGCCGGCCCTGCCCACGGCCCCCAGGGTGGGCAGCGCTCGGTCATCACCTCCGAGGAGTCTTCCCTCTCTCCAGCTTGTGCCTGCGGGCCTCAGCGTCTCCTCCCAGATCGGCTGCTGCATTTGGGAAAGTCCCTGCGGGAAGGAAGAGCCTCCATCTGGTCTCTGAACTCAAAAGAGCCAGAGGGCGTGGCGGCCTGTCCGGGTCTCGGGGGCAGGGTCAGTCCCCAGCTCAGCTGCTGCCCAGCACCGTCTTTGGACTCAGACAGACGTATAGACGGAACGTGTCGGAGAGACTCCCTCCCTTCTCAGCGGAAAGCCGTCCCGGGGCCCCTGGGGGGGACCGTGCTGCTCAGGTGTCCCCAGCACTCGCGTGAGGCCGTCCCTCACGAGTAACTCCGCCGTGGGTAACTTAGGGAAAGGCCCGAGTTTGTCCTTTGCTTTCCTTCGGCTGTGGGAGAGGTGCTGGGGAGGCTCGGCCGCAGACCTTCTTGGAAGGGCTCGTGGGGTCTGGCACTGGGGAGCCCTAGTCCTTTCCTCCCGGCCTTGTCCATTCTCCAGAAAAGCGATTTGGGGCAAAGTTTCTGTCTTACTAGGAAAATACTTTCCTGACGTTGAGCGTGAACCTTGTTCACATGTAACTTCTGTGGCTGTAACCGTGTTCTCCCTTCAGTGGCCACTCGTGGTTGGTTGGCTTCACCTCAGGCTCCAGGATGTTGGGCTGTCACATCGGGGTTCACAGGCAGCTGCCGCCCCAGACAGCACGGCACACGTGCGGAGAGCACCTGATGACCCACCCGGAGAGTTGCCTCCTGCTTCCCAGACAGGGCTAGGGACGGTCCCATCACGGGGGAAATCACCACTTTCTCCAGTGAAAGAAGCATATTCCTGTTACGTGAACAAAACAAATTAAAAACAAGACCTCTTCAATGCTGGGCCGTTCATTCGCAAGAATATTCCCCAAAGTACTCTATATTCATTTCCTTTTGTCAACATGTGTGTTTATTTCAGGGATGGCATTGCCTCCCTTTTCCCACAAAATGCCTACAAAGTGTGGGCACAGCTCCTGGCCCGAAGAGGAGCTGCCCCAAACTTCCTGATCTGACCCGCACCTTCCCCAGTGGCCACTGTGACGGGGCTGGGGTGCTGATCCTCTCCCCAGGGCCACTCCGAGACCCCCGCCCACAGGTGGTCTCCGTCTGCCTCCTCTCACCTGGTTTCTGTTGTGGGGAAGGGGCCACCCCCTGGCGCTGGCCTGGCTTCCCACAGAAGTTTCTCACCTTCCAGTGGGAACGGTGGCCGCTCGGCCCAGAGTGTGCTGGTGTCTGATGACTGCTAATGGAGGGTCACAAAGTTGTGTTCGCAGTAAGAGTCCCTCTTGTTCTGAAAACTGGGATTGTTCCAGAATGGTCTGGAATATGTGGACATAAATGTCAATGTGGTTATTTTCGGGCGGGTAGTGGGATTATGGGGGATGTTTTTGTTTTTGCTTTTTTACATAAGATTAGAAGTTAGACAGTAAAATAACCACTTTCTGGAGCAAAGTGAGGAGGAGCTGGCCCATCACCGTGTTTGTCTACACGGCGTAATTATAGCCCCTCACATCCTGTCGTTCCTGCTGAGAAAGTTCCCAAAGGAGAGGTCGTTCCCAGGAAGGACGGGTGCGTGCTTCCAAACTGGAATTGGAGAGCGTGTGGGTCTGTGACGGGTCAGCCCCCATCTGCTCCTGGAAAATGCCCGTCACTCAGAACGCAGCGCTGCTGTGTGCCAGACCCGCCTCCTGCCCAGGGGACCCTGCAGCTCCCGTCCTGGGGGAGACCCGCAGCCTGGGTTAGACTCCGAAAGGGACGGCGAGGAGTCTGTGGTTCAGGACGACAGACTCCATCTTCTTGGAGGTTTTCAGTGAAACCCGAGTTGTGGATGAGCAAATGCCGATTTTGGTTTAGGAGGCTGTACGTCTAACGGTTTCTCCTAATACTTACTTTTATCTCTAATTTCTCCAGTTTAAAAAAAGTTTTTGGGACATAAATTCAAGCTTTTGGCTCAGATAGTCCTTGTCAGCTGGAGTCGGTAAATTCATGCCCCCGCTGTTCTGGGGTGCTCCCAGAGGAATCCCCAGTTTGGGTCCTGGTGCCTGGGGAAGACTGTGAGCCTCTCTAAGAACATTTCCTGCCTGGGGGCATCTGGGGGCTCAGTGGGGTAAGCCTCTGTAGTCATGGTCTCAGGGTCCTGGGATGGAGCCCTGCATCCGACTCTCTGCTCAGCGGGGAGCCTGCTTCCTCCTCCCTCTCTGCCTGCCTCTCTGCCTGCTTGTGATCTCTCTGTCAAATAAATAAACAAAATCTTTAAAAAAAAAAAAGGAAAGAGAAAAAAGAACATTTCCTGCTTGGTCCAGTGCCTGCTGGTGCTAACCTGGGGCCCTCTGGCCCTGCCTGCCAAGCCACCACCCTCGAATGCCCTCTGTCTCTGTGATGTGCAGCAGCCGCCACTGAACCTTGGGGGTTTATGCCCACGTCTCTGCCCGGAGCCCCACGAGTGCGGCGACTGGCCCGGTGGCTCTTCTGTCCGGCACTGGGACAGACACTGGGATCTGACCTCAGACTCTCTCCTTCCTGCGGAGGCTTAGCTACATCCCTCCTGTCTCTGCTGCAAACGTGCAGCGTGCCACACGACACGACCCATGTCCTTTGTGGGATCAGAGCAGCTTTCTGTCCAGGAGCTGCCCGTCCCCAGGGTGACCTGAGTCGGGGTTGGGGCTCCCACAGAGGCTCAGCATCCTTCTTCCCAAGGAGACGCAGCGTCTGATCGGAAGGGAGAGCTCTGTGGGGAAGGCTCGCGGGTGCCAGGGAGCCAGGCCACGCAGGGATTTAAAGGAGGTCTGGAGGAAGTGAGGAGAAACCCAGAGGTTTCCCGCTGCCTGAGGGCCTGTGGGGATGACTGGCAGCGGAGGCTTGTGCCTCCGAGGCTCCTTTCTGGCTCTGTGTGTCCCAGGCCTCCCTGCCGCCCATGCCTGCTGCAGAGGGAGACACGGACGCTTCCGGCTCAGCGGCCCTGTGGGCCCGGCCAGCCCTTGACTCCGTGGCATTTCTCATTCATCTCCTGCAGACAGTTGAACAGTATTTGGTTTAATGAAAGTTTAATCCAGCTTTTGGTTCACAGCGTACAAGGCACATTTCATTAGCTGAGCTCTGAGCTGCTTGGAGATGGGCTGTTGCCGTTTTTGGAAGACCCGCCCTGCCGGCCAGGCATCCGGGCCGTGTCGGGCTGTGGGGTGGGCCCTGATCTCCCTCTGGGAGCCTGGACGCTCGGCCCCCAGGGGGGCCTTCTCTGTGGCGTCGGCCTCTGTCAGAACGGCCCTCTCACAGAGAGGCTCGGAGTGGGGTTCCTATTCTTGGGCTGCCTTTCCATCTACCCCAAATCGGGAGCCGCCCAGGCAGCCCCGCCCCTCCGCTCCCTGCCCAGATGTTGGGAAATGGACTCCGGCGTTTGCGACAGAGCCTGAGCCCAGAGAAGACCAGGCGTGCAGCTGTTTTCTCCTGAGCAGACAGTGTGGCCGCAGGGCCGGCCGCCCCGGTGGGGGTGGGGCGCTGCCCGCCTCAGCAGATGCTGGGAAATGACTCATGGAGACTCGGCGGTTTCTGCGCGGGTCCCAGGGGAGGCCCTGTCTGAGCCCCGGGCGGCACATCTGGGCTCTGGGAGGAGTGGGAGGAAGGCAGGAGGTTGGCCTGTCGGAGCTTCTAGATAGACCCGCTCCGCGTTCGGCAGGGGGGGTTTTCTCCTCTCTCTGCGAGAGTTCGCTTGAGCTCCTCCCAGCAATCACCGAGGGAAAGAGCCTGCCACTCTGGCCGCCCTCCGAGGGCCTCCAAGCGGATGCTACCGCACGCATTAATCTTCTTCTGTCACACAGCAGTGTTTAAGGCAAGCCAAGTCCTGTGGGCTGCTTTTCTCTTTATTTGGAAGGAGGGTTCTGGAGCCCCGAGGCTGCGAGTGGGGCATGAGTCATGCATCTGACTGCTGCTGACCTCGGCTGGGGACAAAGCAGGGCCTGTGTGGAGAGAGACCCCGGGTTATGGCGCTAATGGGAAGGAAGGGGAGGCAGTGCCTGGGCCCCCTCTGAGTTCCCCAGAAAGGAGACATTGTCTGGCCCAGCACATGGAGAGGGGCAGGGATGGGAGAGTGCCTTGGTTTCCCTCCTCTCTGGGAACACGCTTCCGACTCCACAGCCGCGAAGAGACAAGCACGGACTTTCCTGTTGACCCGGGACGGGGGTGGGGCTGACCGGATGACCGGGTCGGTGTGCCCTGGGGTGGGGGCCCTCAGCAGAGGGGTGCCCGCTGCGCTGAACCCCACGTCGGCCCTCCTGCCCCAGACAGATGTCACCGCCTCCCTGGGCAGCCTCAGCTCCCAAGTGCAGGGACATGGCTGCTCTGTGCTGGGACACATTTTGGAGAAGGCAGGACCGCACGCCAGTCCTTGCCCATCGATAACAGACGGCACCGGCAGCTTTGTGGTGTTTCCAGTTGAAAAGGTGTCTCTTATCTGCTCTGTCAGTTATCCGTCATCTAGTCTGAAACGCCACCTTGGGAGTTCTCAGTGGACGGCTACCCTGAACGCAAGAAGGGGTCGTGCCTAGAACACGGGCCAGAGCGCCGCCGTGAAAGCACACGTGCCCGACTCTGAGCTGCGCCGACGACTCAAATGTTGCCAACGAAGCAGGAGGTCGTTTTGCCATCACGTGAGCCAAGTTTGTAGATGCCGGTGGGCGTGTGGGCCGAATCTGTCCTCACGTTCCGGACGGTCGCACCGTGTCCCGCACCGGAGCCTTCCGGCGGCGAGCAGCCTTGAGCCAAGCACGTGCCTGTGGGTGCTGCTCTGTGACAGGTGGGCGGCCGTGCACTGGCCACTCTGCTCCGGGCACCGTCGGGGTCGGGACAGGAGAGTCCCGCAGATGCGCCCGCTCAGACCTCAGGCCTGTTGGCAACTGACGTTTAACGTATGTATTCGGAAAGTGATCTATGACATGATATTAAAGGAAAAAGTGAACGGTGTATGGGGATATGTAGTGGAACCCTACTTTTATTTTTTTAAAGATTTTATATATTTATTTGACAGACAGAGATCACAGGTAGACAGAGAGGCAGGCAGAGAGAGAGGAGGAAGCAGGCTCCCTGCTGAGCAGAGAGCCCGATGCGGGACTCGATCCCAGGACCCTGAGATCATGACCTGAGCCGAAGGCAGAGGCTTAACCCACTGAGCCACCCAGGCGCCCCGGGATCCTACTTTTATTGTAAAAATATCTGTTTCCATCTGTATCTACTTGTGTTCTATATTCATAGATCTTCAGAGAAAAAAGTCTAGCATATACCCTTTAATGTTAATTCTGGTTTTCACTTTCTGACGTCCTTATGTATTTTTAAAATTTTGGTTTTAAAAAAATGGCTTTATTGAGATCTGATTCACATACCTTGTAAGTAACTATGGCAGATATGTGATTCTGTGGCTTTCAGTACATTTGGAGCTGTAGCCGTCAGTTTTGGAGTATTTTCGTGACCCTTCACTACCCGTTTCCTGTGGCTCCAGCCACTTTCTCTCTACGTACTTGCCTTTTCGGGGGGAACGTGGAGTCGCACTGTGTGTGGCCTTTTGTGGCCTGTCTCCCTGAGCACCGTGGTTTCAGTGTTTATCCGTGACAGCAGGCGTCCGAGCTCCACGCTGTCCGGGTCGACGGACCCCACTTTGTTCATCTGCGCCGGCTCTGCCGACGGACAGGGGGGTTGCTGCCGCTTCTCGGCTGCTGTGAGCACGGCCGCCAGCTCGCAGGCCACAGTGTGTGTGGGGACGTGCGTCCCCCTGCTCTGGCCGTTTCAGGGAAGCGCTGCTGTTTCCGAGTGGCCGCACCGCTGTGCTCCTGCAGGCTCTGACTTCGCCACATCTCACACTTGTCACCCTTATTTCTAGTTACACGTTATCGGAAACATTCTTATTCCTGCATGTTCCTTTTTTTCAGCAAACAGTTGAGATCATGAAGGAGTAAGGCAGCATAGGGAGGTTCTAGGAACAGGCCCGTGAGTGTGATTAGGAGTCAGGGCACCCAGGGAAGCAGTGTCTTCCTGGGGCACCTCGCTAAGGGGGGCAGGGACGAGGTGTGGTCCGTGGGTGCGGGCGTCCGCAGTGGCCGCCTGCGAGGTCAGGCCCGTGCTGTGTCTGGGACTCCGTCGGCCCCTCCGGGCATGTGCTTGCTACCCAGGCTGCGCGTCCTGCTGCCACGACTCACATGTTACGTGACTCCCTGTGGTCTGGCTCTCTCCTCTGGGCTCGGGTGCCACCTTTGTGTCCTATGGCCTCTGGGGGCAGCCTTGCCCCGAGTGGCACGTCTGAGGATATGAGTTGGGGTTCTCTGTCTCTGAAGATAATCCGTGCGCGGCCCATGTGTAACACGGGATGATCTGGAGACTGCGGTGACCTCGCAGCTCATGTTGGTCGTGTGGCTGTGGAATTAAAGGAATTAAACCCCGGAGAGGCTTGTCTGGGGTGAGGCCCAGGGACCCGTGTTTTCTCAAACCCCATCCCAGTGGTTCTGCTTCGCAGCCCGAGCGAATTACGGTTGGCTCCGCGTGGAGAGTAGACGAGCAGAGCCCCATGCACGCGGATGGGGTCCCGGGAGGTGTGAGGAGAGAGCTCAGACAGAGGCACACGTGGCTTTCCCTGGAGGCGCGTATGGCCGGACAAATGTGTGGGTGTGTGGCCTCCGTGTGAGGCCTGCGAGGGCAGTGTTGGCGTCTGCACGATGACGGCTTGGTGGCATGGCACGCTGCACCCTCGGGCCCTCGGGACAGCAGGGTCCCCACCCGCCCCCGGCTCTGGTCTTGCTCAGTGATGAGTGGCACACACGCAGCCATCCGGTGTTTCCAGACGCAGTCCTGGGTCCAACACGCTCTGCTTTGCTGCACGGCAGCTCCCTAGTGGCTCAAATGCCTTCCCCTTTGCGGCTGCTTTCTTGGCTGTTGTCCGACTCACTGTGGCCTGGTCCTTCAGGACCCCAGGCCCCTGCCTGCCTCACGTGCTTCTGGATTATTCCCTCCGGCACCCCAAAGCCCTGGGCCCTCAGGGGCCACCGTTGACTCTTCTTCCCACCCGGCAGGTCCGCTCTGCACACTGCCGGTGCTGGGCACTGTGTCTGGACCGGTGGGCTCAGGCGGGTCTCCTCAGTGACGGTTCACATCCTCTGTTCCCGCCGTCCAGGCCGGCCCTCAGCTACTGGCCGGAGGAGACAGGGTGACCCCGGCACCTCTGTGCCCTCATCTGTCCACAGGTCAGCCTGCACGGCCACGGACTGTGGACACGTTGCCTCTTGACGGGGGGGCCGACTGCTCTGCCTTTTCTGTATTTCAAAGGCCGGGCCACCCTCCTTAGCCACTGCCTGGCGTGGGCTGCAGCCAGCCCCTCCGCTCGGCTCCCTCTCCCTGCCTGGCCGCACGAGCCTGGGCTGGGACTCCAGCAGCCCGTCTGGGCCATGGAGGGTGGGTGGAGGCCTGCCCGTGTCCTACGTCTGTTTTCCTCATGGGTGGTGCCTCCCTCGGGCCCCGGGAAGGGTCCACGTGCTCTGTCCATTCTGGGCTCCCCGAGCCTTGCTGCGCTGATCCCGAGGGACAGAGTCGAGATGCGTGTGTGGCACCCGCTGGTGATTTTGACAGGTCACGTGCCTGTGTCTGAAGACAGCGGACTATTGCGCTATCCCGCCACTATTGTGGCGGGAGACAGACACATGGGTGACCCCATGTCATGGCACCAAGAGCACATTCTGTGGGGCCGTGGCACCTTTCAGAGGGAGAGGCCCCGTCACCTTGGGGCCCCAGAGAAAGAACAGTGTTTTCTGCCGCCGACCGCGGTGTGCCCTCTGACCTCAGAGATGCTCAGACGTGGTGGGGAGAGTCGTCTCAGGACTGACCAGACACGGGCTGGAGTGCCCCGCCGTCCGTGTCTCTCGCAGGGGGTTCCATGGCCAGGCAGCACACTGTCCCCTTGTCTGCTGTTACTCCAGCCTGGCCAGGACTGCGTGATCTTCCTCCCCTAACCAGCACAGCATACCCTGTTAGCTTTCCCGACTTCGGACCTTGGCCATGGCGTGTGTGGGAACGGGTAGGGTCAGAGGGTGCCGCAGGGAGTGGCAGGCCATCCTGCAACCAGCTGTAGCCGGTCGGGGGCCCTGCCCTTTCCAGCAGGTCTGCTCTCTGCACATCTCACAAGCGGACTCAGCCTGGCGCAGCCGAGCAGCTGGGGGCCTGTTTGTTGACCTTGACTGGGGATTGTGGTTCATGTTGGGTCTCCATGCACGCGGATGCTGGTGCGGGGTCTGTGTGGAGGGTCAACCCGTGGCCAGGGGTCCTCTCCCCAGGGACAGGTGCAGATTACAGCCCAACTTCTGGGGAAGGAGAGCAGTGGGGTCTGCACCTGGCAAGCCAAGTTGGATGGACGCGCGTCAAGGGAGGCCCACCCGCACGTCCCACGTGTCCTCGTGGTCCTGGAGTGTTGGGTCCAACCTGGACACACACAGTGGACTCATGCTCCCTGCGTGGAGCTCTCTGCCCGCAGCTGATCACTCCGGGTGATGGGCCTTGGGGCCGACAGTGGGGACCACATTTGCACCCCAGCAAGCAAACCACAGTTCCGCATCGCACATGTGAGACCCGGCGTGGTGTGTTGCTGACACACGTGGGAGCGCGATTCTGCGTGTGTGCCCGAGGCTGGTGCTCAGTGGGCCGCCCCACGCTGGCCAGCTCACCTAACGGAGTCCGTTCTGCTTGCTCCTCAGCCCCTTCTATGGAGAGGACTTCTACTGCGAGATCCCTCGGAGCTTTCGGCACCTGTCCTTTTACGTCTTCGACAGAGATGTCTTCCGCAGGGACTCCATCATAGGTGGGTACCGAGATGGGTCTTGTCTTGTTCTCTCTGCCTCATTCTGTCGCACGTGGCCTCTCCCCCAGCTCTCTGCCCTGAGCCCAAAGCATTCTCAGCCTGGGTTTTTGGCTGCACTGAGCAGATCTGGGAGGTGGCAGTGGGTACCTGGCTGGCCTGGTAGTGGTGTCCCCCATGCCCTGAATGGACCTCCTGAGCCCCCCATGCCCTGAATGGGCCTCCTGAGCTCCCCGTAGCTGCCTGAGTGTCCCCCAGCCCGGTCAACGTGTAGAGAACTTCACAGCACGAGCTCACGAAGAAGGGCTTCAGAGTTCTCCTTCAAAGTGAGGTTACAGTGACCACCAGGCCCGTTCCCGGGTGACTTCTCTGAGGGGTCAGTGTGCAGAGGACAACCCCCTTGAAATCCCCAGACCGCACCTGTCCCTGACTCTTGACAGCCCTCCGTGGGGATTGGGACGGATTGAGGTGAGACAGACGTGTGAGCGTGCCGGTGGAGAGGGAGAAGCGGGTGGGGCAGCAGAGCCTGCGAGCAAGAAGGTGCCTGGGTGTGGGCCCCGCTGGGCACTCAGGTACACCACCACCTGCATGGGGCTCCGATAATGCACTCCCAACACCAGGAGGCCTCTGCCTCTGCCTTCTGACTTGGGACTGCTCCCGCAGCCATGAGCTCGGGCTCAACCTCTGTCCTCTGTTGCTGAGGACCAAGCCCCTGCCCGTGCTGGTGGACCCACAGTCTCGGGGCTGAACCTGGAGCTCCACAGTTTTGTGGGGTTCCTCGGCTGATTCTCAGTCAGAAGAAAACATGTCTGAGTGCACTTAAGAGGTGCGGGAGCCTGTTCTCTGGGACTATGTCACTGTCCTGTCCTGCAGGCGTGTCTTCAGCTGAACAAACTGGTGCAGACCAGCCAGACGGTTGTTAGGGCTCACCTGGCGCTCACACCTGCAGCCAGCCAGGGTCTCAAGTCTTCACCTCGCTTTAGATCCCGCACTGCAGACTTCACTTAGAGGCGTCGTTGGTTGGCGTCGTCGGCTGAACGTGGAGGCTGATGGGAAGGGAGAAGTCCAGGATGTCTTCTCGTTACGGGTCTGCACCACCAGGTGGACGATGGGTGCTGGGACATACACAGGACTGGAAAACGGTGGGGGTGGTCCTAGTGGAGGATGAGGTGGGGGAGATGGGGATGACATGGTGAAGAATGAGTTACTCGTGCCAGGACAAGATTCCGTCTCCTACCAAGAGCAGAAACCCATCATCACCACGTACCACCCTGTACCCATCATGCACCGGCAGCCATTCACCCTCCTCCACCATTGCTACCCACTGTCCACCCTCCTCCACCACCAGACTACCACCGTCCCCTCCTCCTCTTCACCACCTGCTCCACCATTACCTACCGTCCATCGTCCTACATATGGTCTCCACATCCTGCACTGTCACGTGGCACTCACCGTTCTCCGGCCTCGTCCTGTGCCTTCACCCACCAAGTCTGTTTACCACCTTCCACCACTGTTGTGCACCACTTCCAGCCCCAAATTTGTCCCACCACCCAAAACCCACTTGGTAAACCCATAAAGCTGCACTCACTCAGATCTGTTCTAGCCCCGGGCACATACTGCGCGCTTTTTGGGGAATGGAAGCACGTGACTGGGTTTTCTTCCGCCTGAAGAGGGTCGCTCTGCACAGTGCTGGACAGTAGGGCAGCAGATACCAGCCCAGGTCAGGGAGGCCCTTTTTCTGCACCTACTGGTTGGGGGGGAGCATTCTTTCCTGCTGCACGAGAAGCTCCTCTTACCTTGTGTCTCCTTTGGTGGGAGCCTCCTTGAGCATGTGCCCCCACACCTGCGCTCCTAGTGCAGCAAAGGTGGGTGTGCTACCCGTGACCTCTTCCATCTCTGGGTGGAGGTTTGGGCTGTTTTTAGCGATTGCAAGACTTCCGGCAACGCTCTTCTGCATCTTTATATTGACACGTGATTTCATTCCTCTTAGAGGACACCTGAGAGGCAGACTGCTGGGGTATCTGCAGGGTATGGAGAGATGGCAGAAGCTGCCACCCTTTGGCACTGGGTTTAATTGGAGCTGAAGGCAGTTGAGAATAAGCGGACACAGGAGAAGCTCCCCGGCCTGCCCGAAAAGCAGGACATGAGTTTGCGAGGAAGTTAACCACCGGGACCAGCCTAGAGTCCTGTGGGGCTGGCGGTGACACTGGAGGGGTCTACGTGACCCACCTTTGTCTGCCACTGGCCCCTTCCTGCAGTTTGTGTCCTGGAAGCCCAGTGGCCTTTCCTTGGTCTGTCCCTCATCTCTGGAAGTTTTGGTTGTTTCTGGTTAAGATGCTACAGAAGTGCAGGTTCTGGCTCACTGCTGAGTTCCCCGCCCCTGGGTACATTTGAGACGTGTTCATAAACTTCCCTTGTTCTCTTGTCAGTCTCCTTTTGCAGAGTCTGAGAGAAGCTAGAAGGTGAGAGGGAAACATCTTCCCTCCGCTGCTGTGCGTGTTGACTTCTGTTAGGGACTAACAACCTTCTCCCGAGTGGCGCGCCATCCTGAGCTTCCCCGGCCGCGTGAGCGTCCCGGGAGCCACGCGTCCCGGGAGCCACGCTCAGATTGTCCGTTTTTGTTTTTAACCCATTTGTGCCGTCTTGATGTGTGTAGTATCTCCTTGTGGTTTTTATTGCATTTTCTTTTTTTTCTTTTTCTTTTTCTTTTACTTGAGAGAGAGAGAGAGAAAGAGGGAGAAGCACAGCAGGGGGAACAGTGCAGGGAGAGGGAGAAGCAGACCCCCGCTGAGCAGGGAGCCTAACACTGGGCCTGATCCCAGGGCCCTGGGACCATGACCTGAGCCAAAAGCAGACACTTAACTGAGCCACCCAGGTTCCCCGAATCCCTACCCTTTGTTCTCAATTCCTATGCACATTCAAGATGAAAAACCAGATAACAATACTCTACTACTATGTTTCCTCCAAGAGGAAACCCTCTCTGATTGGAATACCAGCTCTGCTGTTAAGCTCTCCCAAGCCATAGCCCAGGACGACCCCCTTAAGAATTGCTGGGCGTGTCACAACACACGCTCCAACCAAATACAAAATGCTCCCTCCTCCCTCCTCGCCGCGGTCACATCGTCCGCAGACTAAGATCACATGCGATGCCTCTAATCCAGCACCGCTCCTTCTCCACCCCAGCAGTGCCCTAACCCCGTTTGCTTTAACCTCCTCTCCCTGTTTTGACGTTCTTCATGCCCATGATTTCATTTCTTGTGTAAGACTCGCCCACCTGGGACCTAGTGTGGCCCCTACAGATGTAATAAGTCTCCCCTTTCGCTCCAGTCTGTCAAGCTGCAGCCACATCTTGTGCCCCTGCCCCCATGCTGCCGCCCTCTGCCAGGTCATCCCAGAGCAGAAGTTGAGCCATGAAACTTACTGTTAATGCTTGGGTTCACTAATCTCCAGGGGAATGATTCACAAAAGCCCTGTCATTGGAATTCCAGGAAGAGCTTCTGCTCTAATCAAACTAGGGCTAGGTTCTAGCCTTCCTGGGACCTCAGTAAACCTTACATTGCACGACCCCATCTTCCTTTTGTGCCAGTTCTTCTTCCCAGTCCTCAGTGGCACCACTCTGGACGAGAACGCAGGAGCCAGTCTTGCTGTGCCCCCACGGCAGCCCCTTAATTACCTTCCCGTACTGGCAAACCCCCTGTGGAAAAATAACTAGCCAAATCCTACCCTTCAAATGCATTAACGCAGTGCGTGCTAGGATTCGTAAAAACCCATCCCCATCTGTCTATCTTCTTGCCCACACACCCCACAGTCCCTCATAGAACCAAAAGGGCTTTAGGTATGATAACTGCTAGAATTGGCCACAGGCATGTTGGCCCCCTGGGAAGAATTTGCTTGTCATGAAACTACCCTATGTAATCTAACAAATATCCTAGAATTATCCCACTATACTGCTTCAGCCCTACAAGACTCCACAATTATTCCTGCGTTCCCTCGCTTCAGTAGTCCTCGACGATCAAACAGCACTGCCAGTCGGCGGAACAAGGGGGTGTCTGCTGTTGTTGATAGTCTCATCGTGCCTCGAGAAATACATCCTCCAAGATGAACTAGGTAATTTTTATTATACAAGCCTCGTAGCTTCACAATATCAACAACCCCACCACCAGTGAAATGTGAAATCACAGTAAAAGTTATCTACTGTTGTCCAGTCTCTTCAGATGGTTGTTTGGCAAAATAGGAAACATCCTTCAGTTTGGACGGTGGGGTTGACTGGCTGGCCCAGGCGAGCATGATCTTGGGGTCATAGGTTCGAGCCCCAAGTTGGGTGTAGAGATTACTTAAAAATAAAATCTTAAGGGGTGCCTGAGGCTCAGTTAAATGTCTGACTCTTGATTTCAATCCATTCGTGACCTCAGGGTCCTGGGATTGAGCCCCACGTCGGGCTCTCCGCTCAGCGGGGAGCCTGCTTTCCCCTGCCTCTGCCTGCCTCTGTGCCTACTTGTGATCTCTCTCTCTGTGAAATAAATAAATTAAATCTTTATAAAAAAAGACCTGATTTTTAAAAAATTTACTTATTTCAGATGGGGTGGGGAGGGGCAGAGGGATAGGGTAAGAGAGAATCTTGCTCCCCGCTGAGCAGAGAGCCTGATGTGGGGCTCAATCCCAGGACCCCGAGATCATGACCTGAGTTGAAGGCAGAGGCTTAACCCACCAAGCCACCCAGGTGCCCCAAAAAATCAAGTCTAGAGAAAATCTGGACTACAGTTCTGTATGGTACTATTAATTTTGGTATTAAGCTTCTGATACTGTATAAAATACTCTTTCTAGGGGTGCCTCGGTGGCTGAGTTGGTCAGGCATCAGATTCTTGATCTCAGCTCAGGTCTTGCTCCCAGGTCATGAGTTCAAGCCCTGCATTGGGCTCCGTCCTGGGTATGGAGCCTAAATATTCCGCTTGGTTCCAGAAGTTGCTTCTTTTTCTCTTCTTCCACTTGCACGCTAATTATAGTGACCCAGGCTTCTGTATGTACTGCTCCATCCCTATGCCCTGTGATTCCTTTTTTTAAAAATTAACATATAATGTATTATTAGCCCCAGGGGTACAGGTCTGTGAACCATCAGGCTTACACACTCACTGTAGCACACACCCTTCCCAGAGTCCCCAATGTCCCATCACCCACCACCCTATCCCCAGCCCCACCCACAGGCAACCCTCCATTCATTTTGTGAAATTAAGAGTCTCTTTTGGTTTGTCTCCCTGCCAATCCCATCTTGTTTCATTTTTTCCTTCCCTACCCCCAACCCCCCACATTGCATCTCCACTTCCTCATATCAGGGAGATCATATGATAATTGCCCTTCTCTGATTAACTGATTTCGCTCAGCATAATACCCTTTAGTTCCATCCATGTCGTTGCAAATGGCAAGATTTCATTCTTTTGATGGCTGCATAGTATTCCTTGTACATATGAACCACATCTTCTTTATCCATTCATCTGTTGATGGACATCTAGGTTCTTTCCATAGTTTGGCCATTGTGGACATTGCTGCTATGAACATTCGGGTGCACGTGCCCCTTCAAATCACTACATTTGTATCTTTGGGGTAAATACCCAGTAGTGTGATTGCGTGTTGTAGGGTAGCTCTATTTTCCACTTTTTGAGGAAACTCCATGCTGTTTTCCAGAGTGGCTGCACCAGCTTGCATTCCCGCCAACAGTGCAGGAGGGCTCCCCTTTCTCTGCATCCTCGCCAGCGTCTGTCATTTCCTGACTGGTTAATTTGAGCCATTCCAACTGGTGTGAGGTGGTATCTCACTGTGGTTTGGATTTGTATTTCCCTGATGCCGAGTGACGTGGAACGTTTTTTCATGTGTCTGTTGGCCATCTGGATGTCTTCTCTGCAGAAATGTCTGTTCATGTCCTCTGCCCATTTCTTGATTGGATTATTTGTTCTTTTGGTGTTGAGTTTGATAACTATTTTGGATACTAGCCCTTTATCTGATGTGTTATTTGTGAATATTTTCTCCCATTCTGTCAGTTATCTTTTGGTTTTGTTGACTGTTCCCTTTGCTGTGCAGAAGCTTTTGAACCTGATGAAGTCCCAGTAGTTCATTTTTGCCCTTGCTTCCCTTGCCTTTGACAATGTTTCTAGGAAGAAGTGTCTGCGGCTGAGGTTGAAGAAGTTGTTGAATGGTTTCTTCTCAAGGATTTGGATGGATTCCTGTCTCATGTTGGGGTCCTTCATCCATTTTGAGTCTATTTTTGTGTGTGGTATAAGGAAATGGTCCAGTTTCATTCTTCTGCACGTGGCTGTCCAATTTTCCCAACACCATTTATTGAAGAGACTGTCTTTTTTTCATTGGACATTCTTTCCTGCTTTGTTGAAGATTAGTTGATCCTAGAGTTGAGGGTCCATTTCTGGGATTCTGTTCTGTTCCATTGATCTGTGTGTCTGTTTTTGTGTCAGTACCATGCTGTCTTGATGATGACAGCTTTGTAATAGAGCTTGAAGTCCAGAATTGTGATGCCACCAACTTTGGCTTTCTTTTTCAACATTCCTCTGACTATTCGAGATCTTTTCTGGTTCCATATAAATTTTAGGATTATTTGTTCCATTTCTTTGAAAAAAAAAATCGATGGGATTCTGATAGGGATTGCATGAAACGTGTAGATTGCTTTAGGTAGCATAGACATTTTCACAATATTTGTTCTTCCAATCCACGAGCATGGAACATTTTTCCATTTCTTTGTGTCTTCCCCAATTTCTTTCATGAGTACTATAGTTTTCTGAGTACAGATTCTTTGCCTCTTTGGTTAGGTTTATTCCTAGGTATCGTATGGTTTTGGGTGCAATTGTAAATGGGATCAACTCCTTAATTTCCCTTTCTTCTGTCTTGTTGTTGGTGTATAGAAATGCAACTGATTTCTGTGCATGGATTTTATATCCTGACACTTTACAGAATTCCTGTACAAGTTCTAGCAGATTTGGAGTGGAGTCTTTTGGGTTTTCCACATAAAATATCATATCATCTACAAAGAGGGAGAGTTTGCCTTCTTCTTGCTGATTTGGATGCTTTTTATTTCTTTTCTATTGTCTGATTGCTGATTCTAGGACTTCTAGTACTATGTTGAATAGCAGTGGTGATAGTGGACATCCCTGCCGTGTTCCTGACGTTAGCAATGGGGTTTTTCCCCATTGAGAATGATATTCGCTGTGGGTTTTTCATAGATGGCTTTGATGATATTGAGGTATGTACCCTATATCCCTACACTGTGAAGAGTTTTGATCAGGAAGGGATGCTGTACTTTGTCAAATGCTTTTTCAGCATCTATTGAGAGTGTCATGTGGTTCTTGTTCCTTTTATTAATGTATTGTATCACAGTGATTGATTTGCGGTTATTGAACCACCCTTGAAGCCCTGGAATAAATCCCACGTGGGCGTGGTGAATAATCCCTTTAATGTACTGTTGGGCCTTACTGGCTAGTGTTTTGGTGAGAATTTTTGCATCTGTGTTCATCAGGGGTATTGGTCTGTAATTCTCCTTTTTGATGGGGTCTTTGTCTGGTTTTGGGATCAAGGTAATGCTGGCTTCATCAAATGAGTTTGGAAGTTTTCCTTCCATTTCCATTTTTTGGCAGTTTCAGGAGAATAGTTGTTAATTCTTCTTTAAATGTTAGGAAGAATTCCCCTGGGAAGTCATCTGACCCTGGGCTCTTTTTTGTTAGAGGTTTTTGATGACTGCTTCAATCTCCTTACTGGTTATGGGTCTGTTCAGATTTTCTCTTTCTTCCTGGTTCAGTTTTAGTAGTTTATACATCTCTAGGAATGCATCCGTTTCTTCCAGATTGTCAAATTTGCTGGTGTATAGTTGTTTATAATATGTTCTTATAATTGTTTGTATTTCTTTGGTGTTGGTTGTGATCTCTCTTCTTTCATTCATGATTTTATTTATTTGGGTCCTTTTTCTTTCTGTTTTGATAAGTCTGGCCAGGGGATTATCAATCTTATTAAGTCTTTCAAAGAACCAGCTCCTTGTTCCGTTGATTTCTTCTTTTGTTTTGTTTTGTTTGGTTTGGTTTCTATTTCATTGATTTCTGCTCTGACCTTTATTATTTCTCTTTTCTTGCTGGGTTTAGGCTTTCTTGCTGTTCTTTCTGTAGCTCCTTTAGGTGTAGGGTTGGGTTGTGTACTTGAGACCTTTATTGTTTGTTGAAAAAGGCTTGTATTGCTATATACTTTCCTCTCGGGACTGCCTTTGCTGTGTCCCACAGATTTGGACAGTTGTGTTTTCATTATCATTTCTTTCCATGAATTTTTAAAATTCTTCTTTAATTTCCTTGTTGACACATTCATTCTTTAGTAGGATGCTCTTTAGCACCATGTATTTGAGTTCTTTCCAACTTTCCCGTAAAGTTCCTTTCCTTTAAAGTTTCCTCTAAAGAAAGAAATTGAGTTCTAGCTTCAGAGCATTGTGGTCTGAAAATATGCAGGGAATGATCCCAATCTTTTGGTACCGGTTGAGACCTGATTTGTGACCAAGAATGTGATCTATTCTGGAGAATGTTCCATGAGCACTAGAGAAGAATGTGTATTCTGTTGCTTTCGGATGGAATGTTCTGAATATATCTGTGGTGTCCATCTGGTCCAGTGTGTCATTTAAGGCCTTTATTTCCTTGTTGATCTTTTGCTTGAAATCTGTCCATTTCAGTGAGGGGGGGTGTTAAAGTCCCCCACTATTATTGTATTACTGTCAACGTATTTCTTTGATTCTGTTATTAATTGGTTTATATAGTTGGCTGTTCCCATATTAGGGGCATAGATATTTAAAATTGTTAGATCTTCTTGTTGGACAGATCCTTTAAGTAAGATATAGTGTCCTTCCTCATCTCTTACAGTCTTTGGCTTAAAATCTAATTTATGTGATATAAGGATTGCCACCCTAACTTTCTTTTCATGTCCGTTAGCATGGTAAATTGTTTTCTACCCCCTCACTTTAAATCTGGAGGTGTCTTTGGATCTAAAATGAGTTTCTTATAGACAGCATATTGATGGGTTTGGGTTTGTTTTTTATCCATTCTGATACCCTATGTCTTTTGTTTGGGGCATTTAACCCATTTACATTCAGGGTAACTATTGAGAGATATGAATTTAGTGCCATTATGTTGCCTTTAAGGTGACTGTTACTGTATATTGTCTCTATTCCTTTCTCGTCTACTAGTTTTAGGCTCTCTCTTTGCTTAGAAGACCCTTTCAATATTTCCTGTAGGGCTAGTTTGGTGTTTGCAAATTCTTTTAGTTTTTGTGTATCCTGGAAGCTTTTTAATCTCTCCTTCTATTTTCAGCAATAGCCTAGCTGGATATAGTATTCTTGGCTGCATGTTTTTCTCATTTGGTGCTCTGAATATACCATGCCAGTTCTTTTTGGCCTGCCAGGTCCCTGTGGATAAGTCTGCTGTCAATCTAATATTTCTACCATTGTATGTTATAGACTTCTTGTTCCGAGCTACTTTCAGGATTTTCTCTTTGTCACTAAGACTTGTAAGTTTTACTATTAGATGACAGGGTGTGGACCTATTTTATTGATTTTGAGGGGGTTTGTCTGTACCTGCTGGATGCTTGTTCCCTTTGCCATATTAGGGAAATTCTCTACTATAATTTGCACCAATATACCTTTTGCCCCCCTCTCTCTTACTTCTTCTTCTGGAATCCCAATTATTCTAATGTCGTTTCATCTTATGGTATCACTTATCTCTCTAATTCTCCCCTCGTGGTATACGAGTTGTTTGTCTTTTGCTCAGCTTCTTTATTCTCTGTCATTTGATCTTCTATATCACCAATTCTGTCTTCTGCCTCATTCATCCTAGCAGTAAGAGCCTCCATTCTTGATTGCATCTCATTAATAGCTTTTCTGATTTCAGCTTCTTCAGATTTTGGTAATTTTATTTCTCCAGAAAGGGCTTTTATTTCTCCGGACAGGGTTTCTCTAATATCTTCCATGCCTTTTTTGTGCCCAGCTAGCATCTTGAGAATCATCATTCTGAACTCTAGGCCTGAGATATCACTAATGTCCACATTGATTAGGTCCCTAGCCATTGGTACTGCCTCTTGTTCTTTTTTTTTTTGGTGGAGAGTTTTTCCGCCTTGTCATTTTATCCAGGTAAGAATATATGAACGAGAGAATAAAATACTTAAAGGGTGGCAAAGACCCCAGAAAAATGTATGCTAACCAAATCAGAGGAGACAGCAAATTGGGGGGAGATGAAAGGGAGAGAAAAGGAAATAAATATTAAAAATTAAAAAGATAGATAGATATTTATATATGTATCTATATATATGACTGGTGAATAGAGTAGAGCCACCCACTTGATTTTGGGTATATTTTGGTCTCTTAGAAGAAACTATCTCCCAAAATTTTAAAGAAAGAAAAACATATATATATATATATATATATATATATATACACACACACACACACACACAAATAAGGGTAAACACGATGAAGGGATAGAATATGACTGTAAAGATGAAAATTAAAAAAAAATTCTAAAAAAGGAATTGATAAGATAAGTTGGTTGGAAAAAGAAAGAAAAAGAAAGTGGAGAGAATTTGCTCAGGCTGGAGACTAGAACAAAAGCCATGTGCTAGATTAGGGTATATTTTGATCTATTAGAAGACGTTGTATCCTGGAATTTTTTAGAAGGAAAAAAACCCTATATGTGTACAAAAAATAAAGTTAGTTAAAATGAAGGATAAAATATGACCACAATAATGAAGGTTTAAAAACATTTTTTTAGAAAGGTATTGTTAAGGTAAACTAGTTTAAAAATGTTAAAAGAGGAAAGAGGAAAAGTCAAAAAAAATTAAATAAGAAAAAATAAAATGAAAAAAAATTAATTATCTTTGCAATACTACGGAATCCTGGGGAGAAAGCCAAAAATTCTGTGTGTTGCTTTCTCCTCCTCTGGAATTCCGCTGTTCTCCTTGCTCGGTGAGCTTGGTCTTGGCTGGATGTTCTTGCTGATCGTCTGTGGGAGGGCCTGTTGCCGCGATGCTCAATTGTCTTTGCCCGAGGTGCAGCAGTACCATCCGTGCCAGGGCCGGGCTAAGTAATCTGCTTTGGCTTCACTCTCGGACCTTTTGCTACCTGAATGCTTCTGTTCCACTTCGGAGGATGGGAATGAAGATGGTGTCCTCCCACTCTCTGGCAAGAGGAGCCAAGAGCTTGGGCCCCCACCTCCTCAGTGCACCCTCAGAGAGAGGCAGTCAGTCCCTCTCATCTCCCTGGTCTCCGGCTGCACTCAGAGCTCATCCAGCCTGTGACCAGGTGTCTCTGTCTCTGGCACACAGCCCCGTTTGGAGTCTCCAAACCCAGCAGATCCCTGCCACTCTTCCAGGGGCATCTCCCCAGATCTGCCACTTGTGGAGTCCCTGCTCAAAAAGCAGTGGTCTGACGGTGCCACGGATCACAGTTTAAGGTAGCCCCGAGCTGAGAGCTCACTCCTTGGCTCCGTCTCTGCAGCTGGCTTCCCCGCTCTGACACCTGCAAGGTCTGCCAAACTCAGGCACCGCGGGTCTTTGTGTGACCTCATGGGACCTGAGACCACGCTGTCTCCGCAAGGGCTCCACCGCCCACTTAGCCTCTGGAGCAACGTCCCTCCGTGGAGCCGACTTCTGAAAGTTTGGATTTTGTGCTCCGCTGCTCTGCCGCTTGCTAGGAGCTGGCCCCTCCCCCATAGTCGATCTTCCCATCGCTTTGGACTCATTTCTCCACATGTCCTACCATCCAGAAAGTGGTCAATTTTCTGTTCCTAGAATCGCTGCTCTTCTCTTCGATCTCCTGTTGAGTGTGTCGGTGTTCGGAATGGTCTGATAACTGTCTAGCTGATTGCCTGCGAGCTGATGTCATCTCGGTCTCCTACTCCTCCGCCATCTTGACTCTTTTATTGCATTTTTTGGTGAGGAATGAGGCTGGGCATGTTTTCATTTGTTAATTGTCTGTACCTGTTCTTTGGTTAATTGTCCAAATCTTTTGTCCTTTTAATTGTTTTATTATGGAGTTTTAAAAGTTTTTTGTGTATTCTGGATACAGGTTCTCCATGAGATGCTTGTTTTACAAATATGTTCTTCCTCTTTGTTATTTTCATTTTCTTACCAGTGTTTCTCAAAGCCCGGAAGTCTTCAATTTTGATGAAGTCCAGCTTGTCAGAATTCTTTTATAGCTTGTATTTTTGGAGTCATAGCTAAGAAATCTTTGCCTACTCCAGGGTTATAGAGTTTTCTTCTATCTTCTCTCTCTCTCTCTCTCTTTTTTTTTTAAGGAAAGCTTATGGTTTTGTCTCCTACATTTAGATCTGTGTCAGGTGAATTGTACTTCTGACACAGAGTTCATTTTTCTCCTTATAAATGTCAGTTGTACCAGCGTTTTTTATGCAAAATTATCCTTTCTCTATTGAATTACCTTGGTGCCTTTTTGAAAATCACCCAACTTTATGCATCTGGGCCCTCTCTGGCTTCCCTCGCCTCTGCACCCACCGGTACCCTTTCCTGATAGCTGTGGCCTCAGCACTAGTAGCCTTTGCCGGGCTCAGGTCAGTGGTGTGAGCCAACTCTGTTCTTTTCCAAGCTTGTTTTTCTATTCTAGGTCCTTCCAGTTTTTACTTATATTTTTAAATCAGCTTCTCAATTTCCAAAAACACTGAGATTGCACAGGTATATAGATTAATTCGAGGGAGAATTAACATCTTAACAAAATGGAGTCTTCAGACCCTCCAATGGGGAATATGCTTGGTCTTCCTAAATCTCTCTCATCAGTGTTTGTGATGTTTTCAGCTTACGCATCTCGCATATGTACATTTTTCCTATGTATGTTATGTTTTCGATGGGGTAGATGAAGATTTTTTAAGTTAGCACACCAGAGGCACAAGCCATCAAAGCATCCTTTTGTGGAGTTTGTATTGTTATTGTTGTTGTTGTTGTTTAATTTCAGTCCTTATTTTCATTGCTTGTATGCACAAATAATGCCTGATTTTATGAATGGGCTTTGTATTTTGTAGTCCTGCTAAACACACCTGAGCTAGCTTTTCATGTAGATTTTCCTATTGATTCTGTGAGTAAGACTCTATTTCATCCTTTCCTTTCTTCCTGGCCTTTCCTTGTGGCCAGGCCCTCGCCGGACACCAGCTGGAACTGGAGCCGTCTACAGGCGTCTCTACCCCTTCTTGTCTCGGGAGACATCTGTTTGTCTCTCATTGAGTCTGACCTTAGCCAGCCTTCCTGCAGCTTTCTCCCCCATCCCCCGGGGCTGGTCCCCACGTCACCTGCCTCTGGTGTGCTCCTTGGCACACTCTCTCTTCTGAGCTGACCTTGAAGGCATGGGGTTTTCCTGTGTGTAGGCGGGCGGCACCACCTCTGTCCAAGTGAGACAGTGAGGCCCAGAGTGGTTTGGTGACTTTTGCGTGTCCCTCGGATAGACTGGGACATGTTTGAGTAGTTATTACAGTTCATAGGTCAGGTGTTCTCTCCGAACAACATTTAGAAACACTAACATACGTGTTTAAAAAGTACCCATTTGTATACTAAGTAATGATACATAAGTTGTGGGATTCATACAAACGGTAAACCTGCAGTTCCTCCCTAGTTCAGCTAAAGCTCATAAAAACAGTTCAGTGACTTAACATTTCTAATCTCAAATATAATCCTCTTATCCAGCCGAACAAATCACAGTCTGAAGATTTCTTTATCTTTTTCAGTGAAATATGTTGCCCAATTCGATTCCACGAATTTTTTTCATGTGGCTTTATTCCCTTGAGACTTAAAAACCACATTCCCAGTGGGGTCAAAAGGATGGCGGTTACAGGGGCTGCCAAGAGAGGAAGAACAGTCTTCGCTCGGCTGGGGGTGTGCTCGGGGGTGGTGAGAAGCGGTGGGGAGGCCGGGGCTGGGGCGGGGAGGACCGAGGCCCGGCAGAAGCAGGGGTCCTGTGGGAGCCATCGGCCCTGGGACGTGGCTCTGCTGGAGGAAATCCCACGTGGCCTGTAGGCGGGGCTTCTCTGTGCATGTCTGTGGGGTGTCCTCCGTGGACTGTGTCTGCCACGTTGTCTGCACCTGCCTCTCTCGCTCTCTGCCTCCTCCCTTCATGTCCACCTGCCGGCTGCGAGCAGTGGCTTTGACGTGTCTCGCAGTCTGTGGCGTCAGAGGCTCTGGTTCCAGGAGGAACCAGAACCAGGCTCTGTGGCTCCTGGAGGGGAGAGCCGAAGTGGCAGGTCAGGTGGGCAGCGGTATGGATGCTGGGGCTACTGATGTGCTCTGTCCACCCCAGGGGGGACACAAGTACTCACCTTACCGACGAGCCCTCGTGGGGTGATCCCAGGGTCCTGCCCAAGGCTGTTTGGTGGCTTGGAAGTGTGAGGTTCCTTCCGTTGGAGAGTGTGAGGGACGGAAATGGTGGCTCCACCAGCAGGGAGTTGGGGGCTGACGGCAGTGACGGTGGGAGCCAGTCCGTCGGCCTAACTCCCCAGGCCCAGCCCTCTGCCGTGGAATGGCTTTTCTGTACGCATGTTGCCATCCGAAGCCCATCTGTGCCTCATGGGTAGGTCTCCCGGGGTCTGGAGGGTGGAGGTCGTCCGGCTGAGTTTTTGGAACAAGATGGAAACCCATCAGGGAGGTAACGTTGCTCTCTCCCCCCGAGGTTCTCCGGCAGGGCCTGTAACATCGGGAGGAGGGAATGGTTTCTTCACGCCCGCAGGTCGTGGCAGGCAGGAGACATCTCCCTGACCAGGACCTCAAAGAGGTGGCCGGACTTGGGCAGAGGAGCAGTCCACACCCAGAGAAGTGACCCGACAAGGGGAGAGGTTTTAGGCTTCCCAGGGCAGCAGGCTGTGGGGAGCAAGCACGGGGTGGGAGTGCGGTCAGGTTCGTCCGTGCAGGACTGTCTTGGGCAGCTGACTTCTTCACGGAACACCCCCTGGGAGAGGGTCCACGGCAGCCCTCTATCCTCACCCGTTCTGTGAGGGGGCAGCTCTGGGAGGGCCTCTTTCGCATCTGCTGGTTCTCATTTGCCTCCTGCTCAAAGTGGCCTATTTTGGGGTGTGCTGTGCTGAGCTCCCAAGGACCCGACAGAATGGCAGCCTTTTCTCCTAAAACCTCGTGCGGAGCAGAACGGGCTGTGGCCCCAGCCAGGTCCCACGAGAGGCCTTCCTGATTAGACATTGCCGCTGGCGGTCTTGGAAGGGAGACAGCGGTGTGAGCAGCGGGCACCGGTCGTGGAGAGAGTCCCGCGTGCTCTGCGGGATCTCTTCCACTTGGTGACCACTGGTCTTCTGTGTCTGTGTTGCAGGGAAGGTGGCCATCCAGAAGGAAGACTTGCCAAAGTACCATAACAGGGACACTTGGTTCCAGCTGCAGCACGTGGACGCTGACTCGGAAGTGCAGGTGAGCCCCACGGGGCCCCGTCGGGTGGAGGGACTTCGGTCCTCACGGGAAGGCACTTGGCAAGTCCTCTGACACCAACACAGACCTGTTGGCTTTGTGTGTCTCTTGGTTATCGTCACACTTTGCCACGCATGGTGGAAACGGCTTTAGAAGTATACAACAAGGACAGTAATTACCCATAATTGAAGTGAGGCTTGGGCCGGGAGCGAGGCGGGAGCCAGAGGGGCCTGCCCGCACGTCCAGCCCCGACATGCGGTGGATGAGCGTTTGCAGTGAACAGAAGTGACCAATCCCTGAGCTTCCCATCGTCTGAAGCGTCTCCAGGGCTCGCCTGGGCCGTGTTTCACTGGGACCGACCCCCCCGCCCGTCCAGCAGAGGGGGCCTCCCCTGGCAGAGGAGACTGGGGGACTCCAGTTCCCACCTTCCCTTCCCCGTGTTTGGGGCACTGCCCATGCCCAGCATCTGGGACAACACCTCTTGGGAGGGTGAGCCTGGTTGTGTGGCTCCCAGCTGAGCTCCTCACCCCCTGCTGGTGTCTAGAGCCCAGGACGGGAGCCCTGACCCATAGCACAGTGCCCCGACGTCACACGAGATGTTCATCCGTGGTCCCGTGAGTTGCCAGGGTGTGGGCAGGGGTGTGAGACCCAGCCCAGGGCCTGGCACCAGCAGGCCATGCTCAGAGCCAGCAGTGGTCCCCGGCAAGCCTGTGTCCTCCGCTGTGAGTACCAGATGGTGCTCCATGCAGCAGAAGCCCCGACGTCGGTGGCCCATGAGGCCTGCCTCCGCCCCGCCTGCTGCACCTGCCCCCAGGCACCTGTCTAGCTGCTTGCCCTCCGCCTCCTGGGAGACCCTCGGGCTCAACAGAGCTCTGGGGGGGAAGGCAGAGCACGTGGGGCTCCTGGGATCAAGCCACACACTCGGAGAGAGAAGCAGCGCTAGGGAAGGGTTGAGGAGCTGAGCCAGAGACGTCGTCACGTGCCGCAGACGGAGTTCTAGCCGTGGGGCTCACGTGTGCTGCAGAAATGAGCGGATGGGACAGTTCCCACGGGATCGGCGCCTGTGCCCGGACAAGAGCAGTTGCCGCAGCGATGACGGCACAGCGGGCTGCGCCCACTCAGTCTGCAGGAGGAGGGCACCGGGGGTCGTGAGTGCCGTGACAGGGGGCATTCCTGCCTTTAGTTCTGGTGCCATTCCCGTCCCTCTGGTTCTGCAGGGGGACAGCCCCAGCGCGGTGATGAGCTTGTGGGTGTTTCCTCCGGCAGCCTGCCCCAGTGTCCTTACCATGCTCACCACACTGTCCCCTCTGATCAAAGTCGGATGTCACATCGCGTGTGACTTGCCTTTCTTCTCGTCTTGTTCGTAAACTTAACTTGGAATTTTGAAATGGCTTCGGTTTCATGGGAAGTAGCAAAACCTGGTGCACAGGGAAGAGCGGTGAGCAAATCACATGCTCTCCTGTCTGTACCTCAAGAGAGCGCAGTGAGGGAAGGCCGTGTTCCTCCACCTGTTCTCCCCGTGGCAGCGTCCGGCTCGCGCCGCAGCGGGGGCACAGACATTCCCGTGATCCACAGACCTCATGAAGGTCTCCAGTTTTCCATGTTTGCACACGTGCCAGTGTGCGAGCGTGCACAGCTGTGCACTGGTGCATGTGCAGTCCACGTGTGTGCCTGTGTCCGACGCGCTCCACGCATGCACCCGGGTACCACACGTGTGTTGTGCATGCACCTGGGCAGGCCTGTCGCGTGTGTGCACATGTGTTCCCACATGGGTACTGCGTGTGTGCACGTGTGCCATACATGCGTGTCCTGTGCGCTCTGTCACACGTGTAGGTCTGTGTAACCACCGCTGCAGTCAAGAGAACCACTCTGCCGCCACAGAACTTACGAACGGGGTGTGTGCTGGTCGTACACTGTGTGATATTTGGGCTGCGTCCACCTGATGTGCTTCGTGCGCCTGTGGACAAGGTCCTTGTCCTTCTGAGCCTGATTCCTACCCTCTTTGAGATGGGCTGCTGTTTCAGCTGGGTTGGTGTCCTAGGAATACGAATTCTGAGTCGTAAACAGAGAGTGGGTGTTGCCAGGACTCTGAAGACAGGAGGAGGGATGGTGTGGCCTCGGGTGGCCTGCCGAGTTCTGGGCCCTGTGCAGGTGACTCCTTCCCAGAGTGCCGGCTGCGGAAGTGGCCGTCCTGCAGAGGGAGCAGAACTGCCCTGGGTTCCGGCTGCCTTGAACAGTTCATTACAGTCTTTCCCTACAGCTGTCTCTTCATCCTGAAATGTCACATTTACGGTTTCGGAAGGGCAGAGGATGGCATATGGTTTCGTGAATCCATCTGTTCTGTCATTGACAGTGGAAAGCATATGTCAGAAAGAAAGTGTCACAAAACTGGGGCCAGTGAGAGATGAAGTCCCTGGGAAAATGTGAGTTAAAGAACTTCTTCCTTCCGCAGTCGATATTCTTACAAGTCTCTGGAAAATCACTTTATTAAAAAGAATTGGTTGCTGTGTTCTATCCCTGACCCTGGGTGTGCAGTAAGAGAACAAGGAGGTTTAGAGGGAGGTCTTCCTTGGTATCGAAATGGGGAGGTGACGGTCCCCCACCCGTACGGAGCAGGCCTGGGGGTCGTTCCCCAGCTCCTCCGAGGACGTCCGGCTGAGCTCTGCTGTGAGCTCTTCTGTTTTAGTAGACCTGCTGGGAAGGGCCGTGAGCTCTGACAGCAAACCTTCCGTAGCGGGACGGGGAGTTCTGGGAGCCGCGTCTGCCCTGTGTGTCTGACGGTCCTCCTGTCTTTGCCCACAGGCTACATCTGTAGCTGTCTGCATGTACAAGGACCCAGCTTTGAATCTTTCTGCAGGGTTAGGGGATCAAGGGAGGCAAGGGCCAGCTGGACCTCTGTACTCCTCCACGCATCATTTCTGACCTATTCTCTCCCTTCGGTGTTCACGGTCTTGCTGCTCTTGGCGCCAAGGTCCAAGTGCTCAGCGGTCTGGGTCCCTGTGCGCTGACCCCCACCCCGGCCCTGAGGCCCATGCAGACCAGGGCTTGATGGGCCAGGGAGGGTGGGCCCTGCTGCTGTGACCACAGACCCTCTCTGCAGGCCAGGATCTGAAGCTTTTCTGAGAAAAATGTATGGGAGCCACCGGTGCATTTTCCGTATGTGTGCTGCCGAAGCAAGCACAACTGGTGCTTTTTTCTCTTTAAGTTACTAAACCTATTTTTCAAGCGATTTTATGTTTGCGGGAAATTGAGTAGAAAATGGAAGGAACTCCCAAGTCCTTGCCCTGTGGCTGAAACCGCGTGGTGCGTTCACAACAGCTGGTGCGCGGACGCGGTCAGAGGCTATGCGCCCCCTGGGTCGGGCAGAGGGTGTGGTCCCACCTGCAGAGTCCTGCGGGGTGGCCCCGTGGGGTTACCAGAGATGGCCCCTCTCTTGTTCTGTTATTTGTTTCCTAGTTAGCTTGTCTAGAAGGTTAATCGATTTGATGATTCTGTTATGTCTTTTTTCTGCTCACTTTGGATTTAGTTTGGTCTCCTTCTAGACTCCTTACATTATTTTCTTTAGAGAATTTGCGTATTTATTTGGTAGAACGAGAGGGGATGTACGAATGGGATGAGGGGCAGAGGGGAAAGCAGGTCCCCGCCGAGCAGGGAGCCCCACACGGGACTCCATCCCAGGACCCCGGGATCATGACCTGAGCTGAAGGCAGTCGCTTCCCCGACGGAGACCCCGGGCGCCCTGAGATCTCTTACATTAGTGAGGTTGGATCTCTCCGACCTGCGCGGCCACTGCTGTAAAGTCCCCAAAAGCAGTGCTTTCGCAGCGGCCCACGTGCTGTGATGAGTTTTATTTTCATTTTCACTTATGAAAAGAAATGAGCTAAAAATATCTCTCGGTTTCTCCTGAGACGTTTTTGGGTTTGGTCGTTTGGAAGTTTGCTGGTTCACCTTCAGATACTGGGGTGATGAAGCTGTCTTTCTGCCCTGACTTCCCGCTCCCTGTGCGTTCTCCCGAGAGCGGCCGCCGTGTGATGTGCCTCCCGGTGCGAGCCGCTGTCTGTGCCGCAAGACGGGGAGCCCCCGGCGGCCGCCAGAGCAGGGGCGGGCGGGGGGTTCGCCTCCCAGTTGCTAGCTGTTCGCCTTAAGTAAAAATGGGAAAAGCTACCAAATCAGCCTTTTTCAATGCACCAGCCTGAGACTGTTTTCTCCTCAGAGAAGCTGAGTGTCGCAACGCGCCTGGGCTCTGGGCGCCGCCCCCACCCCCCCAGCTTAGCACGTTGGGGCCAGAGCCTTTGAGGGCAGAGGGCAGGTCCGTGGGTTTCGAAGCTGTGCAGAGGCCGGGCTGGAAAACCCGCATTTCCTGCCGCCCTGCGGTGGCGGGTGTGGCCCCGGCCCCAGCACCCTGCCCCCCTCCCCGGGTGTTGGCGTTTGTGGCTGGCTTGTTTGTGAGCAAGCTGGCGTGTCCCCCACAGGGCACGGGACACACCCAGACCCTCCGTCCGCTGCACAGCGACTCGTGGGAACTTCTGAGCCGCAGCCGTATTGGGGTGCCTGGGGGGCGGGGGCGTCCTCTCCGTGCCAGGCGGCGTCTGAGTGGTTAGGGTCACCGCCCACCCTCCTCTCCCAATCTGCGGAAAGTAGTGGCCCGGGCCTGAGTGCAGAGTGTCTGCCTCTCCACCAGCAAGGGCTCGCCCTCCGGAGGAAGCGGCAGCCATGGGGTCCGCTGCCGCGGGTGCCTTCTCCTCCCGGTGGGGGACGGGAAACGCACCGCGGGTCGTCCACGGTGGGGGTCCGTCTGGCCCAGACATGCGCTCTCGCTTCTAAGAGCCCGTCGAAAATGGACAGGGCCCTGTCCCTGCAACGTCTGTGGCCAGCCTAAAAATGAAGGCGGCAGAGAGCCGGGCCCAGCGTGCGGGAGGGCACCACTAGAGGACACAGGCTTTCCGGGAGCCCGTGTGGACAGGCCTTTGCTCTGCTCTTGGATCTGCAGCCTTCACTGGCACTGGGTTGTAGAGGACAGGCTGTCTGCCGCCCAGCCGCAGCGTCCTCCCTGGAGCCAAAGGACGGCAATGCCTGCCCCGTGCGATGCTTCGGGAAGCCCAGAGCCTGGCCCGGCCGCGGGAGGGGGTGCTGCGGCCTGCAGGGCTGTGTGTGCTCCTGCCGCAGGGTTGACGGACGCTGAGGGTCCCTCGCATGGGCTGGGTGGGCCCAGAGGGTCGTGCTGCATCAGGGAGCCTGCCGTTGGCACCCCCGGTCTGTGAGGGGCCTTCCAGGGCCAGCGCTCCGTGGGCTGTGTGCGACAGGCTCCTGGTTCTCCGGGGCCACTGGTTCCCTGGGGCCGCCGGCTGCTCCTGGCCAGTGCATCCCTCTGAAGGCAGCCCTGCCGCATGGGGCAGGAACCCCTCAGAGCCCTTGGTGGATCCTCAGTCTGTGCTCTGGACACGGGGTGTTGCCCAGGGTCACACAGGTGTGATGCTGGTCCAGTCCTAACATCCAGGAGATGTGCCGCACCCTCTGAGGCTACTGGTCCTGCTGTGGAAAGAAGGGCCAGAAAGGGCCGCATCCAGCCTTGCCTGCAGCAGGGGGGAGGTGGGCTGCAGCAGGGGGGAGGCTCCCTGGGGCCTCAGTGCCTGTCTCTCCCACACGCGTCAGGTCTCCCGTTTATGTCCTGGGCGAGCCAGAGGTCCAGGGGTCCAGAAGCTGCAGGAAAAGCAGGGCTGTGGCCGCCATGTTCAGAGTAGCAAACTCAGGAGGCCAGGGGGCCCCGCCGAGGGGTCTTGCCCGCACCCCTCTGGCCCAGCCACCTGGCCCACCTTCTCGGGCCTGGATTCTCCTAGGACAAGCAGTTTTCCTCCCCAAGCTGCAGAGTCATGAAGTTTTAGTCGGAAAGGACCTTGGAGGTGCTCCCATTCAGCCTTCTTGTCCAGTAAAAAAGACGGTTTTGGGCTCCGAGGCGGCTCAGTCAGTTGAGCATCTGACCTGACTATAGCTCTTTGTCTCGGGGTTGTGAGTTCTAGCCCCACACTGGGCTCCAGTGGTCTGCTCCTACTTAAGAGAAGTGCTAATTTTCACATTGTAGTGCGTTCTCCTATAAATCGTCAGTGTGTCACGCCTGCTGCTGTTGGATGTTCTGAGGGAGCAGGTTCCTCTTCATGGAAGCCCCTCCCCCGACCCCTGACCCCTGATGGTGACCTGATTGGGTCCTGCAGCTGATCGGCCCTTTGCACAGATGCAGACGCGGGCAGAGAACAGCAGTGGTCTTGTTCTCGGAATTCTGGTCCCCTCTGCTCCTGTTTCCTTAGAAGCATCCATGAGCACTAACTTCCTGTCTGGGGCCCAGGACTGAGACCCCCTGCCTAGGGTTCGGGCCTCACACACAGACAGAAGGATGAGATGGTCCAGAGCCGTGTGTACCTGCACGCGGGCTCGGCGTCAGAGGCAGGGACAAAACGTAAGCGAGCGAGCGAATGTGTTTGGGAGGCGGCGTCCTGCAGGACCTTCCCTCGTGCTGTCTGGCCGCTGGCTTCTGAAGCAGTGTTCTGGGGGAGCCGTGCCCTCGGCCGGGCCTGGGATCTGAGTGGGGGTGGGGTAGTGCTGGGGTTGCCACGTGGGGTCAGGCAGCTTCACGTTTGTGAGCAGAGACACTGGGAGCGCCCCCCTGCATGTGGCCATCCCCTCATGACCCTCTGTTCTCGTGTCTTCCAGGGCAAGGTCCACCTGGAGCTGAGGCTGAGCGAGGTCATCACCGACACGGGCGCCGTCTGCCACAAGCTGGCCGTGCGGTAAGACACGGACGGCGGTCTTCTCGGGACCAGTGACTCAGCCCAGGCGGTGGGCGGGCTGCCGTTCTTCACACGCACGACTCAGAATTGCGGAGTCGCAGATCCCCACGAGGACACTTCTCTGGCGGGGCGGGCACGTCGTCTTCACACCCTCCTTCAAGCAGACGTGCGCCCGGGAGGGGAACGCACTGGCGTCCACAGCCGCCGCGGTCAGGGAGACGTTTAGACACAGGTGCTGTGTGCGCCCGGGCCATCCCGATGAGGGGACTGTCGGGGGGCGTGTGCGAGGCCAGTCGGCAGCCCTGTGGCCTGAACTCGGGACCCGCCTCCCAGAATCCAGAGCGCCTCCCCCGGTCACGCTTGCTGAGTGTGAGCGGCCGTGCCCGTGTCTACACGTCATCTCGGAACCTTGTGGTGCGCCCTTGACTTTTCGGTCCACGGTCCCGTAGATCGTCCGGAGGAGGCTGAGGACGAGCTCACGCACGTGTGCAGGGTCCTTGCCCTCTGAGCCCGGCGAGGCCTCGGAGGGTGCACACCCCGCCGGGCTCCCGCTCCACACTGCCTGCCCCGCGGGCCCCACGTGTGCCTTTGCCGGCAGTACCTGTGGCTGCCGGGGGTCCCGCAGGCGGCTGCCGGGGGTGTCGGAAGTCTAGGGCCGTTGGGAGGGACTCCTGTGAAGAGGAGGTGAAGGCAGAAACCAGCCCTCTGGTGTGAAGGACCCAGGAGACACCAGACGCTCCGGCTTTCCTTGTCTTTGGACAGACGCTTTCCCGAGTTGCCGTCTTCACCGTGTCTGGCAAGCAAGGGCTTCCGTGAAATCGGGGGATGCCCCTTTCTTGGGCTCGGAGTGCAGGCTCTGCCTTAGCACTGTGCTCCCTCCGTCCGGTCACAGAGGGTGGGGGCGGTCGAGGAGGTTCCGCTGTCGTCCGCCGCCCCCAGAGGGCCCTGCCCCGCCACCCACCGCGCTGTTCAGATTTGCCATCTGTTGGCTGAGGGTGGTCTCCGGTGCATCGAGGTTACGGGGCTGTCACCATGGGACACGCAGGAGGACATACGTGGGAATGTGCATGGGACGCCACGTAGCGTGCGGTGCCGTGTGGGACACAGTGAGCTTTGGCCTTCACCCTTCGGTGCTCCCACTCTTCTTAACGTAGTTGCTCTCGGACCCTGTGGCAGTGAGCAGAGAGTTGCCGGTTTTCTCGTCTACCTACTGGTCTGTCCCTTCTTCCAAAACAGCTTAAGGTTTTTTAAAAGCAGCCTTACATGGAATAAGGAATGTGCTTTAGTGGTGCAGGGACCGAACGGACCAGGCTGGGCAGAGAGCTGAGGCGGGTAAATGCGGGAGAGGGGGGGACCAGGATCCCTGTCCTGAGGGCCGCCCTGTCCAGCCACACATCTGCCTGATGGAGGGCGGGTGTGAACCATTTGGCCAGGAGTAGCCGTCATCCTGATCAGAGAACCACGGGTGTGGCACCCACCAGAGCACAAGACTAAGTCATACATCACAGCTACACACTCTGCCGTCCCCACCTGTCCCCAGCCACCATCCACGCCGTCCATGCCGTCCCCTCCTACCCCCAGAGTCTCCGCCGTGCATGCTGTCCCCACCCACCCCAAGAGTCCCCGCCATCCACGCTGTCCCTACCTGTCCCCGCCCACCCTGAGTCCCCCGCCCACGCTGTCCCTGCCTGTCCCCGCCCACCCTCAGAGTCCCCGCCATCCACGCTGTCCCTACCTGTCCCCGCCCACCCTGAGTCCCCCGCCCACGCTGTCCCTACCTGTCCCCACCCACCCCAAGAGTCCCCGCCATCCACGCTGTCCCTGCCTGTCCCCGCCCACCCTCAGAGTCCCCGCCATCCACGCTGTCCCTGCCAACCACGGAAGCACCTCAGACACTTCTCTGTGGAGTCGTCTTAGTGAAAGCACCAGGATTTGCTTGGTTCCTGCATCTTTGTGGTCAATCCCTCTTGCTCCTTCCTCGTGCACACTAGCACACACACCAGTACACACGCTAGTACACATGCTGGTACACACACTACTACGGATGCTAGGACTCCCTAGCACAAACACGAACACACTAGCACACACACTGGAACACACTAACACACTAGTACCCACGTTATCACACACACACTGGCACACACCAGGGTACACACACTAGCACCATACTAGTACACACATTAGCATGCGTGTTAGCACGCACCTAGTAGACACACTAGCAGACACACTACTGTGCATGGAATATGCCGGCATATACGGTACTATGCACGCTAGTAGACACACTAACACACCAGCACACGTTAACGCACTAGTACACGCATTTGTACAGTGCTAGCGTACACACCAGCACACGTTAACACACAGCAGTACTCACGCTAGCACACATTAGTACACGCTAGTACACGTGACTACACACTAATACACATACTAGTTGATGCTGGTACAGAGCTCTGATAACTGGCACACCTAGCAGACTTGCTAGTACACACCAGCACACACTAGTGCCTGTACTGCACACACAAACATGCTGGTGCACACGAGCACACACTAGTACACAGTAGTGCACACGCCGGTGCACATGGACACACGCTAGTGCATATGTCGGCATGTGCTGGTACACACGCTAGTACACTGGTGCGCGCTGGCACACCCATTGGTACATATGGTCACACACACGAGTACACTTTGTTCAGAATCCCAGGGCCGAAGTGTCCCCCACAGGGATGCAGTGAGGAGGGAGGGGTGCCACAGTCACAAAGCAGCTCAGGTCCTCCAGCCAGGAGTCAGCAGTGACTGGGAGACCACGGACTTCTCTTTCTTCATCCCACCTCCCTCCGTCGATTTTTCTTTCACTAAAAAGTACTCTTCACGTACCGTAAAACTCAGCGTTTTCAAGGCTACACTTTGAGTACATTCACAAGGTTGTGCGCGGTTACCCCTAAGCACTGTCCCATTCAGAACATTTCATCCTCCTGAAAATGAAATCCCGTCCCGTGTCGCACCCTTCCCCCTCCCCAGCCCTGACAACCGCTGGTCTGCTTCTACAGATTTGCCCATTCTGGATGTTTTATGTAAATGGAACCACATGCTCTGTGGTTCTCAGTGACTCGCTTCCCTCAGCGAGCTGGAGGTCTTCAGGGGTCATGCCCGCTGTCGCGGGTGTCACCGCCCCCACCCTGTTAAAGGCTGAGCACTGTCCACCGTGTGGGTACACCACATTTTCTGGTCCATCACCCACAGATCCCCGTTGGGTGGGTCCCACCTTTTGGCTGCTGTGAATACCGCTACCGGGACATTCGCGCGTGAGTAGGAGACCAGTTTTCATTTCACTTGGGGACATAGTGGAGCGGCAGAATCGGTGTGTTGTATCCTAACTGTGTTTCAGTTTCTGAGAAAATGCCGGGCTGCTTCTCATGAGGCTGCCCCACCCACGGGGCCCACAGCGTGCGAGGGCTCCAGCCGCTGTGTCCTCGCTCAGCCCAGACCCTCTCGTGAGCCGCCTGCTCGTTTCCTCCCAGTGGTATGAAGCGGTGTTGACTCATGCTTCCCTGAACGATGTTGACCGTCCTTTCCTGTCCTTGTTGGCCGGCTCTGGATCTTCTCCGAAGAAGTGTCTGTTCAAGTCCTTTACGATTTTTTAATTGGGTTATTAGTATTTTATTACAAAGTTGTAAGAATTTTCCATGTATTCTGGGTACTAGACTGTTGTCAAATATATAACTTGAAGACGTTTCCTGTCATCCTGTTGTCCGTCTTCACTTTCTTAACAAGATCCTTTGTGATACAAGAATCTTAAATCTCCATCAGCCGCACCTGTTGTTTCCTGTGCTTAGGTAGATTTCTAAGAGATCTTTTCCCAATCCAAGATCGTGAAGATTGACAGCAGCATTTTCCTTCCAACATTTCTAGGGTCTCGTTCTCCCCTTTTGGTCCTCAGTATGTGTGGAGTTAATGTCTTATGTGCTGTGTCCAGTTGGAGTCAGCGTTGGTTCCTTTCCTTTCAAAGATGCAGTGGTCTCAGCGCCACTCGGGGAAAGGTCCGTTCTGTCCCAGCCGGCTGCCGCCGGGTCACAGTAAATGGTCGGACTTATTCGTGGACCCTGTTCTCCACTGACCTGTGTGCCTGTCCCGTCCCCGTGCTGTAGCACACAGCAGGTTTGGAAGTCAGGGAGTGTGAGTCTTCCATCTTGGTCCCTTTCTCGTGACTCCCGGGCCCTCCTGAGCTCATTCATTTCCATACGAGTTTCAGGATCAACGTGTGAATTTCTGCTGGAGTAGCCGCTGGCATTTCGGTAGCGAGTGTACTGAATCTGTAGATCCGTTCGGGGAATTAGCCATTCGAGCCCTGCCAGCCCCTGAAACAGTCTGTCCTCGTGGTCAGCTCTTCTGTAATCCTCTTAAAGCGTCGCTCTGTTTCTATAAGATCTTAGAAGTGTCCCCTCTTTCATGACTGATTTTAATGATCTGAGTCTTCTTTTCTGTCAGTCTCGCTGCGGGTGTGTCGAGTTGGTGGCTCTTCTCAAAGGTCCCGCTTTTCCTCTCTCGTGTGTTCTGTCCTTTGTTATCTGTGTGATTTCCTTTCTGCCTGTGTAGGCTTTTTGCTTTTCTTTTTCTGGTTTCTTAAGGTGGAAGTTTAGGTTATTAATTTGTGATCTTCATTCCTTTTTAACGTAGGCATTTATAGCTACAAGTTTTCCTCTAATGTTGCAGTCGCGTTTGTATTTTATGACTTTCTTCCTCAGCGCCAAGTTAGTTGTGTGCATTGGGGACTTTTGGGACAGAGCAGGAGACAGTGGCCGCTCCACCTGTGGTACGAAAGGCTCTGGACCCGAGATCCCGGCATCAGAGCTGGCAGACTTCTCTCAGACCCGCGGCAGGCCGCAAACCCCGACTTGCTCCGCACGTTGCTCCTTGTACCGACCTGCGTCTCTGCGTCTCTCCCACACTTGTTCAGAACCACACGTGCTCATGCCCGTGTCTTCGCCTCAGGCCCTCGCCTCTCCGAGGTTACGCGGGCTTGGGCCAACCTCGAGGTGTGTCATGGGCTCAGCAGAAGAGCTGGGCCGAGACCGTTGAGAAGTCGGTTGTGCAAAAGCAGATTCATTCCAGTAGGGTTCCCTGCTCGCCCGAGAATCGCCTCAGCCCTCCCTCCTGGCCAGCAGCACCGTGACGTACTCCCACTCCCCTCCTGTAAGCACTGGGGCCGGGCTCGGCCTGCGCCTGTTGCGGGGACCTGCTCTCAGCACCCCCGACACACGTCCTTCCCTCATTGCAGGGGCGTGACTTTCCGAGGGCTGCTCCAGTCACACACCGCAGTCTCACGTGCCTTAAACAGCAGGAGCGGATTCTGTCCGACTCTGAAATCTGGCCCCGCCACACTCTGTCTGGAGGCTTCAGGGGATGGTCCCTCCTCCTCGCCCAGGCAGTCCCTCTTCACGATACCCCCCACCCCCATCCCGCGTCTGAGCGATCTCCCTCCTGGAAGGACACTAGTCATTGGGTTTAGGGCCATCCTGAATCCAGAATAAGCTCATCGTCTCGAGAGCCCAAGCTTGATTACATCTGCAGAAACCTGTTTCCAAACCAGGTCACATCTCCTTGGGGACTCACCACTCAGCCCCTCACAGCAGGTGACTCCTACTGGCTGACCGTCCTCCCCCCAAAGGCTACAGGACCTACATGCACTCTCAGATCCTTCTGGGCTCTCTTCACCTCTCACCTGGCCTGGTGGTCTTTTGTGGGGTAGCCAGGGGTGTTCTGGCTGAGCTCTCTCTCCCGGCCTCCCCTCTTCTTGCTTCCAGCTTATTGCTCTCTGCTGCCGCGTGCGCCCATCCCCGCCATCCGAAGAGCAAGGCGAGGCCTCGTCTACCTTCCCCAAATGGCAGGTCGCCCTCTGTGAGGTTCTGGTTCTTCCCGGGGGCGTCCATTCCCTGCAAGTTCCCTCCCTGCCCTTATGCACCAGGGAGCGCTTCCTGTGGGCTTTCCCGGCTGCGAGGCGGGCAGGGCAGCATCTCTCCCTTCCCGGCCGGTGGCGAGTGAAAGCTGGGGAAGACCGTGCTGTTGGCTGAGCGCTCTGGTGGCTGTGGTGCGGGCCGAGGGTGTGCGCGATGGGCTCACAGAAACCTCTCCGATCCTTCCGCGCGTGGCTTTCCGACTATAAGCCTACTTTTCCTACTGTTCACTCTTATGTCCACGTCTGCTGCGGGGACACCTGCGCGAGCCTCAGGTGGTTCGGGACCCACCATCCTGCTGTTCTTGTCGGCGTGGAGGGCGTCTGCCAGTCCCCACCTCTGACAGGTGCCTGCTCCGGTGGGAGCGGCCCGTCTTTCCAGCCAGACCTCAGGCTGGACTGTCTCGTGCTTTTCTTTCATCCCCAACAAGGGTGAATAAACCTTTAATCGTTCATTCAGGTCTGTCCTGAGCGCCTGCTCCATGAGCTTCCAAGAACTGCGCGGCCTCCTGTGGCCTCCACCTTAATGGGGAGACGGGATTGTGAGCGTCTCCAGATTTCATTCGCCCGAGCCGAGCGTTGAAAGAGCCTGACGGCTAAGAGCAGCCCACCCAGCACAGGCCAGCACGGCACTGGGCTCTGCTGGGCTCGCCTCGCCGCCTTTCCTGGTACTGCGGGCAGTCTCTTTCGGGTATCCTGTGGCCAACTGCTGGAGGTAGGAATGCCCAGCAGAGTAAATACTTTACTTCTCTCTGCTATTTATCTAGAACATTCCCAAGAGTCACTAGAAGTTGTTCCGAAGACAGTAAGCCTGGAGAGATGTGTTTTGTGTGAAGTACAGGGGGGCTTGGCTTTGTGTGCCCCGGGCAGCCCCCAGGAGCGCCCACCGGCTGTGCGCTGGGCTGTGGCCCACCTGGAGCTGCCCAGGGCCGAGCGAGAGGGAGTCTGGCGCACATCCTCCGGTTTGCGTGCTGGGCCTGCCGGGCAGGAGGGTCCTTTTTTCCTCCCAGATGTCTTCGTGCAGGTCCAGTCTTTGCTTTGAGTCAGAGAACAGAGTGTTTCTCGTGTCGGTCTTCAAAGGAAGGAGAGACGGGGACATCCGGGCGCTGGAGGCAGCTGCTTGTCTAGGGCATCAGATGTGGGGAAACTTGCTTTCAGTTTGGTGCTTAGCATCGAGTTTCTGGCTGTGGAAACCCATGATCTCGGAGGATCTGAAATGTGGGCACACTTACCGTCCAAACCTTCCTGATGAACAAGTGAATGTAGAAGAAGCGTGTTTGCCTTCAGCTGGGTCATTTGCTGCGGGTCAGCACGGGAGCCTCCCCGCACGTCCCCCGAGCAAGCCGTTTGCCCGCTTCTTCCAGCTGCTGTCCTGTCGTCCTCTTCTCCCCGACCTGTCTTGCCCTTCAGTCTGCAGCCGCAGCGGAGGACGCGCGAGCTGCCCCACGGCACCCATTCCTGGAAACATGCTTGCCACAGACAAGATCGCAACAAATCATTCTTTCCCGATGATTTAATGCATGAGGAAATATTTCTTTAATGATCAGTTAATGAAGGGCGGAAGGTAACCGAAGAGCAAGTCGGTGATCTAGGAAAGAAACCCAGAAATACTTTGCAAAGTGGAGTAGGAGTAAAGATGGGAAAAATCAGGTAAGGCTCACGTCGCGGGACTGGCGTGGACACAGCTTGAAGGGCTGTAAGCACCATGAAGGAGAAATGAAGAAAACAAAACCCTGCGACCAGAAAGAAATATTCTGTTAAAATGCTAGAGGTGAACTCCTTCCCAAAAGGGACACGAGATCGCTTGGCTTATGAAGGAGTGTGAGAACCTGGTTGTTTCCTGACTTCCCGATGCCCAGGAGAAGCTGAAGCGCTCATCTCTTCGAGGGAAAGTGACCGCACATCCATGAAGCCAAACGGACGTTCCTCTTCGGGAGGTCAGCTGTCCTGCCATGGTGCAGTGCTGGACCCGGACCCCTCCCACCACAGACAGCTAAGGAGCCGGATGCAGACGAGTGGAACAGTTTGGATGTTGGGCAATCGGCTTTTCGCTCTGTGACCCCAAGTCAGGGAAGCGGACCCAGGAGCCGCAGTGGTCCTGATTTTGTCCTGCAGGTGTGTGGGGGCAGGAGGGCTCCCAAGCGGGGCTGGAGGTGGGAGGGAGCCAGAGATTGCTGTTGGGAGTCTGAGGCCGCTGCTGGTGGCTTCTGGAGAGGAAGGGACTTGCCAGCACTCCCGCAAGCCGTGTGAATAGAGAGGGTAACGCCCTGGGTTCAGGCGGAGCTGAAGGGGCTCGTGTGGGGCTGGGAGGCATTTGACCCCTGCCAACCCGGTGGAGATCCTTGTTCCCAAGGGGGGCTCTGTGCGGACTTGGAGGGCGCACCTATGTGGTGGGACAAACAGTCCCTGGACAGAGGCGGCCGGCGCCTCCCCTGACAGAGCTTCAGGCAAGAATTGCCGTGATCAGTCTGCACCCAGAGACCCTCAGCCTCCAGTCAGCTCTGTCCTTCGGAAAGCAACAGCATCTGGACACCAGCAGCCTGAGATTCCTAACGTCCAGCCGGTGTTCCAGTCGGCGTGCCAGGAACGGGACGAGGGGACCCACGGCCTGGAGCAGGGAGGGTCAGGAGAAGCACAGCCGATGGCAGGATGAGGGGAAGTGGTCGTCCCGGAGCTCGCGTGACCAGCTGGGCTCCCGAAGTTGAAGCAAACCGGGGAGCAGGACAGTCGTGCCGGGACCTGTGGGAGGGCCCGTGGTGTCTGCTGAGCGGCGTGCGTGGCACGGAGCCCGTGCACGGCTGGGTCTGCAGGCCCCTGCGTTGTTGGGGCCCCCGTTTTCCCACCTGTAACATGGCCACGCCGCAGCGCCTGGTCCGTCAGCTCGCAGGGGAGCTGAACTCTCAGGACGTGAAGGCAGCGGCCTCGCCCCCGGGAGGCCCCAGCAGCCTGTGCCCCTCAGAGAAGACAGCCGTGTCCTGAGGGCAGCGCTCACAATTTCCTGCCCCCACGTGCCTTCCGGTTGCAAATCGATGCACCCGTCCGTGTTTATTGGGAGCGTCTGGGCCACAGGGGACCGAAGCCTCCCAGGGCTCATGGTCCCGGCTGTGGACAGCCACCTGCCACGGCCTCAGAGCCGCCTGGGGAAGCTGCCTGTGGGCCCCTCCCACCCCGCTCCTGATGCCCCTGTCTCTCTCCTCAGCATCCTCGAGTGCCAAGGCCTCCCGATTGTGAACGGGCAGTGTGATCCTTACGCAACTGTGACGCTGGCCGGACCCTGCAGGCAAGTACTCTGCGTGCACCTGCGCACGGGGCGGGTGGGTAAGTGGCCCGCCGTGACGATGCTGGGGCTTCCACAGAAGTGCAGGAGAGGCTGTGCGCTGGGACGTGGCTTCTGACTTACCCTGGTCTCCTCTGTGGCCCCGAGATTGCTTTCTGGAAACAGCCCCTCTCTTCCCTACGCTGGGTGCCTTTGGCTCAGTAAAGCTTCCTGATTTGCATACTGTGTGGGTTGGAGACAAACAGAAATATTGATAAGTAGCAGGAGGAGGTTACTGGTGCATTTGATCACTCAGTCTGAAGGTGCGAAGACTCGGCGTCCACAGCGTTCGTTTTAACCTTAACCCCTCCTCCTCGGTTACAGATCAGAAGCAAAGAAGACGAAAGTGAAAAAGAAGACCAACAACCCCCAGTTTGATGAGGTGTTTTATTTTGAGGTTGGTATTTGAGCCCCGTGGATGTCACATGGAGACCCTTGGGGAAGGCATGTCTCTGGCCCTGGGCTCCGGCTTCCTCCTGCAAGTTCTGGAATGACCCCGGCGCGATGCCTCCCTCCCAGCCTGCGGCGTCAGCCCGGCTCCCAGGAACTCCCCTCTGGCCCCTGGGGAGAAAGGCCATTTGTTGCTTCCTTGGTTTTGAGTTGAGTCCTGACGAGTTGTACGTCCCAAGTTGTCACGATCGGTGTGTTTTTCACCGTTTGCCTGTTTGGGGTTTTTGGTTTTTGCTTGCTTCACCTGGTCTTTCCTGAGCAATGGAGGGAGGCTTGTCTCCCCAGAAATAGTGAAGTGTTTTGAAGCAGAAGAGCAAATGCGTTTGAACGCAGAGATCCGCTGGCGTCCTCTCAGGACGGGGAACCGCTGACGTTCGTGAGACGGGAGGCCTGCGAGGCGAAGGCAGGACAGTCGCAGACGCGGCGGCAACAGTGTGACCCTGGCCCAGAGCCAGTGTATTCGGAGCGATGTTTCTCCCGCGAGGGTTTCTCGAGGGTCTCCTGTGGACCGGGTCCTGGGGGCTGAGGTGCATGAGCCTCTACCCCTATCTTCCCGAGTTTGCCCCAAGCAGGGAAGCGTGCACAGGGCAGGTTGTGCCCGTGGTGAAGTGACTGTTAAGTCAGTGGCCCTGGAGAGCCACAAGCAAACAGCCTCTAGTCCTGCCTGGAAAGAGTCTTCCCAGAACGGCGACCCTTGGGTGCAGTCTGGGAGGGGGCACTGTGAGGCTGCCAGGAAGCGCGTCTCTAAACGTTGGGTGAGGTTGGGGTGAGAAGGGGGAGTTTTGGAAGTGGGGGAGTTGGCTCAGAACCGAGGAGCTCACGTGCAGAGAAGCTGGACATGTTCTGATGGATCCAGAAGCCCACAGGTTTCTAGAACATTGGAGGCTGCAGTCAGGCTTCTTGGGCCACGGTGAGGGGGCGTGGAGTCGGAATGCCAAGGGCACAGCACCATTCTCTGTCCCAGAAGGACATGCTTATTCCATCGCCTGGTGCAGAAAGGGGTTAAAAGACTCAGGGTTGGTCAGGAAGCTGATGCGGTCAGCCTTATCTCCAGAGGGGCCATGGTGGGGCTCCACCAGCAGGGAGGGGGTCTGGGACGGAGCGTGAGGACAGCTGTTGGTCTGAATTCTGTACTAGAGCCGCACCGGCCTGCCTCGTCCCTGCAGTCTGGAACGGCTGAGGTCAGCTCCTCCCAAGCTTGCGTTGCACACAGTAAGGCCCAGACTTTTTGCTGCCGTGTGGGCCTCCTGGACAGAGACACCCACTTTCTGTGTCATATTCTTCTATTTCACTCTGCAAAAGCACGGGTCTCCACTTGCTAGATAAATCTCGCCAGCCCCACATGCCGCTGAGCACAGACCTGCATCCTGCAGGGTCCCAGGGACAGTCCAGACCTGGGCCCTCGGTGCTGTGGCTAGGGCCTACCTGACACCTGCCTCCCTCACAGCCTCAGGCCACAGGACCTTGGAATGTGCTTCTCTCTGGAGTTTATGGTCTGAGCCCTGCTTAACACCTAAAACCCCTTTGGATTTTCTGCACCCGCTTTCTTCTTCTCTTGCCAACAACCCCACAGTTCTGACTTAGCCTGAGTCCCAGTGGTTGGCTTTGGGGTCGTAGACAGTCTCCTATAGGGGTTTCAAAAGGAAGTAGTGTCCAAACCATTTTCTTCCAGGGTAATGCCTAGGCTTCCTTAAAAACTCTTCAGTATCTGAACGAAGTTATTTGAGGTTCTACAAAAGCCGTCTTCGTTCCCTCACTAGATGCGTTAGGTACCCATGCAGAAGCCCTGTGACCGCCTCACTAGAAGCCAGACCGTGAGCTGTGTCAGACGGTGGAGACTCTGGGGGGCTTCCTGGAGGAGGTGGCATTTCAGAGTCACCTTCAGGCTTCCCAACATGGGCCTGAGCGAGGAAGAGGCCGGTGGTGACCTGGGCAGGGGTGCAGGCTGCGTGCTGGATGAGGGGAACTAGTGGGGGCTCCGCGGGGCTTTCAGAAGCCTCAGCTGGCAGTGGACAAGGCCTGAGCTGGTTGGCGGCTGGACGGGTCCCCTGCTTGTGCGGTGTCAGCACCCCGGGCGGCCACCGAGCCGTAAGGGTGGAGGTGCTGAGATGGGGAGGTTGGGGAGGAGCGACTTCGGGACACGGGGTGGGGGTGGGGGGGAGCTGAGGAGGGAGGGAGTCAGCCGGGTGCCTGCAGAGGGGAGGCGGTGGTGTTAGGGGAGTGAGGAGGCAGCCCCCTGGAGAAGAGGCTCCAGCCATGCCTGCAGGCTGAGACCCCACCTCTGCTCTGGGTGGGGGACCCACAGCCTTTCCCCAGGCCTGGGGGCGGCCAGGACACAGGGTACTCTGCGGGCAAGGGCATGGCACACACGGGCTTCCTCCCGTCCGCCCCCCAGGTGACCAGGCCCTGCAGCTACAGCCGGAAGTCCCACTTTGACTTCGAGGAAGAGGACGTGGACAAACTTGAGATCCGGTGAGCGAGATGCAGGGTTTCTGGGCTCTGGCCTGGCGGCTCCAGTCTGGACCCGCCTCGTCTGCTGGTTTTCTGTGCTTCTGAAAGGAAGGGAATGCAAAGAAAGGAATTCTCAGTTTTCTGGTAATTTCAGTACTAGGACATGGGGAGTTGGTTTGAAGGAAGAGCCAGGAACTTGCCAGGGGCTCGTGGGGCGGCTGAGAGGACATTGACTCAGGCAAGGGACGGTTTTAGTGCCGTACCTTCCGCGAGGGGAGGCCGACGGCCTCATGCTGCCCCCCTGCACCTGGCCCTGCTGCCCGGGGGTCCTCGCGCTGCAGGCCTGGGTGTGTGTGGTCCGCAGCAGAGCCCACCGCAGGTCCGGCTCCGTCCGTCCTGGGGGCCTTGGGGTCTCACCTCACGCCCAGCACCCGGTGCCTCAGAGACCCTAGCCGGGCATCTTTTCCCGTCGCTCTGGGCCGGGGCCGACCCTGAGGGACCCTGCCGATCTGAGCTGGTCTACGGTCTGGTTTCCTGTGGGCTCCAGGTCTCCTGAGGCCCGTGAGGCTCCCAGGCTTCCCACTGGGAAGAAGGGCTCAGGCAGGAGGCGCGTACCCGGAGGCCCTTCCCCCACCCAGTGTGGGACCCTCGGGCTCGCTCTTTGTTCCTCTCGTGGCTTGGAGCACTGAGGGAGGCTGGTCTCCACACACAGGTCAGAGGTGTTTCCTCTTTAAGTCTTCCATTACAGAGAACCCGCGGCCAGGGGGCCCGGCTGCGTGTCTGAAAGTGCCGGTGGCGGTCAGAGGCCGTGCTAGAGGCTGGCCATGCCCCAGCCACCCTCGGACACACAAGTCTCTCTTGTTCAGAAGCAGAAGTGCTCGTACAAGACTGGGCTTTAAATTTGAGAGCGGAGTCGTAGCTGTTGCATTTTAAGCAGACGAACAAAAATGTCCTTAAATATCGCCCTTATTGAAAAGAAGAAAACACAGCCTGGCAGCTCTGCTACGGGGTCGCTTGACGAATTAAAGGTTCTGCTCTCCTTATTCTGAACGTGCCACGGGGCCGTCGTTCCTCCCCACGTCCCTGACACATACATGCTCCTCTAGCAAACCCTGCACCTTCCAGACACCTGTGGCTCCCGCCTGGACCTCGGGGGCCGCAGAGGGCTGACGCGGCCTTCTAGAACTTTCCGCGTGACTGCCGAGGGTGGTGAGAGGGAACTGGTCTTGGACTGTCCGCTCCTGGAGTAATCGGGTGCAGGTGTTTAGCATGGGGTGCGCGGGCGTTTGCTGCCTTGCAGCCGGGACGCCGTTCCTCCCTCCGCGCTCCCGTCCTCACACACGCACAGTCGCCGTGGCCTCACATCGTGGGAACACCAAGAGTACCACCCTGGGGCACCGTCTTCCCATGCTGCTGAGAAGACAGAAGGCCCCTCACCCCGACACCAGGCCCCCAGCTCTTCTCCCTGCCCCCAAGGCCCGGGGAGACCCCCATCCCCGTGCCAGGCACATCCTGCGCTGACCTCACATTTCAGACATCCCCAGTCAGTGTTGCTCCTCACAGAGAGACTGTGGGGCCGTGGGACCCGGGGCTCTGATCTGCCCCGACGCCCCTGGGGATGCTGAGGAGCGCTGCTGTCCCCTGCCCTCCCGAGGTCACCCCATACGGAGCTCTGTGGACCGTTGGCTGTTTTTCAGAGTTGACCTCTGGAATGCCAGCAACTTGAAGTTTGGAGATGAGTTTCTGGGAGAGCTGAGGGTTCCACTGAACGTGCTCCGCCAGTCCAGCTGCTACGAGGCCTGGTAAGCGTCTGTGCACCGTCCCGGTGGGTGGACAGACGGAGCTGCTGTGAGCAGGCAGAGTGTGGGGGCGCCGGTCAGCTCCCACTGGCCAGACGCCGTGGCTTGGCACATGGCCCGTACTCACTCTTGCGAGGTGACAGGGTTGCCGGTGAGAAACTGGGGGCGCACGGCTGCCATTAGGGCAGGCGGGGGCGGAGGGAACGTCACGAGAATGGTGGCCGAGGCCCTCGACAGACACAGAGGCAGGGCCATGAGAGCCTTGCAGCTTTGAGGACAGGCCCGGGCAGGGAGGGCAGGCCGCGTGCTCCCGAGGGCCCACCGCACCAGGCCTTCCCCATGGCCCGTCCTCCAGGAGTCACCTGCTGAGGAACCAGGCAAAGGTGTTGTTCCAGGCCAACCTCCCCGCGCTCTGCCTCCCAGTCACCCAGCGCCTTTGTTTTATTTCCCGACCGTTCCGTAAATCAGCAGCGACTGTCATCACCGTGACTGCAGACACCCACAATGGGGACATGGCGTGGTCACAGGCCATATGCCGCAGGCCAGACCTGCCACGTGGGCGGGCTTCTGTGTGTTGTTCCTCACAGCAGTTTGCAGTCACCGGGACACGGGAATTTGTCTTCAATTCCGTGAGGACAGCGGGTTCTCTTCCTGCTGGGGTCACTCCTAGTCCTGTCACCAAGAAGGGACAGTTACATGGCAGCCCAGCGGATGTCCACCCAGGGCCTCAGGTGGCCAGGTGCCCCTGCCCGATGCAGGGTGCCCACATCCCGGGGCAGGCTGCGTGGCTCGTCAGCTCAGAGCAGACAGGGTTCCCGCACGGCCTCGCGGGGTGGGACCGAAGACAGGGGTGTCCAGTGAGAAACCCCAAGGACGGGACCCCGAGCTCCGGTGGCCGGCCTGCTTCCCAGCGCCGTCGGCAGCCCCTCTGCCACCGGGAGCTCCGACGCTCGTTGGCCGGAGCCCGGTCAGCTCTGCCCTCGCTGCCCTCCGTTGTCCGGGGCCCGTCTCCACAGACGGCGTTCCCTTAGCTCCTTTCTCATTTCCCTCTCTCGAGCTCCTACCCCTTCCATCCTTCCTGTGTAATCAGCCCCCAGAGGGAGGATAAGGTGGGGGGCGCCCCACGACATGCACCCCGCAGGGGTCTCTCGCTGAGAAGGGCTCTGGCGCCTGGACCCTGCGTGTTGAGGGGGTGCCGTGGAGAAGGACGGAGCATGCGCCCACACCCGGACCCTGTGGGGTGGGGGCTCTCACGAGAAACACCCTGCCGGGGGCTCCACGGGGGAGTGGCCCCAGCGCGGGGGGCGGAGAGGTGTCCGGCAGAACTTCCTGGAGCCCCTCCTGCCTCAGACCCCGACACAGCCCGTGGCGGGCGGCCAGTGCATCCTGGAGGGAACCGTCCCTGGAGGGTGCCGCCGCCTCACGCCGCCCTTCCCTGTGTCCCACGTCCAGGTACTTCCTTCAGCCCCGAGACAACGGCAGCAAGAGCCTGAAGCCGGGGGACTTGGGGTCCCTGCGGCTGAACGTGGTATACACTGAGGACCACGTCTTCTCATCCAGCTACTACCGCCCGCTGCGGGACCTGCTGCTGAGGTCTGCGGACGTGGAGGTGCGTGAGTGTGCGGGCCCCTGCTGTGTCCTGGGCCGCCTGCAGCCCCCCCAGTGAGCCAGACCCTGCGGCCCTGCGGACCCCCACGGCCCTCCACGGCCGGCTGCTGACCCCAGCCCCTCTCCTCCGGCCCCCCGCCCACCTGCCAGCTCCGGACCCTGGTCCCCCAGTCCCATCTGGCTCCAGCCCCCCACCCCAACCCTGCCCCTGACCTCTGAGTCCCCTGCCTCGGTCTGGCCCTGCGCCCCACCCCGGCTCAGACCCCAGCTTCAGCCCTCGGCTCCCTCACCCTTGTTTGGCTCCACCCCGTAGCCCCTCCCAGCTGCCCCCCACCCACCGCCACCCCCACAAGGCACGGAGCCCACCTCTGGCCCTGCATCTGGGCAGCCAGCTCCTGGTGGGAGCTTACTGTCCCCCAAGTCTGCTCTGTGTCCAGAAATACCTGCATCTCCCTTTGCTGGAGGGACGGAGGCGTGAGCCCCACACCCCACCTGCAGTTAGAGCCCTGCGGGGACCCAGCAAGGCTCATGGTTTCGGATTTGTATGAGGCCCTGAGGTCACCGGCCTTAGTTCTAGAGGTGGAATCGTGTGGAAGAAACCCCAGGAGCGGACCCGGAGCACGTGTACAAATCGGAGGGCTGGACGTGGGCGCTAGAAAAGACGTGGTTCTTTCTCAGCTTGGTGGGAGAGGCACTACGGGACAGCGTCGGGGTGTGGGCCCCGGTGTGGGGACCCTGAACCACCTACTCACCGTGCCCGGTGGGGAGTGGGGGTCTGCAGCCAGCCCCCAGGGCTGGGGGGCTCGCGCTGGGGTCCCACGGTCTCTCCTGTCCCACAGCCGGTGTCCGCGTCCGCCGCGCACGTCCTGGGCGAGGTCTGCAGGGAGAAGCAGGAGGCGGCTGTTCCCCTCGTGAGGTTCTTCCTGCACTACGGCCGCGTGGTGCCGTTCATCAGCGCCATTGCCAGCGCCGAGGTCCAGAGGACCCAGTGAGTGAGCCTCGGGCTCCATGACCTCACCTCTCCGAGGGCTGCGGCCTGAGTCAGTGACCACCCTGTGGTGAGGGCCGGTCTGGGTTGGTACCCTCAGCGCCGAAGAGAGTGCAGAGTTGGGACAGCAGAAGGGGCCCGTACCGGCTCAGGTTTTCTGTCCGAAACACACTGTTTTTTTAAAAATGCACCTTTTCTGGGAAATCCCAAGGTGTGAGTGCAGGAAGGAGGTGAACGAGAGCGCGGGTCGCCTCGGGGGTGACCAGAGGGTGGCAGCTTCAGTACTAGGCCCACAGCAGGGGACTGGGTCACGGCTGCCCCAGGACCTGTGCCCACTCTGCAGGGATGGGTCTGCCAAGAAGAGTCTGTCCCTGGAGCTCTGGGTTCAGAAGGACCCAGATTGCACCCGAGTGTAGAGATGGCGTGAAGCACGTCCTGTTAGGCTGACCTTGGGTCTGGTCCTTAGAGGCTTGGTGTGAAACGGGCCTCACAAAGGGGCGGGGCTGTGGGTGTGGGGAGGTTGTGCTGACCGGTCGAACCGCCGTGTACAGTAGGTGTGTCACACACGCCCACCTGGGGGGCTCAGGGTGCCCCGACGCAAAACATCTGGCTGGGTCTCATTTTCCTCCCAGAACATCTGGAAGCAGGCCAAGCAGGGTCTGTCTCTGCATCCGCTGGGCGTGGGCCAAGGACACGCTCGGTGTCCGTCATCCCCTTGCTCTCCAGGACAGACTCGCCTTCAACGCTGTTTTACAGGGACCCCAACACCATTTTCCGAGGAAACTCGCTGACCTCCAAGTGCATTGACGAGACGATGAAGCTGGCCGGGATGCACTACCTGCACGTGACCCTGAAGCCCGCCATAGAGGAGGTGAGTGGGGGTCCCACCCCGTGGCCCCCAAGGACGGGGCACGTCAGGGTCTCCGGCAGGCCCAGTTCTGCTGGGGAGGGGCGTGAGGGACGCTCGCTCCCCAGGACACTGCGCGCGGACGGCAGGCAGCTCTGACCCCTGCCCCCAAGACATGGCACGCGGACGGCAGGCAACTGAGACCCCCTCCCCCCGTGACACTGTGCGTGGACGACAGGCAGCCGTGATGCCCCCCACGACGCTGTGCGCAGACGGCAGGCAGCCGTGACCCCCTCCCCCCATGGCAGGCAGCCGAGCAGAACGGCAGCCCTGACTGAGGGGCTCCTGCCACCTCCCCTCCAGCCTCACCGCAGGGACCTGCCCTGTGTACTCCAGGATCTTTCTCATTGTCTCAAATTAAAAAAACGTTTACTTCAGGAAGTTCTTTATTCTACTCAAGACAGAAAGACATGCAGAGAAACACTGGTTTTTCGGAGACCACCCCTTTCTTTCAGCTGTGGGTCCCCTGAACCCGCGTGCAGCGTTCTCTCTAGGGTCCCCTCAGCTGTGCGTGGCCTCCTGGTACCACTCACGCGGGGACAGGCGCAGCCGGGGCTCCACATGCTTCCTCCCTCCGTGGCCCTGAGCGCCTTGCCCAACCTCTGTGGGGTCCCTGAGGGGTAGCAATTCCCCCAGAACAGCTTCGTCAAGTGCAGGAACGTGAGGAAGTTTAGACTCACATGCTGGTTTGGTCCGTGGGCGCAGACCTGCCAGCACTTGGGAGGAACCACATTTTTAACCCTGATGAAACCTGGTCGCAGGCACTGACGCGGAGCAGTCTTCGAGAAGGTCCGGAATTCCTCACGGGCCGTAGCGCACCCGTGGCCGCACTGAAGGCCCTCCTCCCCCCGCCGCCGAGGGCCTGGCTGTGGCTCCGGAGGTCGCTGCCGAGCCCCTGACCTCCACCCACCTGGGATCCTGGACCAATGGTCACTCAGTCCTTATAAATGCACTTTTCAGATATGCCAGGGCCACAGACCCTGCGAGATTGACCCTGTGAAGCTGAAGGATGGGGAGAACCTGGAGAACAACATGGTGAGACGTTCTCGTCTGCTCAGCACTCTTCAGAGCAGGCTGCCTAGCCGCAGGAGCTGGGCACATGGCCACCCTGGGGGCTCCGCGTCTCCCTAGGATTTGGGGTGGGGACCCTACCGGGACGCTCTCTTGGCGTGTCCTCCTGGGCCTGCAGCAGGGTGACTGGCCCTTTGGCTGCTGACTCCCGTGCCGTCCCTTCTCCTGGGGTGGCCGGAGCCTCCCCACCGGGCTGGCCCGTGGCCTGGCTTCTTCCCAGCCTGGTCCGTCTTCCTGCAGCAGCAGACGTGGGTCCCAAACCCTGGCCATGTCCCCCTGTGTTCTCCTGAAGAGGGTCTGTCTTTAGGACAGCCAGACTCTGATGGGACAGGGAGCGGTCATCTTCCGTAGGGTTTCCTCAGGGTAAGTCTTTTTCATGCCTGTGAGGGAAAGAGACGGGGCTTTCTGTTGGGAAGGTGCGTTCCGGGGGATTTCGTCCCTGTCCAGTTAGTGAGATGAGCGTTGGGGAGGGACCCGCGAGGCTAGCCCCCCGCAGAGCGGCAGGGGCTCGCCCGGTGCTCGCCCCGCTGACGGCTGACCCTGTGCGCCTGCTGAGGGGACGTGCGTCCGTGGCCGCCACAGCTCTCCACGGCTGCTCCCTCCCTGGTGTGCTCGACTACCGTGGGGGCCTGCAGGGTGGCCTGGGCCACAGGGGCCCTTGGGGTGACCGGGCTGCCCCCCGTTGCAGGAGAACCTGCGGCAGTACGTGGACCGTATCTTCAGCGTCATCACCAAGTCGGGGGTGAGCTGCCCCACTGTCATGTGTGACATTTTCTTCTCTCTTCGAGAGGCGGCTGCCAAGCGCTTCCAGGGTGAGTCTTTGGTGTGGAAAACATCCACAGCTCCCTACGGGGAGGTCCCTTTCCCCGCCACCAGGCCCCTCGAAGCCAAGAAGGGACGTCGCGGAGTCCTGTGGATGTGGTTCCAGCTGTGGCCGCGGGGTCGGCGCCGTGCACACACAGCATCCCTCTGCCGCCCAGCCGGGCTCCAGGTCCTGCCTGCCGTGGCACTCAGGGGAGCCCGGCCCAGGGCCCAGGTGGGAAGGCTGGCTGGCCGGATGTTGTCACAGTGGTTAGTTCAGGACGCAGCGGTAACTTTTGTGCGTTTGGGCCCGTCCAGTCAGAGAAGCCGCCCTCCTGGCTCTTCGCGGTTCTGGCTGGAAGGTCGAGGCAGCACTCGGCACCCCACGTTGTGCATGTCTGTCTTCTGCACCTTCAGGAGAGACAGGATGACCCCTTTGTGGACGTGGGACAGGAGAGGTCCCGGGGATGAATCGCCTTTTCAGTCGTGCCCGTTGGTTGGGGATTCATCTTGTGCAGACGTGCCCATGGGTGGAACAAAGGTGGCCTTGGGCGGCAGGTGTTAGGTTGACTGAGGCCTGGGGTCCAGGCTGAGGAGGGGACAGTGCGGTGTCTGGGTCCCCGTGCCATCCAGCAGGCCCCGACCATGGCCCTGCCGCACCCTTTCCTGAGGAGCCCGTGGGTCAGCCCAGATGTGTCGTGCTGCCTCCAGGAGCTGCAGAGCCCCCTGAGCAGTCCCTGGACCCTGCCGGGGGCCCCCTCGTGCCTGCCGGTGGGGACGCCTCTCAGCTTGTCTCACCATGGAGGCTGGGCCTCACATCCAGCTCTGCAGACAGGCCCTGCTGCCTTCAAACTCATGGGCTTCAAGCTCGGGGCGCCCCGGCCCTCAAACATTCGGGGTCGCTCGGGGTCAGTGAGCCAGGGCCTGCCTGTCATAGCCCCGTCCCCAGGAGGCGCTGAGCTATCCGTGGTGCCCAAGGGGAGAACAAGCCAGCAGGTGCGCTGGCTCGGGCCAGGCCCGGGACTCCACGCCCTCACTGGATACCCTGTCCTGGCTGCAGACGACCTGGACGTGAGGTACACAGCCGTGAGCAGCTTCATCTTCCTGAGGTTCTTCGCACCCGCCATCCTGTCCCCCAACCTCTTCCAGCTCACACCTCACCACACGGTAAGTGCGCATCTGCCCCGTGGACGGGCCACCCGCCCTCCTGGTGGCACCCTTGCTGGGGGCCGAGGGGTCTGTGAACTCCTCTATCCACGAGAAGGGGGGCACCTTGGCCAAGCTGCGTCTGTTGAGCACGGTTGGCCGCCGTGACCAGGAACCCTCACCCCCAGCTTTGGGAGAGCGAGCGCTGACAGGCTGCCGTGCATTCAGCCATGTGCCGTCAGCTCGTGCGGCCCAAGCCCCTCCGGTCAGGCTCGGAGTGACGCACCAGCGGAGCGTGCCTGGCAGTGACTGACCTGGGCAGGAAGCCCGGGGCCAGAGGACTCCTGGGGTCCATTCCCGGCTTTGTTTCAGATGAACCCTCCAGGCCATGGGTGCCCGGGGCAGGGCGGGGAGGCTGCTCCTTTAAAGGTGCCCTCGTGCCTGCCGTCGGCAGCTGCTCTCCTCACCCTGCCCTGCGCGCTGGCCGACCTCCCACTGCTCGCCAGCAGCACGAGGGGGCTGGGGGCTTTCACGTGCTGTCACCGTTTTGTCGGCCGTGCGATTCTGGGTTCAATCACCACATTTCTGTGGGCCCGAAGCGAGGCTTGCCTTTCTCCTTCCCCTTTGACAGGACCCACAGACGTCGAGGACGCTGACGCTCATCTCCAAGACTATTCAGACTCTTGGCAGCTTGTCCAAGTCGAAATCCGTAAGTCGCTTACTTTAATCATGTCTGCTTGTCCCAGGAGAGAGTGAGGGCTCACCGCAGGGGCAGGGTAAGAAGCAAGAAAACCCACACGGCCCCCCACCCGCCGTCTGAGCAGAGAGCACGTTCCAGCGGCTTGCAGGCTCCTCTCTGCCTTCCTGAGCTGTGAAACATTGCGTTTCGAGACCGTTTTGTTTGGGGGCACATTACGCTTAGAGACCGGGCTTGCTTTCTGAGCCTGTACTCCGCTCAGGTCCGCTGTGGGGATGACCGCGTACAACAAATCTTCACAAGCCAGCACCGTGCGGGATGATGTCTCTTAACAAGCAGTAAAGACACAACATCCCCCAGACCCCGCTATGCTGCAGGCAAGGCGGGGGAAAGAGTTCAAATCCTGAGTCTTCCCTGGAGAGAAGGGGCAGGGATGACATCGGCCCTGCCAAAAGTCAAAGTCCCTGTTGGTAGGGAGCGCCAGGGTCTTGCTGGGCAAGAGGGTGCCCGGGGGTACCACGAAGTCGCCCCTCTCAGGGCCCAGCGGTCCCCTGGGCAGACCAGAGCTCCTCTGTTTGGGCCAACGCGCCCAGCAGGGCAGGGCCCTTGGCCACAGGGCTCCTCAGCGGCATGGGGAGGGGGCTGTGCTCCCCTCACAACTCACTTCATTTTTCTCATGAACAAGTGGGTTTGAAACCCCGTCAGACCAACCTACAGCAGAGGGAGTCACGGGAGCACGTGGTGCATTACCGGCTCCCAAGTCGGGGTTCAGGGGCTGCGGGGGCCTCAGCTGCAAGCCTCTAAGGTTGTCTGTGCTTGGGGCAGATTTGCTGCCCGGGGCGGGCCAGGGGCTCCTCTGGGGCCCGCCTGCCGCACACCACGTCCTGCCTGGGTCCCGAGGGTCTGTCCCGGGCCTCACAGCCCCCAGAACACGGGTCATGACATGCAGGTTTGAGGACATTGGGGACTGTGTGTAGCGATGTCCACATGCGGATGGCTGGGCACGTGCCCTAGGGACTGAAGGCCAAGGCCGGCTGCACAGGGATGGGGCCAGTGGGGTGGTGTGAGGCCTCCCCTGTGCCTGGACCTGCAGGAGCCCCCAGCCCAGCCCAGCCCTCCCCTTCTGTTGTCTGGGGGGTCCCATCGCTGCCGACAAGCAGCCCCCGTGTGGGAGACGCTGGGCTGCGTGTAGGTTGCAGCGGAGCCAAGCGCGTGTGGCGTCCCGCAGCAAGCGGCCACTCCGCGGTCCGTCGGCCGGAGCCTGGGTGAACGGGTCCGGGCTGGCTGTGAGTTCTGCACGGACGCACCTCTGTGTGTCCGGAAACTGCAGAGCGACCTTCCGCGACATGGTGTTCGCTGCAAGCACGGCATCGGGAGGGCTGCCCCCGTGTGTCCCTGAGGGGCGCTCTGACGTCCACCTGTTAGGGCCCTCGCCAGCCCCCCGGTCCCAGGAGAGGTTCCCATGCGGCAGCCTCGTCGTGACCCGTGTCAGCAACAGAGACCTGGAACCCAGATGTCAGCCTCCATGCTCGCTGAGGGACCCCGAGCTGTTGTCAGCATTCGGACCCCGGCTTCCGGGGTTGTGTCTGCGTGGCAGTGCCTGCTTTCGTGGCTTCCGCGGGCAGTGCCCAGGCTGACCCTGGGGCCACAGTCACACTGGCACCCCCACTTGCTGAGGGACTGCCGCCGGAGCCGGTCGTGACGCATGCCTCCAGGCTGTTCCCCGTGGAGCGTGTGCCCGAGACCCGCAGGCCTTTGCTCAGTGACGTGTCTCATTTTAGGCGAGTTTCAAGGAATCCTACATGGCTGCATTTTATGAATTCTTCAACGAGCAGAAATATGCTGATGCAGTAAAAAATGTGAGTGTGGACATCAGTTAACACGGACGGACTGCCTCCTGTCCTGACACGCTACCGTAGTTCCAGAAAATGTAGTTAAAATTCGCAGAACGTAGAGCCGGCCGTTACCCACTGTCCAGAGTTCAGAGCATCATTCCCTGCGTAGTCCATGACTGCACCCCCGTCCCCGAACTCTGCACCCCAACCCCCCACGACCCCAGGACTCTCTGCACCCCAGACCCTGTGAACCCCTTGCACTTCCTCCTGTTCTGACCGCCCCCTATGGTCCCCAGACTCCCTACACCCTGGGGACAGTGGACCCCTTCCAGACTCTCCTCTTTGGAACCGTCACGAGTTCTGCCTCAGTGCTGGGCGCTGTACTTCTCTCAAAGACCGCCCTGTGTTTCTTGTAAATCCCTTTCCTCACCCTTCTGGCCGTCTACTCCTGGGGCCCCCACAGATGCCCGAGTCATGGAGTCAGGGCACCCGGAATCAGGGACATGGCTCACGGAGAGAATCTTTTCTGGATCCTAAAGCTTTGCTTTTTCTGTTGCGTTTAGAAACACTCACACCTACTGGCCTCTCGGGAATCATAAAAACCAGGATCCAGAAGGGGAGAAGGGAGAGGGGCTGGGGCGCACGAGGTTGGGGGAGGGAGTCCAGGCAGGTCGTGGCAGTCACACTGGGGGGTCATCCCGGGAGGAGAGCCCCGCTGCTTCCCCTTCCTGCAGAGATGCATGCTTGGGTCACCTGTTGACGTGCCGGTGGGCCTGCCAGGGTCACCGGAAGCCTGGCAGCCAGGCGGAGCGGTGCCTGGGGATGCAGGGGGCCTCCTCGGCAGGTGGGGGGGTCTGCGTGGAGGCTGGGCTCAGGGTTGGGCGCTTCCCTCCTGGCCGCAGTAGGTACACACTTAGGACCCCCTGACTCTTGCAGAAGGACCCAGATTCCTCTCTCTCCTGGCATCAGGAAGAGATGTAGCGTTCTGCTGTTTGTGTGTGAGAAGGAACATAGCCAAGCGTGCCGTCTCCCCCTTAATTGTCTGCTGTCTTTCCCACCTTAGTTTTTAGATCTGATCTCATCTTCTGGGAGAAGAGATCCCAAGAGCGTAGAGCAGCCCATCCTGCTTAAAGAAGGGTAAGGCCCGTGTCTGCTGCTGGGCCAGCGGGAGCCAGACACGGGGGCGGCACTCCTGGCCGTCCCTGCCGTGAACTGGGGCATCTCTGCCCACGTGGCTGGTGACCTCCCAACGCAGAGGCAGCTAGACCCTTCAGGGGCTGGCCTGGCCTGGGACATCATGGCCTTGGCCCACATCTCTGACCCAGTGAGAGTGCTCACGGGGCGAGTCTGAGAGGCGGTGTTGGCTCGCCTGCTCTGTGCCTCTGCCCTGCGGGTTGTGCGAGTGGAGAGACACCGGTCCGTGGGAGAGAGGGAATGAGAAGCTGACCCAGCCTTGCGTGTGGGCTGGCTCACACCTGAGTTCAAGACCCTGTTCCACGCCACCCGGCCCCCCACTCCTGAAACACCTCTGGCTCCCATTACTCTGTTTTCTTGAGCCCCTCTGGCCCGGGTCCGCAGGCCTGCCCACCTTCGTACAGGCGTCCCTTGTTGGTATTCCCAGTGTGGGAGATGGGGAGGGGGCCGCTGCTTTGTTGGAGGTCTGATGAACCTGCTGTCCTTGCTGACTTGTGACTTAAAGTTAAACTTTTCCGGGGCGCCCGGGTGGCTCAGTGGGTTAAGCCTCTGCCTCTGGCTCAGGTCGTGATCTCAGGGTCCTGGGATCGACCCCACATCAGACTCTCTGCTCAGTGGGGAGCCTGCTTCCCCACCGCACCCCCCTGCCTGCCTCTCTGCCTACTTGTGATCTCTATCCATCAGATAAATAAATAAAACCTTTTTTTAAAAAAAAAGTTAAACTTTGCAAAAGTCGAGACCTTTGCCTTTTGGTGTTTTACCCTATCACTTGGAAATACAGTGAGACGTGGTGTGGGAAGCTGCTGGCTGTGCCCCGAGCCCCAACACTCACCCACAGACGTGCCCTGTTCACACAGGTTCATGATCAAGAGGGCACAGGGGCGAAAACGCTTTGGGATGAAGAATTTTAAGAAAAGATGGTTCCGCCTGACCAACCACGAGTTTACCTACCAGAGAAGCAAAGGTAACAAGAGAAACTGGCTTTTTACTGGAGTCCCATAGTTTATTCTGAGGGGCCAGAGCCTGAACTGGGGTACTGATGGGTTCCTGCCTGCTTTCCTGGATGAAACGAAGCACGTAGAGTAAGTGTCCCGGGCGTGAGCAGTTTCTGGTCCCAGGAGTGCGTGGGAGACGTCCGCCTGCCAGGTGGCCTGGGTGGGGGTGGGGAACAGGTGGGCCTGTGCCCCTGGGCTCCCGGCGTGGGAGTCGGGGTCCTGCGTGGGCCGTGTCCTCTGGGTCTGAGGGGCCATAGGTCTCGGCGACACGGCGCTGGGAAGTAAAATGTGGGGACAGGGCTCCTCGAGAAGGCACGTGGCCGGAAGATCAGGGTTCCCGGGAGGCAGCCCCAGGTCCTGCTGCGGGAAGCCCGCTGTTCTGCGGTGTCCCCCGCGACCCCCTAAGGCGGGAGCCTCTCGCCCGCTGTCATGACCCTTTCTGGCAGGAGAGCAGCCTCTGTGCAGCATTCCCATCGAGAACATTCTGGCCGTGGAGAGGCTGGAGGAGGAGTCCTTCAAGATGAAGAACGTGAGTGCGGCACCGCCTCGGGGCTCTTGGGGTTCTCCCTCCTGCGCTGGTTGCCCCGCCGGCACCCACTGCCACTGCCCTCCTCCTGCAGCCCCATCACCGGGGTCCTTGCGAGCTGGCCGGAGGCAAAGAACCTGCTGGAAAGTGCTTTCCTGGCAGCTCCAGAGGCCGGAGGGCCAGCTCCGCGACCGTAGGGTTTCTTTGAAGCAAAGTTTGATCTGGTTTTGAACTTACAGGGAAGTGGCGAGAATACAGCAGGACCCTCATGTCCCCAAACCCAGAACTGCTTGTGGGTTGTCTTTGTCTGTTTGCTGAGCCGCCACGTAAACACTCAAGTGTGTTCCCTGCAAGCAAGGACGTTCTGGTGTGGAGGCAGACCCCCAGGTCCAGAGGCAGGACCCCAACCCTGGTGCAGTGTCACCTCTGACCAGTGCCTGTGTAGGGACTCTCCCAGCTGAGCTCCTGGCCGTCTTTGTAGCTGCTGTGTGTCCCCAGCCACGCCCCACGTGGTGCATTCTCCATCCTTTTCTGGACATGGAACATTCCTCAGCCTTTCTCAGTGTTCTTGAAGCACAGAGGCCAGGTGTTGTGGGTGTCCCTCAGCTTGGGTGGCAGGTTCAGGTGCCCTCTTCTGCCTGGAGTCCCGTGGAGATGTCCGCATCCCCTGGGTGTGTCTTCTCAGGACGGCTCATGGTGACCGTGGGACACACGCTGAACTGTGTCCACCTCCGGCTCCTGGCCTGCCGCGTCCAGTCAGTACTTCTGGGCTGTGTGCCGTGGAGAGCTCCATCCCACAGACGTTCTTCCCTTGTCTGTCAGGGCCACATCTTCTTCAGGGCTGGCGTCCCTCGCCGCCCAGTGGGTGTAGGACGTGACAGCGTTCTTGCCCGCATCGTCAAAACACCCGTCACCAGCACACACGGGCGAGCGCGGGTGGGGTTTCCGAGGGAGCTGCCGGTGACATCACCGGGTCTGATTTGGGGCGAGGCTCGGATGGGGAGACTTCCTGTGTGTCCCCACGGAGGGTCCTGCGGGGGAGCCCGCACATCAGGTCTGCTTACTGTTTGACGCTTTTCAAAAAGCACAGACCTCCAGGGACCATCTGTGTGGCACAGGCAAAAGCATGTCCAGGTCTCCTTGTCACCACACACCTTGGAGCTTAGTCGGGGAGGAAGTGCCTCTGCCCACTGCTGTGGCCGCTGTGGCTGCCGTGGCCTGGGAGGGGGTTACAACTCTGGCTCAGTCTCCGGAGGCACAAATGGGCTCACGGAGGTGGAAGGAGCTCGCGCGTCTCCTGTGGGGCAGGAGCTCAGACCCGCCCTTGCATCCGAAGGCCTGTGCACGTGGTCCGTCTGCTGTGGCCCCAGGCCCAGCCCCCCTTCCCTGTGTCACTGCTCATCTGCTTCACTGGTTGTATCTTCCCGAGTGTTGCCAGCCGCCCCCAACACCCCACGGGCTTCAGGAGCTCCGATGTTGGAGCAGCCCTGTGTTTCCTAAGAACCTTCTTCAGACGCTGGGAGCCATCCACAGTAGCCACTGCTCTAGGAGGACGGTCCTCGCACAGCGTCTCACCCCGTGGGCTCTCCTGTGTGTATCACGTGTGGGGTTTAGAGGAAGGTCCCCACGTCGGGTCTGCCTCGCAGGAGCTGACAAGGGCTCTGTCTTCCACCTCCTGTGTCAGTCTGTCTCGGCACAGCTCAGCGGTCTAGTACCCAGTAGGTGCGTATGCCACACTGTGTGCTGGGGGACACAGCGGGTCGGCTTCCACTATGACGGGGCTGCTTCTGGCCCAGGGTCGCTGAGGAGGAAGACCGATGAGCTCACGTCTCTTTCTGGGTCAAAGATGAACGTCGTGGCCCGTGGGGGAGGCCCCGGCTGGGTAGATGGGAAGGCTGCCCCTGGCTGGACGGCCCGGCTCACACACGGCAGTTCCCACTCAGCCTGCACTGTCCCTTCACCTGGACTACTGGAGGGGGTTTCTGGGGCAGGCAGATGGCCCCATGGCAGATGGTGTTTTCCCCGGGCCCGAGGGATGTTCGCATGTTGTGCCTGCCCCGGGAGAATGCCATCTCCTGTGTGGAGGCTGTAGCATGGGGTGTCTGTTCCCAGGCTGGGATTCAGCCCTCTCTAGGATGGGGGCCTGGGGCACCCAGCCCTCCCTGGACTCTGGGCCTTTGCACCTACTATGCCCATCCCAGGACCTCCACTGCCCCAGGACCCCCGCACCTCTCATCCCCGCTGCCCCTCGACCTACCTATTGGTGCTTCTGGCTGGGACTCTTCATCTTCTGCTTTTCCCACTCAGCTTACCGATGTTTTAATCATCTTTTTGACTTCAGCTGGGTCATTGATTTAAAAGGTTCTTGCCTGACTCTTCCTCCAACGTACACAGACCTTACATTTTGTGTTGGTTCTTGTCCTTCTTGCTGGCTGGAAGTTCATGGTGAGAGAAACTCTGTTTGGGCCACACTCTGTCCCCAGAACCTAGGGCAGTGCCTGGTATTCAGGAATGGTTGTTGAATGAACAACAAGAGAGAGAAGGCAGAGGCTCTGAGAAGCCTCTGAGCAAGTCATACTAACCTGGAAGGAGGAGGAAGAGCCTCCTGGTGAGATGAGGTTGGTGGGGATTTTCTGATGGACACAACAGCACATACAAAGGTCCTGAGGTCAGTGTGGGATGAGGACAAGAACGTGGGCACGATAAGCTCTGATGTACCTTGCATAGGAGACCGCCCCAGCTTAAAAAAACCAGGAGACTCGAAACATTTGTGTCCTGACCACGGTGACCACAGGAGGGGATGAACAGTGCTACTCCTTTGCTTTTGGAATGGAGCTCCCTGAGACCCCAGGACACAGAGTGCCTTGGCCAGGCTGACCAGGGGTGACCCAGCTAAGTCCTGTTAGTCCCAAGTCCCCTGGGGGGAAGGAGATGGCTCTCAGTTTCAGGAGCAGCAGAAAGCCCTTTGTGTGCTCCATAGCCCCCCAGGCCTGTCCGCTCCCTCCCTCTGCAGTCCCTGGGCCTGTCCAGTCCTTCCCTCTGCGGCCCCCGAGCCTGTCCGGTCCCTCCCAGGCCTGTCCACATCTACACTGAGGACCCTCGTGGCCCAGGCAGGACACCTTGCCCGGCGGCCTTTCTGACCCTAACTGCGGTCTCCCCAGATGTTTCAGGTGATCCAGCCGGAGCGAGCTCTGTATATCCAGGCCAACAACTGTGTGGAGGCCAAGGCCTGGATCGACATCCTCACCAAAGTCAGCCAGAGCAACAAGAAGCGCCTCGCCGTCTACCACCCATCCGCCTACCTCAACGGCCACTGGCTGTGCTGTAGGGCCTCCTCGGACACGGCGCCGGGCTGCTCCCCCTGCACCGGGTAGGTCTGTGCCTCCCCCGCTCCCCTGAGGCCCTCCCAGCCAATGCAGGCAGAGAGGGGATCCCACAGGACCAGCCAAGGGGACTTAAATTCAGCCCTGAGGCTAACAGGAAGGGAGAGCAGAGTGTATTGAATGTCGATGATGGCGTGGGGGAGACAGGGACAGAGCATCCAAGAAACACAGAAGAGAAAACAGTGGGAGTCTCCTCGTTGCTTGGGGTCTGGGTTTTTCATGGGGATTGTGGTCCGGGGCATGTGTCCCCTTAGGCGTCCAGGAACTGGTCAGCACAAAGACAGGGTCCAGAAGTCCTTTGTAAGTTACTCATTCCCTCGAGCTGGGGGTCTTGGCCTCAAGGTGTTTGGAGTGAGGGGTCTTAGCATTTCTGACAGCCCTGCCCGCTCACTCCTCTTTTCTGTTGTGCTGGAAGACTCCAAAGACCCCCTCGCCCATTTGTCCGTTACAAGGAGGACGTAGGCTACGTGCATTTCAAGCATGTGTGGAGTGAAGCGTGGGTGCAAGCCTAGCAAGAACAGAAGCTGGAAAAGAAGCAAAAAATAAAAAACAATTTTTGTTCTTTTTTTTCTTGGGGTCCCTTCAGTCCTTGTCTCACATCCACCCCGTGTGGCCAAGCACAGTTGTCCGGTTTGTGCACTGTACAGAGAAGTTTGGCCAAGGGGCCACACTGGGGCTTGGCGAGCTGCACTAGTACAGCTGCGTCTCCTAGGCTGTGCTCGCGATTCTTGAGGTGCCCCCATGCCAGAAAGCCCAGGCTCACCCTTGCGAAGGCCCTGTAGACTGGCAGGGGCCGTGAGCCATCATGGGTGCTCTGTCTCCCAGGGGCCCTAGTGGTCCTTTGGGGCGGACGGCAGTGGGGAGGATGCTCCGTGCTGAGGGAGGACTCCCAGGGGTGGGGGCTGTCGTGTTTCTTCCAGAAGAGCCCGGAGGCCTTCTACCAACCTGCTCACGCCCCTTTAGTGTCCAGAGCTGCCATTTGACACCCTCTCCCGTCCCTTCCTGCCCCACCGTGAGCTGGGCCTCCTGGGGGTCATGAGAGAATCACTCGGCGCCTTCTGAAAGCAGGCCTGGATGCATTCAGGGTGCCCCTGTGACCTGTGAGGACACTGACGAATGCCGTCTGGTGCAGGGGTGAGAGATACCCCAAAGCTCACGGGGTGGGAGCGGAGGGTCCGGCTTCACAGCTGAAAAGGCCGGTTCCACCCAGGAGAGCTGAGTACTGTGTGCGGGGGCTGGGACCCTGCCACACCCTCGGGCCGGAGCCGCCACAGGCTGCGGGAAGAGCCGGCACCTGGCCATCCTCACCTGGGGGGCCCTGCAGGGCCCACGGCCCACATGCGCCAGGGCAGCTCTTTCTGTTCCAGGTTTTTTCTTGTCACAGCAGAACGAGCGTGGCCTGTCGGCTGCTGTCTCAGCAGGTCCGTAGGCCTCCCGTCCTCCGAGCCTGTGGACGGGCCGCCCGGAGGGCTCGTGAGCTGGGCCCCGGCCCCGTCGGGGATAAGTTCACTGCGTAAGATCACTCCGTGATCCAGGGGGCTTCCGAAAAAGGGAATGACTGACATCATGGTTCTTTCTCTTGTGGCGTGGCGGTGCTCGGGCAGCGGCCTCCCGGCAAACATCCAGCTGGACATCGACGGGGACCGCGAGACAGAGCGCATCTACTCCCTCTTCCACTCACACATGAGCAGACTGGAGAAGATGCAAGGTAGGCCCGGCAGCCGGCGCGCCGTCTCCGGGGCTGCGGAGACGCCTGCCGGGGCCACGGGGGCACCTGGAGCTTCCCGCAGAGAACCCCGGCCCTCGGAGCCCCCGTGGTCTGTGCGCGTTCCCACGCGTGGGCTGAAGGGGGAGCGCGTCCCGCAGGCCCGCGGATGTGGGGCATGGACTGTAGGAACAGATTCTCTGCATAATCCTACGGGGGAATTTAGCCACGACCTCTGAGCCACCGAGTTCTTGAGAAGATCTTGTGTTTAACAGCCTCCCACAGCCCAGACCGCGGATTCGCTCTGCCTGCCGGGGGGCGGAGGGGGCACGCGGGTGTGTGGACGCGTGTGTGCACGTGGGACCGTGTTCCCGGCCAGAAGCGGCCGATGTGGTGTGTGTACCCGTTGATCACCCTCTCCTTTGTGTTCTGCGGGCGGCAGGTGACGTGGGAGTGACTGGGTTGAGATTCAGGAGAGGCGGTCGGGACGCGGAGGAGGTCCGGAAGCCCCCCCGCATGCGAAAGGAAGCTGAGTGGGCCTGGAATACACCGTCCGGTTCTTCTCCTGGTCTAACCCAGCAGGCTCGGGGTGGGCCTCAGCCTGGGCTGGACTCCAGTCCTGCCCTGCAAGCATTCCGCCGTGAGCTGTGAGCTGTTGGGAGCTGAGCCGCACCTGCCCTTGGGTCCCTTCCCGCAGCCTCGGGGGCCGCCTCTGGGTGCACGCCCAGGCTCCAGGCCCATGCACTTGCCCACATGGTGCACATGCGCGAGCATATGCTCCTGTGCAGACCCGCACGCCTCCGTGTGCATGCGCACACCCACTCCGCCCCGGGGGGTCCCCCCCAGCAAGTGTGCACACCCGGCACTTGGCCCTGAGGTTTCCTCCGGAGGCCGCGCGGGAGTGGCCCTGGGGCTACAGCCGGCCTCAAGGTGGCAGCCCCTCCCCAGCGCACTGAGAGGGTGACCAGAACAGAGGATGGTCAGGAGACTTAGGGTGAAGCCTCCCTGTGAGGTCCAGATTCATGAGGGAGGCTGACTGAGCCTTGCGTGGTCAGCCACTCTCCAGCGGCCTCTCTCTACGCACGGTCTCCCTCTTGCTCCCAGCCTGGGGTCACCCCCCTCCACCAGAGGCCCCCATGCCTCTGTCCCTCAGAGCCACTCTCGGCCCCCTTCGTCTGGCTGATACCTGTCTGTCTTCTCAGTGTCCTTCTCTGGGGAGCTTTTTCTAACCCCGCGTGTATCTCTGTCATTGATGACCATCTCTGATCTGTCCACGTCCGGTGGGCTTGACCCTTTGAGAGCTGAAGCAGGTCGTTTGCCCCAGTGCCTGACTCGGAGGGGGAACGAATACCGTGTTCTGGGTGACGGATGCGTGGGCAGTGGACGGCAGAGGGTAGATGAGGGGTGGCGGATGGACGATGGACCGAGAGGTGGCGGGGGGGGGTGGGCGGCGGGGGATGATGGACGGACGGAGGGTGGTGGACGAGCGAGCCTCCCTCCCAGGGTGGGAATCATCTGGGCGAGGGCCGGTTCTGTCAGCAGGACTGGATCTTACGGTGCCCCTCGCTTGGCCTCCGCAGCACTGACTGTCTTCAGGCCTCTGCCTGGAGTCTCGGTGCTTCTCTGAGGCCGAGAGCTTGTCCTCGGAGCATCTGGTGGTCTTGAGACCCTTCCTGGATACTCCTGCAGCTGTTCTCCTGAGCGCCGGGACCACGGGGCTTGTTTCCCCCGACGTGGTTGGTCCTTCCCTTTTGGCGCTCGGAGGCGGCTGTGCTCGGGCTGCGTGTGCGAGAGGGGAGACTGGGTCCCCTCCACCGCCCGCGTGGGGCGTGGACTCACCTGGCCCACCCTGGCTCTTCCCCCGCCCCCGCCCCCTGCAGTCTGCTGACCGTGGAACCCGGGAAGGGTTAGCCTTGCTGGGGACGGGGGCCACGGGGCTGAGAGTAACGCAGGGGTGCCTTTCCGGGTGGCAGCAGGGTCCCCGCTCTGTGATGAGCCCTGGGATCGCAACTTGCTTTCCCCTCTGCAGAACAGGCACTGGGAAGGTTAGGGAGAGGACTCCCACGGAGCACCAAGCCATGTCTCCTGCACGACCGTGGACCCACGGTCTGGCCTCGGGCCTCTTCCCCGGCCTGCGCCTCTCGGGTGCTTCCCAGCCCTCACCCGCTCTGGCCGCGCCCCTCAGCATCCCACGTGGGATGAGTCCGTGAGCCCCAGGCCTCAATCCAGAGACCGCTTTGGCCTCTGCCGTGAGACCACTGGGTAGCCCGTCATGTCCTCTTCCGTGACACGGGCTAACCGCCTGGGTTGGCCCAGGACCCAGCCACACAGCCCCCGTGAGGCAGGCTGCCCGGCTGCATATCCGAGCCACCTCCCCACACCTCCCCCTCCCCTGCTCGGGGTCCACAGGCCTCCGCAGGCCTCTGCGTCTGTCCCTTCTCCGCCAGCGCCGTGAGTCTTCGTGTCTGGTCGCTGTTGGCGAGGGTCCCAGACATGTGCTTGTTCCGGGGTCATGCCTCTCGACTTGTCCGCACTGGCTGTGACAGCACAGCTCACTGGTCCTGCCAGGCCCCCGGGCAGGAGTCTCTTGGGGACACCGGTGCCCCCGCTTCCCAGAAGGGTTCATCGAGGCTCAGACACAAGTAACCTGCTCCGGGCCCAGTAGCTCCCATAAATGGGGACTTTGGGGAGGGGTCCAGGCAGTCTGGCTCCCGAGACCCTGACCCTGCGTGTGACGTGGAGAGAGGGAGGCTGAACTCGGACCGGCTACGCACCGGGCTCCTCCCTCCTTCGCCTCCTCTGTCCGTTCGTCCTGCACGTTTATGTCACTTGTCTTTCTTGCATCAGATTCTCTGTTTTTGAATCTTTAACTGAATCTTCTTAGTCTTCCTTTGTGCAGACTTGTGAGTTTTTAGTCAGAATTCGAGTTCTCCTGGGTTGGAGATAAAGACAGAGGGTTGGACACTAGAACTTCTGTGATAATGAAACAGCAGGGCAGGTGGGGGGAGGGGCTCCCTAGGTCGGGCTCACCTCAGCCCAGTGCTATCCAAGTGGGGTGTCCTTCCCACACAGACCCCCCACGGCCCTGGAGCGGAGGGTCCAGCTCAGGGGTTTGGGGACAGGTCAGGGGGAGGGTCCAGCTCAGGCGTTTGGGGACAGGTCAGGGGGAGGGTCCAGCTCAGGGGTTTGAGGACAGGTCAGGGGGAGGGTCCAAATCAGGGGTTTGGGGACTAGTGGGTAGACCTGGTCCCAGCCTAGGGGTTTGGGGTACAGACCAGGAGGCCCAGGCCCAGCTACGGTGTCTGGGTGCTTCTCGTGGGTGCCTGGAGGCTACGGCGTAGTCTGCAGCAGGAGTGAGGTGGTCCAGTGAGAAAGTCACGTGTCCAGCAGGTGGGGTGACAGAGGTCCTAGGAAGCTGCTCATGCAGCCCAGCCAAGAGGTGACACCCTTGAGGACAGTGTCCTCGTGTCCCCGCCACAGGGTGTGTATGTAAACGCCAGGTCAGTGACGCCCTGGCCCCTCTTTCTAAGATGGGGCTTCCCTTGAGGTCATCTCTCCAGACTGACCCTGGGTGACCCCGCAGGCCCTTGAGCCCCCCGGCCCTATGTCCAGGAAGCGACATCTGCCAGCTCTGGTCTGGTGAGCAGTGGGGTGTGGACAGATGCGGGTGCGCAGGAGACAAACTGTTCAGACGGGGCGTCAGACCCTGGCTTCTCCGGCGCTCAGCTTCAGTCCGGCTCTCAGGAATGGCTTCTGCTTCTCTGTGCATTTGCGTGGGAGCGGTCAGCCCTTCCCCGAGGCGGCTGGCCGTGCACGCTGCCCTGACCTCCGGCCCCTCTCAACGCCGCAGAGGCCTGTGGCAGCAGATCGGTGTACGACGGGCCCGAGCAGGAGGAGTACTCGACATTCATCATCGACGACCCCCAGGAGACCTACAAGACACTGAAGCAGGTCATTGCAGGGGTCGGGGCCCTGGAGCAGGAACACGCCCAGTACAGGAGGGACAAGTTCAAGAAGACCAAGTATGGGAGCCAGTGAGTACGGCGTCTGGGTTGTAGGGGAGCCCTTGGCAAAGGTAACGGGGAGGGACTGCAAGGAGTTTCCTGGGGCAGAGCCTGCCCTAAAGCCGCCGCACACCCGTGAGGCTTGGGCAGCCCGTCTCCTCAGAACAGCCTTCCTGTACTCTCCAGCTGTCGGGCAGTGCGCCGTGGGCAGCACCTCCCTAACTGCCCGCCTCCCGGTCCCTCCTTCCTCCAGAACCTTCCACCTCCTGACCCATTGCTTCCAAAATTAGGCTTCAGTGGGCCAGAAGTTCCACACCCTTTGCCTCTCTCTAGGCCACAAGTACGCTTCTATACGTGACTTCTGCCTAAGTCTTTTTCCTGTGTTTGTATTTTTCACATTTATTCCGATGAACATGTATCACGTTTAAAGAAGGAAAAAAGATACAAAAACGTGCAGATGGGCACTGGGGTCGGGAACTCGGCCTCACTTTCTCTGCTCCCCGTTTCCCCTTTGCAGGGAGCACCCCATCGGAGACAAGAGCTTCCAGAGCTATATCAGGCAGCAGTCGGAGACCTCCACCCATTCCATTTGAAGCCGAATGTCCTGTCCCAGGACGGTGCCCTGGGCTGCGGCGGGAAAGCCCCAGTCTTCAGGCTTGAGGGAACAGAGAAAGGACAATAGAGCATGGGGCCTTCACTTCGCAGCTCGCCTGTGACCGGCGCCGGGCTCACTGGGCAGCTGAGACCCTCCCGGAGCTCATCTGTGGTTGCTGGGGCCCCGTCGTCACACTGGCGGCAGGCGACCTGGGCTGGCCCTTCTGGAAGGAGGGACCGGGACCGCTGTGCCCGCTGCAGAACTCGTACTTCCTGTCCTGGACCCTTGGGCCTCTGCTGGGCTCTGTGCGGCCTGTGCGGTGGAGCCCCCAGCTCTCTCCTCCACACGCCCTGCGGGACCAGCATGCTGAGCGCTTCGCGTCTTGTCGCCTGCCGGCGGCCTCGGCCCCGGCCCTCTGCTTCCAGCCCTGCCGTTACTCCTGCTGAAGGTCCGTTTCGCTTCCTCGTGCGTCACCGCACGAAGGCCCCCGTGTGCGAATGCCTTGACGACTCGGAGGTACAGGGCCCTTCTGCCGAGAGTGCTGGGGCTTCCCGTCCCTCCTGCAGACGCTGGCGAGCTGCCGCTGCCAGCACTGCCAGAGCGGGCAACGCGCCATGCAGAGTGTCTGGCCTGCCCCCCTTCAAGCAGAATTGTCGTTTGCTGTTGGTGGGACTGAGAGCAGGGTCCACCTCAGCTGCCCCTTCTGGGAGTTTGGGGAAGGTTTTTAAAATAGAAATGTGCATTATTTTCAACCTGTTTTTCTTAATGTTTTTAGAGGACCGTTTCTAACGAGCTGTTTGATGAAGTACCTCAGAGCATCTAGGCCTGTCGCAAAGGGCAGGCACAGGGGCACAAGCCGCTTCTCTGGGAAGCCGGTGGACGGCCCTCCAGAGCGCCCCAGGGGACGCAGCGTCCTGAGCTGTGCAGATCCCCAGCCCCCGGGAGCAGGGCTTTGCCGTCTCTGTGAGGCCCCTAGAAGCTGCCAGGCAGCGGGGGTGCTTTTCTGTGGGGGTGGGGGGTCCCGACGTGGGGCAGCTGGCCTTCGAGCCTTGGAGAACACTGTTCAGATGCTCGGACCTTGTGCCTGTCTCCGCTTTTATTTGCAAATACTGTCCAGACTCTGACCCATGGCGGATAGGACTTGTCACAAAAATAGCGGAGGAAGATGTTGCAGAAAATACCCTTAGGGATGCACAGCTAACAGGCCACACCGGACTACCGTTTTTAACTTGGATTTGTAACTTGATGTCTCTGTTTATAAGATACTAATGATCTGCAATGTATTTTATTGGCCAATTAAAACAGATGTTTTATTCTTTCTGAGGACGGTTTGATTAATGGTGCACGTGGGCGATGGGGCCTGTGGGAGGCTGGGTGGCAGCCCACGTGGCAGGGGAGGTTCGGCTGCGAGCCTTTGGATCAAGCGGAAACCACAGTGCTCTGTGGGATGGGAAGTGCGGGGTCGGGGCTCTGAGCGCGTCCGAGCGCGTCTGCTGGAAGCTCTGATGGGGGTAGAGATGGGCGTCGGCCCAGGAAGGGCAGGATGGGCTCCCGCACGTGCTGCTGTCTCCGAGAGGCCGTGGGGAGGCTGGAGGTGCTGAGGGCCCTGCCACACCTGGACGGGCGGAGGGAGGCGGCCGGATGCACCGAGGGGGCCTGGAGGAGACCTGACTCCGGAGCAGGGGCGCATCGTTTCCCTCTTCTTCCTTCCATGTGGCTGTTCACTCCGTTGCTGTTTTAATTCCAGCCTGAGTCAGCTGTTAGGAAAGAATCAGGTGAGCTGACTCTGGGACATCAGGCCCCTCCCAGCAGCGGATGGCCCCAGGGCTGGGTGGGGGCTGATGGGTACGGAGGGGGCACACCTGCCCACGGCCTCCAGGTCAGAGGCCACCAGCATCCGTCAGCCGGGACAGGAGCGTCCACAGCAGGGCCCGGGGGGTACCGGCCAACTCAGACACCTGCGGGACCCAGGGAGGTGCTGCCCCCGTGGAAGGACAGAAGGGAGAAAACCTCAGGGAACGTGGGACCCAGAAACCCCTCTCCTGGGACTCCTGACAGGTCACAGTGTCTCTCGGGCCTCTGTGTGTCCATTTGCTCTTCCTCCAGACAGCCCAAGCATCCCCCCCGCCCTGGCCGTAGCCCCTCGGCCCCTCCCCGACCATCAGCTCGGCACGCGGGTACCTGCGCATCGGCGGCGGTGCCAGCCCCCCGCTGGGTGCAGAGCCTGCCCGGGGACGTGCCGTGAGGCGTGTTGGAGGGAGGGACGTGCCTGTGGAATCGGGTCCCTTTTGTTTTGTTCTGAATATGAACGGTCGGCGGGCTGCTCAGGGAGGACCCTGAGTGTGACGTCCTGCGGCCTTGGTGCTTGGAGTTTAAAGAAAATGCTGGGTTGACGTCAGACAGTTTCTGGCAAGTTGTATTATGTGTCCCCCAAAACCTCACGGCCACGTCCTCACCCCAGCACCTCAGACTGAGACAGTATTTGGAGAGAGGATCTTTAAAGAGGTCATTAAGGTCACCCGACGTCATTAGGGCTCTAGTCCCGTACGACCGGAGACCTTCTAAGACTGGGACGCGGCGGTGGGCACGGGGGAAGATGCTTAGCGCCACTCGGCGTTGGGAAAGGACGAGTCCAGACCACAGGGGGTGTCACTTCCCACCGGCCAGACGGCAGAACGGCTGAAACCAACAACACGGGAACCGCGGGTGCTGGCGAGGACGCAGAGAAGGGGGAGCCCCGTGCGTTGGTGGGGGCGCGGGCCGGCGCAGCCGCTGTGGGTAACAGCATGGAGGCCCCTCAAAGAGTCAAAACCAGAGCTTCCGCACTGCTGGGTATGCGCTCAGAGGCCACAAAAACACGGGTGCGACGGGCCCGGGCTGCCAGCGGCCTTCTCTGCAGTAGCCACGATGCGGAAGCCGCCGAGGGTCCGGCGAGGAGGGACGCAGGAAGACGGCGCGGGCTGTGGGTGCGCACGCGACGGACCACGACTCCGCGTCAGGAGGAGGAGGTCGTGCCGCTTGTGACGTGAGCGGACCCAGGGCCCTGCTGCCCGGTGAACGAAATCAGACGAGTCAAGACAAGGACCGCGTGAGTCCACGGAGACGTGGGCACGAAACGGCGACGGCGAGCCCAATGAGTACACAAGAACCGGAACCAGAGCCACAGATAGAGACTCAGCGGGGCGGGGGGGCCTCCGGGGGGCGTCTCGGTCACGGGGCCACCGGGGCCGAGGGGTCGGGAGCACGTGGCCTGAGGGCACAGGGCAGCTCTGCACTCGCCGGGGAGAGAGAGCCGACGCTGCCGAGTCCTCCCGAAGCTGCTGCACTGCGGCGTCACGCCACTCGGAGACACAGAGCAGGTTAGGGCAGGCTGCGCGGAGAGACGGCACGGCAGGGCGCGGGGTCCAGGCTCACGCTGGCGGGGCGGCTGTGGAGAGCCCAGCCTGGCGGCACCCACACCGGGCCTTTCCGCCTCCCGACCGTGGGAGCCCGCGTGGAGCCGTGTCCTAGTCGCGCCGCACACCAGCGCCGGCTGCATCAGGGCAGCCCCTGCCCCCACGGCCACTCCTGACGGCGCCTGGAGCTCCTCCCCTCGGGCTCCTGGCCACGGATGAAGGCCTGGGGTGCCAGCATGGCCGCGTCCGACCCTGGGTCCCTCTGCCTGAGTTTGGTGCATGGGGACGTTGTCCTAAGAGGAAGAGATGGAATCTCGCCCCGAGATCATCCGCAGGCCTGAGGCAGACCCCGCCCGGGCTGTGCGGCGCGTCCACGCTGCGGAGGGCTGCCGCAGGCCTCGGAAGGGGGGCACCCGCGGGAAGGGCTGCGCTGGGCTGACTTCTGACCTCTGACAGTGCGGTGATGTCACAGGGGCCACTTGGCAACGGGGGCCCCTGGCCACACTGGGCAGCTCCTCAGACGGAGGGTGGAAGCCATGTTCTCCGTCTGACGTGTGCTGGGGGGCCCGCGTCCCTCTGCTTCCCGAAAACCTAACAGAGGCGAGAAGATGGAGAAGGACGCGGCCGCACACAGGAGGCACCGGCCAGGCCCTGGAGTCCCTGCTTCAGGGTTGGCCCCTGGACACCTCAAGGCAGCCAGCGAGATGGCCGAGCTCCAGAGGAGCAGGAGCATGGGCGGCCTGCACCAGAAGGGGGACCCTCCCAGCTGCATCAAGAAGCTGTCCAAGGAACCGGGTAGGTCCCCAGCAGTGTCCCTCCCTCCTGCCCGGCCCCATGGCCCCCGCCGAGAATCTGAAAGGCCTGGCAGAGCGTGCTAGACCCAGGGTCTGCCGGTGGCCAAACTGGAGCCCCTCGGAGCGGGCCACAGGAAGCAGGGCTGCGGTCGGGAGTGGGGCGAGGCCAGCTTTGCCTCCCAAAGGCCGTGGCCACGTAGAACGTCTCCAGGCAGTCCACCCGGGAGACGTGCAGGGAGGGCCACCCGTGAGCCCCTGGGGGGCGTGGACGTGGGGTACCGGCCAACGAACCTACACGGGGCTGGGCTGCACTCCAGGCTCTTCCTAAACGCGCTGCCCCAGGGGCAGGGGTGGGACGCTCCGTCCTTGCGTGAACCTTGAGTTTCGCCCTCCCAGGCTCCCCAACAGCAGGCATCTCAAGGTCCTCCTCCCGGAGGGGCTGGACCCCGAGGTGACTGAGGGTTGCTGGTGACTGGTTTGGTCATTTGCCCTCCACGGTCCTGGTTCTCCCGGGAAGGTCACCCAGCAAGGGGCCCTTGACGAGGGTGTCGGGAAGCCGTGGAAATGAGACGCGGTCAGCGGGAAATAGGGTTTGTTGTTCCGGCCCGAGGGACGAAGACTTGCTCTCTCTGGGTAAACATCTCTTGGGGGGGTGTGGAGACGAGGAGGTGCTGGCCGGCTGGGCGCAGGGCCACCTCCGTCCCCTGAAGCCTCGGAGCAGGGCGCGCCTTCCACAGGGTCGCGAAAGAGAAGCAACTTTTCCCGAAGAAGAACCCACCTGCGTCCACGCAGGCAATATCGCACAGTGGGGTGGGAGGGGGTCTGGTCATGCCGCCACGAGGCCGGCCACGAGGGCGGACAGTGCCGGATCCTCCCAGCAGCACCGTGGAATCTCCCCAAACCGGGTGAGCGGCAGACACATCCCGGTGGCGCCCCGCCTGCCGCACGGGCCCTGGCAGCCGACGGACGCAGCAGAGCGCGGCTGCCTCCCCAGGGCCCGCCGGCGGGGCCCGACGGGCGGGACAAGGGGCAGCCGGAGCGCATCTGTAGCCGACGGTCCAAGCGGACCTCAGGATGAGCCCAGCGTCCGAGGGAACGGCGGGAACCCGGGGTCTGCGTGCTGGAACTGTGAGTGGACACACACTGAGCCCAGCTCCCCACCCTGGCCTGCACAGGGTCCCCCGCGGGACCAGCCCAGGCTCACGCAGCTGCGTCCACAACCCCCAGCCCTGCACCCCGGCACACAGGCCTGCCATGCCCCCCGTCCCGTGCCAGACCACCCTCGAGCAGCACCTGGCTCTCCACCTGACACTGGCACACACCGGGTGGGGGAGTCCAGAGAGGAGGAGGGCCTGCCTCCAAGGTGTGGGGGGCTACTGAGGTCTTCAGCCGTGTTGTCAAGGGGCAAGGAGCACCCCCATCACAGAATCAAGGCCAGTTACGAAGCCGGTCTTGATGACTGCCACTACCCACCCCCAGCCAGCTCCGCACCGCCGTTCCCGTGATCTGTGATGCTGGACTAACTGTCCAGAGGATGCGGCCACGGCCTGACTCCCAGCCTCCGCCTGCAGACCCGCTGCCCCTGCTGGGCCCAGGGCTGTCTCACAGCCAAGAAGTAATCTGTAAGCAGTTTGGAGAGACCCACATGTCGGCTGAGGAAGAGGAGGCAGCCGAGGGAGCCCTCCAGAGACCCCGCCCCATTGTCCTCAGACCTCTCAGCCCTCCCCCCGCTGCTCGCTGGCTGGCCGAGCCCTCCACACTAAGGGGCCCCTCGCTGCCCCCATGTGCTCAGAGTCTTGATACACACAGACACTTTCTTGGAGAAAGGAAAGGGGTGAGACCCGCAGACGCTTAGTACTACTGCCCTGCCTTTACGTCAGAGGATGCACGGGGCGTCTACTTTGGAGAGAAAAGATCATGCCTCTTTTTACGGATTCTTCCTTCTTGCCAGACACAGACAAATCACAGAAAAAAGCAGGTTTAGAGATCAGCCCCGGGTCTTCAAAGCATGCACGTACACACATGCGCGCACACGCATGCCCACGGGTAGGGGCCTGCTGAAGATTTTCCAAAAGAAATCAATTTTAAAATTCCTGCTAGAAAACTGCTTCTGAATCACTCAGGTCCTGTTCTCTGAGCTGGAGACTGGGTGTTGCCTTTTCTCCCTGGGATGTCTCCAGAGCCACCAACTTCCAGAATTACCATCTGAAGGCCCGAGGGCTGCCCCCATCCCCGACGCTGCACGGTGCTCCCTCAGACGCCTGCCCGTGGCCTTTAGAGCCTTGTCTCAGGGCGGCCAGCATCTGCCTTGGCATCCCTGAGCCTGTGTGGGTGCAGCCGACAAGAGCAGGATGGAGGACCCCTTGTTCTCACCCGCAGGGGACTCAGATGAGTCAGAGAGAGCGTCCGCAGACACGGCCGAGGCCACGTGCCCTGAGCTCCCGGGAGGCCTGGCTGGGACGCGTCTCCCACCAAGGCCGACTGCCTGACCCGGGGCAGCGCCTCCCGCGAGAGCAGGCCCAGGGCAGGGATGGCGTGGGAAGCTCAAGGGCCACCCAGGCCCCTTGACTTGAGAAGCTCAAGGGCCACCCAGGCCCCTTGACTTGCAGAGAAGCAGGACGGGTGTGCAGGCCGCCCCCTGGAGCCCGGCTTCCCCCTCCCGGGCCCGCAGGTGCCCCTAGCGTGAGACGTGCGAGCGCCGGTCTGGGTGGAGAGCCTTTCCTAGAACCGGGGCGCTCAGGGGCGCCTCCCCAGCCTCCTGTCAGGAGCAGGATTGGAGGTTTTGTCACTTCTCACCAGGCTGCACGGCGTTTGCGTCTTGGGCCCCTAGTGTGCTGGGGTGGGGGACAGGGACGAGTTGGCGGCCGGGAGGGGAGCAGCTACGGCGAAGCAGCCACCTCTGCCATCCTGGGCCCAAATGTGGCCACACAGAAATGGGACCTGGACTGACCTCTCCGACTCGGCACCTGTGGGAGGGCCGGCCCGTCCTCGTAGGGCCAGGCCGTGGGTCCAGGAGCGCTGACGACAAATGCTTCTCCTTCCTCCCCAGAGTCCGAAGACCAGGGAAAGGACCCACGGACCGACACTGAAGATGCCGGCGGGTAAGAGGCCTTTGTCCAGCAGAGGTGATTTTCAGAGACAGGAGGCAGTGGGGTGGGGAGCAGGACCAGCCCCGAGGTCGACACCCAGGATCCCGAAGGAACCCTGGAAGGAAGGGTGCCCGGAGACAACCCCGAGGGCTCAGACGGGAGGGTTTCTCAGGGATGCTAGCCACCCCCTGCCCTGCCCCCTGCTCCTGCTTCCCCGGGCAGTCCTTGGAGCCAGCCATGGCCCCGAGTCCCAGGGCGGCTCCTGTTGTGGCAAACGTTTGCACTCGACTCTCCAGGCTGCTAGGCTGGAGGTCTCGTGTCTCCGGGGAGGTCTGGGTGTGCAGCTCGGTAGGCCGACGGGCTCCCTGCACCCCCGTCACTGCCACAGAACCATCCTCAAGGAGCACTACCCCGTCCTCGATGCTTGGGCCTGAACACCTCTGCCTCGTCCTCCAGCCCCCCACCCTCCCACCGCCAGGCAGGAGGAAGAGTCTCTACACCCTGTCCCACCCTGCTCTGCTGGGGACACATCCCAGAACCTTCCCAACGCCCAAGGGGAGAAAGGGCCAGCCCGAAGCCGCATCCATTGCCCCGCTCCCCCCACAGTCAGGCGGACCCAGAGGAAGACACGCAGGAAAAGCACCAGGACTCCCGGGGAAAGTTGGACCCAGACGGTGGAAGGACAGAGCCAGAGGTGAAGAGGAGCCGCCTGGAGGCGAGGGGCCAGGGTGGGAGGGCTGGCCAGGCACGCGCGCCCGCCACCCTGGGGTCCTGCTGGTGCTCACCTGCCGGTGTCTCCCCGGGAACAGGAACCAGAGTCCGTCAAGGTGGATGACCGTCGCGGAAAAGAGGCAAGAGCCTTGACTTTCGTAATAGGGCAGCCCAGCAGGCACAGCCCCGCAGGACCACAAGCAGGCTGTGGACACACGGTCCCGGAGTCCTCCCGGCAGGCTGGAGCCAGGGCTGCCTCAACCCAGGATCCTTTCGGTCAAGCCCTGGGCTTCGGCTGACACTGGGCGTCCTCGCCCCAGCTTCCCAAACGGTGCAATTGCCAAAGGCACATGGGACCTGACAGGAGGTGGCCCAGAGGAGTGCCGCTGACCCGTGCCCTGGAGCACTGGCCAGAGACCCATCAGAGGTGTGGTAGGACTTCCCACGGGGCACTTTCCGAGGGAAGGAGGCTCTCGTTTTCTTCCTGATCATGGGAGGGAACGGAGAAGGAGCTGGACCCGTTTTAGCAGGACCTACAACAAACAGTCCCTGCTGGGGGTCCAGGGGTTTGCCCCAGGTAGGTGTTCTAGCCAGCCCCGGCGGGCAGCAGCCCCTGGAACTGCTTGAGCCGCTCATGCCTCAGTGTGAGTCCGCACCAGTGCGGGGCAGAGTGGGTCCCAGGAGGCTGGTGGGCAGCGTGCTGCTGTGGGCCAGCTCTGGGCAACCGCTTGTGACCCGCAGCCCCAGTTCTCAGAGGGTGAAGCCCGGGGAGACCCTGGGGTCCCAGGGACCTGTCAGGGTGAGTAGGGAGAAGAGGAAGGACTCTCTTCCTCTCTGCCGGAGCTGGCCATGGACTCCTTGCCGTCCACACTGCCAGCAGCTCTCCACCCAGCTCCTCAGGAGCCCCCGCTGAGCACAGCCACTGTCGGGTGGTCCCAGTGGTGGTGCAGTCCCGGCTGCCCCAGGGCTGGGAGCCCCTCCAGGAAGCCTCCGCTCCTCTCCAGCTCACCCCATCCACACCTCTTTGGTTTCCATTCACAGACGCCATCTGTGTTTGTGGAGATTGATCTGGGAGACTGTGCCGAGGAGGTAAAAGCCCTCAGACGACAGAGCCAGACCCGCTGCCAGGAATGCTGGTGCTCAGGGCCCCCACGGCCTGTCCGGGGAGCCTGTCCCACAAGAATGTACTGCAGGCTGAGGCAGAGGCGGGCCAGAGTGCCAGGAGGACACTGGATGCTGGGAATCTGACCTGGGAATCTGAAAGCCACCCTTGGCTCCTCCTTATCCTCCACCCTGCCTGCGTTCTGGCTTCGTCTGAGACTCTCAGGCCAGGGCTAACCCTTCTGGGAGCCTACGGGGTGGTACGAAGGGCATAGGCTAGGGAGTTGGAGAGCAAGTCTCCACATCTGGCTCTGCCAAGAGATACACAAGTCACCATGTCTCTCAGTGCCTCTGTTATTGCATCCATGCCATGGGGATCTTAGTAGTCCCTACATTCCAGGTTGTTCTGTAAAGCACTCAGAATGGTGCCTGTACCCAGAAAGCCTCAGTACTGGGTATGATCACCACCACCACCACCAACACCATCACCACCAACACCACCTTCACCACTATCATCACCATCATCATCACCACCATTACCATCACCAGCACCATGACCACCACCTTCACCATCAACACCATCACCACCACCTTCACGACCACAGCCACCACCATCACTGTGATCATCACTATCACCACCAACACCATCACCACCATCAGAATCACCATCAACACCACCACCACCACCGTCACCATCACCATCACCATCATCAACCACCACCACCACCGTCACCATCACCATCATCACCATCAACCACCACCACCACCGTCACCATCACCATCATCACCATCAACCACCACCACCACCGTCACCATCACCATCATCCAGTCACCACGACCACCACCATCGCATCACCGTCGTCATTGCCATCACCATCACCTCAACACCATTGTCGTCGTCATCACCATCGTCATCCGGCATCATCATTTTCTGTAAAAGGAAGGTGTTGACCCGTGGTCGGTCTGGACCGTCCGGCACAAATGTCCGAGGGTGCCCTCCATTTCTCAGCTGCAGTGGGCAGCCATCTCTGGAAGTGCTTTAAATTCAAATTTAAGCTCCTTCTTGGGGACTGTCCTTTTCCAGGTTGCACCTCCTATCTCTTCGCCCTCAGAACATGCGGTACGGTGAAGAGTGCTGGCTGTTACCCCCACAAGGCTGTCTCATGGGCAACACAGGTTTTCAGGACTCAAGGAGGGTCATCCGGTGGCAGAGTTGGGATTACAGCCCAGAGGTCACGGTGGCCCACTTCAAGGGCAGAGTTCCTTGGTCAGGGTCCCCTAATTGGAAGTTTCCTCCCCGCCTTCCCTCCCTTCCCTTCTTTCTTTCAGAGAGGGACACATGGAATGGGGGAGAGGGGGGCAAGTGGAGGGGCAGGGGGAGAGTCTTAAGCAGGCTCCGCTCTCAGCACCTGAGCCCAGCACAAGGCTGAAATCAGGAGTCAGACACGTGACTGACAGAGCCACCCAGGGCTCCCCCCTTTTTGGAAATCTTCACTTGACACTGTCCCATCTCATGGGAAGAGGCGCAGTGCCAGCATAGTCTCTGCGGCCCCGTCTGGCCCTTGGGCCGGTCTAGCAGATCTGGCCTTGGTGGCTGTGGCTGATGGGCTGATTCTCGCTACGTGTTCCCTAAACTACCGCTGTCCCTTCCCACAGGTGGTCACAGGTGCCATGAGAGAAGAGAAGCGGTCCCAGATGGACATGGGGGATTTGTCAGAAGATGAGTGAGTCATGCCTGTGGCGTTATCCACAGAGACTGGGGTTGTCCTCTACCACGGCGTCTGGTGGGCCCACTGTGCCTTGTGTGCAATGGGCAGGACCCCACTGCTTGCCTGCCTTCCTCTTCTGGGTCCGCAGAGACCCAAGCTTTGATGAGCCTGGAGGGGCTGGGAGGCGAGCCATGGGACTCAGGGACAACCCTTAGCTTGGGTCCCCTTCAGCCGACAGCCGGACCCTTTCTCCCCACGCCATCGGCCAACGCATTGGCCAGACTATGAGGTGGGAGAGGTGGCAGGAAGCAGAGAAGGTGACAGGGACGTGTGTCCGTGGGGACAATGCCAGCTTCTCGGTTTGGGGTTTCGCGGGGAGGGAGGACCCCTCACCGGTCAGAGACTCTGCGAAGTGCGCCAGGCCCCTGCACGGGGGTGGGAGGCACGTTTGTTCTGACCACCCACACCCTCCTAGGGTAGGCACTGGCTAGAGCCAGCCAAGTCCCACAAAGTCCTGAGGCCATAAAGGGCACTGGAAGCCGGCCGCTGTGTCACCCAAGAGCCGCGGATCTGTTTTTCTTTCAAGCATAGCGAAGCGCTAGGAAGAAAGCAGCGGTTCATCCAGCCCCGGGATGAGCACTGTGTTAGCACCGCGGCTCACCTGCCCCAACACTTCTTAAAAGAAAAATAATAGAGATCTTGAGATACAAAGTAAATTCCTTTGTAAAACCGACACATGGTCCTTTAAAATAAGGAAACACAAAACTGTGTAAGTCACCCAGGCCCCTCCCAGCAACAGGGAGGACGGCGCTGGCTCGTGGGCTCCAGTGGACACAGCTGGGCGGCTTTGTGTTCTGCCCCAAGGGCCGGCCCGATGACTCTGCTGCCCCCAGCAAACCCACCGGCCAGGGCCAGCACGCAGATCCAAGCCCAGGCTGCTGGAGGCCGCTCGGCCAGTGGGAAGGGGGACTCCGCAGGGCCCTCCAGACTGGCCCGCCCTCACACCTGCTGGCGGTTTCGGGGTCACCCGTCTGTCCCACGGCCCTGCCCACCGGCCGTCTCCGTTTTCCTCCAAGCCGAGGCTTCTCCACGCAGGCTCTCCCCTGGGCCCATTCAGAGGGTGGGCTGGGCACCCATGGGCTAGCTGCTGCTTGTGACCAGTGGATGCTTTGACATTGAGCTGTGGGGCCCCTGCAAAGGGAAGGGGTACAGCTGACTAGTCCCAGAGGCAGCTTTGGTAGGAAGTGGAGGCCCCAGAGACCACCCACCGGGGAACGGCATAGGCCGCGGTGTTCACGAAATGGGCAGGGCTGGGTGCGGGGCCGGCTGGAGCGGGCTTGGCTTTGGGGCCAAGAGGAGCGGTTTGTTCAGCGAGCCTGGGTCAACAGCTAGCTTATGATGAACAGCCCCTTCTGGTTCGGCCTCTCAGCGCGGAGGACAACAGCACGGGGTGGGCGGGAGAAAGCTCGGGCCGCTGTGGGGAGGGCAAGCCCAGCTCTGCATCGGAGTCCGCTCGTGTGCGCAGGGCCCCGTCACCCTCTGACTGGCAAGCCCTGGGCCCCCGGGCTTGATGAGGGGATGGGCTGCTGGGGTGGAGGGGTGCTCCCTGCGGCACCGGGCCCTGAGCTTGGGGGGGCGTGCCTGTCTCTCCGGCTGTAGGACCCGGACCAGCTGGGTGTGCTGCATCCCCTACTCCACCAGAAGGAAGGCAAAGGAGAGCGTGTAGCTGCCGTGGACAAGGTAGTCGGCACAGGGACGGGGCTGGAGGCCCAGGGGGCATCTGGAGGGGACAGAAAGCTGCTCTCCTGACCTGCTGGCCGCCTCAGTCCTGCAGTGAGCTGGTGGGGAGGGTCTGGCGCTTCAGACAAGCAACCCTGAGAAACGACCCTGACACCATTTCAGGGCACCGAGGACCACCCAGGGGTGACCCACTGGTCCACTGGCGAAGCGACGAGGCCATCTTACACAATAAAGTGTGAACGGAAGTTGTTCTCCCTCTCTGGTTCCCGCGGGGTCCCCATCTCTTCCTTCCATGTACCTCGTTCCCTGAAGTGTAAGTGGGGGGAGGGAGGTGAGCTCCGGGATAGAAGGTGGAGCCTCCCAGGTCACGTGTGCAGGACGGCGACCGTGACCACCTAGCCCTGCCCTTCAGATGGCATGAACACCAAGAAACAAAGTCAGCTCCCCCTGGCGTCCTGGAGAGGGCTCTATTCTCAGCGATGGCCCGTGAACTTGGCCCCCAGTGCACCTGGGGGGAGTCCCAGCCCCAGGGAGAAGAGCCCTGAGGGAGGCCAAGCGTGTTCCCTGAGGCCCTGGGAGGCAAACCTGACCAGGAGAGCGCCAGCCCTACAGCCGTGTGCGGGAGCTGTGAGGGTCGGGGGCCCCCGGGGACACCGCGTCACACATCGAGGCTCTGGGAGACGGTGCTCACAGGACGACGGGGCGGGAGCAGAGGGCCACGCAGAGGGAGGCATGACAGGGCTTCACCGTGTCTTGTTCAGACAGTTGAGGCTCCGCCAACTGCCACAGGCCAACCAGCGTCCAACCGAAGATGGAGAACGCAGCACACGCACGCACCGTCACCCCACGAGCATGTGCACACGCACACGCGCACATGTACGCACACGCACGCACACGCACGCACACGCACGCACACGCGGGGGCAGTCACACCCTCACATGCGCACGCACATACAGCACACACAAGTGCTCAGGGGGACGAGGGCCCATGAGAAGCGGCATCTCGGGGTGAAGAGGATCTGGGCTCAGAGCTCGGAGGAGTCCCACAGGTGAACCCGTCAAACGCCCGCCATCCCCCCGGGGCAGCGCCGTCGGTCTGACCGCAGCGAGGCTCAGAGGCAGCTGCTAACTGCTGAGATCCACTGCGGGAAGCGGCAGCCCTGGCCAGGCAGGGGCCAAGCTGCCACAGGACCAGATCCCAGAGCGGGTCACTTGCCGAGCGCTCAGAGGTGCCGGGCACGGAGGCCGGATCGCTGCTCGGACCCTGTCCCAGCCCCCAGACAGGCAGCCCCGTCCCCACCGAGCTCCTACCAGACACCACCTACTACGGAGGCCCCCAGGAAGCTTCTGGAGACACAGCTGGTCTACCCCGTGGCCGGGACGGGAGGAGCAGACTCTGCTCCATGCTCGGGTCCCAGGGGCCTCTCCCCAGGGCAGCACTGACCACAGTGGCTTTGCAGGTTCCTCTGTGCCCAGGCTCAGTCACAGGACAGGAGGGTGACTGGGCCTGGGTGGCCCTTTGGCGTCCATTCCTCTCACCGTCCATCCCTTCTCAAGGCGTGTGGCTGCCGGCTTCTCAGGGCTGGAAAGCGGGGAGGCCACAGTGTGCACAGCGTGGCTAGCTTGCTTGAACCTTTCACCGGGTTAGGGTATAAACTCCCAAATCAGATCATGTCTGACTTTTCACTGGGCCTCTGAACCTTAGAGGTCTGGGGGTGTCTTCCGGTCGGCTGGGCCAGGGATCGTCTGAGGGCGTCTGCCGGGCACCTGGGCCAGGGCGGGCCTGGGGGTTAACTGGAGGCGTTTGGCTTGCAGGTGTGAGGGCTTTGTCCAGCTTTCTCCTCCATGCCAAGTCCCTGAGCTGCGGGCAGGGGTGGCCCCGGAAGCCAGGGGCTCTTGCGGGAGCGCACACGCGGGGAAAGCACCAAGGCCCCATCCTGGGCATGTCAAGGGTTGCCAGCCCTGCCTGGCTGGACCTCGCTCTGCTGAGGCTTCCATGGAGAAGGCACTGCCTGTGGGTAGGCCCGTCTGTCCCGCCTGGAAAGTGCACCAGCCCTGGGGGTGGGGGCGGGGGAGGCAACTTGGACACCCAGCGGCCGCCTAGAAGAGGTGGGTTCACATGGAGCAGTAGGGCCCGCTCGCCGGCAGCCAGAAACACAGCAGGCTGGACAGCAAGCGGGAGCCACAGTGTTCAGCCTGAGCTCCTGGCCGCCCTGGTGCCCGGGTGCCTTCCGACCTCTGCTGGCCTCCCCCTGCTCAGAGGCACCCCTGTCCTCGGGTTCCCCCACCTCCACCTGTCAAGGGCCCTGAGGAACCTCACTGGTGGCATTTTCTGTCACACACGGGCTTGGCCCATGGTCCCAGGTGGTGGCCCCGTCATCCCCGGTCCCAGGCCTGGTTCCCCCCTTGGCCCTGCAGGGGGCCCTGCAGACACCAGTAAGTGAGAGAGGCCACCAGAGCCCTCCTGGGGCAGGGACAGGACAGGCAGCGTCCCGCGCGCACAGCTCAGGGAGCGACACCAGTTCCGGGCGCTGCTCCTGTGCCGCCAATACCCCCACCCCCGGCAATGCCTCCAGCCTTTTCTTTCCAGTAATGTTACCCCCCCACCCAAATCCCACATGCGTCTTCCTTGGGGGTAATACGGGAGCTCACAAAAACCCATTTAATTTGTCCTCTTTCCTATTTTCCGTGCTAGAATTTTCATATACTTCTATGTAATATGTAATAAAGATGTATGATGAACGTGGAGTGGAGTGGAGGGATATTTACAGCTTTTTTACAAGCGCGGCAGCCGTTTCTTTACAAGTTTTCGCTGTCCCATGCGTTTTCCCCAATGTCACCCGTGAGTGGCTGAACACCTACCATGGGCCACGCCGGTGACCGCTCCTCTCGGGGCGTCCATTCCAGAGGGGCACAGAGAGCGTCCGCGGAACACGGAGCTCCGTAGAAGGCACAGGCTCCATCACCCTGAGAAGCGACCTCCGGCGGCTGCACCCCAGGGCACAGGGCGCCGCGGGGATAACGTTCCGGGCCCCCCGAGAGTCCCGGGACAGCGGCGGCGACAGCAGGCAGCAGGTGTTGGCTCTGCGCCAGGCACAGGAAGCTGTCCAGAGCGTTTTGCGAATCTGAAGTCCTTAATGCCACGACAACCTACAGGTTCCGCTCCCAGCCCCGCTGTGTAGCTGAGGATGTGTGCGTGAGGGACCCTCGGCGAGGCCGGTCACCGGCTGCTGCCCTCAGAGGTCACCGTACCCGAGCCCTGACCTAAATGTGCTGTTGCCGCTGGTCAGTTGGCTTCTGGCCCTTCTCCGGGCCCCCACGACCCTCGCGTGGAACGTGCGCCTCCCGCAGCCAGCCCTGGACCCCGGCAGGTGCGCCCCGAGCGCGCAGAGACGCCTGTCCAGTGCGCCTCCTGGTGGCGGGCCTGCTGCGGCGCGTCACCCGGCTCCTCAGCGGGGCGGTCACCACCACTGTCCAAGAGGTGGCGATGGCGAGTCGCTCCGTGAGTACCGAGAATTTCAAGTCTGGGGGGGCTGGAATGCGAATGCTTTGTTGGCCTCCAGCTTGTGGGCAAGACGGGGCCTTGACCCAGACCCTGTGCGCACTGTGCATCTCCGCTCACCCAGTTTAGGGCTGGGGACTTAGACCCGCTGCCCAGAGGTCAGGTTCCCAGCTGCTGGCGCTCCTTGCCCTCTGACCCCATGACCCATGACCCCACGAGCTCTGTAGCACAGACCAGCAGACAGGCCTCCTTGGCACTTCCACTTAGACCTTCTCGGGTGCCTCCCAGGGCTGGAAATTATCGGTTCAGGTGGAAACGTACCTCAAATAGATCCTGCCCACGAAGACCTCTACAAAACAGAGGGCAAAACTCCATGTGCAGTCACCGGGTGCCCTGGTGTCCAGAGACGTGGGGTGTGGAGGGCCTGCCTGGGAGGCAGGAACTGAGTCGGGACGGCCTGGTCACTGCACGGGCGTCTGGGGGCGGCCCGAGCCTGGGCAGAGGGAAAGGCGCTCTTCCTGTAGCCCTGTCCAGTGCCCCAAAACACAGCCTGCCTGAGAATCCACCCCAGGCGCCCAGGACAAGGGCAAGGGGGAGGGCAGCTCTGGGGGTCAGGGGAGACAGGGAGAATCCTGCGCGGGCTGGGGGCGGGAGCCCTCATCAGGGCCGGCTAGACTTCCCCAAGGTCTCCCCTCTGCTTGTTGTCCGGGGACAGGGCTTCCGGGGAGTACAATGTGCACAAGCCGGTTCGGTCCGGCGACTCCTTCTGGGTCACGCTGGGCTTAACCGGCCCAGGCCCTGGCCACAGCGCAGCAGTCTGTGGGAAAGCCGCTACTGGTTCTGACCAGCACCGCCTCTGCGGGGAGCTGGGGAGTGGGCCCTCTGGCTGCAGGTTAGAAGGGTTCCGTTCTGACAGAGCCCTGAGACCAGGAGGGGGTGGGCGATCCCATTCTACAGATGATAGAACTAAGGTGCACAGGTTCTCAGCCCTCGTTCTGCCCCCACAGCCAGGAACCCTGGTCATGTCACCCAGCGTCCCATCTCAGCGGAGGCCCGGCCCAGGCAGGCTTCTCACAAGGCTCTCATGGGGTCCTTCAGACACCCCAACACCCCCACTGCATCCTCTGCCCCCACAGCTGGTGGATCCCTGGGGAGCCGGCCTTGTACCTCCCCGGCAGGCATGCACCCCGCTTCTGGATTCGTCCACGGGGGAGCTCTTGGCGCCGTTTGCTGGCTGCTTCCTGCCCCTCTCGCCCGGAACACACTCCTGGGCTCCGCTCAACGTCCCACTTGCTTGCAGACAACCTCACTGCCGGCCACCAGGAGACCGTTTCCTGTCTTCAGCAAGTGGCCCTGGGTCCCCCACTGGCCCACTGGGGGCAGAGTCTTGGCAGGGAGGGAGGCGTGTGCATTCCTGCCTTGAGTCACACCCCAAACAGTGACCTTGAAAAGCATGTTTCTCAATCACTGCCCCAAGAGTCTGGGCAGGCTGAGAGCAGAATTCTAGCCAGGAGAGCCCCCTTCCCCCGACCCCACGGATATCTGGGAGGGGGGCTGCTCGAGCCAACCCCACACTAGGCCCTTGGAGGGGCCCTTCCAGAACTTCCTGGGCCCGGCCTCTAAGCCTGCAGGCGGTCAGGGCATGGCCGGCTCCTGATGATTTGGGGCTCTCCCCTCCCTTTGGTCTTCGGAGGACGGGTGTAGGGACACCCACACGCTGTCCTGTGGCCCTGTGGCTGTTCCCTTCCCGATGCGGAGTGGGGATGCCAATCCCTGCAAATAGGCTTGAGAGAGAGGCTCAGACGCCCCAGCCCGCTCGGTTCTCTGCAGCCCGCAGGCTTGACCCTGGGCTGAGGGTCTCCATCTCCCAGCTGCTGGGCCTGCCTCTCGGCCCTGATGCCTCCATTACAGTCTGGGCTCCAGGCTCTGGCACGGTTTTCTTTTCTTTCTCTCTCTCTTTCCTTCTCTTTCTTTCTTCCTTCCTTCCTTTCTTTCAATTTTACTTATTTATGAGAGCAAGCATGACAGAGGCTGCGGCGGAGGCAGAGGGAGAAGCAGGCTCCACACTGAGCAGGAAGCCCGATAGGGGCTCAATCCCAGGACCCGGGGACCACAACCCAAGCCGAAGGCAGACGCCGCACTGACTGAACCCCCAGGAGCCCCTCTGGCAGGGTTTTCTGAACAAACAACAGGGAAATGTGATTTCCCTGACCCCTCTGATACACACAGGTCTGCTTCAGCAACCGAAAAAATTGCCAACTGCAAACCGACATCCAGCTTGGAGACACAAGGTGGAGTCAGGGGCCGCTCGCCCCCCCTACCCCGGTGAGGGCCTTACCCCCCACCCTGGCTACGGGTCCGTTAGTGGGCAGTGAGGGCTGGGGGTAGGGGGCTGAGGCGAAGCCCAGAGACACAGTCGGTGTTCTCTGTGGGGAAAGCAGACCAAGGCAGGCGGCTGTGGGGTGAGCAGGGTCACTAGCCAGCCTGTGACTGCGGCAACCTCCCCAGGACCCAGAAGCCTGAGGGGCCGCCCCCTCACCCAGCCCAAGCCCTCTGCTGGAGCAGGAGTCGGGGGGAGGCTCAGGCCCAGCTTTGCTCGCATCTGTCCTCTGCACAAGGGACTGGGCCCCGCCAGTCCGAGGTCAGGACAGAGCACACCTTCCCTTTGCGGAGACCTCTCCTGCCCACACACCCCTGCCCAGGGTTGCGGGGAGCTGGGACGGAGAGGGCCAGCAGCCCTCGCCGACTCTCTGACACCCACCGGCGGTCCCACAGTCCCACTCTGGCCCTAACGCCTGGGGTCAGGGTGCTCCGTCCCCCAAGCACCCCCCGTCCAGAGCCGGCTGCCGTGGGGGCCCCAGGGTCTTTGCTCACACAAAGCAGAGTCGGTGAAACTCACTGTCCAAATGTTTTTATCTCCGTTGTGTGGGTACAATGAAGCCAGTCACTGGCCATTGGTGTTTGGCTCCCCAGAGGTCAGAGGCCAGGGGTCACACTCAGCTGGCTAGGAGCCAGGAGTCGGAGCGCGGTAGAAAGGGCCCTTGGGAACAGCAGATGATGCTCCTCTCCCTCGGGAACCTGTGCGGGTCCTCGAGGTCCGTGCCCGGGTCTGGACAAAGCCCTCAGCGTGCCTGGCTCTGCCGAGTCCCTCGGCAGCGTCCGGCTTGGCAGCGTCCGGTTCGGCAGCGTCCGGCTCGGCAGCGTTCGGGTTCGCCGCGTGCGCGTCTCATGCCGGCATCGCGTCCGTGTCTCGGTATCCGACGACTAGTGACACCCCAACAGTACCTTCTTGGTTCTTCCTCGCCCCTGCCCTCACCCTCGCTGTCCCAGGGCCCCTCCCCTGCAGCAGGTGCCCGCTGCCCCTGCGGGCGCTGCCCGTTCTCGGGAGAAGCAGGGAGCGTTTTCAGCCAAGTGGTGTCTGGACCGTCCATCGGGCAGGGGTCCCTCTAAGTCACCGTGTGGCGCTCCAGCGACGGATGTGAACTTGGACGGGCTCTTGAGCACCTCACACCGGCTCCCAGGAGTGATGAGAAATGCCCCAGGTTCCACGGCGGGACGTCTGAAGCCAGCCTGAGCCTTGCCCCGTGGCTGCTCTGGGGCTCTGGGGTCCCGGCATGCCGCGCCGTGACGTGCGATCCTGGAAAAGGCCGGACGAGCAGTCTGGGCTGACAGTCCGGAATGAGGGGGGAGGAAGGCCCAAGTCATACCCGCAACCCTTGGGTCCTGCACAAGCTTGGGGAGGAGAGGGGCCTCCCGCTGGGGGAGGAAGAGCTCGGGACCCTCCCCAAGCTGAGCATGGCAGACGGTGCCCAAAGTGGCCTTGCTTTGGATTTCTCGTACCCCGCTACCCCTCCCCCCGCCTGCTCACACATGGGACGGTGTGTCCAGGGATCTGCCCCTGCCAGCCGGAGAACTGGGCGGGCCCACACATTGGAAGTTTGAGACTCAACCAGGGATGCCCAGGGCCACGGCCAGCCGGGAAGCCCAGCAAGTGGCCGGGGCGCCTGCTGGGGACGCCTGGCCGGTTCGCCCCTGTCCTGGCCCCTGGTCCCCCTGCACACATGCTCTGCCAGACCCTCTCAGCCCCCCAGGCAGCTACTTCTTGAGTCTGGGCAAGCTCTCACGGTCCTGGGTCCCATCGCCTTGATGAATGAACAGGCCTGTTAGACTCTGAGCTCCCAGGGAGTCACCGGCCCAAGCCGTGGTGGCCGCACGAGCAGGGAAAAATCTCCTGCCACCCTTGCTCCCGCTTCCGCAGACGGCAACCGGCGGCAGCCGCGTCCGCCCCAGCTGGCTGGGGATTTGGGCTTCTCGGGGCCCCAGGGGCTGCCCCCCCAACGTGCCCATGCAGGAGCCCGTGTTTGAGCCCTGGGTGGTGCCCCCAGGCCATCGGCTCCAGCCCCGGAAGCCCTCTTGCCTCCTGTTTGCCCAGGGCTGCAGCGTGGCGGACGGGCATGGTTTGCCCTGTACCTTCCTCTGAGCACTGCGCCTGACCGTCATGCCCAGTGGCCTCCTCACCTGTTCGGATGACCCAGCCTCTGGGCCGTGCTCTGGTGCTCCTCCAGAGAACCCGCCGCAGTGCACAGAGGAGGGACGCATGGACGAACACAGCCCGACCGCTTCTGTGTCCGCCCGGCCTCGGAGGCCCCTGCCTACCGCCATCCCGCTTCTGCCCTGGCCTGGCCTGCAGTGCAGGACGAGGACAGCAGGTACCCTGCCGGACGGGATTGGGAAGGGTGCAGCGGCGGCAGCCGTGGTGCCGTCCGGGTCACTCCGTGCCCTGCCTGGCCCAGCTGCTGGACGCTTTCTCAGCACAGGCTTCCCTTTCCAGCGGCCTTTGTTCCAGAGCGGCCACTGGGCCTGGGAATTTCGGTAGTAATCATGCTCTGGCTTCCCCCTCTTCCCAGAGAGGGCGCAGCAGGACAACCCCAGACACGGACTGGCCCGGCCAAAGTGCTCGTTCAGCATCTCACCCCGCTGACTGCCCGCCCAGAAGACTCCTGAATCCTGCTGACCATCTGACCTGTCCCTCAGAAGGAGGGGCTCTCTGGGGGACGGTGCTGTGTGTCACCTGGCGTGCTGTGCTGCGCAGCACCCACCGTGCTCAGGGCGCACCCCCGCCCCAGAGAAGGGGCCGGCCGCACCGTGCACGTGAGGGTTCCCGGACCTTGTGTAAACCTGAGGAGCCGCCCAGATCACATGGCTCCAGAGGGCTGCGTGTGCCTTGACCCACATGCGTGTGGCCTCCCCCGCCCCCTGCTGTGGCGCCCATTCAGCATGTGTCCTAGCACCTGTGGGGTCACGCTGCTGTCGTGACTGGACCGCTGGAGAGCCAGGGAGAGAGGCCCCAAGGGGTCGGCCTCGGGTCTGGCTGACTGGCTGTCAAGTCTCACGCTGAAGCCCACGGTCCTCTTGGGGCACAAGCCTCGAGTCTCCACACACAGTCCCCCGGGGATTAGTGTCCCCCGGTGGTCATGGCTGCTGTGGCTTTGCTGGCTCGCTGTCTCCCACGCCTGCAACTATTGGCTGACCGACGCCCTTCTGAACGAAGAGGTGTCCACTGATGTCTTCACTGGTCCCCTCGGCGCGGTCGCAAGCACGTGGGTGTGACCCTCGGGCTAGAGTCCGGAGCCGTCACCGCACGGCTGGCGGCTCTCCGGGTCCCTCCCGCAGCCCCCGCAGCCCCGTCAGGCTGTGCCCTGTGTCCTTCAACAAGCTCTGACTTTTCTAATTAATTACATTCGGGAGCATTTCCTGGCTTTCGTCCCCAAGGACGTTCCAAGCTCGCCGTGCCGTCTCCCGGCACCAGCCAGAGGTGAGCCGCCAGTTCCCCAAGGACCTGGGTCCCAGTCACACGTCAAAGCCCCAAGAGGACACGGAGACAGCAGAGAGGACATCCTGAGAGGAACGTTGGTGAGGGGTGGAGGGCAAACCCTCTCCGCAGGCCAGCGGGCTCAGGCCGTCGCCGCACCACGCCCGCGGCTGGGAGACGGCTGGGAGGAACGCGGCCAGGTCCTTCACTGCGGACCGTGCCGGGCCGCACATGCTCTCAAGGTCCCCGTCTGTGAGGTGCAAGCTGCCCTTTCCAGCTGACGGGGGCAACGGAGGTCAGGCCCTGGCACATTTCCAGACCAGGATGCACGGGCTCTCTCGGCAGAGGCCGTCCGTCCGTCCGGTGCCCCAAAAAACCTTCTTAAGGAAACGCTCCACTGGCATAGTCCCGGCCAGCATGTTCGGTCGGGGTGGGGGAGGCTGAAAACAGGAGGGTCTTCTGCTTCAGGGTCGCTTGTCTGGGGGGTGGGGGGCCCTGCTGCTGGCTCTGCACTTTGTTTCTGGGGAGCAGCGACCCTCCGACTGGCCAGTCGGCCCCTCTTGCTTCCCTCCTCTCCAGGGTCTCCTCGGCTCACCGCAGACCCCGCCCGCCCCCCCCAACTCTTGAGTCCTCGTCAGTCATAGCCGGGCCCGGGAGGGGTGACTCGTGGAAGCTGCCGTGTCTCCAGGGCTGCGGATCCCACTCGCAGCAGGCGGCCCTGGGGACCGGGGCAAGAGCCCCAGCTGGAGCCTGGTCCCCGCAGTGTCAGAGCCATGACCCCGTTGTTTGCTCGCTCACGGGGTCTGCGTGCCCTGCCCCCAGGCCCCTCTGCCCAGTGCCAGGCCCTGCAGGGCTGCGGTCCAACCCTTTCACAGTGAACCACCTTTGACACCTACGGGGTTCAGTCTGTGACCCACCTGGTCCTGTGTCAAGCCTCAGAAACAGATGTTGCCTTCAGCTCTGTTTTGCAAATGACAGGCCATTGAGAGCCTGGTACCCGCCTGAGACACATGACACATAAAGGGAGCCTGGGGCCCCGGGCCATGAGATCAGGGCCTGGCCACTCCCCTCTCTCCGGGACTAGGACGTGTGTTTGTGCGCACTTCACAGGTGAAATGGAACCAAGGCCGACTCAAGGCTTCAGGCGCAGGATTCCCTTGGGCCTGCCCCCACCCCCGTTCTGGGTGGTGAACCCCGACGCCCCCTGTTCTAAAAGGTGACCCCATCATGGCACTGGCACCCCAGGCAGGTTCAGGAAGGCTCCCTGGCTATAAGGGAAGCCAAGTTTCCGAGGGCGCAGGGTCAGCCGGGGAGGGGTGCTGGGCAGCGGGGATGTTTGGGCCCAGATGTAAGGCAGGATGTTGTCCGGCAGATGTCGTCCAAGCTGGGGACATGGAGGATCGTGAGCCCAGTGTCGCTGGCCGTGGACTCACCTCTCCCCCAAGACACCCACGTCTAGTCCAGGGACCTGTGGACATGTCCCTTCCCTGGTAAAAGGGCTTGGAGGGGCTGGGGGTTCGAGTGAACTTCAGGTGGAAGATTGCCCTGGATGGTGATCCCGGGGGCTTCGAGTCGGGGGCAGGTGGGAAGAGGCGGAGGGAGACGGAAGGTGCCGCTTATAGACAGAGAGTTGGGGTGGGGCCTCCACGAGTCAGTGAGGGCCTCCCGGAGGGGACGGTGGGGCCCGGCGAGCTCACCGGCTCTGCCCTCCGGACTGATTAGACGACAGAGGCTCCCACGCCTACATCCATGCGATGGCTCCGAGCAGCCGTGGACAGTCCCCCACTCCCGACCGAGGGGAGACCTCCGGGTGAGTCCGTGGTCGGTGAGTCTGGGCCTCCGGCAGCAGCCAGGCCTCAGGCACACACCTGTCCCACCGCAAGGGAGCCCACCAGCCCTGTGGCCGTGGCGTGGGCCTGTTCTTTCCCTGCAGCCGCTGCGCGGGCCTGAGCAGGGGCCCGGGAGTCCGGGCTCAGGGTCTGAGCACGCACCCTGCCGAGTCCCCACCTAGGAACCAGGGGTGCCCACGCAGGCCGGTCCCCCGGTGACTTCCATTTCTCGGCTCCGAAGTGTGTGTCTGCCTTTCCTGACTTGGAGCTTTTGGAGTCCAGCCGGCAGCAGGCACGAACTCGGGCAGCCGGCCCACAAGACGGCCCCGAGTTAACAGCATTTGGGTGTCACATGCACACTGGCTGTGAGTGCGGCTTGGGGAGCGGGAGCTCTTCCCGGACACGCGGCCCAGCGCCGGGCAGGGAGGCGCCGCGGGTTACGGCCCGGCTCGGCGGCGGAGCGGCCCCCGCTCAGGGCCCGGCGCTCTGCCAGGCTCTGCCGGCCCCGGGCCGAGAGAGAGGAGGCCGGATGGGCCAGCACTCCCGGCCGCGGCAGCTGACCAGGAACCCCGGAGGGCACGTACCGTTTACCCCCAAACAGTGGTTGCCACGGGAACAGGAAAGCTGGAAGCCAGGGCTCTCGGGGAGGGGAGAGGGCTGTGGGGGGACCCTCTCCGCCAGGACTTCCTCACAGAAGAGGGGGAGCTTAACTTCCTGAGAGGCACTTGGAGGACGATCTGAAATCCAACAAAAGCAGGGGCTGGTGGGATCAGGGCGGCGGCTCGCCCGGGAGGCTGGCCAGGCCCGGGCACTGCTCCTTTTGGGCCGGCTGGGGCCCTATTTCCCAGCAGGCGGACCCCAGCCAAAGGGCTGCTGATTAAACGCACACTCTGGCCAAGTGGGCCCCGGGCCGAGGGAGACTTTCAGGGCCATTTTCCTGTTTCTGGCCAAGTGGCTGATGGTCCCCGGGGCTCGGGAGGGAGGAGCAGGCCCGACGGGAGGAGAGGCCGCAGGGCCAGGACCTCGGGTGTGGCTGGCAGGAGGGCTGTGCGGTCTCTTGTAGGTCAGCCTCGAAGGGTTCTGGCAGAGGGGAGCCGGGCCTGGTTCCTCGGCCTGGCAAGGAAGGAAGAGCTGGAAGCCAGCTCGCTTCAAAGACGATCCCCCCGGGACCATGTCCCATCCTCCCTCTGGAGGGCCGTGGAGGTCAGGTCCCGTGCTAGGATGTGGGTCCTCTTCCTGTGACAGCCCCTCCCAGCTGGTTCTGGGGTGCTGTGCAGAGGGGGGAACCCACACGAGGGCCTCCTGGAAGGCTGAGTCCAGGTGGTGTGAAGGAAGGTAGGGTTTAGACAGGTACCCTGCAGCCGGAGGGGGCAGGTCAGTGGCCCCCAAGGTCACACTGGCTGCACCTGGGGTCAGCCAGGGAGCGCGGAGATCAGGTGGAAACATCAGATTAGCACCAGGCGGCCAAGGGCCTGGAGGGCCACACAACTGGCTCTACCCTGAGCTGGCAGCAGGGAGGTTCTGGTGGAAAGTGGTGCCGTGAAGGAACCTGTGGGCAGAACCCACAGGACATCTAGCGCTGAGCAGCTCCGGGACGGACGCCGGCCTTCCCGCATGGAGCACGGGGGAGCCGGGGAATGGCTGGAGGAGGTGACCCTGGGCCCTCCAGCCACGGTGTTTAAACGACTTTTTCCCTTGGCATAACTTCATTATATTAAAGTACAAGAAGCTGCGCCAACCTAGGGTGTGTAATTCGGCTGTGTTTGGACAGGTGCGCAGGCTCAGGAAAACGTCGTCACGAGGCGATGAACATTCCCATCACCCATCTCCGGCCGTCCCCAGAAGCCGGTCATCGCCCTGGTCACCGGAGATTAGTCTGGACGCTGCAAGGTTTGTGTGATCGGGACTGTACGGTGTGGACTCACGTTTGAGATTCACCCGGGCAGTTACACGTGTTTCCTTTTTGTCGCAGAGTTGACTCCGCCGTCCGGGTTTGCCGGGCAGTGGGCGCGGGCACTGCCGTGGTTCCCTGCACACGCCCAGGTGCTGACTGCCTTTCTGTTTCTTCTGGGTACAGGTCTCCCCGCGGAATGGTTGGATTGCGCCGTGGTGCACGTGTATGTGCTCGGCCGTCCCTTTCTTTCTGTCTTTCGAAGAGCGTCTTTTTAACTTCAGTCAAGGCAAATTTAGCCATTTGCATGTTTGTTTCATGCTTTTTGTGTTCTAAGAAATTGTTGCCCACCCGAGCACAAGACGATGCCTGTTTGCTCGCAGGAGTTTGATAGTTTGGGAATTTATGTGGACGGTGATCCCTGTTCAGCTAATTGAGCGCGGACCTGCCTGCTCAGTTAGGGTCAACTGATTCTTGAAAAAGGTGCGAAGGCAATTCATGGGGAAAGAACACACTTTCAACGAATGATGCTTGTCACTTAGACACTCCTATGCAACAAAACAAAACACAGAGAAATCCCCAAAAGTCTTGCCTCACACCAAATAGAAAAGTTAACTTGAAACAGATCATAACCCTAAATGTATGAACTATAACGATAAACTTATAGTAGAAATATAAGACAAACGCATAGTTATCTTCAGTTGGGGAAAGATTTCTTAAATACGATGCGAAAGTTCAAACTATGTGATAACCACCAACAAATCAAGTTTCTTCGATCGGAAGCTTTGCCGTTCAGAAGACACCGAAGAAAATGAAAGGGTGAGCAACAGACTGGCAGGAAATATTTGCAAACTTACATGTAACACAAAGCTTTTGCCTGGAATTTATGAAGAAGTCTCACAACTCAATAACCAAACCAGAAGACAATTCAGTTGAAAAACAGGCAGATGAGGAGCACCTGGGGGGCTCAGTGGGTGAAGCGTCTGCCTTCGGCTCAGGTCATGATCTCAGGGTCCTGGGATCGAGCCCCGCATCGGGCTCTCTGCTCGGCCTGCTCCCCCCCCACCCCCTGCCTGACTCTCTGCCTGCTTGTGATCTCTCTCTCTCTCAAAAAAATAAAAAGAATCTTTTCCAAAAAATTTAAAAAAACAACAACAGGCAGATGATTTGAACGGATACTTCATCAGAGCAGGTACGTGGAGAATGCACAACACACCCACAGCGGGACACGGAGCCCAGCCACATGAGCCGCTGGAGCGGAGCAGGCCGGCCGGGGCTGGCGAGGCTCGGGCACCTGCTCCTCCAGCTGCCGCAGGCAGGACTGCCACACCGCAAAGCCACTCTGGAAAATACTTGGGTAAGACTTAAACCTCCGACCATGGGATCCAGACATGCCTGGTATGTGAGTGTTCACAGCCGCCTCACTTTTAAGAGCCAAATTCTAGAAGCGACCCAGTTACCCACCGGCAGGTGCGCAGAAAAACAAAGGATGACATGTTCACGCAGCAGAGCTCTACTGGGCACTAAGAAGAAAGGAACCGTCCGGCACAAACGAGGTGAGGCACCGGGCGTGCCTGTGTTGTTCCACTTCCAGAAACTTCCAGAACATGCAAACTCGTCTCTAGCAGCAGAAGCATCGGGGACGCCTGGCCAGAGGAGCCAGGGTGGGGCAGACGGACGTACGGGGGGTGGCGGGCAGCTTTGTGACGGTTTGCTTGCAGGAAGGGTTTTGTGGGCACATGGTCAGAACTTACCAACTGGGGGCGCCTGTGTGGCTCAGTTGGTTAAGCGGCAGCCTTCGGCTCAGGTCATGATCCCGGCGTCCTGGGATCGAGTCCCACATCGGGCTGCTTGCTCGGCAGGGAGCCTGCTTCTCCCTCTGCCTCTGCCTGCCTCTCTGTCTGCCTGTGCTCTCCCCCCACTGATAAATAAATAAAATCTTAAAAAAAAAAAGAAATTACCAACTTACATCTTAACTATGCCTTTTCTTGTTGGTCAGCCACATCTCAATAAAGCTGGACATGGATTTTAAAAACCTACAACATCTACATCAAATCCTACTCAGCTGTAGTAAGGGGAGCTCGGGGCCGGAGAACGAATTCCTCAAGGGAAGACACCGTCTCTGGGGACCGAAGTGGACTCACCAGTTCAGCTCCGTTCTGTGCGACCGAACGAGGGGAGAAGACACGGACTGTGCCACGGACCACGAGTCGCTTTAGGTCGCTGCTGGGAGGCGGTGTCAGTAGGAAGGTTGGGCTCTAGGTGTCTTGGGACAGACACGCTCGCCCACCAGCTCAGATCCCCACAAAAGGGGCAGCATCTCCCGTCTCGTCTCCCTTGTCTCTTGCACCGCTAAGGTCCCACCTTCTCACCCCTGGACCATTCCGAGCGTCCCCGACTGGGACAGGAGGCTGGAAGTCCGTCACCCCTGCCCAGCAGGACTCCATCCAGCAAGACAGGCCAATGTTCATCCCACGGGGAGCAGTAAAGGACGGGAGAGGCCAGACCAAGGAGAGCATGGGTGGGTGGCCTTGGGGTGAGTCTCCCGCGGCCTTGCAGACACGCAAGCCGTGTGTTTCAGCAGACACGTGTAGTCCATCCGTCCACAGCACACCTGTCTGAGCCTGTCCCTCCCCCGACGGCTTCTTGGGTCCTACCCACAGCGCACGATCGCCCAGTGTGTCCCGGAGGCGCTCACGGGCCCCCCAGCCAGCGTGTGGGGAACTCCCGGCCTGGTCAGTGCGTCTGGCCATCGGCCGTCTCTGGCCACTTGCCAGCCCTCAAGGCCCACCTGGGCTTTGCCTCCCCGGGATCACCCCGGGTAAAGCCCGGCCAGCATCTTCCCCTTCTTGGCACTGGGTTGCTGCTCAGGAGTCCTCACCCGGGTCTGGGGCTCTGGGGCTCAGGCTCCCCCAGCAACAAGGAATTGGGGGGACTTACCTTGGAGAGAGGCACGGTCATCCGGTCCAAGAATGGAGGCTGCTGTGTCTGGGGTTCAGGGAGCCCTGGGACCCCAGCCCCAGGAGACCATAGAACCCCTTGGTCCTCAGGCACCACGGGGACCCTGTAGAGCATCCCCAGGAAGAGACAGGTGCGTGTGGCCCAGCCGACATGTCCGGCACACGTGCAGTGGTCCTGAAGGGCACAAGGAAATGACCAACGTTTGGGAAGAGACACACAGCCTTGGCGACTTGCGTGGTCTGGTGAATGAGAAACAAACTGATTCGTCAATGAATCCGGCTGGACGGGAGACGTCATTCCTTCTGGGCAACAGGGAAAAGCCGCGACACGTGCCCAGGGTCTCCAGGAGAGCAAGCCCCGCTCTCCGTGCCGCCGCATCGGGAGGAGGGCCGTGGGCTCCCCCGGCAGCCCTGCCCTGCCAGTGGCACCCGGGCCCTTGGCCAGCTTCCCCGAATGGTCTTCACACCCTCCCTGTAAGCCACTTGGTCGTCAGTGTTCGGGCTCCTTTCTGGGCTCTCGGTTCTACTCCTCTGAAGGTACGGCCCCAGACCTCTCCTTGACCAAATGCTGGCTTTCTCGTTGGGACCGGCCCTTTCCCATCCCAGACAGAGCAGCACGAGGCAGGGTGGGGGAGGCTGAGGGTGTGGGCTCCCTTGAGCGTGGTGCCGTCCCATGTCCGGATGCTGTCTGTGGCCGGACTGTGCTACCGCACTCGGTGTCCCCTGGGCCTGGTGGGCATCCCGAGTCCACTGCACTGACGAGGGACAGGAGCCTACAGCTGCCTGGGGGCCCATGTGGCCTCTGTGCTGCTACAGAGAGCTGGGCCCCTGAGTTGGACCCCATGAGGCTGATGAACGTCGCCACTGGTCTCTCCATCTGCAGCTCAGCCCCTTGAACAAGGCCTAAGGACAGCGACCTCAGCCTCTCGGGCCGGGAATTTGACCACAGCCCTACGGCAAACCCTCCGCCTCTGGTGGGTCCAGGCCAGAAGCCCTCGAGCTTCACGGGCACTGGGATGGCTCTGAGTGCGCTCGTGGCCGGAAAGACATGACAAGCAGTCATCGCTCCAGAGAACAAACCAGAGCTCCACTCCCCTTCGAACTACTCTGGGCCACGTTCAGAGCTCACGTTTCAGAGCAACTGGAGGAACTCGGCCATTTTCCTTCCAAGAGCCTCACAGAGTCTCCACGGGCCACTGCGCCGTGTCCCACGAGCTTTTATCAGGAGCCAGACCGAAGGGGACCGTAGCTCCAAGGGCCTTTCTCCGAGGGCCACGTGCTTGCGTTTCCCAGAGACTGGCCGGAGGACCGTCCTGCGATGCTGACAGAGCTGGACACAGAGAGCGGCGGCCGTCCGAGGCGGGTGGAGCCCTGAACATGGGCCTGGAGACGCCCACGGGGCCTGTTTGGCTGACGCCAGTGTGTGCTGCTGCCCTTGGCCTCGGGAATGGGACGCTCCAGCAAACTCAGGCACAACCGAGTCCGCCGACTGAGTCGTCACCGCCCATGGCCTGGGTCCCCCGGTGCAGGAAGGGCTGCTGCTCCCCACCATGGGGTGGGGGGGCCCATCCTGCCACAGAGGGGGGCCTATGGGGGCCTGTGGGGGCGAGGGCAGGGTGCTTGTCTTGAGGCCCTCGACGAGACACGAGGAGAAGGGGAGGAAAGGGAGAGAAGGCCCAGTCCCCGTGCTTCGGGGCCGAGGCCGGCGGGACGGCAGGGGAGGCCCTGTGGGAGGAGCCCTGGTGAGTCCACGCGTGACCCGCTCCCACCCCGAGGCCTCGCGGTCTGCTCCGACAGGCCAGCGGCTTGCCCGTGCCGTTAGCCCTCCAAGCCCCCGGGGGTGACGGCAGGCGGCCCAAAGCCGCGTCCGTGGGCTCTGGTCAGAGCAGCGACGCCCTCTGAGCGATGCCTGGCAGATGTGACCGGCGTTCTGCCTCACGGGACCCTGCCGGCCTCCGGCAGCCGGCAGAGACGGCCCGCGGCCCGGTCCCGGCCCCCGCCCCGGCCCGAGGCTGAAGGCGCAGAGACCGCCCGGCCCGGGCAGAGGGGGTCGGGGCTGCTCAGGGGGCCTGTGGCAGGTGAGGAAGGACATGCTCTTCCGCAAGCCCCAGCCTCCGGGGCCGACCCCGTCCCTGGGGCCTCCCCCGGCAGCAGAAGCAGAAGGGGCCGGTGGGGAAGCAGGTGTGAGTGGTTCGCTGAGTCCATGACTCAGCAAGGCCCTCTCGGGGACAGGGGCTCACCGAGGGGCCTCTTGGACCGCCACCTGTTAGCGCGGCGTGGACGCCTTCCCGGCCTGGGCTCCAGCAGCCCTCGCTGCTTCTGGAACATTCTCAAGACCTCCCAGCGGCTCTGGCCGGCCCTGCCCGCAGGTCTGCGCAGTCCTCGTGGGTCTGGCCCGCCTGCGGCTCCTCCCGCCGGGCCTGTCTTCCAGGTTGGCACTCGCCGCGTGGGCGCCCACGCTGTCTCCCAGCCCAGCGGCGGCATCGCTCCTGCCCTCGGCCACTCGGGCGGCCCCTGCCTTTGGCCAAGGTGAGCCGTGCCCCTCGGGCCTCTGCGCGGACGCTGTGGGCCTGCCTGCCCTGGACACACACCGGGGACCCGAGCCGCTGGGTCCCGTGAACTCCGTGCCAGGCTTCTCCGAGGAGCACAAACCGCTGGCCACCGCGGTTCCCGCAAGGACTGTCGCACGCCGATGCTTTTCCCACCGAAAAGAGCTACCGCGGGCCTCAAGGGTGTGAAGCAGCATCTCGTTGTGGCTCTGGTTCTGTTTCCTTAATGACCAGCGATGTTAAATTCCTTACGCGCTCGCTGGCCTTTTGTGTATCTTCTTTGGAGAAAGGTCTGTTCACGTTTTCTGCCCGTTATTAACATCAAATTGTTTGCTGATGAGTCGTCAGAACTCTTTATACTCGACACGAACTGTGAGCAAATCCACGATCTGAAGGTATTTCCCACTCTTCTATAAGTTGTCTTCCTACCTTCTTAATGATGCCTCCTCTTTTTTCAGTTTTATTTTCCTTCCTTTCAGTGTTCCAGAATCACTGTTTATGCTCCACGCCCAGTGCTCCTGCCGTCCGTGCCCTCCACAATACCCACCGTCAGGGTCCCCAACCTCTCACGCGTCCCCTCCAAAACCCTCAGCTTGTTCCTCAGAGTCCACAGTCTCTCATGGTCCATCTCCCCTCCGATGTCCCCCAGCTCCCTTCTCCGCTCCACCCCCCCACGTGCTCCGTGTTATTCCTTATGCTCCACAAGTAAGTGAAACCATAGGGTTCTCTCTCTGCTGGACTTGCTCACTCAGCATCATCTCCTCCAGTCCCGTCCCTGGTGACGCACGGGCGGTGTTAATTTTCAGGAGGGGTGCGTACCTGTTTTTCTGTTTGTTGCCTCTGCTTTCCTGTAAGATATACGAATCCACAGGCAAACTGGAGGTTATGAAGATTGACTCCTGTTTCTTTCTAAGTGTTAGGTCTTACATTTAAGTCGTCCATCCGTTTCAAGTTACTTTTTTAGAGAGAGTCAGACAGGGGCCAGACTCATTCTTTGGCGTGTGACTACCCAGTGGTCCCAGCACCGCGGCTCGAAGAGCCCATTTAGCCCAGCTGGATGGTCTCCGCACCCTCCTTGTCCATCTTCGGTCCTCAGCATTCGGGCTTCTTTCTGGGCTCTCGGTTCTACCCCCCCGGCCACAGATCTGCTCGGGCTGGTACCAGGCTGTTCCAACGACTGCCCCTTGTCCCCGTTTTGATATTGGGAAGCCTAAGTGCCCCGACATTGTGCTTCTTTCTCAATACTGTGTGGGACATTTGGGACCCCTCACTATTCCATATGGATTTGAGGATTTTTCTACTTCTGCAAAAAAGGACATTGAAATGTTTGTAATCTGTGTGTGTCGTGGGGTTGTCTTGAGCCTGTAAACCACCTTCTTTACAGTGTTTCTTCACGGATATGACGTCCTCTTTAGTTCCTTCAGCAACGCATTTCAGTTTTCAGCCTGCAAATCTTTCAGTTCCTGGGTCAGATTTATTCCTAGGTATTTTATTCTTTTGGGTGGTACAACAAGTGGTATCATTTTCTTAATTTTCTTTTTGGGTTATTCATGGATGGTATACGGAGACCCAACTCATTTTTTAGTTGATCCTATACCCTAAAAGTTTGCCGAATCTATTTACTAGTTCTAGTAGCTTTGTGTGGATTATTTGAGAATTTCTACATATAGAATCATGTCACCTGAAAACAGAAATGGTTTTACTTCTTCCTTCCTAATTTTGATGACTTTCTCTTGCGCAGAGGCTCTGGCGGGGCCGTCTCGTACTTCCATTTAGCAGTGGTGGACGTGGCCAGCCTTGTCTTGTTCCTGATCTTTGGGCGAAAACTTTCAGTCTTTTACCACTGAATACGATGTTAGATGTGGGGTTTTTTGGTAAATACCCTTTATCCCGCCTTCTATTTTTAACTTGAGTGGTGTTGCTTTTTTAAGAATTATGAGAGTGTTGAATTTGTCAAATGCCTTTTCTATATGGAGACACTGTGGGTCTTTCCCCCGATTCTACTAACATGGTGTTTTACATCGATGGGTTTTCTTACTTGCACTTCCCTTATGTTCCTGATCAATTCTGCTTGGTCATGGAGTTTAATCCTTTGTACCTACTGTTGGATTTGGTTTGCTAATATTTTGTTGAGGCGTTTTACCTCTAAATTCATAATGGTAATATTGGCCTCATGAAATGTATTAAAAAGCATCCCCTCTTCCATTTTTGGGAAGAGTTTGGGAAAAATCAGTTTTAATGCCTTTGTGCTCGGTAGGCGCAGTGCCAGCAGGCTTTGTGGAGAGAACTTCTGCCTGTTTGAGTTACTTGAGAGAGCCTGGGGCTGTGAGGCCAGTCATCCGAGAGCAGGTTCTCACGGCAGACCTGTCTAGAGCCGGGGTGGGTGTGCACTAGTGCGGGACACAGCCACGTCAACAAAGGACCCGGTGTCTGCCGGGACTCAGCTGAGTTCGCTGCCGGGAGATTCGTCCTTTCTCCGCAGGAAGGAGTGAATGTTGGGAAGCCGTGGAAGGATGCGTTTGTTTCTCAGCAAGTAATAGCTCGTCTTGGAGAACTGTCACTGACCATGGGACCAAGTTCAATGGCATGCTCTGAACTTGACTGCGGAATGTAAGCTGAAGTTACATACCCACTTCGTGAAGAGCCTTAAGAAAGACCTCTGAGTCCATTTAAAAAAATTTTTTTTTTAATTTATTTGACACAGAGAGAGAGAGAGCACAGCAGGCAGAGAGAGAGAGAGGGAAGCAGACTCCGCGCTGAGCAGAGAGCCCAATGTGGGGCTCGATCCCAAGACCCTGAGATCATGACCCGAGCCGAAGGCAGCGGCTTAACCCACTGAGCCTCCCAGGCTCCCCCCTCTGAGTCCATTTTAAGTCTTCTGCTGGTAGAAGGACGCATGCAGGACCTCGTGTCTGCACAGCAGGGCCGGGTGCGGGCACGTGAGGCAGGATCTCCCCAGGGCCCCAGGGCCTGGGGGCTCAGGGCTCAGCGTGAGCTCTGTGAGTGCCTGGTCCGTTCTTGTCACGTCCGGCCCCAGCCCAGAGCTGTGCCATCCGCCGGCAGACACGGGACAGTGTGAGCGCTGTCAGCTGTCACACGGACCCAGGACCTCAACGAGGAGGCCATGAGAGAGACACCAGCCCCACTTTTGAGAGCTGTTGGGGACCGAACTGTGTCCTCCGAGTTCACAGGCTAGAGCCCTCACCCAGCGTGCTGCTGCTGCTGGGCTGCGGGGCCTCAAGGACAGCACGAGGTGAGGCCAAGGGCATGAATCCCCGGGGGAACCAGTGTCGTAACCGGACGTGGGGAGACCGGAGCTCACTCACTGTCCCGTGAGGACACAGGCTTCCCTGGTGGGAGCAAATCTGCCAGCCCCTTTGATGTGAAATGTGGGGTCTGGGAGCAAACAGTCAGGAAAGCATTCTTGAGACATCTTTGGTGCAAAAAAGGTCATCTCATGAAACCACAGGGTCAGGACCTGTGGGCAGAAAGGGCTGCACCGGGGTCATGAGGAGTGGCCCATTATATCCTCTCAACTTGGGAGGGGGTTAGGGAGAGCGTAAGTGTCTAAGGAATTTTGGAAGCAAAGTTTCCAGGACCCCGAGGGAGCTCGCTGTTGTTGGGAAAGGCCACTTACTACTGTTCAGCAAACCCGCAGTCATGAGACCCTTCAGATGTCCATCAGTGGGCCACAGGGTGATTGCTGACATACATCTTGTGGAGGTAGAGGTAAAGGAAGTTTCCAAAAGAATTTCTGAATATTAAAGAAGATTCATGGGATCTGGTCAGTCAGGCTAATGCCAAGCTAAGGTTGCCTTTGACCCTTAGCAAAGTAATAACATTGAGGCAGCTGAGATCCCAGAGGAATGTCACTCTGCCTGTCCCAAGTACTTGTCAACAAGCTGTAAGTTATAAGGAAGTTTACATCTTTTTTCTGTTTCTTTTGCCTTTGTTCTTCACATCACCGTGATCTCAGACTTCCAGCCTCCAGGACCCTGAGAAATAAATCCCTAGAGTTTAAGGCCCAGAGTGTGGCATTTTGGTGATTCAGAACAGGGGTGTCAGTGAGGATCCTGCCATTCCCAGGTGGAGACCCTCAGCCACACTGTCCTTGCTCTCCTCAAGGGACAGACCAGAGGCAAAGCAAAGGGTTGACAGAGGGGCTCCATTTCATAAAGGGAGATTTAGATTACCATAAGAGGAAGCTGTAAGAGGAAGAGGAAGAAGAAGGAGGAGGAGGAGGAGGAGGAAGAGGAGGAGGAGGAGGAGGAGAAAGGAAGAAAGAAAAAGAAAACACTATTTTGACTGAATCAAAGATTACATTTCAAAGGATTCCTGTCAAGCTAATTGCTGGTGATAGTAATGCCCTTGGGCTTGCTTTCTCAGCCAGAGAGTACACCACCAAAAAGGACTCTCCTTTTTCTATTAGGCAGATTGGGCTCAAGTCACAACACTTGAGGAGTTATTTTCAACTTTGAAGTTGATTCCAAAAAAATGATGGGTCAAATGTGATGATAAAACTATGTGTTCTGAGACACACCCTTTCTAAAGAAAGTTACTGGAGGATATGCTCCAGATAAATGAAGGAGAAAATAAAGAAAGAGGAAGACTGGGTTCTAAATAGTGCATCCAACTGAAAAAACTGTGGCAGAAATGTCCTGGGTCTGGAGCAGTGGTCCTGATGGGAGAGGGACAGGGCACCAGGAAGGGCTTGTTCTCGTGGAAAACCGGTCAGTGGGCTGCCCGACAGAAGGCGAACAGAGGCTGTATTAAGAACACACAAACAAATATGAGAACATATCAAGAGAAAATTTAAAACTGTCAGAGGGACGAAGCAGGGGGACTGTGTTCACAGAAGGAAAAATAAGCCCGGTGCTTCCCTGGCTCAGCAGGGAACGGCGTCTTGTGGAAATGTAACACTCCTCACGGACTTAACTAAAGATTGCGCGATCATCGTGGCGTGGGGGACACGGGAGAGAGCACGATGGAGCTAAAACCTCTGTCATGGCATCGTCTGAAATCGATCAAGAAACAGAAACAGAAGCCTAGGGCTCACTGGTATAAAAGTAATTCCAGAGGAAACTCCCTAAAAGTGCGGAGCTGTGTTGAACTAGGACGTGACTAGGAGGGAAACGCCTGATTGTCAGTTCCACATGCGCTCTTTGACCCTGTTGTATTTTACAGTGTGATTCGTGTTACATACATGCAGTTACATTAATTAAAATGTAGTATGATAAGATAAAGTATTCACAATAGAATGAGGCGTCCGGCTCCTGCAGGAGAATGGGGAGGGGACGAGAGGCCGGGAGCGTCTCGTCCATGGCAGGTGGCAGAGTCGCTCTCACTGCCATGGTGCATGAGCCCGAACATGGGGTCATCCCCAAATCACAACACAAAACCAGAACGCAGAACAGAGAAGATATTTGCAGTAAATATGACACAAAATGTTGGTAGTTACATATTTCACATCTGTCCAGGTGTTCATGTGCAAAGTCACCGAGCGAGGGTTTTGAATGCAAAGAATCACACCCAAATAGGGGCCACCTAAGTGGGGAGCAGAGGTCCGGTAAACACGCCACATGGGGGACAGAGCCCATCGCTAGAAACTGAGGAAATGCAAATAAAGCCTATCTTGCTCCATTCCCACGGCACTGCTACTGTGCGCTCGGGGCCAGGCAGCCACAGTAAGGGAAGATGCAGACGGCATGACTCCAGGATGCAGATAAAAATTTCTTACCTGAAAAAAACCAGAACACTGTTTTGTTTTGTTTTATTTTACAGAGAGACAGAGAGTGGGGGAGGGGCAGAGGGAGGGAGAATCTCAAGCAGACACCCCGATGAGCACACATCCGGGCGTGGAGCGCAGTCCCACAGCCCTGAAATCATGACCTGATGCAAACCCAAGAGTTGGGCGTCCCACCAACTGAGCCACCCAGGCACCCTGTGTTTCCAATATTTTAAGAGTAAAATGAAATTGTCCTGGGGCGCCTGGGTGGCTCCGTGGGTTAAGCCGCTGCCTTCGGCTCAGGTCAGGATCTCAGAGTCCTGGGATCGAGCCCCGCATCGGGGAGCCTGCTTCCTCTTCTCTCTCTGCCTGCCTCTCTGCCTGCTTGTGATCTCTCTCTCTCTCTCTGTCAAATAAATAAATAAATAAAATCTTTAAAATAAGTAAATAAAATAAATCTTTTTAAAAAATTGTCCTGTTCATTGAACTATAAATGTTAAAGCTGACATGTCACATAGTAACTCCATTCGTTAGAAGAGGCAACTTGTGATCACAACGGAACTAACTGGAGTAAAAATTCAAAGTTGTAATTCTACTCCTGTCCAACTCACCAAGCACAGAATATTACAACCATCTCCAGATGCCCTGGTTTTTATCTTCTAAGATTTATTTATTTGAGAGAGAGTTCAAGCAAGAGAGCACGAGGAAGAGGAGCTGCGGGGCAGAGGGAGAAGCAGGTTCTCCGCCGAGCAGGGCGCCCGCCCGACGTGGGCCTCGGTCCCAGGACCCCAGGATCATGACTGAGCTGAAGGCAGGAGCTTTACCTGGTGGGCCCCCCAGGTGCCGGAGATGTCCTGTGTTTTATTCTATTTATCTGAGCACAAACAGTTGGCACGCTCCTCCCCCGCAGCACCTGCCTTTCTCTGTCCCTCTGAGCTCGGGTTTTGCCTGTGGACACGTCTCCGTCCCACCTGAGAGAGCCTGTGGCGTCTGCCTCTGTGCGACTTACCTCGGTGGATGTCCATCCACGTTATCACGAAGGGCGAGGCCTCACCCTTCGTGAAGATGAAGTCTCTGCCTCACTAGCCCTCGTTGGCCCCCGTCGTCCACCCTGCTTGCGAGTGGGCCCCCCTCGGGCGGGGGGAGGCCAGGATAATGTGGCAGTGGTGAGGCAGGGCCCTGCTCGGCCCGAGTCTGGGGACTCTTCTCACCACCGGTGCCCCTGCCCCTGCCCGTGCTCTGTGGTGGGGTCACATGGGATGGATGGGGTGGGTAGGGTGGATGACGCTGCACAGTTAGGGGGACTGGGGCGACCGGGGTGGACGAGGTTGCCGGCTCCAGCCGGCGGAGGCTGCTCCTTGCTCTGTGTCCATGGAGCCGCAGCCCTGCGTCTCCCTGTATCTCCCTTGCAGAAGGATGAACCCCAGCACCTTCCTGTGGGGTCTAGTAGTCAGTTAGTAAATATCCGTCAAGTTAAATCCCACAGCCACCCAGGAACAAAGACACCAAGAAAATTTCAAGTGAATTTTCTGCCCTAAGCCCGTCCTCTCGTGGTGGGCTCCTCCTGCAGGCCAGCTGAGGGGCAGGCCTGAGCGGTGACAGAAACATAAAGGTGGCCACACAGGGACCTTAACAGTGGTGGCCTGAGCGGCAGGCTGTCCAGGGCAGGGCTGCAGAAGAGAGATTGGTGGGCTTCCTGGAGGAGGTGAGGGGAGCACTCACATTCCATCTAGGAAATGATGTGTGTTTTCTACAAAGCAGTAAAAACTAAAGGATGAAACCTCTCATGGACGCATTTTTAAAAAAAATTTATTTAACAGACGGAAATCATTAGCAGGCAGAGAGGCAGGCAGAGAGAGAGGGAGGAAGCATGGTCCTCGCTGAGTAGAGAGCCCGATGCCAGGCTCGATCCCAGGACCCCAGAATCATGACCTGAGCTGAAGGCAGAGGCTTTAACCCACTGAGCCACCCAGGCGCCCCTCGCGTATGCATTTTAAAGTTTAATTAGATAGAGCCTCTTCCTAAGCGGCCCTGCTGGGTGGTTTGCCCTCTTGGAGATTGGGGTGAGGCACAGCAGGCCCTGGAGGATCAGGGGTTCTAAGGAAGAACAGGGATAGAGCGGGTGGGGCTCTACCAGGAGGTCACGTTTCACAGTGAGCAAAAACAGAAGCCTCTTTCCTGGGGCATGTGACTCTTTGCTTGACGCTCGGGGGGCGGGGGGAGGGTGGCACGGGCAGCAGTGAGAGAATTGAGGCGTATTGCGACATGCTGTGTTTGAAACGGGTTTTCCTGGCAAACGAACAGTCATGCCTGCTTTTTGGCACCAGGATCACCTCAGTGCAGAGTCTGGGATGTCGACATTCGCTACCACTGCGGCTTCTGTCTGGGCACCCACCCACCACTTTGGGCTGCTGGCCCCAGGGACATGGGGTGTAGGGCTCCTGGCCGGGCCCCAGGAACTGACCAGAATATCCCAAAGCTTCTCCCAGATGGCCTGGCCATGCCCTGCAGAAGAGCCCTCAGTGGGCCGGCTCCCAGGTCAGAGTTTAAAACCCGGTTTGGGGGTACCATTTGCTGGAGGTGCTCCAAGACGCATTTTTAAATGCTTCAACAACGATAGAAGTACTGGGGTACTCTTTGGCATTTACTGAGTATTTGCGATGAGCCCTACACAAGCCCTTTCCACAAGTTCTCTCCCTTAGGCCCCTCCACCAGGCGCTGAGCCCCGCGGCCGCGCAGGAAGTGGCCCCGCCCTCCACCCGCGAAGCTGCGGCAATGAGAGGTAAGAGCCCCAGCGCCAGTGCGGGGACCCCCTCTTTACAGCCTGCCCAGCGGCCCTGGGGTAGCGCTGGCGGAGGAGTGAACGGGAGGGTCGGTAACCTGGGCTGGCGCGGCTGCGAACGGTGGGGATGCTGACCAAGGTGGCCTCTGGGGCCATGACTCTTAGGGCCCTTATGCCGCATACCCAGAGGGATGGGGACCCGCCGGGGCACGGCCCCGAGGACGCTGGGGAACCCAGCTCCTTGACCCCAGCGAGCACCGGAGGAGCACCAGCAGCCTGGAGCCCGGCCCAGGGGCCGCCCCGTGTCCCTCCGCAGCAGGCCGGGCTGCAGCACCGCTTCTGGCACGGACCCGCCTCACACCCCTGCACCGGCTTCCCCCACGGCCAGCCTGGGCCTCGCAGGTGAGACGACCCAGCGGCTGACGGCGTCTCGGGACCCTCCGCGGCCGAGTTGGGGACCAGTCCACTCCACCCCCACCGAGAAACAACGGACCTGTCACCACTACGGCACACACCTGCAGCTGCAGGCGCGGCGTGATCAAGCTCACCCACGGGCCGCTGGCGCCCTCTGCTAGCCCAGGAGCCCGCAGGGCCGAGCCCCCGTGCTCCGATTGGCCCCGCCGCCCACCAGTCCCTGGGACCGTGGAAAGGGGCTCCCTGATGGCCAGGGCTGGGCCACATGTCCACCTCGACGCCAAAGACGGACGGAGGGGCGGGGTTGTTCCAGTCCTTCGAAGGGCTCCTCTCCGGGGCGGGGCTCCGGCTGCGGAAGACCGGCAGACGCGGGGTGGACGCGGGGTGGACTGGCCGGCCGATGGCCGTCTCGGTAAACCGGGGAAGTGTGTCCCTGGTGCAGCCCTGGGGTCGGAGCGCGGTGGGGTGGGGAGTGGGGTCCGGGGCGGGCTCCCCAGTCCAGCCCTGGACCTAGTGAGGCCAGAGCAGGCGGTCGCTGTCCTAACACGCGACTTCCTTCGGTCAGAGGCCGGTGGTCACACTTCCCTCCGCTGGCTGTGGGGCCTCGGGCGCCTCTCCCGAGCTGTGCTGGCGGCCTTGGACCCAGGCCTCGAGTCCAAGCCGCCCGAGCTGGCTTGTGCTTGGTGATGGACAGTGTGCTGGGGTCAGATGGGGCTCTGTCCCCACCCGCTTGCTTTCTGAGACTCGGGCTGAAGGGGCCTCGGCTGCAGGGAAGGGGGTCCCCAGTGGAGAGGAAGGGCCCCTGGCGGGCCACACGCTGGCCACAAGGAACCTGCTCAGATGCGACTCCTTTCATCCACTTAAACCAGTCCCGCAGCCAAACCAACCTGAGCGCAGCGGCAGGGAGAGGTGGAAGTCCTTGGAAGGTGTCCGGCTCCTGTGTGTGCAGCTCTGTGGGGAGCTGTCCCCAGGCGGTGGGAAGGAGCTCGCCTGGGAGCCAGTGGTTGCTGGGGACCCTGAGTCTGTATTTACTGGAGGGCAGCCTGAACCCTCACCCAGCGCTTCCTGCCAGACATTGTCACCACGGGCGCGGCGTGGCCGAGCCATACCTTCCAGCCGCAGGCTTCTTATCGCTGTGGCTTTGGAACTTCTGCCTCCACAGAGCCCGCTCTCCGCTTGAACTACTCCAAAGGGCCCCCACCCCAGCTCCATCCAGACCTCAGGGTAGTGAGGTCGTTCCATTCTGGAGTGCCTTCCGAAGTGGGCTCTGCTGAGAAGGTTGGCAGCCGCCTCATCCAGGCAGGTGGGACCCCTGGGCCCAGCCGTAGCCCAGCCCCCCCCCAGGTGGCAAGTGGGCGCCTGGCCACACCGGAGCCCTGGACCTGGGGATTATGTCCCTTCTGCCTCTAGGCTCTGTGGGGCCTGCTTTTCTTTCCTTTTCTCTTCATTCCCACACTTCAAGCCCACAGTGTGAGGTTTCTTTTCACCATGTGGAGAAGAAACTGAAAAAAAAAAAATAGCAATCCCCTGGGCCCTGACATGTCTAGAAATAGCAAAATTAAGGAGTTTTCTCTCTTTTCCTACAGTGGAGGTTAGTAGGCGTTTTTGTAACCTCTCTCAGAAATGACAGGGTCCTTGGGCCATTGTGTAAACACAAGTGCTAGCTGAAACAGTTTTCAACTGCTGGATCCAGAGAAAGAGAAAAGCAGAGACAGGATATAAAACATAATTCACAAAGCTCCGTTGTCCCCTTTGGTGTAACTGTCCCGAAACCCCCCACTGGGTAATGGAGCCCTGCTGCAGGCCTGGGCTTTGCTCAGCAGGGACTTCTGAGTATTAGCAAGACTTTTTAAGCTCTGCTTCGAAGTTTCCAGATTTTACAAGCACTTCCTCCGTACGATAAATAAGATGTTGAAGGAGTGGCATCTCCGAGGGCCTGTTGCCATTGTAGCTGCTCCAGTAACTTCACATCAGTGAAGACGGCTTAACACCGTGCTTCGGACATCAGAATGTGCGGCGAACCTGCCCGGTGGGGCCGTCCACCCCGTATCAACCCGCCGATGGGGCCCCGTGTTCTTTCCCCTCCTTGCTCTTTGTTTCCTAGGAAACTGCTCTACAGTTTGAAACCACAAGAAGAAAGTCATGGAAACACAGCAGGATTACCTAACTTGTTAGTCAAGGACATGGTGGTCTTCCAAAATCCTCTTGTAGTTTTCTGCAACCCTGTCACGGGCCAAAACCTCAGCAGCCGTCCAGACAGTCTGGGAAGGGCACAGTCAGTGAGGCAGTCCGTTCGTGATTCCTCTGAGCCACCAGCACTGGCTGTTGTGACGCCAGGAAAGACATCTTGATGGAAAGTGTATCAGGACATGCTCACTGCCCTGCGAGCTGGAAATGTTCGGAATTGTGCTCTCCAGGGAGGAGAGGCTGTGACCAAGGGGGAACATTTGGGTGGTTCCTTGAGTGCAAACACAAAAGCTAACTGGTTTATGTTCGGCCCGGAAGTCAATGCCCTTGACGGTGTGTCTGTAGAAGGCTCAGCAGATGCTGTGAGGGCAGCTGAACACCCAAACAGCAAGTCTGTGCCGGCCGACGCTGGTGCTGTGCCAGCCTGTTGGTCCTCCTACCCGGGCTGCCCGACTCCCCAAGCACTCACTCTGCATTCTTATCCACCACACGAGAGAACATTCTTTCCAACTTAAGGATTTGTTTGAACCAAGCATGAGTTCTGCTTCCATTAAATACAATTAGCACATAAATGCCATGTACAGACATGGAGAAAGGGATTAGGAAAATATGCTATGTTTATTTTGTGGATCCAAAAGCAGACACCTTTAACCCTTTGATGTGCCAAGAGTCCAAATGCTTGGCAGGAGGAGGAGAAACCGTATTGCTCACAAGCTGCTGGTGGGTAAACGGCAGCCCGAAGGCCTTCATTCTGGCAGGACTGGCCATCCTGCTGAGGCTGGTGCTGCGTTAGGTCCCACACCCGAGGGCCTTCAAGGTGTTGGACTGGTCAGCACCGATCACAACGGCTGCAAGCCTGAGACTGGCATTAGACGGGCTCAGTGGGGATCCTGCACCTCATACCAACCCGGTATTTCAGGTGAGGCACCTGACCTTGCCATCTGTGGAAACAACTTCATAGGGCACTTGAGCACAGGGACTTGAGTTGATGCCTCTAAAATATAGGAACTGTGTCGGCAGAATACGAAGTTGTAGTCACTGCGATTGTGCATGTTATGACCAGAACACAAAGAAGATCCTTTATCCAAAAACGGAACATAGAAACTGTTCTTGTGAGCCTATGAGATATTTAAGATCAGACAGCTCAACAACAGCATGCCACCCTAGCCCAGGTGGCTTGTCTACGTGTTAGGAAGTAGCCCTTTGGGAAGGAGGGTGGGGCAAGTGGGTGGGTTCCTGGGGCAGCACATGTCTGAGGTCTATATGGGAAGCTGCAGCCACCATTGGTAATCAAGGACCTGAAAAAAGAAGGGACATACAGAATGTTATTCGAATTTGCATTTCTCCAGTTTTGTTTGAACATTTAGTTAGTTCTAGAGCTGAAGATAGACTTGCCAAAGACTCTGGCCTACACTGAGCCAGCCAGAACCTAGTCCTGACCTTCTGGCATCTAACCACACAACCTGGTTCCTGTGACCTGTTCCAGCTGCATAAGCTGAGCTCCAGATTATGCCCAGACAGGTGACACTCAGCAGGCCATGCGACCAGCCAGGCAAATAGCTCTACTGACAAGAGGAATGGAAATAAAGAACCTTAATGGATTGGCTCAACAGAGAAAAGGAAGGAGGGGACAGAGGGAAGAATCGATGATCTAAAGGAAAACAAAATCATTCCATCTGAACAATGTAGAGAAAACAGACTTTTAAAAAAGTCAGAGACCTATAGGACTCTAACAAAAGATCCAACATTGATGACATCAGAGTCCTAGAAGAAGAGGAGAGACAGGATGGGGCTGAAAAAAATATAAGTAAATAAATATATAATGGATTAAAACTCCCCAAATTTGCAAATGGCCTAAACCTACAAAATTAAGAAGCTGAAGAAATTCCCAAATGGGATAAACACTAAGAAATCCACACCAAAAAATCAGTATTATCAAACTTCTGAAAACTAAATACAAAATAAACCAATATTTTACCCATAGGGGAAAAACAATTCAAATAACAGCATATCTCGCATCAGAAAGCATAGTGAAAAGAAGGAAGTAGCCCTGTATTTTTCAAACACCCAAAGAATTGCCAACCTAGAAGCCTGTATACAGCAAAAATAACCTTCAGGCTTGAAGGGGAAAATCAAGTCATTCTCATTTGAAGAAAAACTAAGAAAATTTATCACTTACTTACCCTAAAAGAATGTTTAATTTCCGTAGACCAAAAGGAAATGATCCAAGGAGGAAACTTGAACATCAAGGAGGAAGAAAGAACATGGCAAACAAAAATATGTGTGAATACAAGGGGCCTTCTTTGTCCTTTTGTGTTTTCTAGATTGTGTTTGACAAGGGAGGCAAAAATTGTATCACTGTCTGATGTGGAGGAAATAAGACAATGACACTGTAGACTGAAGAGGGTAAAAAGACATAGAGGGAGGTAAGGTTTCTATGCTTCACCTGAACTGGTAAAATGGTGACATTAATATGCTGTGATAAGCTAATCATGTATAAATTAGCATCTAGAGGGACCACTAGAATAGCTATACAAAGAAATATGCTAAAAAAATTACAGATAAATCAAAATAGAATTCTCGAAATTGTTCAGGTAATCCACAGCAGAAAAAAGAAAACAGATGTGAAAAATAGAACAAACAAACATAAAATAAAATAAAATATCACATGGGAGCACTAACATATCAATAATTACACTAAATGTAAATGGCCTAAAGAAGGAAATACACTGAAGGATTAGCAGAATGGATTAAGAACTGGGACCTATATGCCATCCAACAAAAGCCTCACTTCAAACATAACACTATTGGCAGGTTGAAAGTTAAAAGTGGAATAAGATATATCACACAAATACTATCCAAGAGAAAACAGAAGTAACTATATTATATCAGATAAAATAGACTTCAGAGCAAGGAAATTGCTGGAAAAAGAGATATTATATACTGATAAAAATCTCAATCCACCAAAAAGTCATAGGAATCCTACATGTGTGTGCATAAAACAACAGAACTACACAATAAGTGAAGCTAAAACTGATGGAATAAAGGGAACACAGGCAAAATCCAGAATTCCAGTTGGAGACTTCAACCTGCCTCTTTCAGCAACTGATGAAACAACTAGACAGAAAATCACAAGAACACAGAACTCAACAACATTATCAACAAACAGAATTAACATTTATCAAACATCCAGCCAACAACACCAAATACACTTTCTTTCCAAGTGTTCTTGGGAATATATCAAGGTAGGCCACATCCTGGGCCATAAAACAAATCCCAACAAATTTTTAAAAATTGAAATTATACAGAATGTGTTCTCTGACCAAATGGAATCATTAACAGAAATCAATAATAGAAAGATAACAGGAAAACCTCTAAACACTGGAGAACTAAACCTTGAATTTCTAGATTATCCCAGGGTCACAAAGTCTCAAGAGAAATTTTATAAATACATCCCATTGAATGAAAACATGTCAAAATTTGAGGAATACGATGAAAGAAATGTTGAGAGAAATTAGTACTAAGTACATCCATTAGGAAAGAGGAAGTGTCTCATAACATAACAATAGTTGAAACTCCTACCCAAAGGACCCAGAAAAGGAAGAGCAAAATAAACCCAAAGAAGAAGAAGGAAAGAAATAACAAAGGTAAGAGCCAGAAATTAATGAAATTAAAAACAGGAAAATGGGAGAAAAGCAATGAAACAGAACTAGTTCTTTGAAAAGATAAAAAGCAAGTAGACAAATCTCTAGCAAGACTGACAAAGAAAAGAGAGAGACACAGATTACCAAGATCAAAATAACAGGGGCTGTCTTCACAGACCCTGCAGACAGCAACAAGAGACTAAATGAGGGCAAACAACTCTACATAAATATGACCACTTGGATGAAATGGACCAATTCATAAAACACACACACACACACACACACAACCACAACTCACCCAATATGAAATTAGATAACTAGAATAGCTTTGTAACTAACTATTAAGGAAATTGAATTTGTAACTTAAAAACTGCCAAAAAATAAATCTCCAGAACCAGATGGTTTCACTGGAGACTTGTACCAAATGTTTAAAGAATTAACACCAGTTTTACACAATGACTTCTGAAAAATAGAAGAGAAGGAAAAACTTGCCAACTCATTTTATGAAGCTCATATTAAGCCTACATCAACACCAGACACATAGTACAAAAAAGAAAACTGCAGATCAATGTTTCTCATGAATCTAGATGCACAAATCCTTAACAAAACATTAATACATAGAATTCAGCAATACATAAAAAAATGAATTCTGTGCCATGAATAAATGGGGTTTATTCCAGGGATGCAAGACTGGTTCAATATCTGAAAATCATACAGTGTAATCTGTCATATTAATGGACCAAAGAAGAAAAATCACATGATCATATCAATTGAGAAGAAAAAAACTTGAAATCAACACCTATTCATGCTTGATCAGACAACTGAAGTATACATGAATTTGGCCATGTTGCAGGATTCAAGCATAAAATAAAGAAGATAACTGCATTTTATCCGTAGAAATGCTCCTACATATATGTGGCCAATTCATTTTCAACAGAGGTGCTAAGCTAACTCAATGAAGAAAAGAATGTCTTTTCAACAAATGGTGCTAAGACAACTAGATATTCATATAGAGGGGGAAAATGCAACATTGACCTTTAATTCACACTATACACAAAAATGAACTCAAAATAGATTATAGCCCTAGGAGTAAAATTATAACTACAGAACTTGTAGGAGAAAAACCTTTGAAGCTTAGAAGTGGGAAAATATTTCTTAGATAGGACACAAAAGGCATGATCCATAAAAGGAAAACTTAATAAATTGTACTTTTTTGGAAAGACACCCTTAAGAAAACAAAAAAGAAGTAGGTAAAAAAAAAAAAAAAGGACAATTCTTTATTTTTTCACCTATGCTGAAAACGCACTGATATAATTTAGCAAACTTATCTGATAATATTTTTATCAGATATTGATAAATAGGGACACCCTGGCTGGTTCAGTCAGTTCAACCTCAGCCTTTGGCTCAGGTTGTGATCTCAGGGTCGTGGGACTGGGTCCCGCGTGGGGCTGCCTGCTTCTCCCTCTGCCTCTGCTCTTCGTGCTCTCTCTCTCCTTCCTTCTCTGAAAAAAGCAAATAGGGTCTTTAAAAGTAAATATTGATAAACAGAAAAAGAAGGAAACATCCTTCATGTTTTTGCTCCTCTAAGTTGGTGGGAAATTTTGAATATGTTCTACATGTCAGTGTTTATTCTCCTTTCCTGGCTATACATCTAAAGTCATAAATCCTTTTCATGAAGACAGGATGCCTCTACCTGGAAGCTGCCCAGATGTGTTTGCTCAGCACATTTCAACACTTCTTCAGACTCTGAGATAAGTGAGGGGAAAGGTGGGGAGGAGGAGATAACTCATACTGTGTTATTAGGCCAACTGTCCAGAACAGACCCTCCTCCTAGGAGGATGGGAAGGGAGGGCAAGCACCGTCAAGTGGAGAGCACCAGCAGGGGCAGACTGCACTGTTGGAACCAGACAGAAGTCTTGGACCCTGGGCCCAGCTGGTCTGGAGATCACCCTGGACTTCTGCCAAGCAAGATCATTATAAGGTGCTTAAAAGTGAACATCTGAACAATGCAGCATCGAAAGACTCCCTGACTTTGCCTTAATAGTGCTTCCAGACCATGTTGGCCATGGAGGCACTTCAGGCTCCTAAAATCTGGGAGAGGAGACAGCCATGAATTTGGTACTTGGCAGAGCTCCTGACAAGGACCATGAACTAGGAGCAGGTGCCAGTGCCCTTGGTGGTAAAGCATTGAGCTTTCCCAGCATCACTGGGTGATGGCAAGGAGACCCTCTCTCTCCCCTGCTACTCAGCATTCCAGAAGATCTACCTAAGGTAGTAAGACCAAAAAAAGAAAAAAGAGATCAACATCCAAAAACAAAACTACCACTTTTTGCACATGACATGTCTAGGAATACATATTTACATATGTAATACATGCATATAAGTGCGTATATAATACAGTCTTAAACACATTATCTCATTTCACTGTGACACCATTTCAATGAGGTAGTGCACCTCATTGCACATTTTACAAAATGCACATGTACATTTTACAAAAATGAAACCTGAGACCTTTAGAAGACAGTGACTGGCATTGGAAAAACCGAATGTCCATGCAAAGGAATGAATTTGGACTCTACCTTATACCACTCACAAAAATTAACCCCAAAGGAGTTACATGTATGTATGTATGTATATACATAATGGGCATATACGTACAACATACAATACATCATGCATGTGTGTGCATGTACTAATACATAAGGGATATATACATGTCCATACATGTAATGGATATTCACATATACATATATCATGGGTAGCTATCCAGCCACGCAAAACAGAAGGAAATCCTGTATTTGCGACAACATGGATGAACCTCGAGGAGATTGCGCCAAGGGAAGTAAGCCAGAGAAAGACACATACTTCATGATCTCACATGTATGTGGAGTCGAGACAAGTCCAGCTCACTGGGACAGACCATAGATTGGTGGTTGCCGGGGGCGGGGGGTGGGGAGGAATGGGGAGATGCTGATCAAGCAATGCAAATTTCTAGTTATTAGATGACTAAGTTCTAGGGATCTAACACACAACATGGTGACTGTGGTTCATGACACTACATTACATACCTGAAATTTGCTGAGAGTAGATCCTTAATGTTCTCAACACACACACACACACACACACACACACACACAGTAGCTCTGTGAGATGATAAATGTGCTGACTAACCTTAATGTAGCTATTTCACAATATATATACACAATCAAGTCGTACACCTTAGACTTACACAGTGTGGTCGACTATATCTCAATACAATGGAGAAAAAGAGAATATAATGACTTGTCCAACACCCAGATCTAGACGGTGGATCTAGACAGAGAATGCAAGCACAGGTCTGGTTGACTTCAGGATCAGAGATTGGAGACACAATACTTACCTAAAACACCCAAAGAATGGACTCAAATTAGTAAAACTAGGAGAGGAAGTTACAGTGACATACAATAAAATTAATACAAGAAGCCAGTGGTGCTTCCAGATGCTAGCAATAACCAGTTGGCAGCAGAGATGAGGACAGATGATCCGTCTAAAGTAGCCACACTAATTGAACCAGGAAGACATAGAAAACCTGAACAGACCCATAACCAGTAAGGAGATTGAAGCAGTCATCAAAAACCTCCCAACAAACAAGAGCCCAGGGTCAGATGGCTTCCCAGGGGAATTCTACGAAACATTTCAAGAAAAATTAAAACTATTCACCTGAAACTGTTCCAAAATATAGAAATGGAAGGAAAACTTCCAAACTCATTTGATGAAACCAGCATTACCTTGATCCCAAAACCAAAGACTCCACCAAAAAGAATTACAAACCAATATCCCTGGTGAACATGGATGTAAAAAACTCTCATCAAAACATTAGCCAGGGGTGCCTGGGTGGCTCAGTTGGTTAAAGTCTCTGCCTTCGACTCAGGTCATGATCCCAGGGTCCTGGGATTGAGCCCTGCATTGGTCTCTCTGCTCAGCAGGGAGCCAGCTTCCACCTCTCTCTCTCTGCCTTCTCTCTGCCTACTTGTGATCTCTGCCTGTCAAATAAATAAATAAAATCTTTTTTAAAAAATTAAAAAATATGATCCAACATATCCAAAATATGATGCCAATATGATCCAACAGTACATTAAAAAAGATTTTTCACCACGACCAAGTGGGATTTATTCCAGGGCTGCAAGGTTGGTTTAACATCCCCAAATCAATGTGATACAATACATTAAAAAAAGAAAGAACAAGAACCATATGATACTCTCAAAAGATGCTGAAAAAGCATCTGACAAAGTATAACATCCTTTCCTGATCAAAACTTTTCACGGTGTAGGGATAGAAGGCACATGCCTCAATATCATCAAAGCCATCTATGAAAAACCCACAACGAATATCATTCTCGATGGAGAAAAACTGAGAGCTTTTCCACTAAGGTCAGGAACACGGCAGGGATGTCCATTATCACCACTGCTATTCAACATAGTACTAGAAGTCCTAGCTTCAGCAATCAGGCAACAAAAATAAATTGAAGGCATCCAAATCGGCAAAGAAGAAGTCAAACTATCACTCTTTGCAGATGATATGATCCTTTATATGGAAAACCCAAAAGACTCTACTGCAAAACTGCTAGAACTCATTCAGGAATTCAGTAAAGTGTCAGGATATAAAATCCATGCACAGAAATCAGTTACATTTTCTATATACCAACAAGACAGAAGAAAGAGAAATTAAGGCATCAATCCCATTTATAATTGCACCCAAAACTTTAAGATACCTAGGAATAAACCTAACCAAAGAGGCAAAGAATCTGTACTCAGACAACTACAAAGTACTCATGAAAGAAATCGAGGAAGACACAAAGAAATGGGGAAACTTTCCATGCTCATGGATTAGAAGAAAAAATATTAGGAAAGTGTCTATGCTACCTAGAGCAATCTACACGTTTCATGCAATCCCTATCAAAATCCCATCAATTTTTTTCAAAGAAAGGAAACAAATAATCCTAAAATTTATATGGAACCAGAAGACCACAAATAGCCAGAGGAATGTTGAAAAAGAAAGCCAAAGTTGGCAGCATCACAATTCCAGACTTCAAGCTCTATTACAAAACTGTCATCATCAAGACAGTATGGTACCAGCACAAAAACACACATAGATCAATGGAACAGAATAGAGATCCCAGAAATGGACCCTCAACTCTAGTCAACTAATCTTTGACAAAGCAGGAAAGAATGTCCAGTGGAAAGAAGACAGCCTCTTCAAAAAATGGTGCTGGGAGAATTGGACAGCCACGTGCAGAAGAATGAAACTGGACCATTTCCTTACACCACACACAAAAATAGACTCAAAATGGATGAACGACCTCAACGTGCTACAGGAATCCATCCAAATTCTTGAGGAGAACACAGGCAGCAACCTCTTAGACTTCAGCCACAGCCACTTCTTCCTAGAAACATTGCCAAAGGCAAGGGAAGCAAGGGCAAAAATGAACTATTGGGACTTCATTGGGTTCAAAAGCTTCTGCACAGCAAAGGAAACAGTCAACAAAACCAAAAGATAACTGACAGAATGGGAGAAGATATTCACAAATAAAGGGCTAGTATCCAAAATAGTTATCAAACTCAACACCAAAAGAACAAATAATCCAATCAAGAAATGGGCAGAGGACATGAACAGACATTTCTGCAGAGAAGACATCCAGATGGCCAGCAGACCCATGAAAAAGTGCTCCACATCACCCGGCATCAGAGAAATACAAATCAAAACCACAACGAATTACCACCTCACACCAGTCGGAATGGCTAAAATTAACAAGTCAGGAAATGACAGATGCTGGCGAGGATGTGGAGAAAGAGGAACCCTCCTGCATTGTTGGGGGGAATGCAAGCTGGTGCAGCCACTCTGGAAAACAACATGGAGGTTACTCAAAAAGTGGAAAATAGAACTGCCCTATGACCCAGCAATCGCATTACTGGGCTTTTATCTTAAAGATACAAACGTAGTGATCTGAAGGGGCACGTGCACCCGAATGTTCATAGCAGCAATGTCCACAATAGCCAAACTATGGAAAGAGCTTAGATGTCCATCCACAGATGAATGGATAGAGAAGATGTGGTTCATATACACAATGGAATACTATGCAGCCCTCGAAAGAAATGAAATCTTGCCATTCGCGATGACGTGGATGGAACTGGAGGGTATTATGCTGAGTGCAGTAAGTCCATCAGAGAAGGACAGTCATCAGGTGATCTCCCTGGTAAGGGCAGTCTGAGAAACAAGAGCATCACAGGGGAAAGGAGGGGAAAATGAAACAAGATGTAACCAGAGAGGGAGAAACCATAACAGACTCTCAAACTTTGGGAAAAAAACCAGGGACGCTGGAATGGAGGTCGGTGGGAGGGATGGGGCCGCGCGACGGACGGACACTGGGGAGGGCAGTGCTGCGCTGGGTGCTGGGCAGTGTGTGAGCCTGATGATTCACAGACCTGCACCCCGGGACAAATCAGACATTATATTAATTTTAAAAATCTTTAGCAGGAAAAAGAAGAACATCTTTGTACCTTTGAAAATGAAGTCACATTTGGTAGCTCTGAACTGTTCCTGTCGAATTTTTCTAACGAGAATCATTGGAATTCTTCAGCGCACGTAACCTTCAGACCGCAAATATGTTTTGAAAATAGTTTTAGTATTAATAAAGGATTTTTTTGATTCCTGTAAAAAGTACAACAGAATTTTTAAAATAAAATACATTACGGTTTCGGGGTGCCTGGGTGGTTCAGTGGGTTAAGCCTCTGCCTTCGGCTCAGGTCCTGATCTCAGGGTCCTGGGATCGAGTCCCGCATCGGGCTCTCTGCTCGGCGGGGACCCTGCTTCCCCCTCTCTCTCTGCCTCTCTGCCTCCATGTGATCTCTGTCAAATAAATAAATAAAATCCTTAAAAAAAGAAAAAAAATTAAATAAATAAATAAAATTGCTCTTGGGCAAAAGGCTCACCGCACAGCATCAGCGCCAAGGTTCACTCGGTCTGGAGAGTTTCTGGAATTTGCTTTTGAATTATTCATCTCCACTTTGCTGTAAGGCTTCGAAAGCTCTGGGTTGCGACGTGGCCCTGCTTGCCTGTGGTGCGATCTCGTGTGAACACTGCGTCTCTGCCTGTTTCCCTCCCTGAGCACTTGGCGCGCGTCGCCTGCCTCCCTGGGTTTGGTGACATTCCACGGGACAAGGTCTGCACACGCACCACGAATGGGGTTATTCCCCGCGATGGGTGTCGCTGCTGGCCCCGGGCTTGAGTCGGCAAGGGAACCTCTGCGACCCCTTTTCCCCAAGTCTTCTCGTCCTTTCTGGCTTCTGCCTCGCTTCTGCACTGCGGTCCACACGGCGTCTTGCTTGAGCTTCTGAAATGTCTCGTACGGTGACCAGCTTCGTATTCGAATAGCAGTAACGTGTCTTGCCTTTACAGGCATTTACATTTTCCGCTCGTTTTAAAACAGTTTGCGCACCTGAGCAACAGGTTAGGCGGCGCTCCCGTCCCAGCCCCGTGGTCCTCTCCCTCTACCTTCCCCAGCGCCCCATGGAGCAAGTGTGGGTCAGCGGACCAGAGATGGTCTTTCTCCTCTGAATCTCCCCGTAATTTTGAGAGAGCCCTCGCTGCACTTTATTGGCTGTCCTTTATTTGGGGCGTTACTCTCGCTTTGTCTGAGCACTGAGCCCAGGGAAAGCGGTCCTTCTGCCCATTTTCCTGAAAGTCTGCTTTTCTTTGATGCCGCCAAAGGGACCCATTCCAGTACGATCCTGACTGTTGAGGCCTGACGGGCCCTGTCTTCAGAGCACGTGTGTTAGGAGAAAGGGAGTCCAAAACTGCGATGTCTGTCCTTCAGCCAGAGACAGACACCAGAGACTATTGTTTGGAAATTCATGAGGACTTTGTCGTAGCGTGCAAATCCCTTGGCCACCACAGGTGACCTCATGGGGAAAGTATGCACAGGAACAATGGAGGTGTTGGAAACGGTTTGCATTCCATCCAGGAGTCATATTAACAGACCAAACATTAACTCCCCTGCCAAAGTTCATCCGTGGGATGTGGGGGTGACCTGGCCCCCCGCACCGTGTACTTTGGCAACTTGACATCCTTTTCTGTGTCCTTTGCGCAGAGGGGAAGTACGCAGGTAAGTCATCTGTCCTGCTTTGAAGACAGGAAGGAGAAGTGACAGCGCGCAGAGCCCTGTGCCCCGCCAGGGACCCCAGGTCCTCACTGGTCTGCGCACAGCCTGCCGTGTGACAGGAGCTCACGCAGGGAGGCGGTCGACACGCACGCTGGCAGAAGCTATGAACACAGGAAGCCAGCAGCGTATTGGGAATTTTCCATTATGACACACTCGTTATAGGAAGTCAGGGAAATAAAAAACAAATGGAAGAAAAAGATGAAATCACTTAGTCTCGTCACCCAGAGAAAACCATGCAGAGCATCTTTGTAGGAGGAAAACTCCTGCTCTCATATGCGCCTGCGCTCTTCCTGGCTCTGGAGCAGAAACGCTACGGTAGCTCCTGGGTAGGCCAGCCCCTCTCTTAGCTCCTGACCAGGTCGCTGCCCCAGCGCCCGAGGCCTGAGGGCTGGCCACGCAGCCCGCCCGACCGCCTCCCTCTTGGCACGCAGGGTGTGGATATTTTTTGCTCTTACAGATAAGGCTGTCCTAAACAAATAAATAAACAGATAAGGCTATCCAAGATGCATATTTGGGGGATATTGATTTTTTCCATTTTTTGAATTTTTTCCTTTGAATTCCTTTCTCAGAAGTACGATGTTGGCACAGGATATGGATGTCTTTAAGGCTCTTGACACACGTTACCTGCTGAACTCACACCAAGCGCTTTCAGTTACATAAAACCCGTCCAACGCCAGAACCCCCGGCCTCCGTTGCAGCGCGGGGGCAAGGCGTCGGCTCGGCGCTCCGAGGCAGGGAACGACGCGAGGCAAGAACGGTCCGAGTCTCCGGCGGCACGGGGCCCCTCCGGGAAGTTCGGGCCCGTGGCGGCGAGGCTGGGGCTCCATTCTGGAGGGGACCCTCCCGCCGCCGAGCCTGCAGAGTTGCACAGAGCTGGCCCGGGGCGAGGTGGCACGCATGAGCGGGCCCGGGGTCCCGAGGCAGGAGAGGCTGGAAGCGTGTCTACTGCTCGGCAGCGGAACCGCCGAGAAGGCCTTGAAAGCTCACGGCGGTTTCTCTCCCATCCCTGTTCATGCTGCACAGGAGACAGGACTCTCCAGAGGCGTGACCACATTCCTCCTCTTCTTCCCGGATGACTGGCTCTGATTTTCCATTTTTCAACCCTTCTAGGTTGGACGGCTTCGTGCATCTGTTTCCTGAACCGACCCCACGGGCTGCAGGCAGCGGGACGAGGGGGGGTTGCTGGGGCTGCAGAGGTGGTGAGAGCTCAGTGGGACCTCTCTGCTCCCCCAGACTGAGACCCTGTGATCCGCACGGCTGGCGTCCAGCTGGCGGCGCCCCGGGCAACTTGGCCTGGGGTCCCTCCTCGCTGAGGACTGGCTTTCGCTGCCACAGCCCTGGGTGGCCACCGTGAAGCCGGGCTGGACCAGCTTGGAGCCCGAGGTCCGACCGGTGATCATCTAGTCGGATTTCAGGCCTTTGAAGTTTGGAATAAGAACCCCGAGCCCCTCCCCTCCCCCGAGGCCACAACCTTCAGTTTGTTGGTGGTTCAGAGCAGCCAAATTCCTGCTTCTCCGTGAGCGAAAACAAAACCTCAGCAGCAAGCGCCCAGTGCCGGCCGCGCACACTGCTGTTCGGTGGTGGAGCTCCCCGGCGCAGCCCGCCCACCGGCCCTCCGCCTGCGGCCCCGCGTCCTGTCCTGCAGGGGAGAAGCTCACCGACCTTGCCACCTCATCGGCACCTGCTACAGGCGGGGCCTTCGGAAGGTCGCAAGAAACCCTGCGACCCCGAGTTCCTGGACTCCCCTCTTCCCTCAGGCCCCCTCTGTCCGTGACTCCCGTCCCCGCGGTGGGGGCCTTTGGCGCAGGCCTCCCCAGGGCCACAGACAGGGTCACGGGCAGGAGGGGGCAGACACTCTCCATCTAGAAGCGGTCAGGAAATTGGGGCCCTTTGCCCCGGACACAAGCCCCCTCCCCACGGAAGAGGGGACTCGTCTGCATCTTGCCAAACAGCCATGGGGCAGCCTGTCTTTCCAGGGAGGAGATGATGCGCGATCCGGAGAGAGCCACAGCGTGGGGCAGAACAGCGCGGGGGACGCTCCGGCCCGCTGAGGGACAGACGCCGACGCAGAGGGCAAACGGCAGGCATCCGTCCGCACGGAGCTCAAAGGGGACAAGCCGATCGGCGGCAGTGACAGAGCCCAGAGCACCAGGCCGCCTCTGGCGGGAGGGGGACCTTCGGCAAGACGGAGAGCTCCTGTGTGTCACGGAGGTGGGGGTCACACAGGATGGCCGGTCCGTCACGGCCCTACCGCGTGCACCTTCACCTGCAAAGCCCCGCGTCCGCCAAGACAAACAGCCCAGGAGAGCCCTTTGTGACCGCGCCGAAGTGACGTGCCCAGACTCAGAGCCCGCGAAGAATTTCTGGGATTCTTTCCTCCTGGTTGGATTCTCTCAACCAAAACTAGACTCTGCTGAACGCTCCAAGCCGTCAGAATTCCTTGGAAACAGTTTCCCACCAAACACCTCCCTTCCCCAGCTTTGCTCTATTTACTTAGGCCCAGGCTTTTCGTAACGGAGACGTGTGGCAGCCGGTGGAGCCGGACCCTTCCGCCGTCGCGGCCGGCGGGGAAGCAGGACGCGGCCGGGAGAGCGAGCGTGTGGGGCGGCCGGGCCGGGTCTGCGCCGAGCCCTCCCACGGTCAGAGCCCGGCTCCACCACCCAAGCGGCCCCGCGGCTGTGCTCTCTGGGGGCCTTTCCCTGAAGGCCCAGAGCCAACACCTCTGGCCCAGCCCGAGCTCACCTCGGGTCGGGGGTCGTTCTAGAAGCGGCTCTGCGGACGGGACTGCGGGCTGCGGGCAGGACAGGGGTGTGTGCGGCCCGTGCCCCGCGCTCCTGCCCGGACGGCCTCCTCTGGCAGCCCCTGGTTTCCTTTCGGGGCTCCCCTGGCCCGAGCGGTCTGAGCGGAGAGGCCCATGTCCGGGGACCTGCCCGCGCCGGCCCGGGGCTTTGAGCTCCTCGGGCCAACCAAGGAACTCGCGTTTCCCACAAGCCTGCCGCCCCCACGAAGTCCTAAAGAATGAAGTCCAGCTCGGCCGTCACGCCAGGCCGGAGTGGGAACCCCTGCTCGAACTCCGGGCCGCACCGAGCCTTCTCCAGGCCCACGGTTACACCACGGAAAGCCGCCACCGCGACCCGCTTTTGTGTGGACGATCTCGTTTCCCCGATAAACACCAACGGGTGCGCCCAACTCTAGAAGGGGCCGCGGGGCTGTGGTCCAGGGGCCTGACCTCCCTCCCACAGCCGGTGGGAGACCAGCTTCCCACACTCCCCGCCGGCATGTGGCCTCGCCACCGTTCTGACGGGTGTGCCCTGATGTCCGTGTGCCTTTGATCGGCGTTTCCCTCGTGGGGAATGATGGCGGCAAAGCGTCAGTTCAGACCTTTTGCTCATTTTCTAATTGTCTTGGTTGTTTCTGATGGCTGGATCTAGAGTATATTTTGGGTTCAAGTCCTGTGTTAGAACTGTGATTTGCAAATACTTCTCTCATTCACGTTTATCCTGGGAAGGGGTCTTCCGCCAAGGAGAAGCTTTCGTCCCCCCCAAATGGGCAACTTCCCCAGCTTACCCCGGTGCGTCCATGCCCTTGCGCTCCTCGGCCGCGTGCCGGGAATGCACCCCCTGGGCCACACCCTGAGGGTCACGGGGAGCCGTGGGGAAGCTCCACCGGGGCCCGCAGTCCTGCCCGCAGGCCGCGGAGCCTTCTCCTCTGTCTGCAACATTTCGCGGTCGCCGTCACCCCGGGTGACAGCTGGTTTCCGCTTAGCCTCCCGCGGCTTCCCCTCAGCTCGCCAGACACGGCCGCTGCTGCTTACTAACCTCCCTGCCTGGCCGCGCAGGGCCCCCTCCTGGTCACAGGCTCCCGGCAGCCTCTGCGCAGGCCAGGCCGGCTCAGTGAGGCCGCGAGCCCCGGCGGTGTCGTACGGCCTCTAAGGCCACACCGCAGGAACCGCACACCCCCTGCGCCACCCACCCGCCCCGCTGGGCTCCGTCCTTAGCCCGACTAGTGTGCGCTTCTGAGACAAGGACCCGCGCGTCTCCGGCACCTGGTAGGCGTTCACAGATGAGTTTGTGTGCCCGGCTCCGGGGGCCCCAGGGTGGGTGACGTGGTGGTGACCCTGGGAGCCCGGGCTCCGCTTTGGGACAACCTGTGCCTGTGTCCACCCAGGTCCGGAGCCACGGACCATTCAGCGGCTCGTAGACGCCACGATGTCACGCTCCCCTGCTGATGTCCCTTTGCGGAGTGTGACAGGCGATGAGGCGAGCCAGCCCTCCCCGGGGGCCCCGGCTGGGAAGAGTCTGTCCTGGCTCCCCAGCCAAGGGCTTTCTCTCCCGCTCACCTCTCAGCAAAGCTTTTTCCCACCACAAAAGTAAGGGGTACAAGGGGACGTGGACCAGCCGCCGGCCGGCTCTCTCTGAGCAGAATCTTCCATCTCGGTCCCGCTGGTGCATCTCAAAGAGCAGCAGTGACTCTGCGGCTGACAGGAGACTCTTGTTTGTGTGGTGTAGACGGTGGCCAATGCGGTGTAGACGGAGGGGCCCGGATCAGCCAGGGGGAGGGGCTGGCTGTCTCAGTGCTACGGAGACATCCCTAGACAACGGTTCCCACAAAGCGTGGCTAGCCCCAAACCAAAGACTGTGCTGCTGGGCAGCTCGTGCAGACACGGGCTTCCCGAAGACAGGCCCCCACGGCCCCAGGGTCCTGGCAGTAGACAACGGCGTTTACTACGGGACGGAAGAGCCTGGGCCGTGGGCTCCGCGACCCTGATTGGATTCCGGCTTTTCAGAGCTTTTCGCTGTGTGACCTGGAGTCACTTGCGTAACTTGATTTCACCGATCTGGTCTGTGAACGAAAGACAGAAACACCCGTGTTGAAGGGTGAGCCTTCAAGACCCAAAATAAAACGTGTCAGTGATCAATTACTCAGGAGATGATATTAAGGCGACCGGTTATGCATTGGGGTAAAATAAGATTCCTCCTCTTCACTCTCCATTCCCTGTGGTAGGGTGCGGATGTAGAAATGTAGAAAATACATTTCGGACGGATCAAGGACTCACACGCGACAGAACGGGGAGGAAAGCAGGCAGGCATGCACTCCCGTGGTCTCCGGAGGAAGAAGGCAGTGCCGGGGGGTCTGGACCTTCCGGATACAAAATCCGGGGGCGCCGCAGAAAGGCTGGTGGACGTGCGTCTGGTACGCTCGGAGCTCTTCACGGAGTAAACGTGATCATGAAGGAGAAGCTGGGGAAGCTTTCTGTGCACACGGCAAGCGGGCAACCTTCATCCCGTGGGGAGGACGCAGAGCACTCCCGAGCCAGCCTGCCCACAGATAACAGCCACCCGTCTGGACAGAGTGGAAACCCGCTGCCTGGAGGAGTGGGGCTGACAAAGGTCCCCGCGCGGCAGCCGTCCGTGCCCTGGCCCAGCCACATTGGCACCCCACACGTGACACCGTTTCACGGTTTTGCAAACTGTTTCCACTGCAGGGACACTGGGAAAGGACCATGAAATCTGTCTGATTTGAGTGTGAATCTTCAATTATCTCAAAATTTTAAAAGAGTGAATTTTAAAAATCAATTTTTGTAATTTACAGGATATGATCGTCTCAACAAATGTACAGAAAGCAGTGGACAAAATTCAGCAAATATTCATAGTTTAAAAAACCAGCACACGAGAAGAACCAAGGTCCCTCAGAAACACACAGCTGCTGTAAACAGTGAGACACCAGTTTCCAGCTGAGATAAGAAACAACTGGAGAATCACGGCTCCAACTACTGCCAGCATGTGCTGGAGATAATGGTCGGAGAAACCCGGCCAGAAAGAACATCAGATAAGCAAGAACCTCACACCAGAGCCTGAAGGACGCGGTGTCTCGGCTCCCTTTGCCTCATCCATCAATCCAGCTTCCAACGAAAAGTCACGAGGTGGCCACAGGCGGCTCGAACACGTGCTCCAGCTGCGTGGGCCCAGTGGGGACTCCGGAGGGATCGGACCAGTCATTTAGAATCTCTACACTAACAAGCCAAGGGTTCTCACGAACAATGTCACCAGCACGCAACAGTAAATGAATGATGTAAACAGAGAGATGGAAACGCCAAGAAAGAACAAAAAAGAAACGCAAGACAAGACACACAGGGTCGTGGAGGTCAGGCACACCCGGGCGGCCTCGGTCTGGCGACGAGGGAAGGGTTGGCGGGGCCCAGAACATTGGATCAATGGGTCCAAGAAGGAGCCTCCAGAGGAATGAGGAATTGTCTTGATTAAGTGAAAAGAAAAGGCCCCTTACCACACCCCGTGTGTGGGGAGCGCAGCGGTGATGCCTGGGGGCTTGAGATCGGTTCCAGAAGAAAGGTCTCGAGTGTGTGATCTGGTTCCCCATTGTGAAACTGGAGAGAGATGAGCAAATCCCACCCAAAGGAAGAAGAAAAAAAGATATAATAAATCAAAGGATTGAAACCAGAAAAACAGCAGAGAAAATCAACAACGCCCAAAGCTAGTTCTTCGGAAAGATTAGTAAGATTGTAAGTCTCCAGCAAGACCAAGGTGGGGGCTGGGGACACAGATTACTAACATCAGAAGAGAAACCGGGGCCATGAGCACTGACTCCAGAACACGGACACGTGAAGGGACAGGATGAACGAGTCTGAGCCTGCCCACCTGGAATGGGCCAGTTCTGTGGAAGACACAGCCCAGTGGCGCGCACGCAGAGAATCAGATGGTTCGGCTGGTATATGTGCATATACACGAGAGAAACTGAGTCAATAATTAATAATCTTCCAGAATAACACCAGACCCAGTGGGTCCACTGGCAAATTGTGCCAAATGTTTAAGGAAGAAATGATACCAATACTTTGCAATCCCAGAAACTAGGAGCAGAGTACATTCGAACTCATTCAAATATCAGGCAAACTTTACTCTGAGATAAACTAAGAAAAGGAAAAGTACACACCACCATCTCTCAGGAACGTAGGTGCAAAAATCCGCAAGAAAATAGTAGTGAATTGAATTCAATAATGCACACACGGACCGCGAACCAGGACCAAGTGGGATTTGCCTGCGTGTGCTGAGCAGGAAAAAAATCGTACTACCATAACCACAGTGACATAAGGCATTTCACAATAATCCAACTCTCATTTATGAGAAAAAGCCTCAGCAAACCAGGAATAGAAGAGAAATTTTTTTTTTAAAGATTTTATTTATTTATTTGACAGAGACACGGCGAGAGAGGGAACACAAGCAGGGGGAGTGGGCGAGGGAGAAGCAGGCTTCCCAACGAGCAGGGAGCCCGATGCGGGGCTCGATCCCGGGGCCCTGGGATCACCACCTGAGCCAGAGGCGGACGCTTGCGACTGAGCCACCCAGGTGTCCCCAGAAGAGAACTTTTCAACTTGATGAAGGCCGCCTACAGAAACCTTTAGCTAACATCACGCTTCATGCTGGGAAACCAGAGCTTCAGTCCTAAGGTCAGGAACAAGGCAAGGAGGTCCCTATCTCCACTCCTAGTTAACATGGCACCGGAGGTCCCAGGGGTTGCAATTAAGACAAGGAAAGTAAGTAAAAATTATACAAATTGGGAAGGAAGAAGTGAGACTGTTTGCAGATGACGTTGACTGGGCAGATGGAAAATCCGAAAACTACTGACAGTGGCTCCGGGTGCCGGATCTGGTGCGCGAGGACCCCACAGCTGCGGACGCGAGCCCAGAGCGACCCTGACCCTGGTCCTCGGCTCCCGCAGGACCCTCACTGAGCAGACGGACGACACAGAGAACCCGCAGGGATTTCAGGCTGAGGGCAGGGTTTGCCTGGTCCCGGGCGGAGGGAGCCCAGGGCACGGCGGGGGGCCGGGGGGTCGTGCAGCCCCCCGTCTCAGGGGTCCGGCGAGCCGGTGGTCCCGGCTCGAGGGCTGAGTGCGGAACAAGGCCGGGCAGCCCCCAGTTCTCCGGGCACCGTGCTGCCCACCCTCAGGGAGAGGCGATATAGCCTTCTTGGGACCCCCGGACCCCGGATTCCGCCTCCCACCCCAGCCTGGAGCCCCAGCAGACAGGCCCTGAGAACCTGGGAATGGAGGCAAGGCTGCTCCCGGCTGGCAGACAGACCACGGACACCAGAAACAGCCCGGCGCCCCGGACGGCCGTGTTCTCGCACAGACCCGCGGGTTACCGTCGCGCACTTTCTGTGCCTGCGTCGAAGGTCCACGCGGGCTCTGTCTGGAAAGGGGCACGGAGAGGCGGAGAGTGCACAGGTGACGGCCTCTGCGTGGCTTACGTGGTCGGCAGAGCCACACCCCCGGGGACCTCCACGCGACGCCCTCCCGCAGGACGGACGCTAACTTGGGCGACGCTCCTGGGGGTCTGAGCGGGTCCTTAAGAGGGAGGGAGGGAGGCAGGAGGTCAGAGAGGCTGCTGGTTGGAAGTGAGGGAAGGGGCTGCGGGCTGAGGGACACAGGGGCCCCCAGGCTGGAAAAGGCAGGGAACGGGTGTCCCCAGAGCCCCCGAAGGAGGCAGCCGCCCCACACCTTCTCTCAGCCTTCTGGCCTCCAGAACCACGAGATGACGCGTTTGTGCTGTTGGCGCCTTCAGGAGCACCGGCTGGATGTCCGCGGTGCGCCGAGCCACTGCCAGAGACGTGAGCCACACCGGGGAGGTCCCTGCACCCGGAAGGTGGGTCACAGGCAGACGCCTTTCAGTGGGTGCAGGACAGCCTGTCCTGGACTCAAATCCAAGCAGTGTGGTCTTGGGGTTCTGTGGGGGGCTGGGTGGAGGCAGCAAGTGTGTCGTGGGCCAGAGGCAGGAACACGCAGACCTTGGGAAGAAACCTTCCAGGAAGCGACACCCGGCGGCCCCACGGGCGTCTCCGGACTCTGCACCGTGCACGGGGCTGCCTTGCTCCTCTGCGCACAGATCCCCAGGGTGGGGGGAAGCACTTTCCCTTCCCTCTTGTTCCTCCTTTCTTTGTCCGATGCCACCTCATTCGGAGGGCTGGCCGGCAGGCTCTGGTGGCCCCTCCTGTCCTTCTGCCCATGTTCACGGACACCCATCCCGTGGCACCGGGGAGCCCTCTCCTGCCACTGCCTCGCTGTGCCCAGGCCTCTGTGGGCAGGACAGGAGGGCACAGGGGGGGGCCCAGGGAGGGGCCGTCCTCTGCCTTGGGGAGCACAGCTCGGAGGGCCTCTTCCCCAGGTGGGAGGCGCAGGTCTGTGATGGCAGAGGAAGATGAAGCCGGCAGGCGCCCCCACCTGCCACGAGCTCCCGCCCGGTGCCACAGGTCCTGAGCGGAGAACAGCTCAACCTCTGACCCTCCCACAGCTCCTGCTGAGGACCCCGGGCTCCCTGCCCACAGCCACAGGCCCGCCTCTGGGGCCTACCGTGGCATCCAGGTCCCACGCTCGCGGCAGGGCACCTGTGAGGCAGCCTGTAGGGCATGGGTGGGCAGGGTGCCCACGCTGGGGCACGGCAGGCCCCAGGGTGCAGCCACGGTGGGAGAGCAGGGGCAGGGCAGGTGGGTGTTTGAGGCTTGGCAAGGAGGGGCCCAAGCGGACCCGCCCCCTCTGCCCAGCCTCTGTCCCGGCTCCCTCTGCCCGGAGCAAGTGTGTGGAGTTGCAGAATGACACGTCCACGTGAGAAGAAACCACGGCCGGGCGGTGGGCAAGAGGGCTTTCTCTGTTCTGTTCTCACAGTAACATTTTTGAGGAATGGAATTAAGGCAGGAAGAGGAACCCTTCCTGGAGAATTCTGTTTGCTTATTCTGTTTCTCCCATAAAAACCCCAGCCAGGCAAGTCACTAAACCTGACAAGCCGTCCATCAAAGCAAGGCCCTGGAGGACAGACGAGGAGGGAGGCTGGGCCCGGAGAGACACAGGGGGTGCGGTGGATGCTCGCACAGGAGCCCCCCCGCGGTCTGTTCTGGCCTGTGCGACAGGCAGAAGCACATCCCCGCGGTGAAACCCGGATCCCAGTGACGCTCAAAAGAACCACCCAAGTCTGCTTGGCAGATGCTAAGACACTCAGCAGCCCTTCTGGAAGTTGGTTCAGCATGACAGCACGGGGAAGGAGGGAGCCTGTCCCCACGCTTCCCGCTTCCCGACTGGCTGACGGGCTGCCCTCCGGGCCACACTGGAGGAAGGGCCTCTGTGCTCAGAAGAGTAGTTGGTAATGATGAGACTCGGAGGAAGGAGATTCAGGACGTCCCGTGCAGCCCCTCCAGCGAGATCGGGGGGCTCCAGGCCAGCAGCTGCAGAGGCCGGAACCCCAGGTCTGGGAGGGTGGAGGTGGGGGGAGTGCCGCGCAGGGGGAGGGCGAGGAGAGGCCTGCAGCCTGGGCCCAGCGGGGAGGGGGAGGGAGTGCAGAGCCGAGGGAGGGCCTGCTCCCACCCGACGCACCCACCGCAGACAAAGAAATCACCAAGAATGGGCAGGGAAGGGAGCCGGAAAGATCAAACAGACTCGGAGGCCCTCACAGCGACTTACAGAGGAGCGTGACGTCGAGGGGGCACTGACCGGTCCACGTTCCTCGGGGCACAAATACAGAGTTGTGCTGCTTCTCTTTTATGAAGACTTTCTGAAGCGTTCGGGATAAAACAATATCATGTCTGGGACTGCCTTAAAACACGCAGTGAGGACATGGGTGGGCTGTAGGCGAAGCGGGCCGGTGCGGGCTGGCATCACCGCCAGGGCCCCGGGACGACCGGCCTCGCTGCTCCCTGCGGACTTGAAGGCTCCGTGAGAACCTCACAGACGCGGGGATCCCGGGCGCCCCGTGAGTTCCCTGCGGAGGTGTCTCGGGGGCCACGGCTGAGCCGGGCGTCCGGGGCTCAGCCTCCATCCCCAGGAAGGGCAGGGAGGTCACAGAAGGGACTGCCACGGTCTAGACCACAGGCCTTCGGGGGACGCAAGCGTTCGACGGTGTCCACTGCTCTGTGTGACGCTCCTCCCTGCTGTGCTAGAGGCCGGTCCCTCTTCAGGCTGCCGTCCTGGGGGCCAGCTCCGGAGGGAACGCAGGAGGACACCGTGCACTTCAAACGACCTTGAGGGAAAGGCTGGAGAGAATCGCAGGTTTCAGAACGACACAGGACCCGGCGCCTGCCAGCTGGCGGAGTCCTCCCCCGAGCAGAGAGGGTTCTCTTCCGCAGACCCCCGGGGAAGGAGCCCCACCGTGTTTGCGAACACCCCTGCCTGTTTGACAGGGGAAGCGACTTGTTATCGTGGGACCCGCTAATGAGATCAGATAAGCGAGGCTGGACAGAAGCGTTTCCTTGGCCGGCAATCCCCTGTGAGGCTTGGCCTGGGTGACCTGGGGACTCCAGGATTATCAGCAGACAGGAGACTCAGGGCAGCACCCGCAGGCCTTAGAACAGGGGTGTGGCCTTTGTCCCGGGCGCCCTGCGAGTGTCAGCCAGGCAGTGGGACCCCATTCACTGCCTTCTGTTGCATTTGGACTGATCTCAGGACCAGGCCAGGGAAGCCTCAGACACAGTCTCACCCAGGATGTGGCCCAGAGTTCGCAGCCCGGGTGGGCAGGCCTGACCTCAAGTGACCCCACAGCAGCGTCCCTGGCAAGGCCTCTGGACTGTGGACCTGGGCAGAAGCCACAAGCTTAAGGGAGAGGCCTAGGGGCTGCCCGGGGGTTCCCACAGCCCAGAGGAAGGACCCTGTGCCCCACCTCCCCCACCGCTGGGTGGGCTTAGGGCCAAGTCTAGAGACGGTCAGAACCCCGGGGACCAGCCCTCTGCCCCTCCTCCCTGCGGCTGCTCAGGGCCCGGGACCCAGGATGAGTCAAGGGCCCCCACGTCCCCACCCCAGACCTGCTCTGACGACAGAGTCCTGAGCACCTGGGAGGGAGGGAGGAAGGAGGGGAGGAAGGTCCGCAGGGGAGGGCAACAGCCGTGTGCAGTCAGCCTGGAGCACGCGGTCCGCTCCGTGCTGGTCAGATAAATACAGGAGCAAAGTGTCCTTAGGACGTCCATCACCGACTCCTTACGGAGCGCTGAGAAAATATCCGCCATCCTTAGCAGACAATATTATCACCACCAACGCTATGATGGTGGTGACTTTTCACTGCAGGGGGGTCCACCGGACAGCCCGCACCCTGGGACCCCGACACCCAGCCCTGACCAGTGCCGTCAGGCCATGCTGGGACCTGAGACCAAAGGAAAAGCGTGCACCCGTATGGACACCCCCCAGGTCAGTGTGCACGACCTTCCAGAGCCCGGATGGCCCCGTGGAGAGGGGTGCAGGTCACCGAGCAGCCTGGAACGTCCCTGCTAGGTGGCCGGCCTCAGAGACGAGTGGGCACAGCCGGGTCCACGTCGACGCCTCCTACGGCTGCTCTGCGTGTTTGGTGCTCTCTAAAGTGTTACTTTAAAGTTCATCAGGCTCTGGAGTGTCAGGCCCCGTGTGGACACGTACCTCGGTTCGCCCGGTCTCTGCTGAAGCAAAGTGACCAGCTTCTGTCCCAAGTGTCCTCAAATCTGAGGTCACGGCACTGCTCTGACCCTCCCGGGCAGCGTGCTCTCCGCTGTGTGCTGGTCTGAAGCCAGGGGGGCACGGCTGCTGCCCCTGCAGAGCTGTGCCAGTCTCTTCCCCCTGCAAGGACGGGCCGGGGAGATGGGCAGGAGGGAGGCCCAAGCTGATTTCAGTCCCCTGGACACCTGCACCTCCTTCCCAGACGGGCCCTGACCCCTTCCCGCCACAGGCCCACCTACTTGGTTCCCCTCCCTCATCAAAGAAAGAAAGCTTTGGGGGCGCCTGGGGGGCTCTGCCGGGGAGCGTCTGCCTTCAGCTCAGGTCATGATCTCAGGGTCCTGGGATCGAGTCCCGTGTCAGCTCCCTGCTCCGTGGGGAGCCTGCTTCTCCCTCTCCCTCTGCCCCTCTCCCCAGTTTATGCTCGCACGCTCTCTCTCTCCGGCAAATACATAAGTAAAATCTTTTTAAAAAGACGACGACGACGAAGAAGGCTTTTGGGAGTATCGGGACTTGGTAAGTCTCTGGTGGTTGCGGTCTCCCTCATTTCTACTGGGGAAACTGGGAGAGAGCGCTTCGCGGCCCCTAACTCTCCCAGGGTAAGCAGCCAGCCCCCTCCCCGTGAGCCCCCTCCCCAGAGATGCTGGAGGCTGGCAGCGTCCCAGCCACCCAGCCACCTCCCGCCCTGGGCTTGGCCTCCGAACTCACTGCGGTGCTTTCTGCAGAAAAATCGGAAATCAGCCCGATGTTGTGACAGTCAATGAACGGTCCGTGTCTTTAGAGGCTGTCTGCGTACCGGCAGGACTTCCTAGAGGAATAAAGTAGGTCACGTGACTTTCAAAGCTCCTGATGGCCAAAGATGGAAAAGGAGTCAGTGATTCTCCCAGCAAAGAAAACATTCCTCATCACCTTTGCAATTCGGCCTTTTTGGCCTGAGATGCCACCACGTCACCAGTGCCGCACACGGGACGGGCACGCAGCTTCCCTTCCAGGGACCTCAGGAGGGACCGCCCAGGGCAGCACTCAGGGGACGGGGCCTCCTCACGGCTGTGCCTTGCCCACGTCCCACTTCACGCCACAGCCTGTGCTCGGCCTCGGAGGGCTGGCGGACGCTCGCACGCCGGGCTTGGGAGGGCCGTGACATGTGCGCGCAGCAGCTGGTGCAGCCTGTGAGCAGGCCCCGGCCACCCTGGTCCCCGCGCTCGGGGCTCACGTGGGCACCCCGAGACTCCGGCTCTTACTGCTCTGCCCCGGCCCTGCATTCTGAGGCCACAGTCCGGACTCCCTGCCACAAACATCTGCTCAGGGCCAACTGCCAGGAGGGTCTTTCCCTGCAATACAGCGTCTCTCTCAGGCCTGCGGCCCAAGTCCCCACAGGAGTCCAGGCATGTCCTGCCCTGGCCCGTCTGGGTGGACTGCACAAGCCTTCACAGTCCCCTCGGGCTGCTTCCAGCACTTTCCACAGGCTGTCCCACCTGGGTGGGGAGGTGTTCTGTCTCCATCCTCGTGGCGCCTCAAAGAAACGTGAACGGTAGATTCCTGCGGGGACGACACCTGTGTTTTGCACATGGAGAGCTCTGTCACAGTGGGGCTGGGGCTGGAAGGATCTTCCATCCAAACCAAAACAGTCCCCACAGTGCTTCCGGTCCCCACGGTGGGCTGGGGGGCCCCACATGCCCCCCCAAAGGCCCAAACACCCCCACTGGGAACATGACCCCTTGGCGTTCCGTCTCTGCTTCTCCTCGTCGGAGCTCAGCCGCAAACACACACGGGCCGGCTTGTGAGTGGGCTCGTCGTGTCGGGGGGGGTCCCGTGCCCTGCCTCTGTCCTCCGAGTATCGAATCAGCCACAGGGAAGTGACGCCCCTGGGGTCCCCTCTGGGTGTCTCCACAAGGCCTCTGTCCACACACATGCCTTTCCTCTCTCCCCAGTCGTGCTCCGACCCCCAGAGGAAAACTGTGTGGAATGGGAAGGGGGACCTGGGGAGGCAGGGCGGGCAGTCGGAGGGGAGGGGAAGAGGGCGCTTCAGGGGTTGGGGGCAGCAGGTCCTGCAAACCTCAGCTTAATACAAATCGTGTGTGTGTGTGTGTGTGTGTGTGTGTGTGTCTGTGTGTGTGTGTGTGTGTTCTGGTCTGCCCAGCCTGGGAGATCCGGGTCACAGGCCATGCGCCCAAACACTAACGGAGCACGGGCTCAGAGTCCATCCCCGGGGGCTGTAGACTCGGGTAAGCAGGGATCCGACTTTCGTCTGGGGCATCCCGAGGTCATCATCCCCAGGATCCACAGGAGCGTCTGGTCCTCAGGATGTTATCAGGAAGCCCCCGTGTGCCGTCTACACCCAGAATGATGGCGTGTGGCCTCTTCGGGGGATAAGCACTGTCCTCTTCCCAGCACCTCGAGCCAGGAGGACTCGGGCAAAGCCGTCCTGAGCCCACCCATGAGCACAGACCCCGAGTCCTCTGGGTCACCCGTGCGTGTGGCTGGCAGCGCTCTGGGCTTCCTGCCCTGACCCCTGATTCTCTGATGTTCCTCGGCTCCCACATCCCAGCCGGGAGCCGGCCAGGACGCATCTCCAGTCTCGGGACGGCCCTGGCACGCCGCTGGCCCGGGAGAAGCAAGGCAGGCAGGTAGCCAGTGCGCCCCCATCTGTGGGTGGGGAGGCCCCGGGTGGCCCCACAGAGTTCTCTTGGCCTCAGAGCCCTTCCTGCTGCATTGCACCTGCCAGCACGTGCTTGTTGGAGCGGACACGTCCGGGGGGGAGACGTAGGCCCGTCCGCGCCCGAGTGCGCACAGGGAAAAGGCAGGTGGGGGGACGCACTCCTGACGGACACTGGCTGTCCCTGGCGAGAAGACCCCGTTTCACGGCGGGCGAGCAGAGGCCGTCACGGACACGCGCGGAAACTAAGGTAGAAATTAAACAGAACAGGGCCCGGGCTGCACCCTCAGAGACACGGGGAAGCGGTCCTGCCCCCTGCGCCCGCAGCCCCTTCACCTCTAAGACAAGGCTGGGATTCCAAGCCAGGGTCCCCAACGCCACGGTCCGAGCGCTGCCCCACAGGGTCGTCCTTCTCTGCAGGGAGGAATCCGGTCCCAGCCTCTCAGGACACGGCACCCCCCTCGGCCACAGTTCCCAGTAACGAGGGCCTCCGTGGCCCTGTGTGGACGGGCCGCTGGGGCCTCTTCCAGAAGTTGGGGGCCAGACTGCTCGCCCCCACCACACCCCGCCTGGCGCCGGGCCATCCTCTGGGGTGGGCCCTCCCGGGGGCTAGAGGGTGCGGAGCGTATCCTGCGCCCCCCCAGCTTGAGGAGCATGACACTCAGAGCCCCTGCAGACACCCCGTGTGGCCCCCAGGCCCCCCACCGAGATCCCTGCACCCACAGTGCAGAGAACAGGGGTGGGGCCGGGAGAGCGCTGTTGCCCCGAGGGCCCCGCCCTGTGCTGCGGGACCGGTCCGGGCGCCCGGGGGCTCCGCCGCAGACTCCCGACTCCCGCTTCTAGCCTCTGTGGTGATCTCGGTGATCTCGGGGTCGTGAATCCGGCCCTGGGTGGGCCTGGGCGCTGAGCCAGCCTGGGATTCCCTCCCTCCCTCCCTGCCCCACCCCTGCCCTCCTCTTCTCAAAACAAAACAAAACAAAACAAAACAAAAAGGCTTTCTTCGGAGCCAGAGACTGAGGTTTACTCTGGAAACCGGGCACTGGATTATCTTCCCCATTATTTACCTTATGATCGCTGTGGCCAGAATCCCTAAAACTCTGCCTTTCAACCAGCCTGCACGGCAGGTCAGTGTGACAATAACGGTCAGAACAGTGGTCACCGGAACGGGTGGCGTGGTGAGTGCGGAACCCGGGCCCTCCGCCAAGGGCTCCGTCTGCGCTCACTGCTCCCGTTCCCAGCACAGCCCGAGACGCCGAGGTGGGGAGAGGCGGGTCCCACAGACACAGGACCTGGTCCCACCTGCCCCCCGGCACACAGGCCTTTGATGAGGCAGAAGGAGTCTGGCCGTGCATCACGGGACCATGAGGTAAAACAACACACACGGCAGAAAGCTGTCCCGGTCACCGCACAAAGAGCAAGGTCGCTGGAGGTCAAGACGCCAGCGTGCTCCAGAGCTCACGGGTTGCTAATGACACAGGGAAGTGCGTGTGTGTGGCCCCGGGGCCCTGGGTCTCTCATCCGTCCACAGGGGAGAATCCCACATCCTCCTGCCTCCTGTCCACGGAGCCACGGCCAACGGCAGGATGCGTCAGTCTTGGGGAATGTGGAGATGGGAGCGAATGTAAGCCGTCACTTCTCTGCTGGGGACCCAACCACTCTCAGGGCCGAGGGGGCCCTGCCCACGCTGTAGCCCAGCATCTGCTAAGTTACCTGCTAACGGGGCGCCTGGGTGGCTCAGTGGGTTGGGCGACTGCCTTCGGCTCAGGTCACGGTCCCGGAGTCCCGGGATCGAGTCCCGCATCGGGCTCCCAGCTCCGTGGGGAGTCGGCTCCTCCCTCTGCCCTTCTCCTCGCTCATGCTCGCTCTCACTGTCTCTCTCTCAAATAAATAAATGAAATCTTAAAAAAAAAAAAGTTACTTGCTAACGTAGTTGTTGCAGACGCTAACTGGGTATAAAAAGATGAACGTTTTTGAAGGGGCTTTGCAAATGTGTATCTTTGTCACAATAAAAGCAGGGGAAGCCCACGCGTAGTGTGTGGGGCAGGGAAGAAGCCGGGCGAGGAAGTTGTATGAACTGTCATTCCGTCGGACGATCTCTGCCGGAAAGAGCAGCGGAAACCCCACAAAATCATGCCCACATTTCCAGTCATTATGCCAACTTCTGCACTTCTCCAAAAAATATTTATATCAGCAGCGGGGGAAATTCTTCTGAAAAAATTATCGTTCTGGAAGCTCTAAAAACACCAGCTTTCCTATCACAATGCACTGACGCACACCTCCAATACCAAACGCTCGTGGCGCGCCACTGCATGCTGCCTGCCTCGCACTTTCCCTTTCTGGAGCTCCGTCCCGCCCTGAAGGACAGTCCCAGCCGCAGGTGCGTGCTCACGGGGCCGGGCTGGGAGTGGGCACTCCGCCGCCATCGCAGCCCGAGGGGCCGCTGGGCACGAGGACGTTGCCAGCCTTGGTGGCTGCACCGTCCCTGCCGCTCACACGGGCAACGTGGCCCGCAGGATGGCGAGAGGCTGGGGCCTGGTGTAGCCAGAACGCTGAGGTCAGTGCAGGCCAGGCTGGCCAGTGACCCGAACAGCACGTCCCCACCCGCAGCACGCCTGTGCCGGGTCTGTGTAAGGCGGCACACGTCCCTGCGAGGCACAGTCTCTGGGCAGCTCTGGGCCGTGACAAGAGAGGGCAGTGCGTCGGGGCGACCGAGGCAAGACAGGCAGACTCCGCGATGCTTCCTCCCAGGGTCTGCGGGTCCCGGAGGTGACCCCACCCGACTGTCTTGGGCACAGCAGCCCTGTCTGCCCGGCCCACCCGCGCCGTCGCCGTGGTCCTCAGCCTCCGCGAGGCTCCCCTGTCCCGGCGGCTAATGTGGCAGTTCTGTGCCGGCCCGAAGGCAGGAGCGTCTTGGGACAGGTTAGCGGGAGCCCTCCCGCCCCTGCCCCTTTGTCAGACAGGCCGGCAGAGACACCGTCGCTCCTAAGACCACAGGGAGTCCGGAGTGGGAGCTGCGCGGCCACAGCGAGGCCAGGGAGCCTGGCCAGGGAGCCCCCAGCCACGGTCACTGAAGTGTCGCGGGGAGGACCAGGACTCGGGAGGCTATTTTGTAGACACGGAAATCTTTTTCGGTCGCCTCCACACCCAACAGGGGCTCAAACTCATGACCCTGAGATCCAGAGTCATGTGCTCTACCAGGCGTGCCCCAGGCAAGGAAATTTGGGGTGAAGAAGAGAAGTGGCTCGTCCAAGATCTCTCTTCATGGAGGAGGTAAGTGCATCTGTTGGGCCCAAGGTCCCTCTCCCTCCCGCACGCACCTCCTCCCGGCCCGCCTGCTGCACACGCACCCGCGCCAGGCCTGGGTCTCCGGCGAGCCCCACGCAGTATGTTTCCGACGAAGGAGCTGACCGGGCTGAACAGGCAACCTTACCTGGACACACACTGTTTCTGTGGCATTCCATAAAACAACTTCTGTGGGGACACTTGGCACAAAACCCCTTATAAGTCACAGGCTGCAAAGGGATCCCCAAGGAGGCAGTAACCATCTTGGGATGCCCCGGGCTGACAGGGTCTGGGACCTAGGACTTTTGATTTTAAAACTGGGAACATCCCTGAAAAACTGGAACCAGTTGGTCCCCCTCAAGGAAGAGCCCAGACGCCTTATCCACGAAAGGACTTTCACCTTAATGAGGGCCGCCCACCTTCATCCACCTCGGGAAGGAGTGTTTTCCAAACGTTCTGACCATAGTCCACAGTGATAAATACACTTTACATCGTGATGCAGTCCACACTCACAGAATCAGCTGTTGCAGAGATCAAGAACTCCCATCCAGTAGAACTCGGAGAGCCTCTATGCTCTTCTGGCTCATTAAAAACCACTGGTTAACAAGACACGAAGATCTGTTAAGTTAAAAACCCACCAAGGGTGCCACTAGGGGTGGCTGAGTCCGCCGGGGCATCCAACTCTATTCCGCTTGGGTTGTGGTCTCAGGGTCGTGGGATGGGGTCCCACGCTGGGCTCCACGCTCAGTGGACAGTCTGCTGGGGCCTCTCTCCCTCGCTCTCCGCCTCTCCCCCGACCCTTGCAGGCTCCAGAAATAAACAAATAAATAAATAACATCTGTGAAAACAAAAGACCACTAAACCAGTGGGTTGCAAAACATGATTTTTTTTTTTAAACCCTTCATTAAAATATGCCTGGGGACGTCTGTTCCTGGACAAGATAGAGTCAGAGAGACTAGATTTATCCCTGCCTGGGACAACTGGAAACTGGACAACGAAGGAGGGACGGGAAGGAAATGAGGTCGCCCTGGGATTGCCAAGGTCACTGCAGGACAGACAGGTGAGACGGCTGGGTGGGGCGAGACCACCCTGTGGCGTGGCCCGAGAAGGACACGGCCGAGCAGTGGCCTGCGCAGACCCGGCCCCCAGGTCTTCCGGGGATCCTCGCAAGGAGACGAAGGAGGGCCAGACTCAGCTACAGCTACGATGGCCAGTGGCTTAGGTGTATTACAAGCATTTTAACTTATGATGTCTCCAGTGTATGCTGGGTTTATCGGGGCATAACCGCATTGTAAATTGAAGAAGATTTGTATTAGAAAAGAGACAGGGTTTCAAATCGATGACCTCAGCTTCTATCTTAAGAAACTCGATAAAGGGGCACCTGGGTGGCTCAGTGGGTTAATCCTCTGCCTTCGGCTCAGGTCATGATCTCAGGGTCCTGGGATCGAGTCCCGCATCGGGCTCTCTGCTCGACAGGGGGTCTGCTTCCTCCTCTCTGCCTGTGTCTCTGCCTACTTGTGATCTCTGTCTGTCAAATAAATAAATAAAATTAAAAAAAAAAAAAAGAAACTCGATAAAGAAAAGAAAATGAAATGCAGTGTAAACAGAAGAAAAAATATAAAAATGAGATTGGGTAATGATAAAATAGAAAACAGAAAAATAATAGAGAAATAACATTAAACCAAAAGCTGGTTATTTGAGATCAATACACCTGTCGAATCTCTAGCCAGAATGATGCAGACAAAAAGAGAGAAGACACAGATTATCGTTATTGAGAACGAGAGAGACGTCGTCACGGCAGCGAATACACTGGACTATCACGAGCAACTTGATGCCGGTGCAGTCAACAACCTGGGCAAGCAGCAAGTGTCCGCACAAACCCCATCGTGAAGAAACGGGTAACCCAAACACCCGTTAGTCTGTGAGAGAAGCTGAATTCGTACCTTCCCACAAAGAAAGTTCCAGGTCTGCATGGCATTCCTGATGAATTTCGTCAGTCATTTAAGGAATAAATAACACAAATTCCACAAAACTCTTCCCCTTAAACAGAGGAGGAAGAAGCACTTAACTTGTCCTGTTGGGCCAGAACTTCTCGGGTGTCAAACCAGATAAAGACAGCCCAGGATAAGAAAATACGCTCATAGCCGCTCCTCTATTAGCAAAACAATACACCATGACACTTCACATTCGGAAATCAATCAAGGTGACTCACATATTAATGAGTGGAAAAAGAAAAAAAAAAGACCGTTTCAACAGATGCAGAAAAACCATTTGTCAAAACCCAATATCTATTTCTAATGAAAAAAACTCAGAAAATTACAGATAGACCCTCATCTCGACGAAAAGCATCTATAAAAAGCCATAGCGAACGTCACACTCAACGGTCAAAGACTGAATTGTTTGCATCAGGGTCCTCTGCCACCATTTCTAGTCAACATTGCGGAGGTTGCTAGACAGTCAATAAGACAAGAAAAGACGCAAACGGTGCCCAGATTTGAAAGTCGATTTGCTATATTTACAGACAACATGATCATCTATGTAAAAAATTCTATTGAATCTACCAAAAAACATTGAAACTAGTAGTTTAATTAAGCAAAGTTGTGGGATAAAAGATAAATATTGAAAAAGCAAATATTTAAACTATCAGAAATGGAAACTGTAAAAGTCCATTTATAATAGGATGTAAAATATGAAATATGTGGGAGTGAAATCAAAGTGGATCACAGTTCTAAATGTAAAATATAAATCTATAAAACTTCTGGAAGAAAATATTTGTGACCTGGGGTTAGGCGAATATAATTTGAAGAGCAGACTCATTAAAAATAATAAAAATTATAATAAACTGTACTTCAAAATTAAGAAGAGAACGCTCAGAGCTTGATTGTTTAATAGAATGAAAAACCAAGTCACAGTCTGGAATAAATACTTGCAAATCACAACCTGACCCAGGACTTGTGTCCAGAAGATTTAAAGAACTCTTAAAACTCAGAAAATAAGTCAATAATAGGAAAAGCAAAGAGCCCAAGTAAAAGACAAAAGATCATGATATAAAAATGGACATTTCACCAAAAATAATTGGATGGCAGTAAGTACCTTAAAATTTGGTCATTATTAGTTACTAGAAAAATGCAAATTCACGTCACAAGGGAATCCCACAGCAGACCGGCTAGGACGGCTAAAATAAAAAAGACCAACCGTGGCCAGTGCGGCTGAGATGTCCTGAAACCCCCAGAGACTCTGGTGGAAACACAGAATGGTAATTCGCTTTGAAAAAGCTTGTCGGTTTCTTAAGAAGTCAGATACTACGGTACAGTCCGATGCTCCGCGCTCGGTATTTCCGCCAGAGAAATTAGAGCTTACGCGCCCACGACAGCTTACGCACGCACGGCCGCAGCCGCTCTGTGGGTAACGACTGGAAAAGAGCCGAAGGCCAGCAGCGCGCGGCGCTTACCCACCCGACCCACGGAACCTACCGACCAAGAAAGGAGAGAGTGTGCACCTGATGCGGCCCGCTGCAGGGGAGTCTGCGAGTGAGTACGCCTCGTGCAAGACAAAATTCTGTCCAATTCCTGTTGAGCGAGAGTCCGGAGACGGCGAGGTGCTCTGTAGCGCCAGAAGTGGGTCAGCGATTGTGCCCAGAACAGGGTGAGGTACGGCCGCGACGCTCGGCTCGGAGGAACTGGGAAAGGTTCTGAGGTGACGGCTCTGTTCTCACCTCGATCGTGGGGGTGTTTTACAGGTGTGCGTGTTCACCACAGATGTCAAAACTTACTATGCAGCTTAGTATACTTCTGTACGCCTCAGTAAGGCTGATTGAAAAGCCACGAAAACCCAGTCTGATTGGTTGGGTCATCGGCCAGCTCGCTGCCTTTTAAGACAAAATGGCAAGGACTCAACTGGATTCATGGATGGGTATGTAAGTGAATGGTCTTAGTGCCCTGAAGTCATCGCCACCCACAGATGTGATGGTGGAAAGGGGAGGGAGGAACTTTTATTTCCCAAAAATACGTCGTTTCCTAAACCCCCACTTTGACCCCACTCCATCCCTGGCTAGAGGAGCATTGGCTTTCCATCTCTGACCACAGACCAGCCGATGGTCCATATGGGTCTGTGGCCAGGTGTGTCACCTGCCCCTTGTGGAGGCCAGCTGGCCACGGCATCTTTGTTACTTCAGGCTATGTGATAGAGTGCCTGGCAGCTCTTTCCAGTTTTGGAAATCATTATCCAAGTTGTTTCTTACCTATTTTCTATTTCTGCCTTAGAGCGAATTTTCTACATTAGTAACAGGGTTAGCTTGGGTCAGACACTCTTCCCTTGTTCCCTGCATTTGCTTTCTGCTGTGACCAAAATGGGTGACTGTGAAGGCGTTTTATTAAACCCAATCTCTGCCTGACGGGAGGTGTCGGCGTTGGGGATACCGACTCGGTACAAGGGGCGAACAGGAAGGGGCAGGAGGGCTTGAGGTCCAGGCCAACAGGTAGAGGCCCCTTCCCGTAGGTACCACGCTCATGCGTGGTCACCTGAAGCGGTGAGTCCACACCCAGTGTCCCTCCCAGAGGGACACAGAGAGGCCATGACACTCCCGCTCATTGGGATCCGACTGAGAGAATTGCAAGAACCCTACGAACTCTCTTCACCAAACACACACCAGTAAAAAGTAACTGCGCACACTTCCTGAAATCCATCCATGGGCCGGGGGCCTGGAACTCTGGGAAATAACAGACGTTCGATTAACTAACCAAAGATCTGCGTAAATACGCACTGGAGAATGTACGGCTTACCCTGATTCCTGAAATCAGCGCTTCTCCTTAAGAACAATTTAACGCACTTAACCGGAAAACTAACGCACTGTTCTTTCTCGGCCGAGGCTCCGCAGGACCCTTTCATCACCCGCGGGCCGAGGAGGGAGAGCTTTGTAGCTGGGATCACAGGCGCCCACGACCTACCTATTAAATTGTTAATGCGCTTTGGAGAGCCTCTCATCAAAGTTCGCCTCCCGGAATTTAACATACTAATGCTCATTAACCCCACCCCCAGACCTTGACCTCAAAGCCTCCAGAGCGATGACCTTTCGTTCCCCCATTAGAGAAGGTGAGGAGAAACTGAGGTCTGGACTCTCAGCGTTGAGCCCTCAAGTACAACGACCCGCATGGCGGGGGAGGCGGGGGCCAGGTGCGCTGCGGGGCCCTGGGAGGGCGGAGTCCAGGCCTCTGCTCCCGCGCGCTGGGTCCCAGACCGCCCCCGACCCCGTGTGCGCGCGTGTGTGTCGCCCTGGACGCGGCGGAGTCCCGGCACCGCGCTGCTTTCGGCTGAGCTACGTACTGGGAAGCCTCAAGGTTTTCGGTGTCGTCGCTATGGGAAACAGATCCCAAAAGGGGCTCCTTCCATCTCACGCCCGACCTCGCGGGGATTCGGCGTGACCTCAGCTTCTCTCTTCTTCGGAGGTTTTCGGTCCCGAGACCCCAGAAACGATGCGGGGCATTCGCGCTGCGCCGGCGAGGGCTGGGGGCGAGGTCTGGGGGCGAGGGCGGCCGGTCCCCCCCCCCACCCGCACTTCGCTCTTACTTCGCCCCGTGGGCCCCCGCCCCGAGCCAATGACCTGCGCCGCGATCTGGGGGCAGCTCTGTCCCTGGGACGCCCCCCTCGAAGCAGCCCCGTCCGGGGGCCCCGGGGGTCTCCGCCGCCAAAACCCGCTCCCGCGCCCGGCGCGGGTGGAAACCGGCGCGCCCCGCCCCCGCGCGGCCCCGAGGCCGGTCCTGCCCGCGCGCCCCGCCCCAGCCCCGGCCGCGAGCGCAGAGGTGCCGCCGCCGCCGCCGCCGCGATGTGACCTTCAGAGCCGCCCGCACGGGATGACCGGAGCCTCCGCCCCGCGGCGCCCGCGGCTCGCCACGGCCTCCCGGGTGCTCTGAGCGCGCGCTCCCGGCCCGGCCCGGCCCTCGTCCCCCGCGGCCCTCGCCCCGCGCTCGCCCCGGCCCGGCCCGGCCCAGCCATGCCGCCGCCGCCCGGGCCCGCCGCCGCCCTGGGCACCGCGCTGCTGCTGCTCCTGCTGGCCTCCGAGTCCGCGCACAGTGAGTTCCCAGCGGGGCCGCGGCGCCGGCCGGCCCGGGAGTCCCCTTCCCTGCCCGCCAAGGACCCCCCCGCCCCCGTGCCCGGGCAGCGCGGGTGCCCGCTCCCCGCACCCTCCGGCCCCCCGCACCCTGCGTCCCGGCCCCGCGCACCCCGGGCCCGCGCGCTGCAGCAGCATCCCCGGGGCAGGCGGCCGGGAGGGAGGCCGGCGCGTGCGGGCGGGCTTGACCGCGTGTCCCCGGTTCCGTCCCCGGCTCTCTCCCGGCTCCGTCCTCCCGCCCGCGTCCCGGCAGCCGTGATGCTGCGGGCGCGCGAGGCGGCGCAGTTCCTGCGGCCCCGGCAGCGACGCGCCTACCAGGTCTTCGAGGAGGCCAAGCAGGGCCACCTGGAGAGGGAGTGCATCGAGGAGCTGTGCAGCCAGGAGGAGGCCCGCGAGGTGTTCGAGAACGACCCCGAGACGGTGAGCGCGCGGGCGCCTGGGGGTCGGTTCCGTTTGGGCCGCGGCGCCCCGGGAACGCAGGGACCATACGCGCAGCCGGGGAGCCTCGGGGCCGCTCCCCACGCAGGCTTCCCTTCCCCGACTGCGCGGGGAGCCGTTTAGGTCGGGTGGGGGGACCGCGCCGCAGGAAAGGCTCCCTCCCAGAAGCCTTCAGGAATGGTGGGCGCACAGGGTCAGAGGCAGAGGGGTCCCCCAGCCCCACCCTCCATCCAGCCTCCTCCGTGGCTTCTGAGCCCCAGGCCTCCTGGTGACTCGGGGCGCTCCCACAGCTGATGGCGGGAGTGTAAGTGGGTCCTCAGTTATCTCCCCCAGCAGGCCTCTGGAGGTAGCCACTTTCTTTATTCAAAGATTTTCTTATTTGAGCGAGAAAGAGAGAAAAAGAATGTCAAGCAGACTCCGGCTGTGCCCGGGGCCCTTCTGGGGCTTGATCTCAGGACCCTGAAGTCACCACCCTAACAGAAACAAGAGGCCGATCACAGCTGCTCTGCCCCAGCACCCCTGAAGGCAGACCTTTGAGGGAAAGAGAGGCACACAGCCCCTCTGGGTTTTAAGACGTGAAACACCTGCGATGTTTAAGCGCCCAAACCTATTCCTGCTCCTGCACCCCAGCTGGACTGGAAGTGAGGTGTGGGCTGCCCGCAGTTCCCAGCCGCCTGGGGCAGGGGACGGAGTGTGTGCTTGAAAGGGGAACTGAGAGATACGGAGTCTGGAACTGCTTGCTACAGCAGGTCCCAAAATACCCTGACAGGAATAGGACCAGAACATATGTGGGAGGGCTGGGCAGGAGGGCTGGGGTCAGGGGGCCCGGGCAGGGCGACCCGCGTGGGACACCTCTCAGCGAGGTGCTCTCTCGAAGCAGCCGGTGACTCCAGGAGCTGGCCTGTGCTGGCTCAGGACACATTTCTATTAATAATGTCCTTGGGGACTGTGGGGCGGCAAGCAGCCGGCTGCTGAGAACTGCCCGAGTGTGGACTGGGCATCGGCTTAGGAGTCTGCCGCCTTGCCGGAGGGGACCCACGGGACCCTGCGTGCGTATCTGTTCCGGGGCAAATGCCTTTGGAAGCTGGGAGCGTGGAAACGGACGCACTTCGTCCCGTGAGGTCAGGGTGTTGGCGCAGCGGGATCTGGTTCTCCCGGAATGGTTCTTCAGAGGAATTCTGGGATAGAAGGAAACCTTGCGACAGACACGTGGACGGCGTGTGTGGCCTGTACAGGTCTCTAGTTTCACTTGTATTTCTCATCCACTGGCATGACGACCCCTTTGCGGCCCCTTCTGAAGACAGCCTTCCCCGGATGGCCAGCCACCGACGGGTCTCCGTGCGCCGGTCCTTTCCGTGGGGCCGCTCTGGGAAGGCGGCTTCCCTCGGGGCCGCGCGCACAGCAGCGCAGTTTCACTGTGGCTGGGAGGACCAGGGTGGCTGATCTCCTCTGGCCTGTCTTCCGGTTTCTGGCCTGATGAATCCTGGTGGCCCCATGAGTCATTCCCGGCAGAGGCTTGCTGAGGGCCCGGAGGCAGGGCCGTGAGGCTGGGCACCAGGCGGCTGCAGAATTGAGTGACAGGTGCTGGGGTCCCCAGACCATGGGATAGGGCGTACAGGTGACGGGAGTTCGGGGAGACAGGGCTACCCCACCCCCAACCAGTCCCTGCCCAGTCAGGTTGCACTCGCCAAGGCCCTGGCCTGGCTTTTCCGTGTTGCCTGCACACACTGTGCTTTAACCATAGTATCCTCCTTCCCAGAGCTTTAACCCCTCCCTGGTTTTAATGGCTTTTATGTTTTAATTATAACTTTATTTACAAATGTCTGCTACAAAGGCAAGAAAAGGAAAGCCTGCTTAAGATCCCCTGATTTTAATGCAAAGCAGTGCCCTCTGGGTGCCTTCCTGCCCGGGAGGTCACGGCCACCCCTGCCTGTATCCCTAGTGGGGATTTGTCATTCGCTCCTAGCAAAGCCGTCCCTCCCTTCGCAAGGTTCCGTCCTCCCTACCAGCCCCAGCTGCAGGAGCCCGTCTTTCCCTTCAGTTACCCGCTTCCCAGGTTCGACCCCTCGGTGTCTTCTGTCGAGGTCAGCTGGGTGCAGACCCCTCATTTTAACCTGTTCTCGTGTGGATGTTTGCTCTGTGGTCTGGACTTGGCCTTTGGCGTGTGGAAGGCAGGAGCAGCCAGGCTAGGGACGGCGGTGACCCTCCCCACCAGCAGGGGGACTCTGGAAGCGGCCTGTCTCCCGGGGCTCGGCGGGAGCCCCACGCGACCTCCAGCCTGGCTCCGGCTCTGGCTTTGGTGGAGTTTCCAACGCGGCTCTTTCCTGCTGATTTCTTGCTGACGCAGAAGGCAGTGCTGCCCTCCTGGCCCATTCCTGGGTTCTGGGGGCTCCCTGCTGAGCGAGCCACGGGAAGGGCCCCGCGGGAGAGCTCGGCCCGTCCCCCAGGCTGGGTGGGCGGGAGCACGGGGAGCCAGCTCCCCCCAGCAGAGTACTTTCTGGTGTTCGGAGGCTTCTGCTGGAGCTGGGATTGCCGGCCGAGCGTTCTTGCTTGGTCTGGCTTTTTCCAGAACGGGCTCTCTTCCTCTTGGGGAGGGGAAGTGACCTTCACAGCAGGTAGCTACCGGCGCAGTGGCTCCTTCCTGGCTCCAGGGGTCATCACACACCTATGCTGGAAAGGAAGGGGACCTGGGGGGCCTTCCTGACTCCCCGGCATCCTGGGGCAGACGGCCTTCCCCCGACACTCCCCTGGGGCCAGGCTCCCCATTGTTGCCACCACAAAGCCTCCTCTGCAGGGCTCTGGCAGTTTGATTCTCCCCTTATCTGTTTCCTCTCACGCGGTTACTCCCCCTGCCTGGCATTTCCCTCTCCTTGGCTTGTCTTCGGTGCGGGGCGTCCCACACGGTCCCCGGCTGTCTGCGCTGGGATTCTCCTAAGCTCCCGGAGGCCAGCCCAGCGGAGTCACCTTCCACTTAAATCCTTTAAGGCAGGCGGGTTCCAGACGCCGGATGCCATCTCAGTAATCAGGCTTTGCTTCCGGAAAGGGTTCTGGACAAAAGACGTAGCCCGCCCGGCCTGGCCTGGCCTGCTGCGCAGAGCCGTGTCTCGGCTTCCCAGCGCCGGGGTGTCTGGCCCTCACGGCCAGCTGCAGCCTGTGGTACGGGGAAGATTCCAGGCGCGGTTCTTCACGAAGCACCTGGTTCACTGGGGCTACAGACCGCACTCACGGTCTCAGGGCACAGGACAGAGGCACACTTGGAGGGCCTCAGGGTGTAGGTGTGCGACCCCTGGGCTGTGCTTGCGCTCACAGGAGCCCACCCTGCCCAGTCTCCCTCCATCTCTGTCCTCAGGTATGGGGCGACCCAGTGGTGGCAGGGGGGCCTTTCGGGGTCCTGTTGGCTTCGGAGTGCTGCACACCGGCCTCCAAGCACACCTGTCTTCCTGAGACCCCCTCTTCCCTGGGACAGGTTGGGGACAGGCATCCCTGTGGAGATGAAAGCCTCTCCTGCAGGTCGTCTCTTGTTAGGGTGGCCCCAAGGGGTCTCAGGAGGGCCCCGGCAAGAGGGCGGAGAGGAAGGACGGAGACCTCGTTACCCCCAGTGACTGGCCTCTGGGATGCAGGTGCCTTGGCTGGGGAGATGACACCCGGCTGTGACTTCCAGGAGAGCCTCTAGCTGCCTCCTTGCCCCCCACGGCCCCCCTAACTGCCCTGAGTGCAGCCACACACACACTCCTCCCTGTGTGACCTTGGGGTACGGGCATACCCCACCCTGCACAGGCGCAGCCCATCTCCTTCCTTGGGTTCTCAAGGAAGCAGCTCCTGCCCCGCTGATCCCTGTGGACAGAGACCCCCCTCCTGGACCCTCTGCTTCATGGGCTTTCGCCCCCGGAAGACCATGCCCATCCCAGGGGCCGGTTTTGCTTTGCCTGAGTGGGCTCCCGCTTGGCTCCGAGGCCTGTCGCCAGGCTGGTGAGAGCGAGACCGGGCCCAGCAGGCCTCCTGCCCGCTTTGCTGCCCCCACACTTGTTCTCTCCCAGGAGTCTGTAGGGGCCCTGGCTCTCCAGCCTGCAGGCCCTGTGGATGGCACGTCACCCTTGCCAGCAGGCCCGGCATCTGCAGGAAAGCAATTACAGACGGTCTTGGAAAACACCGAGCGTCTGCCCTTGTTATTTAGGAGCAAAACAGCCTTTGAAGAATCGGAGGCTTACGGCCCGTTTCTTGAGATGGTGGGTAGCTGGGGCCAGGCCATTCCAAACGCTCCCTGGCCGTCCCTTTGCTGGCAGGCGCCCCAGTCTCTGCTCGTCCCTGGGGCCAGAGGTGGGGGCTGTTTCTGTGCGCAGCAGGTACCGGGCTCAGGTGGGGTGTAGGACATCCGCAGTGCTTGGGGCCTCCACAGTGTGCGGCCGGGAGCCCCCTGCAAACCTGGGGCATGTGCATCTTAAGTTTTGACCCCTACAGGGTGCAGCTTGTTGCAAGTTTTATGACTTTTCAGGAGCAGTTGGAAGTGGAGGAATCTGGGAGCCACATCAGGCTTCAAGTGATCCGCCAAGTACAAGCATGTCGTCCAGATGAGACAGTGATGTGTGGTGCAGGTGTTTGCTTTCTCAGACTTTGTTTTGCAAACTTGAGAACTGTTTGCTCCTGGTATTCGTGCCCGTGGTAATAACACACGTTTTGTCCACCTGTGTCCCCCCAACCTACCATCTAGACCCGGTTGGTGAGGGCCCCTTCTCGGGACACTGAGCTCCGTGGGGAAATCACGCAGCTGAACTCAGGCAGCCCCTGGGGACGGGCCCACGGGGGTCACCGCTGCAGCTGGGCGTGTCTGCATGGGGGCCGCTGAGGCTGGGCTGGCACGTCCCTCTGGCACGGCGGGCATGGCTGGCGGCTGCAGGTGTGGCCCCTGGGCAGCCGTCTGATTTGGACGTGCGGCTCTGGGGCGCGATGCTTCCGGCCGAGAGGGAGGAACCCGTTAGGACGTTGCTGTTGGCGGTTGTCAGGGGCCGGGGTGTGAGTTTGTGCCCCGCCCCCCGCGCCATCATGTGGCGGACCCCAGGACCGTCTTGGGTCTGCGCCGCGTGCCCACACAGTCGCGTTCCCCAGATGCTGGCCTTGGGGACGGAGCCTCCGTGCAGGCTGAGGGGCCAGAGCTCGCCCGCCCAGATAGGGACTGTCCCGGAGAGCCGTTGTAGGAACAGCGAGACCTTGGCCGTGAGTTCCTCCAGTCAGGGCTGGAGCTGGAAGCAAAAGCCTCTGGATGAGCAGCTCAAGTTGTCAGTGGGTTTGACAAGAAAGACATCGTGTTCACCAACGGGCAGCACTAAGGCCAAAGGTTATTCAGGTTTTTTTGACTCTTCCTCATGGAAAATGCCTTCTATTTGTGTCATGTAAATAAGCAGAGTTATTGTGACACACAAGTCCCAGCCAGCTTTGTTAAATAGTTTAAAATTTGGGGAAGCAAAATTTCAGGCTGTTACTTATTAAAGGACGTGACACAGTCTTAATTTACTGAGAAACAGTGGCCCATGTCGGGCCGCAGCGTGTAATTGCCGTGACACACGCAGAAGCCCTCGGTGTGTGTGATGCACGGGTGAGGGGACGCGTCTCAGCCAGGCTGGCCGTGAGTGTCCCCTGAGTCCCCAGATGTGTCCGGGGAGGACTCTCGGAGAGCAGTGTCCACGGGGAGACACACGCTCAGTGCTAGACGCTGCCTCGGTTCCTCTGGGTCTCGGCGTCCCTGCAGGGACCTCACTGGCCTCCGAGGAGCTCAGAGGGTTAAAGGAGGTTTGGACAGGAAGGTCCTTACGAGCTGTCCCTTCCTGGTCCCAATTCTAACCTGCACCGGGGTGGCCAGGCTCTGTCCACACACTGAGGCCAGGTCATGCTTCTGTCTTGATAACGCGCACGTGGGCCGACGAGGCTGCTGTGGTTCCCGACCATTTTCGGAAGGCAGATCTGCTTGCACAGTCCAGCTGGGGGGAGACGACCACAGACCCTACCCAGCCTTGGAGGAGGCCCAGGGGAAGAAGTGTGCAGGGTGACCCCTGGAGGGGATCCCGGAGCGATGGGCTGGGCGAGCGAGCTGGCCGAGGTCACCGGTGCCGCTTCGGCTGGAATTCCAGAAGGGACCGTCCTGAGGTGGAGACGGAGGTGGGTGGCAGGTTGGCAGCACACAGGCGACTGCCTCGTGGGGAGGGTGGGCAGCTCCCTGCTGCTCTTGACTTTGGCCCCATGGGGGGCTCTGGGGGTGCAGACCCCGCCGGGAAGACTGGGGACGCAGCGGTCGTGCAGGGCAGAGGCTGACGGGATTTTCTATCCACAAACAGGAATTCTCAAGGATTTCACCAGCCACCTGCTGGCCCTCTCGTGTGGTCCCTTTCTTAGTGAAGGGGCGATCTGGTGACAGCATAATTAGGGAGCAGAGACGGGGAGGTCCCGTCACAGAAACACTGTGGTTTCAGCTCACAGCAGACGGAGGTGGGCAGAGGCTGTCGGGGGGCACAAGCTCCTGTGTTGGTGAGCCCCCAGGGGCCAGGAGCAGGGGAGAGGGGCGTCTGCCGGGAAGGCTGGGTTCGTTGGAGCGCTTGGCTCTGTGTACATGGGGATGAGCTCTGGCACGTGGCTTTCGGCCAAAACCAACGCGCTGAGCCTCCTGGAACCAGCCCTCTCCCCGGATGCGGTGTGAGCTCCCCACACGGCTGCTCCGTCCAGGGGCCGTCCGGCCAGGAGTGGGGACAGCTCAGCTGTTGAGTCTCACATGCACGTTGGCCCGTCACCCCCTGGGAGGGTGTGCCCTTGAAGGGGCCGGCGGAAGGAAAGCTAGGCAAATGGCTGTTAATCCAAGGCTCTGAGCGTCAAAAACGTACTGGCAGTTCAGAAGCTGGAGGAATGGTAGTACGGCTACTTCCAAGTGTGGAGAGAGACAAGCTAAGAGCATTAATTACAATGTTTTCCCCCAGTGTGCTTATTGATGTTATCAATAAAATTAAGAATTCGGTGCTTTGTTCAAGTCAGGGAAAATTATAGGGCTCTGGTTGCCTGTTCATTCATCCTCCTACCCATTCATCCACCCCCAACCCGTCCGTCCATCCATCCGTCCACCCACCATCCATCTGCCCGTCCGTCCACCGATCCATCCATCCATTGACCCACTTACCCACCCATCCATCTGTCCATCCGTCCGTCCGTCCGTCCATTCACTCACTCTTCCATTCATGTATCATTCATTCACCTGTTGGGCAATGGCTCCTGGGGCCTTCAGGGGAACACTCAGCGCCAGGCCAGGCACTGGGCACACGTGTCCTTCCCCTCTGGAGCTTCAGCCTGGAGTTCAGCGGCCTACAGTTTTCCCTTCTTCTATCTTTAGTTGCTTAAAGCAGAAGCAAACCCGTGAGAAAAATGATTGCCAGCTGACAAAGGCCCCATTTCCAAGCCCGGTGGTCCTGGCTACTCCCTGCTCCTGGCCCCGCCCCAGCCCGCATGCAGCCCCACACCAGGCCTTGCTCCTCGTGTGGTCAGAAAGAAAGAGGGTAAGTTCGTAGGCCACTGATCCCTGGTTTCGAATCTGGCTCTCTGAACTGTGGCCGGGCCCTGTGGCTCCCTGTGGGGGACGCTCCTGAGAGCCAGCCCAGCTCCTGAACCTCAGGCTGTGGCTTCTGGGGCCGGTTTGTGGTGCAGGTGGGACCCGCTGCGCATTCTGTGTTTGGTGCCCTTCGCACGTGGAGATTTCCTCCTCTCTGGTGAGAACGTCAAGGACAGCTGGAAATGTCTCTTTCTCCGGGGGAGTGCACGGGGTTTTAGGTCGTCTGTCCTGTCCCCAGACAGCAGTCGGATAAGCATTCTCCCCACCCCAAGTAAATCAAGCACACAAAGTAGGATAAACTCACCAGGTTACGTACGGCCCGTGGTCTCAGAACCCACGTTCCCGCGGATGCGTTGCCTGCAGGGGTGCGCGCGGTGTTCCGGTCAGTGATGCGTTTCCTCCGTGAACCTCGTAATCAAAACCTACGACACGTAACTAGCAGCAGTCATGGTTTGGAAACTATGATAGAGCTTTCTGGAAAACTGTGATAATGCCACCATTTACGAAGACTTGGGGTACTCTGTGCATGGTTCCGTGCTGTTTCCAGTCTGATTCTTGGTGTCCTGAGTGGGTTTGTCACGCTTCCACCCTAAATCTTTCCTTCAGAAGCAGAGCCATTCCCTTTGTGACAGAGTCTGTGGCCCGAGTTATCCCTCAAGACCCAGAAGATGTCATGGCTCGCGTGACCTCAGCTCTTGGGTCTTTGTCAGAGTACCCCTCCTCGCCTGGCCTTCCTGTCTGGGAGCTGCCAGTCCGTAACTAAAAGCAGCACAAAGAAGTGAGTCCAGGAGGTCAGGGGCCTCCAGACTCTGGTATGGAGGGACGTCCCTGCCTGGCCAGTCCTGGCCTCCGTCACAACGGCCTGAACGGCCCCTTCACTGTCACACAGGCTGAAAAACGAACTTGCTCTGACCATTACTTCTCTCTTAAAGCACTTAGTGTCTGTTTAAACCACATCTTTACTGAAACGTGACTTTCTGAAAACAGTGTGCCTGGTACCTCGGCCCAGGCTGCGGTAACTGGTGGGGGAGGGGACACGTGGGGTCGAGCTGGGCCGGCGCGTGGGCAGCCCTGGGATCCCCTCTGCCTGTCACTGCAAACACAAGCCAGCTCTCGTCAGCATGGTTTCGGGGGACCGTGTGCTGTCCAGAGCTCGTCCTGGCGTCCTGACCTCGGGCACAGGCGGCAGCAGGTCGTGAACGCCCGTCTCCTCCTCTCTGCTAGCAGGGCTCATTTAACCCACCTCACCGTGGTGGCACGGGTGGGACAGCTCGGCGGACGCTCATGTGCAGCCGACCCAGCAGCTGGTGGGGGCTGCTCCCGCGTCACTCGGTTCCATGGGGGGGACGTCTAGGGCCAAGCCGCTCCACGACGGGCCCTACGTGGGAGACCACAGTGGACGGGTGGGGGCTGCCCTGAGTGGCCCGTGGCCTGGCATCTGTGGCTGGGGCCATGGACCCTGGCCCAGTCCCACTGCTCCCTGTGGCTGGCCAGCGAGGGCCCGGTGGTCCCAGCGCCGGACGGCCAGCTTGCGCCCTGCAGATCTCTTCCTTTGCGCCGCAGACAGAAGGACCCTGTTTACACCCTCCGTGCCTCAACCAGCACCCGTTTCTTTTACAAATAGAGTGGATGCAAATCAGAGCCGTGCAGCGACTGTCCCATCGAGGTCTGCTCAGCTCTGGGAGGGGCCTGGGTCAGGGAGGGTCTGGATGACGGTACCCGGGACGCGCCTTGTCCTGGGAGACGCGTTACACGGCTCCACCGAGGTCCCGTAAATGACATCACTGCGCTGCTTCCAGAAGGTCCGATCACGTCTGCAGTCATTTGCAGAACGTCCCGTAGAGGCTGCGTGAGCAGCCTGGGCCCTGCCACTTGGCTTCCTCACGCCGTGGTCTTCTGGCAGAAAGTGGCTTTCTGGGTGGTTCTCTCCGGCTGTTACGGGGCCAGCTGTGGGGATTTCCCACCTTCCTCAGATACCTGCCTCTGCAGGCGTCTGTTCCTGCCCGCTGGGGAGGAAGGCGAGGTTCCCGGCCAGCTGCGCGGCGGCTGTTTGGGGAGTCTGAACCGTGCCAGTGAACTGTTGCCCCTTCTTCTTTTTCTGCAGGACTATTTTTATCCAAGATACTTAGGTAAGTTGAGTCCCTGCCTCTACGGTCGTCGTAAGGGAATAGAGGGGGACACGCGTCCTGCGTCGGCTCCCGAAGCTCACCTACCGGACACCTGTGTGTGCCTCTCATGCCCCAGGGTCCGTGGTAGCCTCCGTCCAGCGCCATTGTTGGCAAACGGCTTCTCTGCTCGGACTCCAGGCTTCACTTCCTGTTTGGGACTGGGATTGACTTAGTGGGTCTGTGACATTTTGGTCTCCGGATTTTGGCACTCCCAAATGACTGAAGATCCCAGAGAACTTCTGTCCGTGGGGGCTGCACGCGTTGGTACTGGCCATGTCGCCAGTCAGAACTGAGAACAGTCAACAACGTTTTTGTTTCATTGGAACAAGAGGAGTGTATGACGGACACCCCTGGCCACCGAGTAGGGACGTCACCGTGCGGGTGGCCCCTGTGCACTTGGGGGGAGAAAGTGAAAGGACAAATGACCATCAGAAAGAGGCCCTGACTTCCATTTTAAGAAGTTACGGGATGCATGTCGCTCTTGACATCTAATCCAGGGTCTCCCTTTTTAATTTTGTGAAGTGCATTTTGGTAAATTTTCCATTGGCCTTATATCCTCTTAGGGTTCCTTCTCGGGGTTGGTATCTGGCAAGAAGCCAGGTAGACCTGTAATTGGCTGTAAAAAGCCAGGAACCTGCTGGCTCCGGGGTTCCCTGTCGGCCTCAGAGGCCTGGCTCCCGGGTACTGGGGTTTGCTTCTAGAAGCGAAGAGTGACCAGCCACTCCAGGGCCCGCTCCAGGCGGCCCCGGCCCTTGTCCGCCTGGGCATGGTGTAGTCCCGGGGACCCTGCTGAAGGCTTCCCCCGCTCCCGTGTGTACGCAGCTCGTCAGGTGTGTGGGGCTTGGGGGCAACGCTCCCGAAGCAGAATGACTTTCGGATGAAGGGCAGTGTTTCCAAATGGGGGTCCACTTGAAACTGAAGTTTAACCCTCCAGTTGTGGTCAGAAAACTCCCTGAATGTGACCAGTGATCCTTCGGGGCCGTAGCCGAAGGCGTCTGCGGAGAGAAGCCCCTTGGCACACAGAGTACCGCCCTTTCAGTGAAGGCATTTTTTGGCTTGCCAGTGTACAAGGGATCTGGACTGTGTTGTTGCTTCAGCCCCAGGAAGCGTGAATAATACCCTTTTGCAGAGGGTCTCCAACCCGACGTGCGAGTTTTAAGGTCTGCCCTGTCTCTGACGACAAGAATAACGGCTTCCCTCTCTCTTGCAGACTGCATTAGTAAATACGGATCTCCGTACACAAAGAGCCCCGACTTTGTTTCATGCGTTCAAAGTAAGTGTGTCCTTCCTGTCCCCCATAGCCCTGTGGGTCGGGGTAACCTCAGGCTTTGCTGTGGGGTCTTGGGTGTAGCTGTCCCCCCAAGGGGGTGGAACACTGGCCTGAGCACTGCTCCCTTTCCACTGGACTTTCTCCCTTAAGCAAGTGAGGTTTGGTTTTTTAAATAAGCGAGAAATGCAAGCCCTGTGATGGCTAACCCTTTCAGGGCTGTGGGGCCGAGCACACCTCTGGGTCTGCCTCCTAGTCAAGCAGCCGGGCTCCCGGAATAGTCCTAGACCTCACCTCACACGCACAGTCTCTTGGTTTTGCACAAACACCGGCTAACCGCAGATGAGCTCCAACCCCACTCTGCCGCCCCCCGAGCAGGACATCCCCCCGTCGGTGCGTTCCGAGCGCCTGCCGGTTCCCGGCGCATCCGCAGGAGCCGGCGTGCGTCTTCCAGGCTCCTCCTGGTTTCTTATTTTCGCAAACAAATCTCACGCGGTGGAGGGTGTCTGCGGGACGGGCCCTGGCCTGCGCCGTCCCTCACGTCCGTGCAGCCCGGTCACCGGCTGGGTGACCAGCCTCGCCCCCATGGCTGCCGGACCTGCGTGTGTTTCTGCGTTTTGGTCTCCTTCGGTGTCAACGGTGAGGCGTGAAGCTGGCCTTTCTGCTTGTTCTTCTCACTAGCGAGTGAGGCGGACAGTCACATGCTTAGAACCTTGTGTTCTTTCCCCGCAAGGGACCCGTGTCTGGCTCCGCTGGTTTCTCTCGGTTTGCAGTTCTTGATTCGCCGTCGGTCCTGAAAGTAGTGCGGTTCTCCCTCGGCCCCTCACGCATCTTCCGTGCTGCTGGTAACGCCACGCCACGTGTCCCGCAGGAGAGCGGACTCTGCCGCTGTCTGTCGCGTCTGAGCCGGCTGTGAGCGCGGCCGCCGGGCCGGACTGTGGGCCTGGCTGGGGTCTGAGCGCCGAGCTGCCCGCGGCCCTGAGCCAGGTGTCCGCGTGCTCCGCCCGTCGCAGGCAGGCTCCGAGCACACGGTCCCGCCGCGGGGTGGGCCCTTCCTGCATTTCACGTGCGACCCGCCGCGGGGTGGGCCCTTCCTGCATTTCACGTGCGACCTGCCCCCTGTGGGGTTGCCCAGAAGTCAGGAGCACCCGGTGCTGCTCACGGGGCCCGGCTGGCCTGGCTGGACGCGCCCCTGCGTCCGGACACCCACCCATCCACGCGCCGGTCACAGGCCCGAGTCCCGGCCGGGAAGAGCAGAGGAAACGATGGATTTAACGCAGGAAGAGGAGGGAAAGTGGTGCCGCCAGTCAGGCCCCTGCTCCGCTCTGACCCTGGGCAGCCCCACACGGGTACAGAGCAGACCGGCCTCTCTGATTTGGGTTAGAAGCACCTCTTGACTCAGGGTGGCCAGAACCCATGCCCGTGCTTCGTGGGCAAACCGGAGCAGGCCCCCTCCCTCGGCCTCCCTGGGGTCGGCTTGTGACCTTGCTCTCTCCAAGGGCCTGGTGACCTCACTGGGGCCTGAGGCAGACATTAGGGGGTGGGGTCGTAGCCCTTTAGGTTCGTATCATTTCGGTTTTTTGTTTTTAGCAATTTTTTTAAGGATGTCAGTTTGCTAAACCAGTTTCTTCTTTTACATCATGTGGCCTCGTCGATTAGACTGTTCTAGCTGCTGGGTTTGGGTTGTGCTTTCCAAAGGTCGTACAAAGCTACGCAGACGCCTCCGGACAGCGCCCGCTCCGGACGGCAGACCCTGTTGTAACGGCGCTCACGCAGAGCCATCGAGGCCTGGCTCCGAGGAGGCTGCAGCGGTCCTGGCCCACATTGTGCCACGAGACAGATCGTGTGGCCTTAGAGGGTTTCCGATTGTGTGACCAGCGAGGACTGGCTCTCAGGGAGTTCGAGCTGTCTGCTCGGGGGGCGGGCACGTGCTCCCGCACCGCTGTCTGTGCCGGTCAGTTCTCCGGAGCCTGAGGCACCCCCCCATGCAGCGCCACCCTCACGGGGGCACAGGGCTCGAGGCCCGTGGCTCAGGAAGGATGCACGCCCTGCCCACCCCCTGCCCCCGGAGCCAGACCCCCGGCCTCGGTGCACGCAGGACAGCGCTGGCAATGTCCCGCTGTTTTCATCACTTCCGTCCTGAAAACCCTCTGATTTGGGGGCCACAAGACAGCGCGGCGCAGCTGAGTGCTTGACCGTCGGTTACCATCAGATCGACGCGACAGCCTCTCAGTGTTCACCCCGATGGGCTCCAGGCCCCGGGCTCTCTTCCCGCTCCTGTCCCACCTTCACTGGCAGACCTCAGGGCGCTGGCCCCTTCCCCGTGGCCCCCTGGGTGCCACCTGGAGCCTGTCATCCAGGTTAGAACGGGTTGGGGATCAGCAGCCGCTGAGAGAGGCTCCCTGTGGGATCCACGTGCCCGCGACGGGCCGCACGGCCGCCTCAGGATGAGGGGAGCCCCGTGTCCTCCGGGCAGGGAGCGGGTGCCCTCGGCTACAGAGGTCTGTTATCCGTACCCGCCGAGGGCGTCAGCTCTTTCTGTCGGAGTTTGCGGGGCCCCTGCCGAAGGCCAGATACCCCGATGCATTCCGTCCCCCCTCCTCCGGTGCCAGAGGTGAAGCCCGGGTAGGACTCGGGGACCAGCCACAGTGGAGTATTCTGGGCTGGGTGTTCTGCGGGAGCCCATGGGAGTGCCGCCCGCGGGAGCTGGTCGCGGCCCCTGAACGCAGGGACCCTGAGGTTTTCCTGAGAGGGTTGGGCGTTCGAGGCAGATTCTAGAGTTAACCAGCCGAATGCACGGTTATGCGTTTCTGAAACAACCAGTTCTTGAACCAGGTACGGCCAGTGGAGACGCAGGCCCTTCCCTGGGGGCCCTTGGGGCTCCTGCTGGAGCCGGCGGCCGCCCCCGCCCCCACACGACCCCTCCTGCCCTCAGGGCCCCTCATCTGTGGTGTCGACCTGACCCTCCCGGCCCTTCTGCACCCCTGAGTGCACTGCGGGCAGCCAGTCCGGCGGCATGGGAGACCACAGGGCTGACCCGCTGGCCCCCGGCAGCTGGGGGACGCGCGGTTCCCAGACCCGGTTTCCTCATTCCTGCACCCAATTCCTCCACGCTTACGGCTGAAGGCATTTCCCTCACCCTGCCAAGAGCAACCATGCGGGTGTCACACAGCCCTCGGGGACACTGTGTTTGCTCCAGCCCCGGCTGCAGGAGAAGCCCTGGACGGACATGGTCTGCTTCTTCGAACACAGGCCGTCATGCAGGTCCCTGACATCGGGACCCTCGGTGACAGGTCCCAGAGCCCCGTGGGGCCGAGGGTCATGGCCTGGCGGAGTGGAGACCGCAGGAGCCCCGGGGGGCGGCAGGGCCAGTGAGGCGGAGACCCGGCTCAGCTGGGGATTTGCGGCCACGGGCCGGGAGCAAGCCCTGAGGCCGCACTGCGGAGCCCAGACTGGCGTTAGCCTGGCAACGTCGGTCATTTTGAGAGAGAAGAGAGGAGTCGGTGGCATGTGCCCGCCTGGCCAGCGGGATGGACACAGGCCTGAGTGCTGGGCTCTCGGTGGCCCTGTAGGTTCGGGCAGAGAGAAAAGCCGGCTGCTGTCACGTCCTGGGTCACCTGGGAACCCGACGGGCCCGTCACTTCGTAAATACAATGGGAGCGATTGTGCCAGACGAGGGGCCCAAGGACGCGCGGCCCTGGAGAAGGGGACACGGGGTGAGACTGCCCTGTGGTTCGTCCAGGCCAGGCCCTGAGTGGCAGGCTGGGCATCACCGGCCCTCCACAGGTGGGCCCTCGCCGAGTCTGGGGACGGACCTCAGCCAGGCGGCCTGGGAGCCCACTGTCCACCACGCAGCTGGGAAACGTCCTCCTCGCCCTCAGGTGACGATGGCCCAGAGCAGCCGGATCGGCCACGATTGTCACTGCCGCTGAAGAGCACCTGCCTCGGGGATTTCGAGGCGGCCCTGGGTCCTCAGGTGCCGCCTTACTCTTCGTGCTGGCCCCCGGCTCGGACCCCTGCCACGGCCCCAGGCCGCCCAGGGTCTGGACAGGCGTGTGTCTGCTGCGGCCCAGGACGGAACCGGAGCCCGCGGAGCCCCCGGGAGAGGTTCACGGTCCGCACGGGCCTTGCGGAGAGGCCGCCGTGGCTTGGCCAGCACCAGAGGCGCGAGCACACCCCCACGAGGGCTGGAGGGCCGGCTGGTCGGCTGGTCGGAGCAGGGCCGTCTGCGGTTCCGCCCCGTGACGGGCACGATGGACGAGGCAGAGGACCGTCTGGGGCGTCAGGCATCCGCTCCTCTCTGAGGTTCCCCGGAGCCCTGGGGGGTGAGCCCCGGAGAGCCGGGGCCGGCCCTCTCCCGACGGCCTGCGGTTCCAATGCCCACCCTGCCAGCCCGCCTGGGTTCTCTGCCTGAGCGGCTCCAGGACAGAGGCGTCCCTTCCTGCCCAGCCCAGCCAGCACAGCTGTAGCCTGAGAGGGTTCCCGGAGCTCTGCCCTCCTGCCGGCACCCTGGAGCTCGCTGCTGCCCGTGGTCCGGCTCTCAGTCAGGGACCGTCCCTAGGATCAGGAGCCTCGGCGGCCCACGAGCAGCTCTTCCCGCATCCAGCCCCCGGGAAGGGTCCCTGGGACAGTGTCCACCATCGTCCCTAAAGCAGCTGGAAATTGCCTGGTGATCAACACTCTGGGCCGGGTAGACAGTCCCCCCGCCCCTGCCGAGCAGGGAGGTCCCAGCCAGCGGGCAGGTGCCCCTCTCTGGAAGGGTCAGGGCAGTGATGGTGCGGCGGTGTCCCTGCAGCAGGGAGGGTGTTGGTGAAGGTCGATGGTAGGGTTTGAGGGGACAGGGCGCCCGCCGGGAAGGTGGGGGCGTGTACCTCATGCAACCCCGCGGGCCAGCCAGGGGTCTGGGCCCACTCCCTGGGCAGCCAGGCCCCTCCCTCCTCAGCTGCCTCAGGCCCGGTGGGCAGGAAGCCACTCCGTCCGAGCCGGCCTGGATTTCCCGGCCCCAGAGGAGGGTCTGGCCAGACTGTTCAGGATGGCCCTGCCACCTGGAGCTGCCGTCTGCGCTGCCGGCCTGGGCCTGCCCCCTCGTGCGCACCCCGAACTGCTCCCTCCCAGCTGACCCTCTTTTCCCTTCTTTCGGCACAGACCTGCCTGACCAGTGCTCCCCGAACCCCTGCAACAAGGAGGGGACCCAGGTCTGCCAGGACCTCATGGGCAACTTCTACTGCCAGTGCAGGGCTGGCTGGGGCGGGCGGCTCTGTGACAGAGGTGAGGGGGCCCTGCTGCTGCGGGACGCAGGCAGGGGGTGCTCCTGGGGCAGTGGCTACGGCCCATCCCTCTTTTCCAGCCCACCCCACCCCGGGGGATACAGGGACTGCCCAGAGACCTGACCGCTCAGGTGGAAGGAGGGGAGGGGCAGGCAGGCCCCTGGGTCCCTCCAGGCCCTGCGCCTGAGCACTGGGTGCTAGCTGTTTGGGGGAGCCCTCGGGTGCCAGCGGCCTGGCTCCTGCAGGAGTGGAAGGAAGGAGCCAGTGTAGGGCCACCCCTGGGGCTCGGCCTGTGGGGACAACAGAGTTTCAGGGCCAGCCTCCCTGTCTGCAGTGGGGGGCCGGGGGGGGGTCAGGAAAAATGCCCCAGGCCCCAGTTACCTCGGGCGGCCCCTTCTCCGTGGTGCCAGGCCTCCCCGGGGCAGGGGGACTGGGCGTGTGGGGCTTGGCCCGGCTGCGTCTGCCCCGGTCTGTCCCTGTGAGCCCTCAGCCTCCTCCCGGGTGCGCTGGCAGCCAGGGAGCTGGCACCACGGACCGTCACCGCCCGCAGTGCCTTGAGGTCTGCCCTTCACCCCCATGCGCTCGCGGGGGGTCCTGTGTCGGCTCCGGGCACTCCCCAGGGTCTCTGTGTCCTGTGCCCAGATGTCAACGAGTGCAGCCAGCAGAACGGGGGCTGCGGCCAGATCTGCTCCAACAAGCCGGGCAGCTTCTACTGCGCCTGCTACGGCGGCTACGCGCTCGGCCCGGACGGCAGGACCTGCCACGGTAAGGCCTGTGCTGCGGCCCCTCCCTGCTCTGCACTTCCCCTCGGCTCCTCCCACTTTGTGTCTGTGCAGCTGCCAGAGTCAGCCCGATGGCCAGATTGCTGAGGTCGCAGTCAGATTGCTGAGGTCGCAGTCGGCTGTTCCTCTGCAGAGGCTCTGGGGAGGGCGGGAAGAGGGCGGAGGGACGCCGAGCCGAGCACATGTCCGGGCATGTCAGGGCCACGGGGAGCTGCCCCAGCCCCCGGCCCAGGATGATTCACCGGGATCTGTGGACCGGCCAGCCCCGCTGAGGTCCGGGTGGGGGGGCAGCTCCACGCATCTGTGTGACCACAGCCCTGGACGGGGCTTGGACAGTGGGGCTGGGCCAGGAGCAGACGAGGCCTCTGACGCCCACCCCGCACACTTCCCCGGGGCCCCACACCCTGACCTCCCCAGAAAGTCTGCAGGCTGCGGCCAGCCCGGCTGCAGAGGATGAGCTGCCCACCTGCCGGGGGATGGGACAGAGGTGCTGAGGGAGAAGCAGCCTCGGGAGCAAGGGCGCGCAGTGGCTGGAGCCCCAGGTGAACCTCTGAGCTGGACAGAACAAGGGGTCCCTTTCCCAGACCCTGCACAGCCACGGCCTGAGGAAAGGACGTGTTGAGAGCAGCCGAGGGCACCCCATGTCGGGTGCGAGCGCTGAGCACAGCACGTAGCCGCACCGGGACCCCCCCCGCCCGTTCTCTCAGCCCTTGGCGTGGGTGCCTGTGGCTGCCGGGAGAGGCCAACGGTGCCGCGCAGGAAGGTCTGCTTAGCCTCCCTGCGAGCCGAGTGCGGGAGCCCACCTCCCGGCCACTCACTGAGTCGTGGGGCGCGAGACAGCCAGAGGGCTCCCTGCGTCCCGCTGCCCTCGCCCCCAGCACCGTGTGCCGGACGACGGGGCGGGGCTGTGCACCCACGGCTTCGGGGCGCCGAGGGCCGCTGCTCCCGTGGCACGGCTGACACCCCGTGAGCGCGATGGGCTGTTCCTGCCCATACCCGCGCACACACACCCTCTCTCTTAATTGTCCCCTCTTTCTCTGGGGACCTCGTTGCCCCTGACCCAGATGAGGGAGGCTGTGGAGCATGAGGTCTGTCACTATGGTACGGAAGAGACCGGCCTTTCCGTCCATTGAGATGCTGGGAAGGAGGGAGTGGGGTCGTGCCGCACCCCTGCACCCCAGCATCCGGGCCTCCGTCATCTCTGCGTGCTGCAGGGGGAGCTCCACACCACGTGGCAGAAAGGTGGGCCAGGTGGGCCCTCTCCTACGGGGAGAGCCGATGAGGGCCCCAGGGTGGGTGGGGGACAGGGCCTCGTGGCCACAGTGTACCCAGTAGGATTGGGTGTGGACTCCTTGGGCCCCGTGGCCTGTACCACAGCCCGCGGCAGCGTGGCCGTCCCCTCGCCGTGCTCTGTGACGACCAGCCGGACAGCTGCGTTTCCAGTTGGCGAGGGGCTACTGGGGTCACAGACCCTCGGACGGCGCTCGGCTCTACGGACCCCCAGCCCCACCCCCGTGGCTCTGCGGCTGTGGCTGGTGTGAGAGAAGGCAGGGGGCCACGTGTGGGAGGGGGTCCGGAGCTCAGTGCACCGGACCCTGTGGGGGCTTGGCCTGAGACGCCCTGATGTGCGAGAAGCAGGCAAGGACAGGAGGCCCTCCCCGGTGATGCCACGGGCCCTCTCGCAGGGCCCCAGATCTGGGGAGACGCGGGTTCTCAGGCCCTGGCCATGCTGTCCCTCGGCCATCGCGAGTGCCACGGGGCTTCGGGGAGCTGCGGGGAGTCTGCTGTCACCGCTGTGCCCCAAAGGCTGTGCTGAGACAGCTTTGCACCAAAAAAAAAGAAAAAGCTTTGCCCCAACGAGGCATCCTTTGTGTGGGGCGGCCCGTGTCCACCTGCCCAGAAGGGCGGTGTCCCCACGGTGTGGCCAGTGCCGTCCTGGGCCCCCCAGCACCCCACTGCCAAGGGGGTAAAGTTCCTGAGCTCCTGGACTTGGGGCAGGCTCATGGGCTGGACTGTGGGGTCGGAAGCACTCACGCAGAGGCCGACGGACCCGTGAACCCCGTGGCATTCACACTGCCTCTGGAGGGACGCGTGTGGTACCCTGGCTTTTTCCCATGGTCATGAGGGGCGCCTTATGGTTTCCGTGTTCGAGGGCCTGTGTGCTGCCGTCATCACAAGTTGGGGGCCGTTGTGAGGCCCCGTGAGGAACCCCTGGTGTTGGACGTCATCAGTGCACATGCCGGACGCCCCTTCTGTCCCTGGAGGAGACGGGGTCGTAACCGCAGAGGTTGGGCTTGCCGAGGGGAGAGGGTGCTTGGCACCTCAGGAGGAGCCTCGACAGTGGACCCTTGTGGCCTCTGATTGTCCTCGGGGAGACCGGGGTGTGAGTGCGGGCAGCCATCGGCACGGGGCACCTCCATCTGGAAGGCTCCCAGGGGTGCTCCTCCACCTTCCTGGGCACCCGTGCTCACCCTTGGACACACACGGCTCTGTCCAGGGCTCAGAGATCACCCTGGTCACCTGGGACCCCGGTCAGAAACGCGCCTGCCCCCACGCCTGAACCTGGGGCTGCGGAGCACGGCGGGGGGGGGGGGGCCGGCAGCCGCCCAGAGCAGTGGCCCGCGCTGCTGCTGCTCCGTGACCAACCGCGGGCTGGCGACCGGCCGACGCAGCCCTAGTCAAGGGCTTGGCTTTTTCTCACAGACGTGGATGAGTGTGCGGAGGGGGGCACCTGCGGGGAGGCCCACTGCAAGAACTTGCCGGGCTCCTACTCCTGCGTGTGCGACGAGGGTTACGTGTTCAGCTCCTCGGACAAGACCTGCCGAGGTACCCGCCCCCGCTGCCCACCGTCCCCGCACCGTGAGCGGCAGCCACAGCTGTGCACACGGCACGCGTGGGCAACAAGCACACACCCTTGTGAACACGCGCGCTCGTGTGAACGTCCGTGCACGCACCCCACACATGGGTGACGCACGTGCACACAGCCGTGGGCACATACAGGAGTGCGTCCGTCCGTGTGTGCGTACCGCACTCGCGCCTCCCTGGTCACTTCCCCCAACTGCCGAGGACACAGCAGAGGTTTGGGGGGGGCCTCCGTGGCACAGGCACAGGGACCTCTAGCTCATCTTCAGGTCAGCCTGCTGTGCTTGGGGGCAGGTTTCGAGCATGTCCTGTGTCAGGGAGGCACAGAGAGGGCGGGTTTTCTTCTCAGCCTCCCTGCCCCGCACTTCTGCGGGGAAGCCGGGTGGCCCCCGCCTGCACACCCTCCATGCCCTCCTCCGTACCCCTTGGGGGGTGTCTCTTGGGCCTCCGAAGCAGCCCCAGGGACACCTGCCCATGGCCGCAGACCCTTCAGACCCTCATAGACGGGCTTTGTGCCCTGACGTAGTGGCTACTTCCACCACCTCCTCTAACCCAAGAAGGAGCTGAGGGAGAGACCGCTGACCGGCCCCGCAGGGAGCACAGAGCGTGGGGTGCGGCCTGGGCTGGGGGCCTCCTGGTCACACGCTCTGGAGCTCGTTCTCACGGCGAGCAACTGTGCTTCGGAGAGATGCGGAGGTGCCGCGCGTGCTGAACTTTGCCCGTCTCCCCCGTGATGACAGATGTGGACGAGTGTGCAGAGGGCCGCTGTGAGCAGGCCTGCGTCAACTCCCCGGGGGGCTACACCTGCCACTGCGACGGACGCGGAGGCCTCAAGCTGTCCCCGGACATGAACACCTGTGAGGTGTGACCACAGAGCAGCGGTCCCTCTCGGGGCTGCGAGAGGGCCCAGTGTCCCCGGGCTGGTGGGAATGCAGGACAGGAGGCGTGTGTCCCCTGCGCGACATCTCGAGGGCAGCTCCGCACCCACGGCGGAGCAGGTGGCCTGTGCCCGCAGCACACGCCGCCCTCCCTGTCGGCTGGCTCAGGGTCCGGGACACGTGTGGGGTCCAAGCCTCCCGACTGGCCGGCCCGACCCTGGCTCGGCACGCTACTGTGGTCTCTCCGAGCTGTAACAGCCTCGGGTTTCGGTCAGAGCCTGGCCGGCGAGCGGGAAGGGAGGCTCCCCTCGTCCTGACCCTGTGTGCTGAGGGGGCTGCACCCAGGTAGGCCCTGCCTGACAGCCCTCGCTCGCTTTCCACAGGATATTTTGCCCTGCGTGCCTTTCAACGTGGCCAAAAGCGTGAAGTCCTTGTACCTGGGCCGCATGTTCAGTGGGACGCCCGTGATCAGGCTGCGCTTCAAAAGGCTACAGCCCACCAGGTAAGGACCGGGAGCGAAGCCGGGTGCACGGGGGCCCAAGGTTCCAGCCTGAAGCTCCCCGGGACTGCAGATCCCCAGCCCTGCACCGGGTAGCCCCCCACTGGCCCGGCGGCCGGCCCCGTCCCTGCCCTGGCTCTGGCAGCCGGGCTCTGGCTCTGGGCCTCCACAGGGTGCTGCCTCCGGCATCCAGGACAGAGTCCCAGGCTGTCTGTGCACCTGCTGCCCTGGGTCCCCTGGGGCGGGAGGCCGCAAGCCACCTGCCCGTGTGTCACCTGTTTGTTTCTCGTACTGGCACTTAGGCTGGTCGCCGAATTCGACTTCAGGACCTTTGACCCTGAAGGCGTCCTCTTCTTTGCTGGAGGCCGTCAGGACAGCGCCTGGATCGTGCTGGGCCTGCGGGCCGGCCGGCTGGAGCTGCAGCTCCGCTACCATGGTGTCGGCCGCGTCACCAGCAGTGGGCCTGTCATCAACCACGGCATGTGGCAGACGGTGAGCGTGCCCCCACGGACCCCCAGGCCGGTAGGGTTGGGGGCTCCTGGGCGGGGGGCCTGGCACTTCCCCGTGCATTTGCACGTGCAGCAGTGAGTGACCACCGCACGAGGCCTGCTCTGGGACGTGCACAGTCGATGGGTTGAGGGCTGCGGTCTGTCCCGAAACGGTTGTTGGTCACAGCTGCCCGGAGCTGTGGGGGCCACTGGTCACCCTGGAGCACACAGGATGGCCTACCGCAGAAACCGTCCAGTTCAGAATGTCCATGATGGAGCTGGGGCCCCTGGGCTGTGGTCTGGGCCAGGCTCCCGTCTCCGTGTGTCCGCACCATCCGGGGACCCGGCTCCTGGGGTTGGCGCCATTCCCACAGACGTGTTCCCATGCGGGTGTCCCCTTTGGGAGAATGCCCTAGTCACCCAGAGCCTGACCTGTCGGTCCTGATGAGACCTGTACCCCAGTGCCCAGGAACACGGCAGCTTGGGGCACACAGGAACCTTCCAGAAGCTCAGGGGCCCCTGGTAGGAAGTGGGCTTTCAGAAGTAAGCACTTGAGAGAGAAAAGCATTCTTTTTCCTTCTGGAAGTTCAGAGAAGATGGGAAACTCGGAATGAAAACAGCATGGACGTTTGCTAATCTCCCTCCTGTGAACTCAGGCCCGCTGCTCTCCTCAGCCCCTAAAGCACGAATATTCTCAGAGTGGCCGCGCTCACGGTCCGGGGCAGGCGCTCTGCACCCGCAGCAGGAGGGGTCCCGGGCGGGGCGGGGGGCAGCGTCCAGGTGAGGAGCCCGGGACCCAGGACCTGCGTCAGCACAGCTGCCCACCCGAGGCATGAACTGGCGGCCCAAGGCAGGGTCAGCCCAGAGGCAGCCCCTCTGTCCTCCCTCTCCTGACCCTCCTCTTCCTCCTGTCCACACTGTGACCTGAGCACCTCCATGTTTCCCACGTGATCCGGAAGGGAAACCGACGGCCTTCTGGAGGGCTAGCAGGACGCACAGAGGGCAGAGAGATGGGTTTTTTAATTCTCCTGCGTGGAGAGGAGGGAAGAGCGCAGACCTCCAGAGTCCGTGCATGCAGCATCCCGTCTGTGCCAGGCACCTGGTGACCGCGTGCCCTCCTGCCTTCGCAGGGGCGCGGCTGTGCTTGGGGAAGGGGAGCACCCAGTGGGAGGCGGTGACGTCCGTGGGAGTCCCGGCCCCTGGACGCAGCTCCTGGGGGCTCAGAGAAGCTCCAGGATGGGGCCAGAGTCGTGGCCCCAAGTGGCCCCACTTGGAGGAGGCAGAATGAAGGGAGAAGCCCGTGCGGGGGCGGGGAACCGTCAGGGCTTGGAGGGAGGTTGTGTCACAGAGGGGGACCGCGAGGTGTGTAGGGCACGAACGTTCCCCGCGGTCGGGGGTGGCTTGGCCCGCGGGGGCGACGGGGTCCTTTCGGAAAGGCCTCCCCCTCACGGCGCTGGTCGTCTCCAGATCTCTGTGGAGGAGCTGGATCGGAATCTGGTCGTCAAGGTGAACAAAGATGCGGTCATGAAGATCGCGGTGGCCGGGGATCTGTTTCAGCTGGACAGGGGGCTGTACCACTTGAACCTGACCGTGGGAGGCATTCCCTTCAAGGAGAGAGACCTGGTGCAGCCTGTGAGTACCTTCGGAGCCCGGGCTCCTGCAGGGGACAGGCCTGGCCGCCAGCCGCGCTGAGCACTCTCCGCGGGTCGGTGGCCGTTTCCCCAACACACCATCTCCCTGGGAGACTCGCTTGAGGTTTCATCGGAAGCGATAACAAAAGTGCCTGTTTTGCAGTGGAGATAAAACACAATGAAATTATTCTTTAACAAAAGGAACAGTCAAGTTTTTTGGACCATTCCCCAGAACATTTGGGTTGTTAACCCTGCCGGGAATCCCACAGGGGAGAAAGACTAACGGGGAGGCCAGTACTCGTCGTCCCGAAGCCCTGCGTGGCCTCGGCCCTGCCCTCCTCAAGGTCCCTCCGTCATCCCGCGTGTGATGGCCAGGCCGAGCCCCACCTGTGGCGACTCCCACACAAGTGGGAGAAGGGGGTCCCGGGCATGTGGAGGTCCCGGTGGGAGGTGTTGGCCCGGTCCTCCCTACAGGGGTGGAGGACGGTGTCTTGCAGATGACCTGAGGCGTCAGAGCCATGGGTCCCACAGGGGCTGTTCACACCTCCCCATTTTGTAAGTCCAGGCAGGGGAGACCTGGTTTGCTGCAGAGCAGAGCATGGTGCTGGGGTCCGCCACCCACCCCCAGACTCCCATTTCGGGGGGTACCAGGCACCATGTGCGCCTTTGTCCATGTCCTTCCGGTGTACGGTCCACTTTCTGCTCTGGGCGTGAGTGGGCAGACCCAGTGTGGCCACTGGGGACCCTGCAAGGACGCGTTCTGTCCCTGAGGAGCCCTTTCGGGAAACAGCCTCCACGACGTGTCCCTTTCCCAGGAGATTTCCACCACCTGAGCCACACGTCCCTTCCTCTGACCAGCGTGGCAGCAGCCACGGGGCCTCCCGCCGTGCTGTGTGGGAGCCCATGACGTGGCCGTGAGGTCCCCAGAAGCCACTGGGATTTCTCTGTCTTCCCAGATAAACCCCCGTCTGGACGGCTGCGTGAGGAGCTGGAACTGGCTTAATGGCGAGGACACCACCATCCAGGAGACGGTGAAGGCCAGCCCCAAGATGCAGTGCTTCTCCGCGACCACGAGAGGGTCCTTCTACCCTGGGACGGGGTTTGCCTTCTACAGCCTGGACTTCGGTGAGTCTCGGCCCCGGCGTGGGCACGGCCGTGGCCGCACTTGTGGACAGAGCAGGAAGCCGCTTCCTCGGACGGCAGTGTCCGGGATAAGCTGATGACCCCACAGCCCTGGGGCCGCCGCGCAGGGTGAGCCAGCAAGGAAACGTCCACCGTGCCTGCGCCGGGACGGCGGGGGAGGGGGGAGCAGGAGCTACGGGGAGGGTTTGAGGGGACACTTGCGGGACGTCCTAGGACAGGACGAGCGGTCAGCGGAGCAGCCGTGGAGAACGGGCGCGACACTGCGTTTCCCGGAGCCTGGCGAGGTGTGGAGGGGGGCGGCGTCCAGAGAGGGCGGGTGGCCGGCTCCGGGGCTCCAGAGCTCACGGTTGGCGGGAAGAGGAGACCCAGAGGAGCAGGACGGCGTGTGGCCGGCCGCATTGCCGGGGTGCGGGGCTCTCTGCAGAGCTGGGTCCGGCCACAGCAGGGCTGACGGCCGCCCAGGAGGAAGAAGCCAGGCCTGCGGGACCAGCCCTTCCCGAAGCTCCCGTGACGTCCACGCGCGGCAGATGTCAGACCCTCAGTGTAGCGAGGGCAGTCACAGGGAGCAGGGGGGCGGCCCTCCCGACCCTGGAGCACAGGGCCCGCCCTCCCTTCACACAGAGCACACGTCTCTTTCCTCTTATTATCAAATGCACTTTACAGTAAAAACAAAGAGCCCTGATATGCTGGTCAAGGAGCGGTCACTGAGACACCCTTCCCGTGACACGCATTCACGTCTGAAACCGCCGGGCTGTGGGAGCACAGCCCTGGGACGCCGGCGTGAGCGGCGCGGGTCACAGTGACGGCTCAGCGGTTCTGTTGTTCGACCCTGGGCTCCACTGGTTTCCCTCATCCTCCCTCGCCCTGGTCCGGGGCGGGCCGGTCCCTGGCCCAGCCAAGCGCCCAGGCACACGGCCTTGCAGGGTCTCGGAGGGGTGTGCGGGCCCAGGAGCCTGCCTGTGTGCTGGCTTCCGGGGGCCTCCCTGCCCCCTCCTCTGGCCGGCACCCTGCTGCAGGTAGGCCCGGGGGGGGCTGCCGCGGCCCCCCAGGACCGTCTCTGGCTCGGTCTGTCTCCAGGTGACGAGCTCGCAGCCCCTCTCTTCCAGATGGCGGGCTGGTTAAGCACCCACACTCCCTCTCCTTGGCTCGTCGGCCTTGAGGGCTGGGGCCACACCCCCCGCCACGGGCCCCACAGCCACGTATCCCCTCCAGCCCATATGGGCCCCCCACGCGGAGGACACGGGGCCCGCTCCTTCCTTGTGCGGCGGCTGCCCTCTCAAGCCCTGGGATCGCCGCCCCTTCTGTCTTTGCTTTAACTGTCAGAGCGCTCCTGGGCCACGAGAGGGATTTCTAGGAGGAGCAGCACCCGTGCGACACACGCTACTCCTTCAGTCTTCACGGGTACACGGCAAAGTCCGAACGTCATCATGATGTTTCGTCGTAAAAAATACTTCCTGACCTTTCCTTCAAACAGCATCCACGCTTCCTGTGTGGGGACGCAGGCCTGGGCAGAAGCCACGGTGGCCCTGTCCCCTCCTGCACACTGCACGGTCTGCGAACGGGTCTGTGGCTGCCTCGGTCATGAAGCCCACTGGGTGTCTAGAAGCCGCTGCGTTTCTCACAGAGCTCCGACGGCACCGTTCCCTAACTCAGAGGAGCATCTTCGGGACGTCCCCGAGTCAGCCCCCAGCAGCACCGCTGGGGCCGAAGGTCCTGTCATAGGAAAACTCAGGAGACACGGAGGCCACACTGGTCACGGTTTTTTTGCTTTTATTTTTGGCTTTTGGGCTGCTTTTTCCAGTTTCAACATGCATTCGAGTCCCTGGACAGCTATTGGAAATGGACTGTAGCAGACCCTCTTAGGTCCAGGGGCCCCCACAGATGATTCCGGTGCTGACGGTCCACTGGAAACCATCAGGAACCCAGGCCGTGGCTCACCTCGGCACTGACCCCCCTGCAGCAAGGGCGTCTGAGCTCCCGCAGATGCGGCTCCTGCTCTGGCATCACCGACCTGGTGGGCTTCTTCACCAGGACTCGACGGTCTCTGAGACAGAAGCCCCTGGGCTGTGGGGCAGAGGGAGTCCTCGGGCATCACCGTCAGCAGACGATTCACGTGTCCAGAAGAAATGGGTGTTGTAGCGACCCCCAGAGAACCGCGATTCCCACACAGTGTGCTTTCTGGACCTGCCGTGCAGGAGCTGCAGGGGAAGCCTGTGCGTCTGTCCCTCGGACGTCCACGCGTCATAAGCCCTCGTCACATGCGTAGACGAGGCGCCTAAGCACGGGGCCACTCAGTGGGGCGTGGAGCCGAGCGGTCAGAGAAGGGCGTGTTCTGAGGACTTCTAACCACGTGGGACTTGGTCGAGCTGCCCGAAGGGCGCCGTGGAGACGTGGCGGGGCAGGGGGCCGGGCGCTCCAGCGTGTCCTGCGGGAAAGGAAGAGGGGATGCCAGGGAAGGGTGCCCGTGGCCCACGGGACACGCCTGCCTTCATCCCGGCGGGCCTGGGTGGCCCGTCGGCTGTACCAGGGGCTCGTGGCAGGGCTAACGTCCCCGGGGCCCACACGTCCCTCACGATCGGCTCCCTGGGGACGGGCCCTGGCACTCAGGCGTGGTCCTCCCAGGGGCTGCCCCGACTCACCACGGCCAGCCCCGCCTCCTGACGTGCTGCCCTCACTGCAGCTCGGACCTCCGCGGACGCCGGCACGGACACCACCTGGCAGATAGAGGTCACGGCTCGCATCCGCCCGGCCACGGACACAGGTGTGCTGCTCGCGCTGGTGGGCGGTGACCACGTGGTGGCCCTCTCCGTGGCCCTGGTCGACTACCACTCCACCAAGAAGCTCAGAAAGCAGGTAGCCGTCCCGGCGGGTCCCCGCCCCTACCTCGGGAAGCTCTGTCCCCCTGTGGCGCGGCCCTCACGGGTCCCACAGCCACGTGGCTGAGGAGACCGTTGGCCCGAGGTCACCTGCCAGCCTGGGGCAGAGCCATGTGGATAGTGGCCTGGGAGCCGTTCCAAGGGGGTCCCGCTGGACAGTTTAGAACCAGGTGTGTCAGACTGTCTCCCCAGCAAACGCTCCGGTTTCTCCTGCGCCCAGACGTGCCCGCCTGGCCCACGCCCCTGGGAGATTCAGGCTGAGCCCTGAGGCAGGGGCCCGCAGACCCCCGGCCCCGCACAGCCAGCCAAGCCAACACCCGCTGTGTGGAACCCACAGTTTGCTCAGGGACAGCCAAGGGGCAGAGGAAGGAGCTTGTACACACCAGCCTCTGTCCGAAGTGGGCAGGCCTGCTGGCCAGGAGTGTGTGTGGACAGCGGCCGGCCTGCCCCCCGCTGGTGCTGCGCGAGGCTCCCCAGACTGGTCTGGTCCCCAAGACCGCAGCAGACGCCCCTCCACGGAGCACCGGTCCACACACCATGTGCACCTGGGGGCAAACGGAGCTCCCGAAGGGCGCTGCCGACCCTCCCAGGGCACGGAGAGTGAACGGCGCTGGGCCAGCTGCCCTGCTGTGTCCGTCCCCTGCTGTGTGTCCGTCCCCTGCTGTGGGGCTGTGTGTCCGTCCCCTGCTGTGTGTCCGTCCCCTGCTGTCAGGCTGTGTGTCCGTCCCCTGCTGTCGGGCTGCGTGTCCGTCCCCTGCTGTGTGTCCGTCCCCTGCTGTCAGGCTGTGTGTCCGTCCCCTGCTGTGGGGCTGTGTGTCCATCCCCTGCTGTGTGTCCGTCCCCTGCTGTCAGGCTGTGTGTCCGTCCCCTGCTGTCGGGCTCTGTGTCCGTCCCCTGCTGTGTGTCCGTCCCCTGCTGTCAGGCTGTGTGTCCGTCCCCTGCTGTCGGGCTGCGTGTCCGTCCCCTGCTGTCGGGCTGCGTGTCCGTCCTGTGTTTCTGGCCCCCGTTATCAGAGGTGAGTTCTGTCTGGCATGAACACCCAGTGCGTGTGGCCGTCTGTCTCCTGGGATGTTGGCCTTTCTGGCCCCGCACTTCCAGCCCCTCTGTTCTGGCTTGGTAGCATTTTGACTGGAGAAGTGGCCGCGTCCTGTGTTCCGGATCACAGACGAGTGGGCGGCGTGGCCCCTGAGACGGCTGCAGAGTGCGGCCCCGGCGCCTGGGACGACACTGCTGTCCCCGCTGTTCTCTGTCCACCTTGCACACGTGGACACGGAGCCCCACCCCCGTGCACCACGGGACGCGGAGACCCGGCCCTAGGAGGCCCTGCCCCCACGGAGGGCTCGGGGGCCGGGGACGGGGCAGGAGGCCTCGTGCTCAGGTGCGCGTCTCCCCGCAGCTGGTCATCCTGGCCGTGGAGAGCGTCACCCTGGCCCTGATGGAGATCAAGGTCTGTGACGGCCAGGAGCACCGCGTGGCCGTCTCCGTGCGGAAGGATGAGGCCACCCTGGAGGTCGACGGCACCAAGGGCCGGAGCGAAGTGAGTGCGGCACGTCTGCAGGAGCTCCTGGCCGCGCTCGCGACGCACCTGCGGGGCTCGGTGCTCACCTTCGTGGGCGGACTGCCAGGTAGGGCTCCCGCGGCTGTGCCTCGGGGTGGGCCGTCCGCAGCTCTGACCGTGCGGGTGCCCGCCCCCACGGAGCCTGGGCGGTCCCTGTCGGCTGGACGTCCGGCTGGCCTGGTGCCGCCTTAGCGCCCCCCGTGCCCGCCTAGCAGTTCCAGGCTTGAGGCTGAGACCACGCCTGCCGGGGACAGGCCTCGGCCCGAAGCTGCTGTCCCTGCGTCCTCCAAGAGCTCCCCGAGCGTGCCTCAGGCAGAGGCTCGGCTGAGCCGGTGGGCAGGGCTGGCCACCAGGGGCCGTGCCAGGGTCTGGGTGCCCTGGTCCCGATGTTCAGCCTATGAGGCCAGAGTCCCTCCAGCCTCCCTGCTGCCCAGGAAGGGGCAGCGGACAGCTTCTTCCTACAGACTGGGGACTCGTGTCTGACCGCGGGAGGGGAGCTGGCCAGTGGCCGTGAGTGGTCAGGGCAGAGCGGCTGAAACAGTCCGGGGCTGTCGTGAGCCCTCCCGACCCCACGGCCCCCAGGGCTCCGTGCAGGCCTGCCCTTGCCGCCCGGACGCCTGCCTTGGCCAGCAGACACACACTCCATTTAGTTTTCACAGACAAACCTTTGAGGAGGGGTCTGGGGTGTGGGGGACCCTGCAGCCTGAGTGACTCCTTTGGGCCAGGAAGGAGATCAGGGCGATTTAACTGATCTAACGATCCAAGTGCACTTCCTGGGGGCAGGCCGGTGTCCCTGCAGCGGAACTGCTGCCGGTCTGGGCACACAGGGACCCGTGCCCCTGAGGAGAAAGGCCGGGCACCGGGGGGGTCCCTCGGGTGCCCGGGAGCGCAGTGCCGGGGGACGTGCAGGGCGGGGAGCCCGGTCTCCAGACGGACGGGACGCTCGCCTGTGAACCGTGTTGTTCTCCCCTGGCCCAGACGTGCCCGTGACCGCAGCACCAGTCACGGCCTTTTACCGCGGCTGCATGACGCTGGAGGTCAACCGGAAGGTGCTGGACCTGGACGAGGCTGCCTACAAGCACAGCGACATCACGTCCCACTCCTGCCCCCCCGTCGAGCAGGCCACCCCCTAGGCCGGCAGGAGGAGGGACGGCCGGTCCCCTCGCCCCCAGCGAGAGCAGCTGTGGACATTGTGCCCCCCGCGGGCCGAGGTTCCTCCGAGACTGTTCTGTGCCTGTAACATACGTGTACATAGCTGAGGAGCTGATGCCGCCGCGCGAAGCCACGGCCCCCACCCCAGTGGAGACTGGGGCTCCTCAACCGGAGCGGACCCAGGAAAATAATTCTGTGATTTTATTACCGAAGCTTCTTTCTGGCCTAAAAGTATGGAAAAATAAAATATTTAGAGAACCCTTCTTAACTGTGCTGCGGGCTCTGCTCCTTGCTCGTTCGTGCCCGGCGGCGGGGCGGGCCCTCCAGCCCCTCCCCTGCACCCCTTCCCACCCCCGGCTCTGTGTCGTGCTCTCTGTGCCGTGGACACAGCTCTGATGGAGGCGAGGGCCCTGTCACCCCTCCTGACACAGGACAGGTTCGCACCTGTCTGCCTTCCCCCTACACAAACCCATCCCCCTCTCCCATTTTCTCTCCTCGGAGCGGCTCTTCCGGCTGGAGCGGCTGGAATCTGGTCACGCGGGTACACCTGCCGCTTTCGAGGTGGGGGGTGCAGACGCCGCTCTGACCCCAAGAGGACACAAAAGGAAAACGCTCTGGGGCCCCAGGGCCAGCAGCACACATAGGCTGCAGAGGCCCGGGGGCGGGTTGGCGGGGAGGCCAGTGTTGAGGTCGGAGCTCTGGCAGGGCAGGTCTGTCTGCCTGATGTGACTGTCACGGAACAGCCGGCTGTCAGTGTCAGGGCGGTGACGGCCACAGGATGGCCAGCGGTCACCGTCACGGTCATGTGCAATGCACCAGGCAAGTCTCTGGCACCCGCTGGAGACCACGCTTGAAGGCCGGAAAGCTCCTCCAAGACTGAGCTGTTCTTAGATCCCAAACCTCGAATGTCCTGAGGCCGTGGGGCAGGTCTGGGTTGCGGCAAAGCATCCCGCAGCCCTGTCCTTTCTCAGTGCAGAGTGAGCTGGGAAGGCACCACCAGCCAGGCACGGGGCAGCGTGGGTCTTGGTGCCTGGCAGCGGACCGTGAGCCCAGAAGCCTCGAACTGACCCGCAGGTAAGCAGAAGGAAGGTCAGAGCCCAAGGAGCCCACCCACAGCTACAGGGTGAGAGGCAGAGTGAGCGGGCAGCACAGAGGAGGAGAGGTCCCCTTCAGGTTTCTAGACAGCAGCCTGTGGCTTCAAGGACGTGGGCCCCCGGTGTGCCCCGGTGGGAGCAGATGGGTATCCCTCCTCAGCCACGACTGGCCCGTCCTTGAAGGGGTCTGTAGGATTCTGGAGGGGCCACCCACCACAGACCCCCACCAGGAGGGACCCCTCCCTGGCCTGCTCACCATGGGGATGACGGCTGCAGGGGACAGATGCCAGGGCATGGACACAGGAAGGCCCACAGGCTCTTGCGGGCCTGGCCATTGAGGCCGACCAGAGGTCCCTGGCACATTCACCAGGCCCTCAGCACTCCCTGGCCTGCCCACAGATGCTACCACCGCCTGCCCGGCTGTGTCCTTTCTACCATCTTCCGAGACGTGTGGAAGTTCTATTGACTTGGGCCTTGAGAAAACTAGTCTAAGAGGTTCTTCAGGTGGTTTTCCAGGCTGGTGCATGAGAAGCAGGGCACGCAGGGAAGCCATGGGCCCCGAGAGCACGTGCTGGGCTGTCCCTGGGCAGCTCTGACCGACTACATCCTCATGAGCCGTCCATCTCCAGCCAAGGTCCCAGGGGAAGGGCCTTCACCTACAGCACCGTGGGTGTCCCCACTCTCTGTCTGCAGCCAGGTGGATGCAAGTATCTGCTTGTAGCATAAGGGGACCCGCACACCCCGGCCCCCCCGCTGGCTCCCAGCAGCTGGGACTCGGGGCTGCAGGACATAGCCTCATTGTCCATCGGGGCAGTGAAACCTCAGTTCCTGGGGCCTTTGATGTTGACCAGGAGGACCACGGCCTGGACGCTGTCTGCCCAATAAGCAGGAAGCCTCACCCCAACCCAGACCACCTCCAGCACCCCTGAGCACAGCTCTGAGAAATGGGGGAGGCGAGGCCAGCCTGTAGCCCCTGGGAGAACAGCAGGCCACCCCCCAGCTGGCCTCGGGAACATCAGGAACCCAAAGCAGCTTTAGGGCCTGATCCGTTTCTCAACGTGTCGCCACACCATTCCCCGTGGTGTTATCTGCTTTCCCTCACTGTGGAGGCAGCTCTGGAATGTTCCTGTGGAATGTTCCCCTGGCCAGCCCCAGTCTCTCGAGAAGGCCGGGACAGCCGGAGCAGAGAGCACACACACTGAGCTACGGGACCCCACGGGCACACACAGCCATGGCTTAGGGGCCTTCTGACGATCCCGCGCCATCCTCTGTGCAGGGAGCTGGGCACAAATCTGTTTCCTACTGTGGTTTCCTTAGATTTCCGCTGGGCACCAGGGTACCACCAACTACGGCCAAGAAAAAGCTCAAACTCTGTAAGGGCTGAATACAGGCGTACAGTCCCCACTGGCACCAGGCAGGTTGGCACCCTCACCACTGTCCAGCCAGGGGTGCTGGCAGCAGAGGAGTCAGAGACAGACGAAGCCCCATCATCTGACTGTGCGCTCCGCTGGAGGCCCTGGACGAGCCTGATTCAGTCTGGTGGAGGAGGACAGGGGTGACCGACAGGAGACTTTGTGCTATGGGGACGGCACGGGGAACAGAACACGCCATGTACCGAGTTATGGTCTAATTTGCTTTTGGCTTTTCAAGAGAAGAGCTGCAGTAATTGTGTTTGTTTGTTGTTTTGGGTTTTGTTTTTAGGATGCTGTTGGTCGTGAGTGTGTGTTTTATGAAAAGGCTTCCTCTGGGTCGTTGGGAAGCACCCTGCCATGCAGGAGCTCGTTCCCACTGTGCCCAGGCCCAGCCCCCACAGCACTCGTGGCCCTCAAAAATGTCTCCAGACGTTGCCAAATGTCCCCCAGGTGCAAAACCAGCCCTGTTGAATGCCACTGCATTAAAGAGAAAGGAAATCTGACCTCACCGCCCATGGCACAAGGTAGAATATATCATTAAATCTAAAAATAATCTATAAAGCCCCAGACAAGCATGTGAGACTACACCCCAAGGGCCTGTGGCTCCACCCCCCTTGATAGCAAAGCTCACTGGCACACAGCCACACCCGTGGACGAACGGTCGTGGACAGCGGGACGGGTCCACGAGTCGGAGCTGAGTCGTCACACACATTCACACACATTCACTGACGCTGTAAGCCAACAACATTTACCTTCTGACCCTTTATGTACAGACTCTGCTATCCCCTGGACAGAAGAAAGTATTAGCATGATCTAAGGTAGAAAACTATTTCTTAGGGGCGCCTGGGTGGCTCAGTGGGTTAAGCCTCTGCCTTTGGCTCAGGTCATGGTCTCAGGATCCTGGGATCAAGCCCCGTGTCGGGCTCTCTGCTCAGCAGGGAGCCTGCTTCTCCCTCCCTCTCTCTGCCTGCCTCTCTGCCTGCTTGTGATCTCTCTCTGTCAAACAAATAAATAAAATCTTTAAAAAAAAAAAAAAAAGAAAACTATTTCTTAAAAGAACCCAAAATGCTCTAACAGTAAAGGAAAGATTTAAATACCGAGCGACGTTAAAGTCAAGAACAGGGCTAGAAGACAATCTCCAACTCCAAGGCCTACTGCAAAGTTGCCACAAGCAGTCCAGGCTGGTGTTGTTGGACGAACAGATCCGTGGCACAAACAGCCCCGAACCAGACCCACACAAATGCGGTCACCGGTGTCGGACAAAGGAGCAGCAGCAGCACAACGGAGCGGAGACCGTCTCTTCAGCAAGTGGTGCTGAAGCAAGTGGACATCCACATGCTGAGAAATGACTCCAGCCACACACCTCACCCCTGCACAAATAACCCCAGACAGGTCACATATCTAAAGGGAAAGGGGAAAACTACCAAATTCTGAGACTGTGTGTGGTGGTGACGTGGCAGACATGGTACCAGAGGCATCATTCGTGAAGGACGGGATGGACAAGCTGGACTTCAGCAAGGCTAAAACGTCTGCTGCACGGAAGACAACGTTGGAAGGAGAAGACAAGTCTCAGACGGGGAGAAAGTATTTGCAAAAACACGTCTGACAAGGGACTGGTACCCAAAATATACGAAGAGCTCTTGAAACTCAGCAATAAGAAAACAAGCAACCCAAATAAAAATGGGCAAAAGACCTGAACAGACAACGTCCCAAAGCAGGGGCCCAGCTGGCTAGTAAGCACCTGAGCGGGGTTCCTCAGCACTGTGCCCACAGCATGACAAACGAACGTAACAATGAGACACGGCTGCCCTCCTACCAGGGCGGCCATGGTCTGGGTCATGCCCAGCCTGAGTGCTGGCCAGCTGGTGGCCGGGCCCTCACGCCACGGGCAGTGCAGGACAGCGTGGCCGCCTGGAAGGCTGTCTGCCAAACACACGCCTGCCGTCCGACCCAGCAACCACGCTCTCTGGTACTGACCCGAAGGAGGTGAGAACACGTCCGCACAACCCCGCGCTGGGCAGAGCAGGGAGGGCGGCCTCATCCCGGCCGCGCTTGTCTTGGCCTCTCTGCCAGTCACACCGCCTTGTGCCTCGCTCTCCGCGTTCTTTCTGCGTGTGCATTCGTTCTCATCATTAAATCACCTTCAGACACGAAGAGAGGAAAGACACACATTTCTAACTGTTGCCACCTACGAAGCCACCAGCTGCGTAAGGGCCTTGCCTCCTGGACATTTTCTTCTTCCTGTGGGTCAGACGACGTTTCCCCTAAAGTTCCGAGGGCTTCTCTGCTCAGCGAGGGGTCCGGCTTCGCGGCGATGATGACTGTCTTCTTGTCCACTGGGCACGTGCTCTACTCCTGGTCTGGCTTCACACATGCTGATACGGCCTCCTGCCCTCTTTTCACTGAGGTACAAGTCACAAACCATAATATTCACCCTTTAACAACGTACAGTTCAGTGGGTTTTATACATAATGACGCTGTGCAGCCGCAACTACCATCCCGTGCTGGAACATTTCCCTCGCCCCAACAGGGAGCCCCGCACCCGTGAGCAGCCCCCGGTCCGGGTCCCCTGAGAGCCAACCCCAGTCAGTGGTCGGGAAAGAGGGGGTTAGCTCAGCCAAGGACAGGGCTCAGGGAGAGGGGCTCAGGGAGAGCCCCACCGAGACCCACTCATCATGGTGCCCATCAGAGCTGCCAGGCCAGGACCCTCGACGCACCAACGCTCAGGCACAGACTGGCCAGTGACTATCACTGTGAAGGCAAAGGCTTTGGCAGAGACTTTTTTCCCTCAGGGAATGGTACCCAGAACACACTGCGGGCCTGGCGTGAACAGGCACCACGTGCCAGGGGTGGGGGAGCCGTCCTGGGGACTGCAAGGGGCCGGAGCCGTCACCAGGAGGGAGTTGAATTGTTGGCATTCTTTGTGGCTGGGACAGGGGATAAGGACATTCTTGTGGCCAAGAGCAGAATTGTTGGCCTGGGAGTCTAATATCTTTATCAGTTCTGGGCTCCCAGGGCACATAGAAGTGCCTTTGGGTGACGCTGGTGTCAACAGTCTTGGGAAACACAGACACTGCTGTGTGCCTCTGACCCTGGGGTGGGTGCCGAGGTCAAAGCTGTCCCCGGGTCTTGGCATCTGGCTGCCTTCGGCGATCGGTGGCGCGGTTCCCAGCACCGGCGGCTGTCAGCGGCTCTCCGTCAGGCTGGGCCCTGTGAGGGGCAGCCCCAAGCCTGGGAGGAAGCAGGTTGCTCCCTGCAGGCCGGCGGGGGTCTGGGGCACAGCCTGGAGGCCCCAGAGCTGGCCCCTCTTCCCCGTCCAGACCCCACGGGACAGCGAGCTCAGGGAAGGGATCCGGCCCCTCGGCTTGGCGGGACCAACGGCCTCAGCCACGCTGTGCTGGTTCCTTAGCTCCAGGCCCCTGAGGGGGTTGTGGGGTCCCCGAAGCGGGAGCCGCACACGGAGGTGCCCCAGGCCCCTCACCCCAGCACGGCCTCCTCAGAGGCCTCTGTGTCCCCTGTTCGCAGCCCTGTACCATAGGAGGGATTTCCTCCGGACAAATGTGCCGTTGCTTCCGGGCTGCAAACCTGGAGCCTGTGGAGAGGAAGCCACGTGCAGGCCCCGGCTGGGCGGCCGGACCGTCTGGGCTCAGAGTGTGAATTCAGCTCGATGCCCCTGCCGGGACGGAAGGCATCTGCTAGACCAGTGGCTTCCTCGTCTGTGACAAAGGGCCTTCCTGACGTCGGTTAGCTGGACCCGCGGCCTCCTGTGTCCTGTATTCCAGCGACGGCCCCCACAGGGGAACGCGCTCACCCTCTGCAGAGAGAGCATTCGTGGTGCCCAGAAAACTGAGGCCTTCCAGCGCCCGAGAACGGGGCCTGTTGGACCTGCCTCCGCGCCAGCAGAGGGAGCAGGAAGCTGTGTCTGCTTGCCTGCCTTCTTTTCTCCGCCTCCCAACGCCCCTCCTCACCCCACCTTAACTCTACCCCCAACCATGATCCGGGACTAGTTTAGGACTCTGGCCTGTCACTCAACCAGGGCTGATCACTGCCCAGGTGGGTGCCCACCAAGGGCTCCAGGTGTGCCTGGGTCAGTGGCGGTGGGTCTGCGGGAGGCCGAGCTGCCCCCCAGGCTCTAGCTGAATCCTCAGAAGCCACCCACTTGCAGCAGAGAGACGGGGTCTAGAGATCTGCCCTGCGGCAGGGGGGGTGGCTATGGAGCTTCCTGCAGAACAGACCGGGCAGCCTCTAGAACCATCCATGAGAGACGGCCGCCGGCAGCCCTGGGTAGGAAGCCCGCAGCCTCAGATAGCAAGTGTTTTTGCAGGTGTGATGGCAGGTTAGGAAGGAGGCAGACCTCGGGGAACGCACGCACCTCACGAGCAGCGTCTGATGTCTGAGCCAAAGCGTCGCTTCATCCCCAGCAAGTAGCCGCCGAGAGAGGGCACTGAGCAGGGCACGCGTCCTGGGGTCACAGGTGTGGGTATGTACACATACAGCACCTCTCCTTAAAACATGACCCTCGCAGGGGGCACACGGGGTCATATTCCCCTTGCAGAATAGGAAGAACAGGCTCGCGCGGGAGATGGGGAGGAGTGACTTTTGTTCAGGAAGTGACGGCAGACCGAGGGGCTCCGGCCAGGAGCGCTGGATCTGTTCAGTGTCTGGCGTCCGCTCTGGGCGAGGCAGCCGAGCAGAGGTGCTGCCTGGGGCCTTGGGCGCCTGGGGCTCTGTCCCACCGCTGGTCTTGGCCTCTTTGCCCACATATGTGCCCAGGAGGGAAAGAAGGCGCAGACCTCAGAACATTCTCCCGATGTCTCTGGGAGTTTGGCCACAGAAGCAGGGTTTGCAGAGGCTGCTTTGTTTTTTAAGAAACCGAAACTAAGTTAATTTTCCATCCACCCCCATGAGTCAGGGAGCGCGGCCGGAGGCTTCACCCCGGGGAGGAAGCGGGCTGGCACACAGAGAGGTGGGGCATTGGGAGGCTGCGCGTCCTCGGACACAGGGGGGTCCCTGGGAGTCGAGGCGGGGAAGCGGCCGCAGAGCTGCAAGGGACAGAATGTGTTCTGGGTCAGCGGAGGGTCCAGCCCTGCACAGTCCGCGCAAGCATGACAGCACCCCAGCGAGAGCCCTCCTGGGGCCCGGGCTCCCCTGCACCGGGGCCACCCACCTGACCCACACTCCTCGATCAGACCACACCGGCGTGGCCGGAACGGGGCCCACTTGGTCCGCGGGGGCCTCCCCTGCACACCTGTGGCACGTGTGGCGCCTGCCGAGACTCCCACCCCTGGAAACCCAGCTTCTCGCCGTGTGCCTGCTGTGTGCGAGTCCGGCCCCAAAGTGCAGACGTGTCCAAGGAAGAGGCCACCCAGAGCATCGGGGGTGGAGGGGTCCTCTGGGTTCCCCCAGCATTTCATAGTTTCAGGGAAAATTAAGACATCAGCATTTTCAATACAGCTCAGTGGTTAGTCTCATGTGTCCACTCGGACAGGCCTGGGTGTGGATATGAAGGTGTTTTCTAGATGCGACTGACACACACACCAGCCCCGTCCCTGAAGGGCTTGCGAGGAAAGACCGAGTACCCAGGGAAGGGGGCTCAGCCTCGAGAACGACTGGGCCCTCAAGAGCCGTTCTTCCCGGGTCTGCAGCCTCATCTGTGCTGCCTGGAGGCTCCGGGATCCATCCTCCTCCTGTCTCCGTCTTTTTGTCTCTGCCTCTGCCTCTGTCTCTCTCCATCTCGCTGTCTCTCTCTCCATATCTCTTCCTCTGTCTCTCTGTCTCTGTCTCCGTCTCTCTCTGTGTCTCCGTGTCTGTGTCTCGGTCTCTGTGCAGCCGTCTCTGCATCGTGGCACGCGTGCACACGTCCCGTGGGATCTGTTTCCCTGGGAGACACTGACACACGCAGACTCGAGTAAAAGTGATTCTGAGAAGGAAAATGCTGGTTTGGGCGCGGATTTTAAATCAACCAATTTCCAGTCTTTCTCCACCTGCCAACAACCTCTTAAACTCCTTCCCCGCACGTTCGAACGGTTAAAAACGCCTCCTTTAACGCGGTGTCTAAGCGCGTGACGGTCCCGCCGGGAGGTGCGCCGTGTTCGGGGGCTCCGGGCTCCTGCCGGCGCCGCGATCCCTTCGCTCTGCCCCCGCCACGCGTCCGGGGCCCTGAGAGGCCGGCGCGACCCTCCTGGGCGCCGGGGACCCTCCCCACCGAGCAGGCCCAGGGGCCTCAGCGCTCTCAAAGGGGAACTTCCTCACAAGCCGCGGCTGAACCCGAGGGCCCGGCCGCGCGGAGCCACCAGCACGGGCTTCGGAGTCCGATGGCCTGGGCCCTGCCCACCCGTTTCTCCCTTCTGACCTTGGGGGACAAACCAGACTTCCAGAGAACATTGTCTCCGGTCCGTGGGGAGCTCCTGTCGCCACGCGTGTCCGCCGGCTCTCCCCCCAAAGTCAGGGGCCGGAGGCCACGGAGTGGACCCCCATGAGCTGCAGGTTAAACCACCACAGGCCACGAGGAAAACTGCCGTGAATCAGGAGGGAAACCTCTGGTGACCAGGCTGTCCCCGGGACAGCGCTGCCCCCACAGGTGGCCCCGCAGGGAGAGGACACGAGACACCGCTCGCTCTTGGGCCGCTGCCGGACTTCTGCTTCCATCCGCTCGCGCCTGTCAGGACGCCGAGCCCTCCTGCGTGTCCTGACTGGGCGGCCACTGGGAGCAGGGAAGCTGGGTCCCCTTTAAGGTCTGTCTTTCAGCGAACGGCTCAGATAGCCCCCGCCTGCCATCCGCTCTCCGCTCTCCGGGGTAATTTGCTGCCAGTGACAGCACTTCGACCCGCCCCCCTTCCCGCGCTGTTGGTCATGGGAGCACGGACCAGTTCCAACCTCTCGCAGGAGACGCGGGCCGCCCCCCCAGCCATCACGATCCGACGGTCTGTGCGTCGATGACGCCGCTCCTGCACACGCTGGTCAGAGCGGCCGAGGAGGCCCAGGGAGGAAAGTCCAGGCCTGCCCTGGGGGCCTAAGAGGGGGCATCTGTGTTCGGACAAGCCAGAGGCTCCAGCGGTGGCCAAGGATGGAATGGGGTGGACACGCGGGCCACCACCATGCCGGGCCCTACAGGGATCACATCTCCCGAGGAGACGCACTGTGACCCGGACATCCGCCCAGGGCCCCGGGCTCAGGACCCAGACTCCGAAGAGCCCCCCACAACGCCCACCTCCGAGGACCGGCGGGTGCCCAGGACGAGTCTGGGCCGGCCCTTGGGGTGCACCCGTCCGCACGGCCAAGCTTGTGCGAGGCGTCAGATGGGATGCGGGGCCCAGCCCTGGGGGACAGGCCTCCCCCGACCCAGAGCGGATGAGTGAGCGACCACCGGGCCCATCCGGCCGGCACTCAGCTCCACGTGCCTGCACCAGAGTCTGTCCCCGAAGGCGGCCCACGAGCTACGGACGCAGGCTCCCTGCAGCGGTGGGTCTCAGTCTGGGCTTGGCAAACTGAAGGGAGGAGAAGCACAGCACGGCCCTTAGGACGCAGGCCACGGGCAAGGGATGTCGTCCTCCCCGTGGTGGGGCCTGAGGGTGCCCGGAGGCAGACGTGCTGCCGCTCTAGGGAGGCGAGGCTGCCGGGCCGCCGGGCTGGCGGGGAGGCCCAGGGACGTGGGATGTCCCGCCCTTGGGGCTGAGCGGGGCAGGGGATCGCTCTTCCCCTGTCACGGAGGTGGGCAAGACCCGCTTGGGGACTGGCTGCTCGAAGGGGCCTCACACCCATGGACCCCACGGGACCAGGAGCCGGTGTCCACACAGGGGCCTGGTCCACGCTTCCCGGGAAGGGGGAGGCCTCCCTCGGCACAGCCCCATGGAGACGTCCGTGGCGGGTCCCCTCCGGGAACTGGAGGCCCCGCCCTCCCCAGGGAGCTCAGCCGCTAGCCTCATTTTCCAGGCGAGGGGAGGTGGCACCGGGCCAGGACGCCTGAGCACACTCCGCGCACACCCAGCTGCCCTCCCCTGGCCGACTGCGGGCGACAGCCTTCCCCGGCATGCCGCGCCCCGTGTCCTGGGCTCCCGAGTGCCTCCCGCACCTGCTCCCAGCCCCTCATGCTGCTGTACTGGGGAAGCCCCTCTGCACCTCACGGACGCACCCGGGCACCAGCCAGGGTGGTGTGTGGCTCCCCCAGGCCCTAGACGGAGCTGTGCTGACACGGAGAAGCTGAAGCCAGGACTGGGGGCCGGCGCCACTCCAGGAGCGAGGTCTCAGCCCCACCAGACAGCCCACAAGGGTCCCCAGGCCCGTGTGTCCTACTGCGCTGGCCCTATGAGGTGGCCGCTGCCGTGGGCAGGGCATGGCTGAGGGCAAGCTCTGCGGTTTCCCCGGAAGAGTAGCTCACAGGCCCCAGGCTCCTGGCCAGGCCTCCGAGGCGAACTTCCGAGGGACCCAGACCCGGGTCAGAAAAGGCTCCCAGTCTGGACAACGGCACATACCAGGGCCGCACGCAGCAAAGGCCTGGAATGTGGAAGGGTCTGGAGATGTCTGCCACGCTTCCCTCCATCATCCCCCAGCCCCTTGGTCTGCTACCCTGTAACCAAACTGGGGGAGGGGAGGCCGTGGGGCCCCTCTTTCCTCCCCCTGAGCTCCCATTCGTGCCCCATCTGACCAGGGCTGTTGTGGGCGACCGCCACCCATGATGAGAGCGCCCTGGCTTCGCCCGGGCAACGCTGGGCCTACCTGGAGAGGCAGAGGGTAGGACGAGCAGGTGGGGAGGGCCACAGGTGCCGGGCAGAAGCCCGCGTAGGCCAGGATCTGCTGGGCAGGGTCGTAGAGGGTCTGAGGTGGAGCAGACGGGCCGTAAGCCAGCTGGGACAGGGGGACCTGCCACAGAACGGACATGTGTCAGCCACCCTGGGCTCCAAGCCAACGGCCTGCAGAGCCCTGTCCCCCGCTACCCTCCTCTGACGCCTGCAAGGGAGAAGTCACTCTCGAGCCAGAACTAAACCCCTCAGAGCAGGGCTTATTGTTGCTTTTTATTTTCTGTCTGTCTCAGGGACCTGCCGACACGCCAGGCTGTGCCAGGGTCTCTTTGGCGTTTCTGTGTCAGTTAGTGTCCCACTCTGGAGGTCAACTCAGGTCATGGTCTCGGGGTGGCGGCATGAGCCCCGCGTCAGGCTCCGCGCTCAGTGAGGAGTCTGCTTGGGATTCTCTCCCTCTGCCCCTCCCCATGTGCACACTCTCGCCCCCACAAAAATAATAAATCTTAAAACCCCTGCGGCAGAGACCACAGCCCCCGGTTGCAGGGATTTCTGGAAAAGGGCAAAGAGCACCAAAGCCCTTCCAGGACCTGCTCCTGTGAGCTCACCAGGTGACGCCACCTCTCCAAAGGGAAACAGGACTTGGGCCACCCATCTGTCCCCCCGCGAGGGGCCGCGGGATGGAGCCCTCCCCAGAGGGGGGCTCTAGACTAGAGGGGCCTCCCTCTCTACGAGGACAGATCTGGATTCCCCCAAGGACACCACAGGGCAGGCCCTGCCGTGTCGGGGAGGGGCCTCGGAGGCAGAGAGGGAGGGTCTGAAGACGCGTGGCTGCCCACTGAAGGGAAGGGGAGACGGGGTCCTGAGCAGTGGGGGAGTGGGGCAGCAGCAGAGGGGGAGGCAACGCGGGCAGCCACGAGCACACCCACATCTGCCTGCACGGGCATGTCCTCGGAAGAAGGACCCACCTGTCATCTCCTGGGCCCCTGTCCCGGGCGGCCTCTGGGCACTCCGAGGGGCAACCAAGGGTGCTGGGAGAGAGGACGGGGAGCTGCGGGGGAGACCACGGTCATGGCCCACAGCTCCCCTGCCACGGTCACGGCCGTACCCTGCTGAGCATCTCCTGCGGGCGCAGGGCTGAGCTCCCCGCCATCCTGGGGGACTGGAGCCAGGTTCACGGAGGTCCGTGAGGGGCACCTCCAGACGTGAGACCTGGTGTGGGGGGGGAGCCACCCGGCCGGAGGGAACAGCTACATCCCGCGGCCCGGGGGCCTTACCGCAGGGCCCGACTCTGTGCTTGCGCCATTTTGGGGTTTGGAGGGATGAGCAGGCTTGGGGTCTCCCACGAAGGAGCAAAACATGTCGCCTTGGGCAGCTCCGCTCTGCTGGGGACCCCAGGAGCCCCATCTGGCTCAGGCCTCTGTCCCTGCCCCTGCCCACCCGGCATCGGGTCACCAGGGCCAGCCGCCAGCATGAGGACTCGTATCTTCCTCACATGGACTGGGTTAGACGAGGCTTCCCTGCCCCGGGGACCCTCCCGCAGCCCCAAGTCTCACCCCTGCCTCCCTGCGCCCGGGCCGAGCGTCTGGCGGTCTAAGGAAGTGGCTTTATTCCTAAAGATGGTCTTTAAATTAAAAAATCCATTAGGTGTAGGTACTCAGTAGGTGTGAACGGTTAGGAATCACTTTCCTTCTCTCTTAAAAGACCCGAGACTTTGGTTCTGAGAGAGAAAACCGTCCAGCGTGAGGCTGCGGCCGGCCCTGTGGCCTTGGCCGACATTCCCCCCGGTAGAACGGTCCGGCCATTTCACTGCGGACTCGGCCCCTGAAAATGGCCATGACCGAATCCCCAGAGCACTCGGGAGGCACCGGCTGCGGACGCTCGCGGGGGGGCCTGTGGGGGCTGGAGTGTGTGCTCACACTCGCCTCCCCAACTTAAGTGGGGGCCGGGCGCTGTCTGGAGTCCGCGACCAGCTTCAGGAAGGGGTTGCGCGCGCTGCTCTCGGGGGGAAGGCAGGGCGAGGGCCAGCTGCTGCCCGTGCAGAGAAAAGCAGGGCAGGGTGCTGCCCGCGGGGAGGCTCGGCGGGGAGGCTCGGCGGGGCGGCTCGGTTGGGGCCGGCTGGGGTGCCCAGCCCTAAAGCCCCATCCACCTGGGCAAGTACAGACCCAAGCCCTGGGTATGAGGCAGGAGGCTCGGGGCTCCCTGTGCAGGGGGTAGGGGGTGAACTGACCAGGGCAGGTCCAATGGCCCCTCCATCTCGCGTGGTTTGGGGCAGCCCACACCTCAGATGACCCGCCTCTCTGAACGGCTGGAAGGCTTGCCCTGGGGCTAACACCAGCTTCTGTTTTCCCATGTGGTGGTGGAGACAAGGAGGCGCACTCGGCCCCGTTCAGCGGACACAGCCTCCAGCTCCGAGCTGTCCGGGGCCCCAGCACCGGGGCCCGACTCACCATGTCCTTGAAGGCCCCCAGGACAGCTGCCGTGAGGACACCCAGGAGCGCGCCCAGCACGTTCAGCACCGCGGAGGCCCAGAGCAGCCGGTGCAGGTGCAGCGCGTCCCGGCAGGAGCGCACGCCCACGAACTCGTAGTAGACGGGAGGGTGCTCTGTGCTGCCCAAAGAGAAGGAAGTGTCACCCACCCCGGCACGGAGGGGACAGGCCAGCTGGGCGGGGCACAGTGTACCACAGCGTGAGCTCTGAATCCGGCAAGCTGAGCTCTCAGCCGTGAAGACCCCGCAGGCCGGGCTGTGGTGGGGGGACCACATCCCAGGAACCAACCCAGATGCTCCCTGGGGCTGTGGGGGCAAGGCTGTCCCCCAGGACGTCCAGAAATCCCTCAGGGGAAAGGTCCCAGGCCTCTGAGCAGGAAGGAGCAGCCAAGCCCACTCCCCAAACGCAGACCCAGGCAGAAGGGTGATGACCGGGTCTCCTCAGGGCTCCAGGTCTCGTGGCTGAGCCATGAACACAGGAGGGCCGTTTGTCCCTCCCAGGCCCTCCCAGCACCGGCCTGCGGGGCTCCGTGCACGGGGTCATGTGGGGAGGCCGGCAACCGTGCCCCGCGCCTGTGCACCTTCTCCCGATGGAGCTTGGAAAAGGGATGGGACTCTCATTTGGGGGAAGAGGGTTCCTGCTTAAAGCCGTGGGGTTTCCAACCATTCTGGGGAGGGTCCCCAAGAAGCAATCCCTGAGGTCCCCAATGGTTGGAATGTAGGCCTGCCAGCTGTGAACCCTAATCGGTGCCCAGGACCCGTCCCCCACAGTGTGGGGAGGTCGCCGGCAGCCCGGCAGGCTCTCCCAGCCCCTGTCAGAGCAGCGTGCCCTCCGCTACCCACAGAGGACGGGAGGGCAAGCATCTAGAGCCGGCCAGAGGGCCGTGTTCTCGCCAGCCAGCCCGGCCCCAAGGGAAGGGAGCCTTGGCCGCAGCTACCAGGCCAGGCCCAGCCAACTCGGGAGGGATCCCCGAGAAACTCCGGGGCCCTGGCTCCCACAGAGCCACAACCCTGGGACAGGAGGCCACGGCCCTGCCTGCACCCCACACAACCTTGCGAGCCGAGCCTCCGTTTCTCATCTGTGAGATGGAATCAACTCCCCTTCCTCTAGAGGAGGTGGTGGACTGCAGGGCCGGGGCGGGGCTGGGGCCGGAGCAGGGGGCTGGGGGCAGGGGCAGGGGGCAGGGACCCCGCCCCTCACCTCTGGCACCTGTAGAGCTCACAGCAGTAGCAGGAGCCGCTCTTCACCTTCAGGGGGCACGAGCCGCTCGAGGAGTGACAGGCGACCTACAGGCAGAGAGAGACCTCATCAGCCCCCACCTTCCCCGACCCTAGAGTGGGTAGGGCTGCCGCTGGGAGCCAGGACCCGCCAGGGCGCCCAGGTCAGCCAGGCAGCCGCACTTCCTGAGCCTTGTCTCCGGCCTCCCCTCCCCGCAGCCGCTCCAGGCTGGTGGTTTGGGGGGCGGCCGACCCCTCATGCTGGGAGAGTGCGAGGAGCCTGCTCGGCCAAGCCGGCGGTCCAGGCAGCCTCCGTTTGGTGGACAGTGATCGGGGTCAGACAGGGTCGTGAGCGCAGAGAGCAGAGCCGCACCCAACCCGCTGGTGGGCAGTGGGACCGCGTGTCACCGCCGTGTCACCGGAGGCAGCCACAGGGCCACAAGGCACAATGTGTCCCACAGGTCAGAAGCACGCGAGAGGCAAAGCCTTCTGATTCTGATGGGGGCACAGAGAGCCTGTGGGTCCGGACTCGCAGTGAGGCCCGCACGCCCTACGTACCTCCGTCTGGTGGGCGTCGCGCACGTACCCCACCTCGCTGGCAAAGAACTGGCATCTTCCCGCGGTGAGGGGCCTGGGCTCCTAGGGACCAAGACACATGCGTGGAATACAGTCGCGTCCCCCGTCAGGAGGGGCTGGGGTGAAGTCAGACCCATCTGCCCCGGGTTTCGGAGCCTCGAGGAGGGACACCAAAGCCCGCTGCAGTCGGCCGGGAGGGGGAAAAGGGGCAGGACACACTGGGGCTCCTCCCCGGGCAGCCGGCCAGCGTGCAGGGGGTGGGAAGCAGCAGGACACCAGGGAGCACCTCCGTGCCCTCCCCGCTCCCCCTCCATAACAAAACAGGTGTCCTACTGGGAAGGGGGAGAAAAGGACTCATTGACTCATGGCCCGGCCAGCCCTCCCCCACCCCCCTCCCTCCCTCCACCCTCCCCACCCGGCCAGCCACCAACCCAACAGATGTCCACCACCTCCGGCCCTGTTCCGTGCTCCCTCCACTAGTCTGTGCCCAGCCTCCACGGAGAATCAGAGCATCACAGTGCCAGCAAGGAAGGCGCCCGGGTTAGACACGGTGCCCGCCCCCGGGGACACAGCAGGGCCAAGGGTCGGGCCGTCACTTTGATTGTCCATGGCTCCATTTCCCAGCGCGATGCGCTCCTGGCCGGGCCCTAAGCAGAGTGCAGGAAACCACCTGTGACCGCACCTGCCAGACCAGCTCCGGGCAGAGCTGAGCCGGAGTCCACCTTCCTGTGGGACACGGCCCGCAGCCCGTGAGGACGGCCAACGGGGCTGTGCGGGGCCGGGCGCCGGGAGGCCGGTCTGCCGCCGTGTGCAGGTTCCCCGTGGTGACCGCCCTGAGCCCTCGCCGCCCGCCTGCCGATTCTGCTCTGCCTCTCCCTCCGGGGCCTTGTTCCAGAAGCCCCTGTCAGGGTCCCACCTGGTCACGGGCGGAAGCCACGCTGCTGACGTCAAGGTTCGCGTCCCGCTGCGCTGGTGCCCTTCCTCACACCCATAACCGCGTGGAGACCCCTTCTGACTGGGCGTCGCGCCCCGCTGTCCCGGGCGGAGGCTAGCCCCGCGGGAGCGCCCACCGCCCCGCCTGGGACGTCTCGCCACTGCGTCTACATCGGCCCGATGGCCGCCGTAACACGTGCCACGGGGGAGCCTGCACCACGGACTCCCCTCGCCACAGCCCAAGCAGCGGCCTGAGACGGGGTGCCGGCCTCTTCCTGCCCCTCCGCCCACGGCCGACCGCGGGCTCTGGCTCCCTCGGTCCGGACATAATCCGACCACAGCGGCCTCCGTCCTCGGGACCCGTCTGACCCTGGCCACGTCCCAGGGGCCGGCCGGCCTCTTGGTGCCACGGCAGGGCAGAGTGGCCACCACACACGCGTTCTGGGGACACAGACATTCTGCCAGCTGGGCGCCGTCTGCCACGAGAGACGAAGAATTGGTGTAAGACTTGAACTTTTCAGTAAATCCTCCCCTGACACAGAAGCACTGGTGACTTGGTTTCATCTTCTGTCTGACCCTCAGTGTCCAGTCAGGATGAACCCCGTCTTCATAGTCTGAATTCCATAGAAGAGGCATCGGTCGCACCCACAACCTGGGTTTCCGATGACCCTGGAGATGGCGTCTCTCGGGGGCAGCTGTGAACGGGGAGCTGTGGCCCCCAGAAGGAAGAGGGCACCGTGCCGCCCACCGTCTGGGCAGCGTGGTCTGCTCTATTAGCTACAAGTCCACCCCGACCCCATTGCTCCCGTGTCTCTCGTGATAAACCAGAACCACGAGTCCCACAGCCTAGAGTATCCGCCTGAAGGCCCCGCGGGGTAGAGATCAGCCTTTCTGACCGTCTCCTGCCGGGAACGACCTTCTGAGTCCCAGGGGCTGGGGCTCTGCGTCGCCAGCCGCCCAGCCAGCCGGGAAGGAGGGAGCCTGCAGTGACCGCGGGGGACCGCCGCGCCTCCCCTGCAAAGACAAACCCCGGCCACAGATCCCGCTCGTCTGAGAAAGGAAACAGGCGTGGAGGGAGGGCACGCCTCCCCTTGTGGCTCCTGCAGCGCGGGATGGAGGGGACCCCCCCCTTCAGAACAAGTGGCTTTGAAGGAAATTTCTCTCCGATGTGCTGAGCAACACCCACTGACAGGGCAAACCTCGAAGCCAGGGGTTCCGAGGCTGCCTGCCCGACCCAAGCCCTTCGGCGTCTGCTCAGAAGCCAGAGCGAGCGCAGCCGGCGGCCGGGAGAGGGGAGGCCGGGAGCCGCAGACACAGGACTGAAGCCTCGAGGCCGGGCTGGCCAGGAAAGGGAGCCAGTGCCTGGTGGGCCCTGGCACAGCCCTCGAGGTCCCGCCATGCTGTCCCTGTCCTGAGGGATTTTTCGGGCCCAGAGGGGCCAGGGCGCAGGAAGGGGCATCCAGCCTGCAGGCCCGGTGGTCCAGAGGCCAGGATGAGACCTGCCTGAGCCCCGCCAGCCGGGATGCAGCTGGGCCTCGGCTCCGTGTCTGGCTCCACACCCTGCATCCTGGGGCCTGTGCTCCCGCAGCCTGGGGTCCCACATTTTGTCCCCCGGTTGTTGACATCTTAAAATCATGACTTTGGGAAGTGCTAACAGCCGGTGACAAGTTTGTGGTCAGTTGATTCTATCGTCTGTTGGACAGTCACCCTGGCCCCCGAGTGAACACGTGCAAACCCCGCGGCTTCGGACCCACGTCTGCGACCCCCGCCCCCGCCATGCACACGCCCCGCATGGGGCAGATGGGCCTGTCCCGAGGACACTGGCCACCTGCAGCCAGAGGACAGCCAAAACCAAGCCGAGGACGGAAGGAGAGTTCAAGGACGTGCACGCAGGCCGGCGCGGCAGGACCCCTCGGCGTGTGGGGGGACCTGAGCTCCGGAGGCAGCAGAACCCAGGGGCTGGGCCCACAGCGCCGCCAGCCCTCACTGCGAAGCTCTGATCAGGGAGAGTGAAGCCATGCGCTTGGTCCTAGCATTTTAAACCTTTTATTCAGAAATAATTGCAAACTTACGGAAAAGTGGAAAGAACAGGCAAACTCGACAGCCTCAGATTAACACCAGGTGTCGGCCCTTTTTAAAGACCTAAGAAGCATTGGAGTTCACGCAGGACGTGTTGGAGCCTTCGGGACGTGCTGATGGCTTTGCCTTCTCAGGGCAGAAATGGGGCGCCAGGCCCCTGCTCCCCCACTGGCTCCACCCCTGGCGGCTGGGCCTCTGACTGGGAACCCAGAGCCACCGTGCCTCTCTTGGAACGCCCTTCGGGACGAACAAGGGGAGGTATGTCAGGCCCCACGCCCGACCCCGTCCACGCTCCCCCAGCCCCATCTCTCCCCTGTCACCAGCCAGGCAGGACCTGGGGCCCGGTGAAGAGACCCTGTCTTCAAACACCACGTCTCGGGAGGCCCTGCTGTTGCTGGCTCTGTCGGGCCCGGGAAGCCCTGTGACCAGACTCCCTACGGGTCGCCAAAAGTCCACATCCCTTTCAACGTCAAGAACAGGATCTGCCCAGGGCAGGGGGGGTTTCCCTGACTTGACAGACCCTAAAAGGCCTGCGTGAGTCCAGGCCACCCCACCCCAGGGAAGGAGCGTCGCCCACTGCAAGCAGGAAACCGGCCCAAGCGCGCACTCTGCGCCTGGGTTCCTCTGACCGAAAAGCCCGCACCGCTCCCCTCCAACTTCCCCAGACTCCCCGGCCGCGGGCCCTCGCACGGGCTCCCGGCGACAGTCTGCGGCTTGCCTGCCGGCCGCCCGGAGATGCGCGGCTCCGACCCAGACCTTCCTCTTCCCGAGTCCAGGCCGCCTCTTCTGACGGCGCTGGGCCGCGGCGGGAAGGCTGAAGCCCCGCGGGTCCTCGCCGCGGGAAAACGGTCCCAGGGATCGGACGCCCTCGGGTGTCCTGTCAACTAAGGCCGCGCAGGAGACGAAGAATGTCCCCGGCACTGGACCTCCGATGGGGACGTGCCACGCGCCCCCGCGTCAGCGCCTGAAGAGCGTCTTCCTCGGGAAGGGGGCGAGTCCTGCGAGGTGGGTGGGTTCAGGAGAACCAGCAGGTCCCCCCGCGGGAGCTCAGACGACTCGCTCCTCAACGTCTGCTTTCTTCGCCTTTATTGGTAAGCCCTGCCTCGGCGCCTCCGTGCCGTGTACAGACGTGCTCAGGCCTCCGCGCCGACACTTCCGCGTCATCCCTCGGGCCGGTGACTCAAGTCACTGCTCGGACATCTGCCGTCAGGCTTCACCTCCTTTCGCCCCTGGGACTCTGGGCGTGTCCCCACCGGGGCTGACTGCGGGTCTCCTTCGGCCAGCAGCTTGGGTCACAGGGCGAGGTGACGGCCTCCAGGGATTGCCTGTCCTTCCCGGCACGGCGGGAGCCCCCAAACCACAGGGGGATCATCCTGTTTTCTTCTCAAAATATGTCAGGTGTGCATTTTTAGAGGAAAAGAGCACTTAGAACCTTTCCGCATATAGGCTCTGAGGCCTCGAGCATAGCGGTGTCCGGCTCAGTGGGCAGAGAGGCCCCGCAGAGCCACGAAGGCCTGCGGACCAGATTGCTGGGCTCTGGTGGGAAGGGTGGCCTCCGCCCCCCAGGCTCTGCTCAAAGCCCCCTCAGAAGAGCCGGCCTGCCTCGCCCCACGAGGGACACTGTTCTCTGCTGCGTCAGCTGTGCCCTCGGGGCCTGAGTGGAACAGACGCCCCTCCCTGCGCCCCTGGCGCACAAGGGAAAACCTCCGCTCACCCTCTTTGCAACAGGATGATGTTCTGAAGAAGGCTCGTTAGTCTGGGAGACGCTTCCCTGGAAGAGAGGGACCCGCTGGCCCCAGCGTGCGGCCTGGCCGGTCGCCGCTCCCCACGCTGCCCACGGCGGACGCCCCGCGTGAGGCGTGCAGGCTCCTCGACATTCCTAAACTCTCTGACGGCTCGTCCCCGAGCGAGCGGGCGGGCAGGAGCCTGAGGGACTTCACCTCTGAGAAGCTGTTTTCTGTGCACCGGGAGCTGCCTCGACTCGGTTTGGGGGGGGCAAGGGAAGAGTCAGCTGACCTTGACGGCTGTGCTCAGGACCTCACTGAGCGGCGGGTCGCGCTCCACCTCTGCTGGGAGAGGAACGGACAGACGCGCGGCCCGGAGTTGCCCGGTGCTGCCCCCACCGGCCAGCCCCTCTGGCCCCCCACCCGGCTTTAGGTGGGACCTCGAGGGGTCACACACGCATCCCGTCCACTGACCTCCAGGTCAGTCTGCTAACGCTGCCCCCCACGCACACCCGTCCTCACAGCGACATCCTGGGGGCGCATGGCTGGGGGGGGTCCTCTGGAGAAGGACTCGGGATACGCACCCCAGCGGCATGTTCTGAGCCCCGACACGCAGGCCCTTCCCCCACCTCGGTGCCCGGCTCGGGGAGACCCGGCTCGGGGAGCCCCGCCAAGTGCTGCTGGCCGCTGACGGCAGCCACAGACTTGGGGTGGGAACCAGATCCGGATTACGCAGGGAAAGTGCCCCACAACCCCGGCCGGGCCTCGCAGCTCAGGTGATCTCCCCAGGAACAGACACTGAGAAGCCCACATCTGGGGCAGAGTAGACAGAAACTCCTAAAGCTGTCGGCACCCAGCAAGCGGGAACACAGAGGGACAACTCTGGGGCTGCGGCCGGGTTCTGGCCTCACCCCTTCCAGACGCCGGCAGCGCCCCCCCAGCCCGGGGCCGCAGGTGAGCCCTGTAGGCACCCAGCCACGTCCGCAGGCCTGGGCTCTCCTGGGAGGCCCCTCCCCCGCTCGCACCCGTTGGCAGAGGCACAAGCCACAGGGCACCGAAGCGGAGGACGGGCGCCTCCCCCAACCCCCAGGGGCCTTGCTCGGCCAGAGGACCCCAGGCAGCACCCCACTCCCCATCCATGCGGCCCGCTGCCATGAGATCGCCTAAGCTGGGGGTTAGTGGGCGCCACACATGGGGTCCTCACACTCTGGCGGCTGGAAGTCCAAGGTCAGGGGCCGCCCGATCTGGGTTCAGGGATAGCAGGGCTCACCCGCCAGGAGGAGGAAGTCCCTTCACGGAGGCCCCACCCCGTGACCTCCCAAAGGCTGTGCCCCACTGTCGCCTGGGGGCCAGGTTTCCACATGAGGATTTGTGGGGACAGAGTCCTCCATGGGGGCACAATCCCAGCGCCGCGGCCGAGTGGGGTCCTCACTGGTAAGCTCGGAGCCGGGGGAGCAGGGACGCGGTGTCTGTCTGCTCCCCGCCCAGGGCTCCCCAGGCTGTAGGCGTCTGTCACAGGGTCTCAGGGAGCGGCCGGCAGTTTGTTGTCCTTTAGCAGGACACGACACTGGAAGATCGACCCGGCTCGCCTGGTGGACTGTAGGGGCCAAGCCACACCAGCCCCGCCGGCTCCCGTGTCCAGCAGCCAAGGTCAAAGCAGCCGCACATGACCGGCCTCTTGTTTCAGAAGAAATGTGGGCCGAGGACAGGTCGGTTTGAAGCAAGAGCCGTTTCCGGACATTCCAGCAAAGCTCTCGTAAACCGGCAGGAAGGTCTCGGAAGGATCCTACCTACCCTGACAACGGCTGTTCCGTGGGCCAGGTCGCCCGGCCGACTCGAGTGGCTGCAACAGTGTCACACTCATCGTCCTCGTGGCTCTGAGTTCTCTTTCCCTTGGAACCTGATCGTCACCAAGAGTGAGCCGGGCTCCGAGCCATGGCCACGTGAGAGCCACAGCTCCACAGCAAGCACCCGGGCTTCTGTGCCTTCAGGGACACTGACGGACACTTCAGCTTGGGCCTCCCACTGTGACAGGAAGCGGAGGGAACGGGTCTCACAGCCACGGCACCAGCGACAAAATGCTCCACGATCGCTGGAGACACCAACGAGACCTACGTGCTCGGCAGAGGCGTCAGAGCTGTGAGCAGCAGACGGGGACCCCAGCGGAGATGCCCACGCCTGTCAGTGCGCGTGTGTGCGTGCGTGTGCACCAGTGTGTCCGTACGCACGCGTGTGTCAGCGTGGACACACCACGTGAGCATGTGTGCGTGAGTGTGTGCCTGAATGTACACCTGCACAGTAGCACGTGAGTGTGCCAGTGTATACGTATGCGCGCGCGGTGTGAGCGTGCACGGCACACAGATGAGTGTGTGCCTGTGTCTGTGTGCGCACGTGTGCGTGAGTGCGCGTACGAGCCCGTGTGCGTGGGAAACACACAAGGGCGTGATGCACTGTGTGTGCCCGTGAGTCGTGTGCGTGTGTGCGCACGCGTGTGCTCCCTCCCAGGCACGTGCACACGCGTGCTGGGTCCGCTTTGCAGGGAACGAGGAAACGCCGGAGAAGGAGACCCGGCACCGGCGGGCCGTGGAGGGAGAAGCCACAAGGCCCGCGGCCGGAGCTGCGATTCCGCGGTGTGTCTAAGCCCGACGGCCACGGACAGTAAACGGAGGGAGACTCACTATGTGCCGGGCCGCGAACACGCCGTCCACGAGGGCGCAGCAGAAGGCCGCCACCACGCCGAAGCTGACGAACACGATGGCCGCGACCAGCTGGGGCAGAGGGCAGAGAAGCGAGTGGGCGTCACGCGGCCCCGACAGCCACGCTCCCGCACACACGGTCCAAAGCCCCTGCCACCGCCTCCGGCCTCTCCCCGCCTGCACCGCCCCGACTCGGCCGCCCCGGGGGCTCGGGCCTCTCTCCCCCACACAGCCCTGCCCCAACTCTGCTGACCCAGGGGGCTCGGGACCTCTCTCCCCCACACACCCCTGCCCCGACTCAGCCAACACGAGGGGCTCGGGGCCTCTCTCCCCCACACAGCCCTGCCCCAACTCTGCTGACCCAGGGGGCTCGGGACCTCTCTCCCCCACACACCCCTGCCCCAACTCTGCTGACCCAGGGGGCTCGGGACCTCTCTCCCCCACACACCCCTGCCCCGACTCAGCCAACACGAGGGGCTCGGGGCCTCTCTCCCCCACACACCCCTACCCCAACTCGGCCGACCCAGGGGGCTCGGGACCTCTCTCCCCCACACAGCCCTGCCCCAACTCGGCCGACCCAGGGGGCTCGGGGCCTCTCTCCCCCACACACCCCTACCCCAACTCGGCCGACCCAGGGGGCTCAGGACCTCTCTCCCACACACACCCTTGCCCTGACTCAGCCAACACGAGGGGCTCGGGACCTCTCTCCCCCACACAGCCCTGCCCCAACTCGGCCGACCCAGGGGGCTGCAATCTTTCCAGTTCTTCCGCGTTGTAGACAGGGACCTTCTGGCCCCGGGTCCTCTGCACGCGCCCCATGAATACGCAGATTATTAAATGGTTTGCCATTTCGTGCAATTACAAACTCTGTGACAAAGACCCTGAGTACGTTCTGCGCCCAAAGCTGGTTTTCCGTGAGGGACTCTCCGCAGGACGGACCCGGAGCCCACAAGACCCCACCCGGTCAGGGAGGACGCACGGGTCTCTGCACCTCGGCGTCAGAGAAGGGGCGCTTGTCCATGAAAGAGGCTTTGCCAGTGTTTACTCCCACCGTCCAGCACCGGTGTCCCCCAACCCGAAAGATGCTTCCTCTTAGCACCCGCTCGGCGCCGCCGTCCGAGGAGCATTTCCACGCAGCTAAGAGCCTCTTCTTGCACTGGTTGGACATTTCTTTGAACTTTTAGAATGTTTTGTGGAATGATTTTAAATGGACCGAAACAAGGAACACAAACGGTGTGAAGAGCCCCCGGTCGTGCCTGCAGCTCCCCAGTACTCACGTCACCCGCCCCGCAGCCCAGCCCTGGCCGCCACCTCTCCGCGAGCACGGCTCCCGCACCAGCCAGCGGGTGTGTGCGTGGACTGGCTCCGGGCTCCGCCTCAAGGGAGCGGGAACAGCAGAGCTGGGATTGGCGTTGGGGGGACCGGGCCGCAACACTGGGGGGACCGGGCCGCAGCGTTGGGGGGACCGGGCCGCAGCGTTGGGGGGACCGGGCCGCAGGGTTGGGGGGAGCGGGCCGCAGCGTTGGGGGGACCGGGCCGCAGCATTGGGGGGAGCGGGCCGCAGGGTTGGGGGGAGCGGGCCGCAGGGTTGGAGGGACCGGGTCGCAGCGTGGGGGGGACCGGGCCGCAGGGTTGGGGGGAGCGGGCCGCAGGGTTGGGGGGAGCGGGCCGCAGCGTTGGGGGGACCGGGCCGCAGCGTTGGGGGGACCGGCCGCAGCGTGGGGGGACCAGGCCGCAGCATCGGCGAGCGGCTCTTTGGCTCTCAGCCCGGACGTGGGCTTGGGGCTGCTTCCCCAGGTTGTCCGTGCATTTGCCCCCCTGCGGCGCGAATGGCTTCGGGTGGGAGTCAGGCCACCGGCCGCTGCTGCATGGGGCCCACGGCCTCTTCACCCTCGTCAGCCTGAATTATTTATTTGTCCAACAAAGCCCAGGCAGCCGGTATGAAACGCCACCTGCCTGACACTGCAGGGCACAGAGCGGGGGCGGGAAGGCCACTCAGGGGCCGGGGCCAGGGCCAGTTCTGTGGCTCACCCTGGATCCCAGCCCCGCCAGCACCTGGGGAAGTGGCTCCCTGACTTCACGAGGGCCGGTGCGCTGGTGACTGTCTGGTCCTCCGTTTCCCCATGTGGAGACAGAGGTGCTGGCCCCGACTCCCTCTTGCCTGAACAGACCCTTCCGGAGCGTGTCCTTGGACTCTGTCAGAGACGTGATGAAGCCGAGGTCGCCGGCTCGTCCCCACAGTCCGACGTTGCTGACGGTCCATGACGAACTCACTGAAGGCCGGGCCCGTGGTGGGGGGGCGGGGGGCACGGGGAGGGGGGCGTGCAGAAAGCGCAGCCCGCTGTTCCTCCAAACAACAAAGAACTGTGACACCGTGGCCCGGGGCGGCGCCCGAACAGCTCTCCTGCAAACAGCTTCGTCACGGCGACCAGGCCGTCTGTGCGCACAAGGGCCGCCAGCCCAGCGGGGGGCCCGTGAGGACCGTGGTACCGGGCAGGGCTGTGCCATCGCCCCGCTGACCCTGCAAGGCGGCCAGAGGCAAGAGCGCCTTCATCACGGTGGGACGGGGCGCCCCGTGGCTTCATCCTCGGGAAACTCCTGCACACTGTGGTCAGGATGGGTAAGCCCCTGGCACGTCGTCTGCAGAAGTTACCTGGCACCAGACTTCCCTGCATTTGTACTGCTGCTGTGAAAAAGTGCATTAAAACATCAAAAAAGATACAGCCGGCAGTTTCCAAGTTTCCTGGAAGGGAGGCCAGGCACCTCGTTTCCCAAAATACATAAATGAATGAACAAGAAGCACCTACTTTGACGGCTGGGCCCTCAAGCTTCCTGCTTTGCCTGCCCGGCTGGTCCCCGAGCAACATGGCCTGGCCTTGCCCAGCTCGGGCCTTCAGGGAGGACAGGCTGATCCGCTCCTACTGGCCCGAAACCCGAGGTGGCCCAGCCCCGTTCAGCATCGGGCCCTATCCCTGGCTCCTGCTCCGGGGGCAGCCTTGCGGCTCCCAGGGACAGACCCTGTCAGAAAGGGGCCACCATGTCCCTTGGGGCTGGTCCCCGACCAGGGGCCTGAGTATGAACAGTGTCACCTTCGAGCTCACAGGCCGTGAGCGCGTGTGTCCATCACGTCCTGACGGCTATGACTTTATGGTCATCTGCAGGGAGGCCAACCTCCCTGCAATTTCAGGAGCTTGGGACGCAGCCCCGTGCCCTCCACCGGGTCTCCCAAGCAGCTGTGGTCTCAGGAAGGGGGGCAGATGCCCTGACACAAACCCAAAGCCCACTCCCCAGTGAGAACGCCGCCAAGCACCCCTGAGCACACGGCCCACGATGCTCTAGAACCCAGGGCACCCTGGACTACACAGGCCACACAGCCACGGCATCAACTCTCTTTCCGTGGCACCCTCCCCATCCCTCAGCCCCAACCATCCCCCCGGCCACTCTGGGGTCCTCAAGGAGCTGGACTGTACCCAGTGACAACACTCCTAGAGTCCGGTGGGGCCTGGGGACAGCCTGGCCGCGGGACTCTCGTCGGAAGTGGGTGTCCCCACCTCGTGCTCCCACACTGGGCTCAGGTGCCGGCCAGTACATCCACCAAGCACTGGCCACTTGTCTGAGACGCTTCCAGAAGCGGCCCCGCGCCTGACCGCTGGCAGCCGCCACGTCTCACCGCAGGCGTCGCCAACTGCCCAGCGAGTTCCTCTTGCACGGACTCGGCCGGAGGAGGCCACATCCACGTCCTGCGTGGGACCGGCTCTGACCCCGCGGTGGCCCAGTGACCTCCCACGACGTCTCTGCCCAGTTCCACCGAGAACATGCAGGACACCCTTGGCCGCCGCCTGGCCGCCCTCGGCTGTGCACCAGCAGACACGTCTGGTCAGCTCTCCCACAAACGGCCCCGTCCCTTGAAGGCTCTCATCAGCGTCGACCGGCCCGGCCACTCGGCCCACCGCCCTCACGAAGTCACTGCCCCGGCCAGCATCGCGCTCCACACCACATGGGGCCACGCACAAGCCCTCGGCACGGGGCCTGAGCCACAAGGACAGAGGTGAACACTCGGCACGGGGCCCTGAGCCCGCGAGGACGGGGGAGACGGGCCTCAGCACCCCGGTCCCCCCAGCTGGATGAGAGGAAGGGCACCTCTGGGCGTGCAGAGTTTACATGGCAATAGGGAAGCCAGATTAAAACCGAACACCAGTGGATCAAGTCGTGTTGATAACGCGGGAGAAAGAGAGAAAAGTGGGTGAGAGCTGTCCCCTGTCGCGGACAGGCCTCTCGTCCGGGGCACGAGACACACCGGGGACTGCTCCAGGCTGCCGTGGGGTCAGGTCTTGCTGGGCCAGCGGCGCGCTCAGCAGGGTCTGTGAAGGCCGGCCTTGGGGCCTAAGAGCCCTCTGTTTGCAGGGAGAGGAAGGGAGCAGGTGTGGGGGGGACAGCGGACTCCCACGGACAATGACCCCAGCAAGTGACGACCAGGGTGGGAACTGGTGCGGAGCAAGGGCTGGTCTGCGGAGGACACTGTAGGGGACACAGGCCCGGCAGTGGTCAGGCCACGGGGCTCAAGGAGACATCGTGCCGACAGAAGGGGGTTCATCAGAAGGGGCAGATGGCCCCCAGCGCAGTTGCAGGGGCTCAGTCCGCTGCCCAGGGGCACTATGTGGACGAGGCTGGCGAGGACGTGGTCTGCCAAGGAGGATGTCACCAGGCCCTCACCAGGGAGCCCGCGGGCCGTCCTGACACCCCAAAGCAGGGGCCAGGATTCCTGGGCCGTCCCTCACCAGGTGTCCCTTGTCCCCGTGCGTCCCTCGTCGCCTCTGTACCATCTACCCCCCCTGCTGCGACCCTGGGGCCCTGAGCCTCGCCCTGGTGCATGTCACTACATGGACCCCCCGCCTCCCCCGTGCCCCCCAGGCTGCAGGACACCCACACCCCGCTGTCCACGTCTTCCTGTTCCCAACCACAAGAACGGGGCTGGAAATCAACCACAGGCGGAAAAACGGAAAATCCGCACATGCGTGGAAACCAAACATCACAACCTTACACAACCAGTGGGTCAAAGAACACGTCGGCGGGGAGGCCGCACCCAGGTGGAGGTGAACGGGTTGAAATCGAGAGCTTGGGGCACAGCCGCAGGTCGGCGGGACACACGGACAGAGCAGGCGGCTCTGGTCAGGCCCCGGACGCCAGCTCCCAGCCAGCCGCGGAAAGGGCAGAGCTCAGCGCGGAGAGGAAGCCCGGGGGGGGAAACCCACGACACCCAGCGTTCCCGGAAGTCGGCTCTTTGAAAGCATCAACAAAGCTGCCACGTCTGTAGCTGCACTCAGAGGACAGGAACCAGATGACTGAAATCAGAAGTGACCTTGGGAACATCGTTATCAACTTTACGGAAATCACACGGATTATAAGAAGAGCCAGAGAACTGTTGTGCCAACAACTGTGGCCACGGAGACGATCCGATTCCTGGAAGCAGAAATCACCCGCACGGGGGGAGAGGAAACCGCGGATCTCACAGCAAGTGAGACAGAGTCCGCCACGGGAACCGCAGGGGAGACGCCAGCGGGTCTGCAGACGGGGGCAGGTAAGACCGACGGGACCCGCGCCGGGGGCAGAGCCCGGGCACACGCCGCCCCAGGGGCCGAGTCCACGCGGCGAGCTCACCTTCCGGCTCCAGCCCACTTGGCACGTCCGACCCCCAGTCCCAGCCTCGGGACCAGCCCTTCTGAGCCTCTCCGGCCTCCACCGCGGCTCCCTGCGCAGCCACCGGCGGGCACCCTATCTGCCGTGGTGACCGGAGCCCGTCCCGGTGCCCAGCCCGCTGTGCGCAGGGCGAGACGTGGAAGTCCCCGCACAGGACAGAGGACGCACGAGGGAGACCGGTGCCCTCGGAGCAGCAGTGGCCGTTCCTGCCGGTGTGACTGCTTTGAGGGGAAATCAGTCATTTCTGTTCCCTTGCTCTCTGTGGCCGGGCGGGCACAACACACCGGCTGTGGCTCTCCAGCGGAGGTTCCCAGGCCCTTTCTAGACGGGGACATATCTGCACCCGCCAGAAACTACTCAGATTTCCCAGGCAGGCGTCGTGGGGACACATGGCAGCGGAAACAAATTCCAGCCCCTTTGTGAGCATGAACCCGTGGACACGGACACCCAGGAGCACCCGGGCTGGTCGGCAGGATGAGCGACCCGGGATGCTGGCTCGCAGGACCAGCGAGGGGAGCCACGGAGGCGCAGGACCAGCGAGGGGAGCCATGGAGGACGCAGGACCAGCGAGGGGAGCCACGGAGGACGCAGGACCAGCGAGGGGAGCCACGGAGGACGCAGGACCAGCGAGGGGAGCCACGGAGGCACAGGACCAGCGAGGGGAGCCACGGAGGCGCAGGACCAGCGAGGGGAGCCACGGAGGACGCAGGAAAGCTAAGGGTCGCGGGACGCTCCCTCTAGAGCGGCAAGTGCCGTCCAGCCACGCCGCACGCGGCCCCTGCGTGGCTCTCCGCACCCTACCCCTGCCGCCAGTGCTGCGCAGGAAGGAAGGAGGCACAGAGGAGGGTGACGGGGCGGGGCTGGCAGGTGGCCCCGGCGGAGCGCCAAATGGGCAGCTCCGCCCAGAACAGTCCTCACGGGATCACGGCCGCTGTGAAGCTGGTCCCGACGGTCCCAGGCCTCAGCCCCCGGGCTCCAAAACCGGAGCCGGACCTACTTTCCCATCACAAGCCCCCGTGGGGCCCGTGGGGGGGGTCGGGGCAGCTGCAGCAGCTCCTCCCCACTTGCCTGCCCTTCTCCCAACACGCACCAGACTTCTGGAGGGTGTAGGTAGTGGCGTCTCTGCCCAGAAGTGGTCACCCTTGTCCTTCAACCACCCCCCCACACGGCCCAAGGAGTCGGAGAGGCAAAGGGTGGAGGAGCCGAGCGTTCCCATGCGGGAGGGGCCTGTCAGATGCTGCAGGGAGGGCACCGGCCCCGGGGCACCTTCCCACATCCATGTTCGGGCTCCTCGGTGCCGCAAAGGGCGTCCCAGGCTGGTCCCGGGGACCCCGCTGCCTTGGCTTCTGTGTGCGGAGCTAAGGGGCTAGACGCCCCCCAGTAAGGCTGGCGAGGGTCTCGCGTTGTCCAGACCCGAAGCAGAAGAGGTGAGGGACGGTGGGGGACGGAGCCGGGGCCCCATCACACGACACAGCAAGACTGGCTCCCCTGGACCGGATAAAGGCCACCTGGGGTCCTAACCCGCAGCGGGAGACATTTCTCTGCGTGTCGACTCCCAGCAGCCTGATGGGTTCCGTGGACTTTACACCAGGTCCCAGGAGGGCTGCTGTGTCTGTGTGTGTGTCTACGTGTGTCTGTGAGGGTCTCACACGTACGAGGCAGATGAGGTGGTTCGCACGCGCTCTTGGTCCCTGGAGTGTCCTCCTGGCTCTGGTGCCGTGTGGACGGCAGAGCGGGCCGTGAAATCGATGACTCATGTATCCGTCCAGGGCAGGAGAAGGCAGTAACTCACCATCAATAGAAAAATATGGAAAGTTGGCTCATTCTGGGCATTCTTACGACATCGCAGGAGACTCACTAGAGGCGGAGGTGACTGCAAGCCCACGCTCACAGGTTCTACCCCGAACCTTCCGACAGAGTAAACTATTTATAGAAGAAACAGTACTGTCTGGTATTTGCTCCAAACAAAATGGGAAGAAAGGGGTGGGGGCCAAGATGACCACGAGGTTCACTTACTTCCTCTGCCTACTTTTGCAGACGCTTAAAATGTCTATCGGAGGAAAGTGAAAAGAAATCGGGAAAGAAGAAAGCACCCTTACCTATCTGGGCGCACGAGAAGTGTGTTCTCTCGGCCATTTACCGGCTCGGGAACCCAAACGCCCTGAAGGCCTGGGTGCTTGCGAACGGGGTCTGACCGTGGCCACCGTGGCAAGACACCTGCTCTGGGCCAGCACTGCGCTGGGTGCTTCCAGCAGCCCCGGGAATGACGAGGCCGGGGCCCAAAAGGGCCCAGTCAGCGCCCCCAGGTCACACGGCTCCTAGTGGTGGACACAGGTTTCCGTCGGCATCAGCAGGAAGAACAGAGTTCGTGGGTACTCGCGTCCTACAGAGCCAGCCTGGAGGGCGTCTTCCTGACGAGGAGAACCGAGACAGTGCCGGCATCACGGACAGTGCTCGGAGGGTTCGGGTGCGCGGGGACGCCTGCAGGCAGGAGGGCCCCTCCCTGCTGTCCCCGGACTGGAGCCCCGAAACAGGCCTCCAGCATCCAGACCGGAAAGAGGAAGCGAAACTACCTCTACTTCCAGGTGACACGGTCTGATGGACACAGAGTCCCGAGGAAGCCCCTAGATTCTGTCAGAACGAGAGAATGAGTCCAGCAAGCCACAGGATCCAAGAGCGACATGGAGGATCTACCGCATTTTCACACGCGCCATCCGAGCATGACGTCAGGGAGAAAGTTCCGTTCGTGATAACCTCCGAAGGAGCGAAACACTTCGCGAAAGAAGCACAAAACAGACTCTTAACACCACAGAGCAGTGCCGAGGGGAATGAAATGGATCCAGAAGACGCAGGAACACGTCCCACATTCACGGGTCAGGACACGTAGCGTCGGTGCGCGGCGACGCCCTGTCAGCTGACCCGTAGATGGGGCACGACCCCCGTCAGAACCCCAGCTGACCTCGCTGCGGGAATGGGCACGCTGCTTGGAAAACTCACACGAAATTGCACAGAGAATGACCAGAATGATCCCGAAAAAGAGAAACAGAGCAGGAAGACACGTGTTCTGATTTCAAGACCCGCTACAAAGCAGCAGTAAGTGAGACACTGAGCACGGACGGACAGACCGACCTGCGCGCGGACGGACGGAAAGGACGGGACCGAGAGCCCAAACGCAGACACACACACGTGTGGCCAAGAGGCAACCACCGAGCAGGTCGAGACCCACTCAGTGGGGAGAAGCCGGACTTCCCCCGAGAGAGCGGCCCGCGAAGGTGGGGCGCGGACCCCCACCCCACAGCATATGCAAACGTTCACTCAACACGGACCAAAGACTTACATGCACGTGACGAAACTCGGGAAGCATGGGGTGAGTCTTCATGATCTTGGAGCTGCCGCGGGATTCTTAGAAATGGCACCAACGGGGGCACCTGGGCGACGGAGTCAGCGACGTGTCTGACTCTTGGTTTGGGCTCGGGTCACGATCTTCCCAGCTGGGCGGGGGAGCCCCGCTCTGGGCTCCGTGCCCAGCCCCCAGGCTGCCGGAGACTCTCCCTCCGTCTCGCCCCTCCCCCATGCTCGCTCTCTCAATAAACGAGACTTTAAGAGAGGAAGAAAGAAAGAAATGGCACCGAGAGCAGAACAGCAGGAGAGAGACGCTCAAACTGGGCTGCCCCGAAACCGCAAACTCCTGCGTCTCCGCGGCGACCGTCGTGAAGGGGAAGAGAGCCCACAGACGGGAGCGAATGTTCGCAGGTCACGCGTCTTTCAAGGGTGACGAAGGGCTTGGGTGGGGAACACGTGAAGGACTCTGACAAGTCCGTGATGCAAAGACAAGTCACAACTTCCAAATCAGCCGAGGATGTGCACGGCCGTTTGCCTGCCCAGAGAAAAGGCCAGTGAGCCCAGGAAGGAAGCCACAGGTCACCAGTGATCGAGGAACCTACGAGACCCCACGTCACGCCCACCAGACAGCTGAGCCCGCGTGTCGGCCGGCTTGAGGCGCCGGGAGCCCTCGTGCGCGGCAGCTGGGGACACGGGCTGGTGGTTCTGTCCATGGCTGCCGTGGACTCGGCCGTCCCACTCCTAGCCACGAAAACATGGGTCTTTGAACGTCCACAGCGGCCTGTTCACCAACGCCCCAGGCGGCAATGGCCACCGAGCCCATCACTGATGACGGTGCACACCGTGGCCACCCGTTTGCCGGAACACGACTCAGCCACGAGGCCACGTTGTCCTGACACGGCCACAGAGCAGCTGAGCCTGCGTGACAGGAACCGGGCACTGTGCGGTCCAGACCTAAAGCTGGTCGCGGGCGCCTGGGGCTGCAGATGGGGGACGGGGGCCCGAGGCCGGCCGGCAGGTTTCTGGCTGACAGGGCGGAACGTCCTCCCGTTGGCTCTGGTGACAGTGGCCTACCCGCTAATGGCTAACAGTCACGGAGTTTAGCACATTAAATGTGTGAATTATGTCTCGGTAACGCTCTTCTAAAGGGGCAGGAAACAGGTGCCCATGGACAGGTTGGGTCCGCTCCGCCCACGAGGCTGCCCCGCTCACCGCATCACAGCCAGCCCCGCCCATCGGGGAAGCGGCGCGGAGCGGCGCGTCAGGGGCCACCCCGGCAGGAAGGCAGAGCTGGGCAGGGCGGAGGAGGGCCAGCCCAGGGGACGGCAACCCCAGACAGCGGAGGCCAGGCTGCAGCTTCTCCCCGCGTGGCCGTGGCCGGGAGCCTCTTCCCAAGCCCTGTGCCTTACGCCGTTCGTGCAGCTGTGAGCCCCTGACCTCCCCAGGGACGGTCACGTGTTAGTGGGGCTCAGCATGGAAGGAAATCTGTTTCTCCTGCTAAAGGTTCTCCAACATCGCTTCGGAGAGGGCACGGAAAGGGTCTCATGGGAATCTCTAGGGGACCCCTCCAGGGTATCCTTGGGCAGACCCAGGAGCCAGGGTGCTTCCGTTTCTTGGCTCCTGCCTCTCCCCCCACCTGCGAGAGACTCCGGGCAGAGGGGGCCTGCGCAAGGCAAGCAGGGTGGGGTCTCATGCCCCCCAGATGTGTGGCAGAAGCCCCGGGGCCCCCTGTGTGCAGCCAGCGGCCCAGAGCAGGGGCCGCCCACCCCAATCCTAAGGACAAAACTCTTGTTTTTGCCAGAACCCAGACCTCTCTGACCTGCTCGCTCCCCAGCCCCATCCCAGGACCTGCCCCTCACCTCTTCTGCCCCAGGGGCTGTTCCCTCAGTGTGGGTGACGACAGTGGCCACCGTGGCTCAGCCACAGACCTTCGCCGTCAGCCAGGAGCAGGGACGTGTAGGGTCCTCTGCCGCAGCCATCACACGCCGTGGGAGCCCGAGAGGCTGTGGCTGGAGAGCAGTCAGACACAGCCACGTGGCCCCAAACCCCTCTGAAAACCTCTCAAAATGCAACACTCGCTGCCACCGTGGACTGGGAAAGGGACCGACTATTCTGGGAGCTCCAGCCCCGAACAGCACATCAGCAAACAGACACGACACCGAAATCCCGACTCGAGGTACAGTGTTCGGAAAGCCGATCGAGGTTGGCGTTCATGTGCCCCGTATCTCTCCTCCTCTGTAAAGCCCGTCACAGCCCTGGGCCCCTCTGCTTGTCCGGCTACTCCCCGTCTCTCCTCAGCTTGGGAGAGCCCATTCCCAACACACCCCACACCCTGAACTTTTCTTCCTGTGCCTCAACATCAGCGACTAGGTTGTCGGAGGCACCCAGGATCCTGGAAGCCCGCTCACTCAGACTAACTGTGAAGGGCACCCACTCATCCCTGAGTCCAGACTTGTGCAGTGCACAGCCTGGGGAACGTGAGCCCAGATCCTAGGTTGCTGGACTGGGGTGGGCGTCTTTCCTAGGACGCCCAGCTATAGCCGTAACGTACTCTGGTCAGGGCACACCCTTATGACCCCGCATTCAAAAGAAATCATGTACATTCTTACCATTTGCCTTCTATTCTCCACCAGGTTGAGGCCAATAATTCCTAAGAAAGCTCCAAAGCCGAGCTGCCCAGAAAGAAGAACAGGGAAAAGCCTCTGGTTAGCGCCCGAGCCGCCGGCCGGCCTCACGCAAGCAACGCCCAGGACATTGCCACCCTTAGAAGGCTTTCGGCCAAGGGACAAGGCCACTGGTCCCGCCCCCCTGCCGCCCTGACCACCGAGAAGCAGACAGGCCCCTGCCCACTGGGGGGGCTTCTCGGGCTCAGGCTGTGCCAGTGACTGGAATCGAGGTTGCCAAAACCTGACGCGTCTCAACTTCCATGTTCAACTACTTCAAGTCCTGATCGCAGAAAGGAGTGTCGCATGGGCCCCCTCAGCCGGCATAGGGGGACAGCCCCGTGTCCGGGGTCCCCTGGCCCCCCACCCCTGGCAGAAAGGTGGGGCCCCTGGACTACAGGCAGCTCTGAAGTCTTCACTGGTGAGACTTTCCCTGCACAAACACTCCTTGTGTGTGGCCTCAAACACTGCACGGGCAGATCCTGCAGATCGTAAATAAAATAAAGGAGGTGCAGGGGGGCCTAGAGCAAAGTCGACTGCTAGGAGCAGTGCACGTGATTCCCAATCCGAAATGTCCCCTCGACCATCCGGAGCTGGGGAGCACTTCCTGCGGGATCTGTCGCTGTCCTGTCTGCCGGGGGCAATCCTGCCCGCAGCCTAAGTGCGGCGTGGATGGCGGCCCTCCTGCTGCCCCAGGACAGGGACTGACCGGCACAACCACAGCTGGGGCTCCCCGGCCGACCTCCCCTAAGACGCATGTCTGTTCTGCCAGACAGGGTGCGGTCAGCTGTTTTGGGGTGGGTTCAATCCGGAGGTCCTGGGCCGAGTCCAGGCCAGGGTCTGTCCTGCTCTCGCGCCCGGGCCATGGCCGGCTTGGGCGTCCTCCACCACCAGCACCTCCCCCCTCTCCAGCTCAGACCGTGCACCTGCCCTCCTGCACTTGCGTGGGCCCCCCCTGCTCACGCCACCCCGGCCACACGAGGCAGGATGACGGTGTCTCTTGGGGCTGGCCAGCCAGCAGCCGGCACAGCCACAGGGCCCAGGGAGGACACAGGTGCCTCCGGGGGCAGATTCTGCTGACCACGACCACCCACCGTGGCTTCCCTGCCTTACGCTCCAACCCCACGAGCTGGAGTGGAGACTGTCACCCCCCGTGGCCCTCCTAACAGGCCCCGAGGGCAGCAGCACTCACGATGATCCCTGGGCAGTAGCCCCCCACGGTCACGTTCTCCGTCCGGGTGGTGGCGGCAAGGCCGACGGTCAGAATGGCAGCAGAGACCACAAGCAGAGACCCCACAAACCAAAGGGCGTCCTTCTTTCTCCTCGCAAACCCTTCTAGAAGGAGGACAAACGAGGAACTGTCAGCAACAGGTTGGGTTCAGAGTGGGGTCCCCCCAGCCCCACTTTCTGCCCAGGCCACTCCCTCCTCAGGTGACCAAAGTGGCCTCTGGAAGACCCCAGCCCACCCACAGGCATGGATGCCTCTTTCCAGGGCAGGAAATCAGGGCGTCCCTCCCCACCCACCCCACATGAAAGGTCCCCACCCGGCTCCTGGATGTCTTTCCTAAGGACACGCGTTGGCACCACGCAGCCTCACTCGCAGTTCTGTGTCCCCACAGCGGGAACTGGGAGCCGCCGGCCCGGACTCCCTTCAGCCCCCGTTGCTCCAGGGTTCAACACCCGATATCGGACCCCCCAGTGGTGACCCCTATGAGGGTGAGCGGGGACGTTTTCTCCCTGCCCTGCCCTCTTGCCTGAGATTCAGTGCCCCCAGGGCTCACCCCCAAACCATTGCCCACCCTGGTCTGTATGTCCCCCAAAGCCTTCCTCCTGGCAACCCTCAGCAGAGGTCAGGCCTGACCATTTATCATCCCATGAAACAAAGAGTGTTCATTAGGTCCTGCAGGACATCTCTCAGAGGAGCCCGTGCCTCGGCCTTTCTCCCTGACAGCCTTTCTGCTGCCCGGAATAGGAGCATAAAGGCGAAGCCCCAGAGGTCATTCTGGGCCCTGAGGGCACCTTGCAAATGGAGGCCACACTTGCAGGCCGGCGGAGCTGGAAGACAGGCCTGGGCTGTCTACCTCCAAACTCACATAAGCAGAATAAGGTCTCGGACTACAGCTGCCACTTTGGGAGTCCCAGGATCTGTGGGCAGACATCATTCTAGATGTCATGGAACTCTGGAAAGCAGCCAGAGTCTCCATAAAGGAGACCTCTGCCTCGAGTCTTGACGTCTGGGTTTCTCGTTCATCTAACGTTCTTCCCTGCGGTGTGTCTCGGGGAAGGCAGGGAGGCCTCCCTCCCAGGCGCCGTTCACACACAGACACCCACGGCAAGCGCAGCAGCGGGGGCTGCCCAGCCGAGGGAACACAAGCAAGGGGAGCGTGAGTGGGAGAAACAGGCCTCCAGGGGAGCTGGGAGCCCAAAGCAGGGCTCGATCCCAAGACCCTGGGATTATGATCCGAGCCAAAGGCAGAGGCTTAACGGCTGACCCATCCAGACCCCTCTTCTTACTCCTTTTTCAACCAACTTCGTATATATAAATTCCTTTTTTAGAATCTTTTTAAATTTTTATCTTTACAGTCATATTCCATCCCTTCATCGTGTTTACCCTTATTTTTCTGCATACATATAAGTTTTTCTTTCTTTAAAATTTTGGGAGGTAGTTTCTTCTAACAGACCAAAATACCCAAAACCAAGGGTTTGGCTATGTTCTACTCACCAGTCTAATATATATATATTTTTTCTTTTTTCCAAGTTTGTTTCACACACACCCCCCCCCCAGTTTTGGGTCTCTTCTGATTTGGTTAGTGTATATTTTTCTGCGGTCATTGCTACCCTTTTAGTATTTTGTTCTCTCATTCATCTATTCTTATGTGGATAAAATGATAAGGCAGAAAAACCACACAAAAAATAATAAATAAAAGAACCAGAAGCAGTACCAAAGTCTAGGGACCTAATCAATACGGACATAAGTAATATGTCAGAACCAGAGTTCAGAATGACGATTCTCAAGGAGCTTGCTGGGTTCGAGAGAAGATTGGAGGATACTAGAGAAGCCCTTTCTGGAGAAATAAAAGAACTAAAATCTAACCAAGTTGAAATTTAAAAAGCTATTAATGAGATGCAATAAAAATGGAGGCTCTCACTGCTAGGATGAATGAAGCAGAAGAGAGAATTGGTGATACAGAAGATCAAATGACAGAGAATAAAGAAGCTGAGCAAAAGACAAACAACTACTGGACCACGAGGGGAGAATTCGAGAGATAAGTGATACCATAAGACAAAACAACATTAGAATAATTGGGATTCCAGAAGAAGAAGAAAGAGATGGGAGGGCAGAAGGTATATTGGAGCAAATTATAGCAGAGGATTTCCCTAATTTGGTGAAGGGAACAAGCACCAAAATCTAGGATGCGCAGAGAACCCCACTCAACTCAATAAAAATAGGTCCACACTCCATCATCTAATAGTAAAACTTACAAGTCTCAGTGATAAAAAGAAAATCCTGAAAGCAGCTCGGGACAAGAAGTCTGTAACATACAATGGTAAGAATATTAGGTTGTCAGCATACCTATCCACAGGGACCTGGCAGGCCAGAAAGAACTGGCATGGTATATTCAGAGCACTAAATGAGAAAAACATGCAGCCAAGAATAGTATATCCAGCTAGACTGTCACTGAATAGAGAAGGAGAGATAAAAAGCTTCTATGACAAAAATTGAGAGAACTTGCAAACACCAAACCAACTCCATAGGAAATATTGAAAGGGCTCCTCTAAACAAAGAGAGAGCCTAAAATTAGTAGACTAGAAAGGAACAGAGAATATACAGTAACAGTCGCCTGACAGGCAATACAATGGCACTAAATTCATATCTCTCAATAGTTACCCTGAATGTGAATGGGCTAAATGCCCCAATCAAAGGACACAGGGTGTCAGAATGGATAAAAAAAAAGACCCATCAATATGCCAACTGCAAGAAACTCACTTTAAACCCAAAGACACCTCCAGATTTAAAGTGAGGGGGTGGGAAACAATTTGCCAGGCTAATGGACATTAAAAGAAAGCTGGGGTGGCAATCCTTATTTCAGATAGTTTAGATTTTAAGCCAACGGCTATAAAAAGAGATGAGAAAGGACACTATATCATACATAAAGGGTCTGTCCAACAAGAAGATCTAACAATTTCAAATATCTGTGCCCCTAACGTGGGAGCAGCCAATTATATAAACCAATTAATAACAAAATCAAAGAAACATATTGACAATAATGCAGTAATAGTAGGGGACTTTAACACCTCCCTCACTGAAATGGACAGATCATCCAAGCAAAAGAAACAGTCAATAAAACCAAAAGACAACTAAGATATTTGTAAATGACATATCAGATAAAGGGCTAGTATCCAAAATCTACAAAGAACTTATCAAACTCAACACCCAAAGATCAAATAATCCAATCAAGAAATGGGCAGAGGACATGAACAGACATTTCTCCAAAGAAGACATCCAGATGGCCAACAGACACATGAAAAAACGCTCCACGTCACTCGGCATCAGGGAAATACAAATCCAAACCACATTGAGACCCCAGTTCATGCCAGTCAGAATGGCTAAAATTAACTAGTCAGGAGACAACAGATGCTGGCGAGGATGCGGAGAAAGGGGAATCCTTCCACACTGCTGGTGGGAATGCGAGCTGGGTGGAAAGCAGCATGGAGGTTCCTCGAAAAACTGAAAATAGAGCTACCCTATGACCCAGCGATTGCATTACTGGATATTTACCCCAAAGATACAAACGTAGTGATCCAAGGGACACGTGCACCCGAATGTTCATAGCAGCAATGTCCACAACAGCCAAACTATGGAAAGAGCCTAGATGTCCATCCACAGATGAATGGATAAAGAAGACGTGGTATATATACACAATGGAATACTATGCAGCCATCAAAAGAAATGAAATCTCACCATTTGCAGTGACGTGGATGGAACTAGAGGGTATTACACTGAGCGAAATGAGTCCATCAGAGAAAGACAATGATCATAGGATCTCCCTGATATGAGGAATTTGAGAGGCAGGACGGGGGGTTTGTGAGGGAAAAATGAAACAAGCTGGGATCGGGAGGGAGACAAACCATAAGAGACTCTTCATCTCACAAAACAGACTGAGGGTTGCTGGGGGAAGGGAGGGCGGGGAGAGGGGGGTGGGGTTATGGACACTGGGGGAAGTTGTGTGCTATGGTGAGTGCTGTGAAGTGTGTAAACCTGGCGATTCACAGACCTGCACCCCTGGGGCTACTGCTACCTTGTATGTTAATAAAAAAGGAAAAGACAAAATCGGGTGTTTCATTGCACACCCAGTTCTTCAGTCAACATCGTGTGTGTTTGGGGGGGAGCGGCCGCAGACCTGAGCCCAACCTCCGGGCTGGCCGCTGCACACACTCACGTGACGCCCCGACGGTTTGGGTGTGACTGTGCACGCCTCTGGTGGCTCAGCGAAGCTCAGTGGCAAGTCCAGGTGTGGCCCCCGTGACGGGGACTCAGACACACGCAGAAGCGAGTCGTCCGTGAGCTCACACGCACGTCCTCCTCCTCAAAGCACTTTCGGGTGCTTTTTCCTCAGTTCGTGCATCGCACACGTTAGGCCCGAGGCGTCAGACGGTCCGGCGTCCGCTCCCCGCGGTGCACCTGCCGCGGCCTCTCCGCGCCTCGCACGCCCGCCTGGCAGCACGTCCCGGTCCGAGCCCGCAGGGACGCTCCCGTGGCCGCTCATGGAGCCAGAAGCCAAGCACGGCTCCCCGGGCCTTCCCGCGTCCTCCGCTTTGTCCCGGGTCTGACCTTCCCTCCAAGGCTGCGGCTCCAGGAGGCCCCGCCGCTCCGGCAGCGCTCCGGGACCGTCCCCAGGTGAACCAGGGGCCGGAAGGACAGCGGCGGGGCCCACGCGGGACGCGGGAAGCTCAGCGCCGGCCAGCGGCGGAGTCCTGACCCCACGCACAACACAGGTAGCGAGGAGAAGACTCCTGCCCGTACACACTGTTTCTCAACACGGGACATGACATAAAAATAAGGGAACGGGAAAGAAACTCAAGGAAGGAAGGTAGGACATGTTTATAATTCCCCTAAGACAGGCAGCAACGACCTGGTTTGGGAGACAACATGGTCCCGCGCTGGAGGAAGACCGCAGAGCCCCCGACCGGCCCCGAGCCCTCCTGCCCGTCACCGGACTGTCGGCACGTGCGCTGCTACGAGCAACGGGTCCCGCCTCAACCGAGATCTCTCCTGTCCGCTTTCTACCCCGCGGGCAGCTGCCCAGGCCGGCCGGGTGGCCTCTAGCCGCCCGGAGGGGAGGCCCGTGGAGCAGGATCTGTCTGCCCTGTGTGCTGCTGGAGTGCTGGAGCCCACACCCGGCTCAGACCGACAGGCGGCTTTCTGAGTGTGGCCTGGAGGCCCTGACCTGTTTCCCGCCCTGGACAGGAGAGGCAGAGCCAGCTTCCCCCGGCCCTCGGCGCTGAAAGGGCCAGCGAGAGCACGGGAGAGCTGGGGGCGCAGGGAGGTCGGGAAAGGCTCCTGGCGGGTGCAGAGCACATTGTGACAGGTAGCGGGTGCCGTTAACCGGCTTTCCTCCCTCTGGAGAGGCGTTTGAGGGGCGACGCTGAAGGCCACCAGCGGCATCTCCCCGTTACCCCAGCCCCCGCCCTCTCCCTGCCACAGCTCCTGGGGAAGCCTGGCCGCATCCAGGCGGAGCAGATCCCGTTCCTGAGACCGGGTGCTGTGGCTGGGACGCGTCCCGGGTCACGGTCTCCCTGAAACAGGGCCTTGGCCTCCCGGAGAGAAGCCACGTGGGGACACCTGGTCCCAGAGGCAAAGTGACGTCCCCTGGGGAAAGAGACCCGTGCAGAACCCTGCGACTCAGCCATCTGCTTCCTGTTTCCTGATCTTATGGGGGACAGGGGCAGCGTGCTGACCACAGAAACATCGAGTGACAGGACTCAGAAGGCCAGCCAGCTGCCCCAGTGGCTGTGCTTTAGGTAAGAGCCCAATCCTGGTAGAATTCCTCATCAGAGGGAAAACGAAGTGCTCTTCAAACCAGCCGTCACTGCAGGGTGATGACATAGTAACAAGCAGTGACAGCCCTCATTGTCGCCAACGCTGGTGAGAAGCGCCCAGTGAGTAAGCCGGGTCTGGAGGGAGAAAACACAGGCTCACGGAGCACCGAGCGTGGAGGATATGCGTCTGTTTCTCTCAACCAAGAAGCCAGATTCTTTTGTCATTCATTATTTAACAATCAAACAACATCGACCCCTCTGGTTTTTAATAAGAGACGCCCCAAAGGTGCCACAGGCAGCCGGGCACGTCCAGTGGGACACCCACACCCAGCCCCGCAGGGGGGAGGCGCACAGGGCCCGTCCTGCGGTCTCCACTGGGAAGCCTCGCTGCCCCTTTCAGAGTCTGCCCTGACCCCCCTGAGGAAAACACACCCTCTCTTCTGGCCCCTGAGCCTCCTCCAGGCTGCGGCAGGTCTGGCCAAAGAACAGGGTTCCAGGAACTTGTGGGGCAGAAGGCTGTGGGGGGTCGGAACAGAGCTGCGGCCACCATCCCCTGAGCCGAGGTCTAGTAACGCCTGGGCTAGGGCAGGGGAGGCAGAGGGCAGGATCCCTGGTAACAGACTGGGTGACAGGGAGGTGCCTCGACCCTGCCCTCCACCCCCGCGCAGGACTGCAGCCCGCGGCCTGTCCCCAGCACAGCCAGGATGCCGGCGGCCCTCTCACCTGTTGTGTCCAGCAGGGCCAGGGGCCCAGGCGCCGGCGGCTGCATCCCGGGGTAGGGCTGCCGTCCGGGTGCCCAGTGCACGGAGGCTGTCTGGGCTGGCAGGGATCTCCCAGGATCGGAGGATCTGTGGCCCTGAGCCCCGCCCCTTCTCTGTAGCGACCGCCTCCTTCCCACCTGCACTCCCGCCCTCCCTACCCTCCCCACCCCCCCACCCCCCCTGCCGCCACAGGTCCGGATACTCGGATACGGATACTCGGATACTCGGAGGGGGCAGGGACCAGGAAGTGGAGAGCCTGGAGGAGACCAGCTGGGAAGTCCTGCAGGATCTCTGGTCAGGGCTGCGGGGCTGCGGGGTATGCCTTGTTAGGGACGGACGCCTGGGGGCCGGCCCACCTGCCCTCACGGCTGCCGCAGCTGCTTCTGCCCCTGTCCAGAGGGGTTAGGGTTAGGGCCACTCCCCTTGGATAAAGGAATACAGGCCCCGTCACACCCCTCCCCCGCTCACCTTCACCCCCGTCAGGCTGGCACTGAGTAAAACCCCCGGTTAGGATGGGAGGAGCCAGAGAATGGGGTCCCAGGACCCATTGCCTCGCTTGGCGGCAAGGAGAGGGTCTTGCAAAGACCGTTGGTGCCATGACCGTTGGTGTCAGAGCCGGCCCCTGAGGCAGAGCTCCCGGCCTCCTGGGAATCAGGGGAGTGTTGTGGGAAGCAGCACTGTGCCCCCACGGGGTTGGCCGGTCAGTGGCGAGGCAGGGACTTGGACTTGGACTAGGACCCGGCCCTTCCTCCCCAAGGACGCGCCCACGAGCCCAGGCTACCCACTGCTGTCATCGAAAACCTATGTCTTACGGAACTGGGACCCTGAGCTTGACCTTGACCCCCCGACCCCGACTCTGTGCATGCAGCATTTGTGACGAAGGCCACCACTCTCCGGGGGCCCACTGCTAGCACGGACACACGGCTCGGCCCCGCCTGCGGCCGCAGCACAACAGGCACAGCCGGGCGCTCCCGTCGGCACGGGGGCTCCGACAAAATAGGGACAGAGTGGCGGCAGGAGGGGTCACCACATGGGTCTCCCTGTGAAGGTGGCGCCTGCGAGGCAGGCCACCATTCGGATGCTGTGCCGGGGAGGCAGACCCAGCCCGAGGAGCCAGCGAGGGGGTCAGAGGGCCCCCCGGGTGGCTGGAGGGGAGCAGCAGCCCACAACAGCCCATCCCGTCCACATTGTGGTGGCCACAGGCAATCCCAATGCTGATCCCCTTACACAGATGGGGAAACCGAGGCCCCAGGAGGCTAAGTGCATGACCAAGGGCAGATCTAGAATTCTTCCAAACCCTGCACCTGTCACTGCGGGGAGTGACTACAAGTCATTCCTTGGACCTCCTCCCCGCCCGGTGTGACTCAGCTCTTGTGCCATGGTGCCCACTGACCACGGGTTGGCCCACCTCAAGGGGACACTGCAGCCCGCAGCAAGCTGACCTCAGCAGAGAGCAATGGCCTGGGATCAGGGTTTTTTTAAATGTCATTTAATTTAGCTCTTGCTAAGACAATTAAGAGGAAATCGGCCCTCTTCCAGTCTGAAGATAATCAGGGGGCTGGACAAATACATATTGACGTTAAGAAGATCACGTAGACACAGACTCAGCGAGCGGGGCTCTGAGTCCTGCCACACGGGCGCACCGTCCAGGCAGACCTGCTGGGACATCCAGGGCAGCTGGCGTGACGACGGCAAGGACAGGAAGGCAACAGGCATGAGGGGCCGGGCCTTGCGTCAGCAAAGACGTGTTTGCCGCCAGCAATGCGGCTTCTGGGAGACTTGCGGAGAACGGGTCCTGGAGACAGATGCACGGTCTGGAAAGTCACTGGAGGACAAACCACACAACAGGGAAGGCGCCCAGGGTTGGCCTCTGCGGTCCCAGATGTGCGGATTTCACTGCAAGTGGAAGACAGATCACCTCCGCTGACGGGCGCGCCACAGCGGAGCAAAGCACGAAAGAAGGGAGGTGGGGTCCTTGTGGGGGGCTCATGGCCGTGTTGGGGTCCCAGGGAGTGGGTGCAGGGGGCACTGGATCTGGGGGGTGGTCATGGGAGACACGCAGGGTCCCGGGGGTGGTCGTGCGGGGCATGTGGGGACGCCGAAGGCCACGCAGGGCGTCTGTCTCCCGCTGTCTTCTCTGCTGCCCACGCCCCCGAGCCAGGTGGCGCAGCTTCCTTGCCTGCCTCTTCCGTGTCTTCGTGTAGGACCAGCGCGGACACGGAGCCCGCGTGTGAGTCGCGTTAAGAGCGGCTCCGCTCGGGCCGGGGCTCCGCCATTGAGCGTCCGCCTTCTCGCGGGGTCCTGGGATCGAGCCCCGCGTCAGGCTCCCTGCTCGGCGGGGAGCCTCTTCTCCCTCTGCCCCTCCCCTGCTTGCGCTCAGTCTCTCTCTCTGTCTCTGACAAATACGGAAATGAAATATTTAAAAACAAAAACAGAAACGATCGGTAACCTCCATGCCCCCAGTGAGAGTTTCGACGTCGAAGCCGCTCACGTGGCTGCTGGGGCTGCTGGGAGCAAGGTCGCGCGTGGTGCAGACGGTCGTTCCCCGCCAAGGGCCAGGGCGCACCCCGGGGGGACCGTGTCATCCCTCGGTCATGTGAGGACGTTCGACCCTCGGCGAGAAGGACCCCGTGCGGAAGGTCCGGCGGCTGGAGGGACGAGCCTGGGGTTCGCTCAGACGCGGGGGCCGGGGAGGGGCCCCCTGCTGGCGGCAGCCCCAGCGTGGGCTCGGGTTTGGGGGCGTCCGAAGGACGGCTTCCACGGGGAAGCGCCGTGGGGGTGTCCCGACCCCAAGGAAGGGTCTCCTTGGCGCTCTGGAACATTGGGCACCTCCCTTCGCTGGCGAACGAGCTCGGCAAACCGCCCCCGTTGTTCCGTTAGTGACGATGGCACCGGCGGGGCTTTCCCAGCCGCTGATTTCCTCGGTCCCTGTCGGGAGGGAAAACACAGCGCATGCGAAGGCGCCTGTGACAGCGGCTGCAGGGACGCGCCCTCGGCACGCCCGCCGCGACCTCCCCCTGCGTGAGCACGGGTCCCAGCGCACCCCTGGAAACGCCCGAGCCCCCCCACCCGAGCGGCTCTCCCGGAGCCTCCGCGGCCCTCCGAGCCCGCGTCCCTTCAGACCGCGAGCAAGCTGGGCGGCGGCTCTCCCTGGCTGAGCCCGGGCCCACGCCCCCGCCCCCGTGCTCACAGCTTCTCCCCGAGGCCTTACTTAATCTCTATAATATCATTTCACAAATGAAGAAACAGGCCCCGAGAATTTAAATAATTTTTCCAAAGTCAAGAATCTGTTCAATGGCAGAAACCAAATCTGAGCCAGGTCAGCCGGATCTCGGCCTCCACAAGGGATAGGGCGTATTGACCTGACTGCAGACATTTAATTTAATCTTTCATTCCCATGACCAGCAAAGGTCTCTTGGGGTCCATCTGTGCACAAGACAGGAGGAGGACCACGCAGAAGGGCCGTGCAGACCGGGGTGTTCCGAGCATGGCGACCTCGCGGAGAAAGCGGGACTAGAGCAGGCCGTCAGTTCAATGGTCCGAGCGCTGGCCAGGTCGCCATGCTAACAGAGGTCCGTGGACGGGTCCAGCGAGGGACACCCCGGCGCCCCAGCAGCAGACCCACACCGGCCCCCGCGGGAACCCAGACCTGGGACACCGAGCTTCCCGGGCAGGCCTGCATCCAGGACAGAGAGGAGGCCGGTGGTTCCAGGGGTCCACCTGGTGCCGGGAGGAGGTCGGCCGTGTGTCAGGCCTGAGGACCCAGCCAGGAAGGGGAGAGCTCCAAAGGCTCAGGGGTGAGGCCGTGCAGGAGGGCGGGAGGCCGCCGTCGCCACGATTCCGGACCACAGGACACCTCCCCTCCATCCCCTGACTTCCCAGCAGGAGCCCTCGTCCTCGGGGCCCCACGTGCACGCACGCGCATGGACACACATACACGTACATGTGCACACTAGCACACATGGGCACACGTGTGGACACACAGACACGTGCGGATGGGAGACAGCGTTTGGCGGGGGGCATCTGGTCACCCACCCTCGTGACTGTCCCCAAGACCCACCTCCTCCCTGCCGGGTGGGGGGAGGACACTGGCGGGCTGTGTGGGTCCTGCTGGGGCCGGCTGACCTCCCCCACGCCTCTCTTACTGCCTCTCCGTTTCCTGCGGGAGCCTCTGCAGGAGCAAAGATGGAAAAGGCCTGGGGGTCTCTGCCCGTCCCTCCTGGCCTGGGGGTCTCTGCCCGTCCCTCCTGGCCTGGGGGTCTCTGCCTGTCCCTCCTGCCACAGGCCCCTCCCTGAGGCCTCTGATCCTGATCAAAGAAGGAAGTAGAAGAAGAAAACAGAATTTCGTATCTTGAATTACAGTCTCAGAGAGTTAAAAATACATGAGCAGGCCACCCGAGGAGGAGAAGCCTGGGGGCCCCGCATGGCAGTGGAGCCCGGCTGGGCGGCCGGGGCGCAGAACCAGCCTTCCAAAGGCACCAAGAACCAAAAGCTTTGCCTCTTTTGGACAAAAGCAGGGTGGGCAGCCCTGGGGCGCAGGGTGACCGCAGCACATGGTGGCTCTCCTGGGAAATGCGTTCACACGGGACAGTCGTGGGCTCAGAGCAGCATCCGTCTCGAGGCTGGCGCTCCGAGGGCACCTGCGGGGGAAGCCTGCAGAAACGCCACTTCCACACAGCAGTTAGCTTCCTGCCAGGTCGGGGTGCATGCTGGTCACATAATCCCCCCTCGCTGGGCCCCCGCCACGCCGTCTTCTGCAGTAGGACTCGCCGGAGACCTCGCAGGAGTCTGACTGGCAGGAAGAGCGGTTTATTGAAGCAGACGGGGCCGGCGGGCAGGGAGGACGTGAGGATGGGGTGTGGCATTCCCAGCTTAAATAGAGAAGAAACAGAAATTAGCCCGGAGCGGCCTTTCTCATCCACAGACAGTCTGTTTCCTCCCGTTTGCTCCAGAACCAGGGGCCTGGGCAGGGGGCACGCGTGTGGACACAGCCTGGCTCTCACCTCGCGGGAGCGCAGAGCACACAGCAAAACCCGACTCCCTCCTGTAACCGGATGACCCTGAATCGAAGCTCGGGGAATGAATAATGTAGACCGGCACGCCGAGCGAGGGTGTCCGCCCCTGTCTGTCCTCACGGGGGAGGTGGGACAGGACAGGAGACCTTCTCAGAGACATGAATTTTTTAAATTAAAAACACTCTCCGGGCTCTGCCAGGAGGGCCCGTGAGCGCGATCTCTCTATCGAGCCCGGGCAGGAAGGCTCCCTGCGTCCCCAGGAGCTCCCGTGTCAAGGTCCCTGCGCTCACACGCTGCCCACCCCAGAAGCCTGAGGCCCACCCACGAGTCCCGGGAGCAGGAACAGCCTTCCCGCCGCAGGTTCGGCAAACACTGGCTCGTCCAGTGCCCCCTGTTTCGGGGAGACGACCTGCAGAGTGCACGTGCCCGCGCAGTCTCCAGGCACAGCTGTGGCGCTCGGGGGAAGCTCGGCGCACCCCCGGCTTCCCCAGCCTGGAGGCCGCACCCAGGGAACCGCACGGCAAGCGGGGACCTGGCCTGGGCGTTGGAAGGCGGGCAGCAGCACCCCACACGGCTCCTCTCATCACACCGGGGTCACAGCCTGGCCTCCGACGGCCTCTGAGGTCCCGCTGACCCTGGAGGAAGAAGCCTGACGTAGAAACACCTTTCCTCCACGTAACTGGGGCTGAGGTTCGGTTTTCACAAACCCAAAGCAAGCCCCTTGTCCGCGTCTTACGTGGTCTGGGTAGCGCCTGAGCCCGCCTCAGGCTTGCGTGTAATTCCGCACCTTCCGATTGAGGTCTGCCTTGTGAGCCGCCTGCTGTCCGCTGGCCTGGCCTGGGCTCGGCCCGGCTCTCCCGGGCCGGGCGGCCTGAGCGAGCTCCCTGGCGGGGAGGAGGGAGCCCGGGATCGAGGGAGCTAATCTAGGGAGACCGCAAACAAGTGGCCGCCCGCTGGCCGTGAGGGGGCCTGGGAAGCCCGGCACGGGTGTTGGCCGGACACGCGGGGCCGCCAGCTGCCCGCAGGCACTCTCGGCCGTGCTGGGCGGTCCCGGCATCCATGCCACGCGATGGCCGTTCCAGACGTCCATCCGCGTCATGGTGTGCAAGGGACTGTCCGCTGCACCCTGGGCCTCCGGTGCCATGTTAGGAACACTGGGTCTCCCTGCAGGAAGGTATCTGTGCTCCAACACAGCGCCCACGGGGCGGCCACCGGCTCAGCACGCCTCTCACTGTCCACACCAGGGGGACACAGCGAGGGGGTGGGGAGGGTCTCATTCCCGCGGGGCTCAGCACCACTGTGTGCGGGACTCAGAGCCTTGTCACGGACGGGGGAGGGTGGAGGTCCAGGGTCCACTCATCCGTGCTGGTGCACGGGGCCGGGGCCATGCATGTCCCTCGTGGGCCCGGCCTCACTGGGCTGGTTCCCCCGAGGCCCTCTGGCTGGAGAGCCCCTCCCCCCGGGGGCTGCTTTCCTTTGTGCCTATGGTGGCCTCGCCAGTGCCTGGCGTAGGTTCCGGGAGGCACAAGTGCCCTCCTCAGATCAGGCCCAGCCAGCTGCTTCCTTCTCTCCACACTCGGCCTTCCTAGGGGTGTCTTGCGCTGGTGCGGCCCCCGCTGCCCCCCCGGGTGGGGCGGGGGAAGACAAGAGCCCATCATGCCCAGAACCAGAGCTGACTTCACACTTAGCTCTGGGGAGCTACGGGGGGAGTGGCTTATGCTCCCCGCCCTCTGGGTGACAACAGTCCCACTCCGGGCTGCCCCGCAAGGGCTTGGGCAGAGTGACTGTCAAGAACACCGTTGCCTGTGGGACCCACAGGAGTAAGGACAGCCAGACCTGCTGCCGTGAGCCCCTGTGAAACCCCAGCAACCCCTGTCCTCTGCCCTGACTGATTCCCTGTTCATCCTGGGCTCCCAGGGTCCTGCCTGGGGTCAAGCAGAGGAAGGGTCGAATTGAGCTTACAACAGGTGCTGGGCCACCCACGGCCACGGAGGAAGCCTCTGTGCACCACGCGGACGGGCGTCTCAGCACCTGCCTTACACGTGGGCACGGTGGGGCATGGGAGGGGCGTGCACCAGGTGACGGCAGAGCACGGAGAGGAGACAGGCGCGGCCCCGTGCTTCCCTGCAGCGTCTGCTACGACGCTCACACCTGCCCTCCCCGGCGCATGCAGCGGCTCCTGCGGCCCGTCAGCCAGCGGGTCCGTCAGCACCGGCCCACGTGCCCTCTGGTCCGTCTCTGTCCACGGTGGCCACAGGGCCACTCCCTTACGCAGTGTCTCCGACAGCTGTGTGGAAAGGAAGGGAACCACACCTGCAAACACCTCTAACCTCCACGAGGAGCAGAATAAACCCCCTCGAGGCACGGTGGAGGGAGCCAGGTGGAGGTGTGCAAATCCAGGTGCCTTGGGATTCGAAGTCCGGGGAGGAGCGGCCCCGCAAGCACTTTGCTTACGTCCGACAGTCGTGAGACAAGAGCGGTTGTGCGTGTGCATCTGCGTGTGTGTCCACATGTGTGCGTGTCTGCAGGCGTCTACACGTGTGTGTGCGTGTGTGTACACGTGTCTGCGGGTGTGTGCCAGCGTGTAAGCGTGTGTCTGCCTGTGCACATGTACATGCATGTGTGTGCACAGGTGTGTGTGTGTGACTTTGAAGGAAAGAACACAAGCACCATTCATCATCCAGAATCTGGTTTATTTTTGCCTTTTTCTGCTTGAACAGAAACTGCATTTTGTTTTTCACAAAAATTTCACAAAATTTCACAAAAAATTGCATGTGTCCTTTGGACCCTAGTGTTTCCAGGGTCCATCTGCTGCCTGGCCCCCCCGGGGAGAAATCCCATGGGTGCTTTCCCCACCGTGGTGCATTTCTGGGAACCCCAGACACGCAGGGGTGATTGTTGCCGGGCTGTGGCCGTAGCTGTGCGAGAGGCCGAGGCCCCCCGAGGGGGAATCGAGGCCGGTTTGGAAGACCGTCGGTGGCTGTGGTATGCAGGACCGTAGGGGCAGTGATGGTCAGGGGATCCCCCCCTTAGCCCTGTGTGGGCAGCCCCCGAGCCAGAGACAAGCCCGCAGGTGCCCAAAGGCCCTGACAGCCACCAAGGCTGAGCGTCCAGGCAGGCAGTGTGTGCCCTAGACCCAGGCCACAGCTGAGGAAAGGACCCTCATACGTGTGGTCCAACCAGAGCTCTGGGACTGAAAGACACCCACGGCAGGGACCTCCTGAGACAGTGACGAGAGTCCCAAGCACCAGCGCCCCCATGGGCTGCCAGGAGCGCTCAGAGGAGGGGGCGTCCCACAGGAGCGGCCGTGTCCACATGCCCTGGACGTCGCACAGCAGTGCCTGGAGCCTGCTATTAGAGTGTGCACACGGTCGCCTCCAGATGGGGGAGCCAGGGGTCGGGGTGCTGCGGCAAAGCCCCATTCCCGACAGATGGAGAGACAGCTGAAGTCATGGCCACGCCCACCAGACCCGCTAGTTCAGTGCACTGACTAGCCCACCAGACCCCCCAGGCCAGTGCAGGGCCTAGCCGCTGACGGACCCGTGCCGGTGGCCCGGCAAACCACACCGGGTGACTGGAGTGTCAGGACAGCCCCCGCGGCACCCAGGACGCACCGAGGACAGTACTTGTTGTTCCCCTGAAATTCAGCCCAGGCAGAGGGGGCCCCACAGGCCGCCAGTGCTACAGGGGGCCTGGCTCCAGGCCTCCTCCCACAAATGCAGAGAAGTGACGCTTCGGCCATCGCCCAGACAGTGTGCTCTGTCCCGCTTTGGGGAGGGCGCAGCAGTGTGTCCCTGGGCCTGGGCTGCCTGCAGGGACATGCCGGGCACTTCTACTCACCTGCTAGAAAGCCCTGGACGCCCCTCCAGGCCCACCCAGAGCATTCTTTGCCTCTGGCGGGCCACGCACAAAGCCAGCGGACAAGGCTCTGGTCCAAGGGCAGGCTCAGAGGCTCTGTGTGCATAACATCTTCTCAAGAACTCACGTGATTTTCCCCACCACCTACGGGCCTCTGCACCCCGGACTACTGTGTGCCACACGTGAGTGCCGGGGACACGGCACCTGCAGAGCCCTGCACCAGACAGGAGGGGGTCCCAGCAGAGACCCAGCAGAGGTGTGGGCTGCAGAACCCCTGTTCCCTGAGGGTGGGGTGAGTGATCACGTGGTGACATCTGCGGGCAACAGACGTCCCAATCCTCAGGGTTGACAGCGTGAGGACGGGGTCGGCCAACACTCAGGGGGAGGGCCGCTGGGAGGAGGCAGCCAGCCCAGCACAGGCGCCAACACGAGGAAAGACGCTGTCTTTTGGGCTCCGTCACGGGTCCTCACACCAGCCCCCCAAAGGTTAAACACCAGGGTACCCTCTGACGCCCATGGGGGGCATCTGCCCACGTGATGCCCCGTGCCCTGCATCTCGCAGCCGCCCCATGGGGCTCTCTGCCTGGACCAGCACGTGACACGGCCGGTGAGGTGCAGGGACTCTGACGTTCTTCCCTAGGAGAGGAAGAGACCCTTCTGGAAGGTGCCCCAGTGCCCCAAACCACAGCTCCTCTCCAGGGGTGGGCCCCACCGAGGGAGTCCCAGCCCGATGCCAGCAAAGCCTGACCAGGAGCAAACGTGGTCTCTCGGAGGCCGCTGCCACCAAAACCACGTGCTTCCCATTCAGATGCGTAAAGGCTCCGGGGACGCCGAGGTGGAGGTGAAGCAGGAGACACGGGAGCCGACGAGAACAGTGCCCGGGGCCACAGGCAGAGGGAGGGCACGTCTGTGCTTCGGAGCGTTGGGGCCCAGCTGCAGGCGTGGGGATGGAGACGGCCGGTCCCCGGCCAGCCGCCAGTCTGCCCCGACTCCGCTGGGAGGCAGAGCGGGGTGGCAAGCAGGTGCGCGGGGTGGAGAGATTCCCGCACACCTGTCTGCCCGGGGGCGGGCGGCTTTGGGCCCGGGTGCCATCAGCTGGAGGTGTTCCCAGGGCGAAAAGAACCGGGGCAGCTGCCGCGGTCGCTCGCAGTCCCCAGCCCCAGCCCCTCCTCTCCTCTGGGACACGGGGGCCCCAGCCTGGGCAAGGCCACCCCTCGGAGCCTGCACCGTTCAGCACCTGGCTGAAGCCAGCGTCACCGTCACGCAGAGGGTGACCGGCCCTGGGGGACAGGAGCAGGCCCCCACCCGGGCCTCTCCCCTGGCGCTCGGGAGCCCATGGGCACAGTTTGCCAGCCCCTGAGTGGAGCCGAGAAGGCCTCCCACTGAGGGCTGGGCTCTGGGAAGATGCCGGTGAGGCGTCAGGAAACACGGGCCGCGTGTCCTCAGCACGAGCTGCTCTCTGCCCAGCGGTGGGCCCGCGGCGGCTGCCGTGTCCACGGGAGTCCTTGGGATAGGCCTCGTGGTCTAGTCCGTCTGGGGACCACCGCGGAGTCTTACTGAGTGACATGGGCAGGGAGTGGACTCTTTACAGGCCGGACGTGTGTCCACACCGAGCCTCTCCCGACGGTGCCGTGGGTGCTGGGCGGCTCACGCGGCCGTTGCCGCCCCTGCGGGCTGCAGAGCTCCCTCTCCCTGCGCGTTTAGGAGACCAGACACATCCCTGACTTGGACGCCGAGGCCGCCCCCTCCGCAGTCACCCCCTTCATGTCGTCGGGCATTTGCCCGTCAGAACGCCACACGTTCAGCTCCGCAAACACGCCCGTCTCGATCATCTCCTCCTGCCAAGGGATGGGACAGCTGCCCGTCGCAAATTCCTGGAAGAACTCAGCATCGGCTTTGTCGAAGGCCACACCCTTGACGGTGGAGAAGGCGCCCACATCCTGGATGTTCTTGGCATAGACTGTCCTGGAGTCCGGGACAAAGGGGGGTGTCAGCATCCCTGTGAGGAGAGAAAGCACACGACGTGCGACACGTAAGGGGGAGGGAGCAGCCGTATGCTCAGTGAGCAGGGTCACCCTGCCCCAGGTGCCCCAGGGGCTCAGGAAAGTTCTCGGGAGCCTCGCAGCCCGCTGAGCAAGATGCAAGGAATTTCGTGTCCAGGCAAGGATGGAGGGCTCTGGCCTGTGCCCACGCCAGCCTCCCCAGGGCCGGAGCCATCTGCAGGTCGGATGCCCTGCAGCCGGTGACCCAGGACTGCGCTCCCCCAACCCACTCAGGAGCCGCGGTGCCCTAGTCACCAGACACAGAACAGCAGCCACGTGACCCTGGTGGCCCTCCTGCCCTTCCTTTCCGTGTGGCCCCCGGGCTAAATACTCTGCCAGACCCATGCAGTGGCCCTGGGGACCCTCCAGTCTCTCCTGGCTCCCAGCTCCCCCAACCCCAGAAGAAGGAACTTCTCTCCTCAGGCCGTGGCGGTGAGGCCCGTGGTCATTGGCCTCTGTAGGCTTTGGGGCGGGGCCTTGCCCGCACACGCACCTGCCACGGCCAACACCACACTGGCCAAATGGGCAAGTGTCTTCCGGATACGCAGCTGGAAGCCTCCTGCACTGCCTTGGGTCAGGGGCTCCTTAAAAGTACAGGGCATAGAAAGCCACTGCCGCAGGTTTGGGCCCTCAGTTCAAAGGTCAGCAGCATGTCCCACACGCACGCCAACCAGCCTCCCCCAGCCCAAGAACCTGTGTGCTACCACCCAGCTTGGGGCATGGGGTGACAGGACGCGGAGACGGGGGTTACTCAGGGGCAGGAGGGTGGCTGGGGGGAGCCCAGGAGGCACCAAGCAAGGCCCCTTGGTGGGGCCAGGCCAGCAAGGACCTGCTGGCGGACCCGCCCCACACGGCCCCCCGGTCCAAAGGCGCACAGACACACCAGCCTCGAGCTGTCTCCAATTAATGTCCTTGAAGAGGGGGCTGGTGCGGAGCCCGTCACACGTCCCGTCTCTGAAACCCAGGCGCTTCTCGGGGTCCTTCTCCAGCAGTGCCTCACAGAAGTCCTTGCTGGCCTGGCTGAACGTGTCCGGGTACTTGACGGCCTCAGACAGGATCCTCTGCTTGAGCTCCTTGTTCTCCACCTGCACCGTGGGACACGCCACGTCACAGGAGCCCATGGAGCCCACGGGGGGAGGCGTCCAGCTCAGCCAGTGCACCTCCCGGGAAGACGCTGGGCGGAGGTGACCGAGGAGGTGATGGGACGGAGGTGACGGTGGAGGTGACCGAGGAGGTGACAGAGGAGGTGACAGCGGAGGTGACAGAGGAGGTGACGGCAGAGGTGATGGCAGAGGTGACAGAGAAGGTGACAGTGGAGGTGACGGCAGAGGTGACAGAGGAGGTGACGGAGGAGGTGACAGTGGAGGTGACAGAGGAGGTGACGGTGGAGGTGACAGTGGAGGTGACGGTGGAGGTGACAGAGGAGGTGACGGCAGAGGTGACAGAGGAGGTGACAGCGAAGGTGACAGAGGAGGTGACGGCGGAGGTGACAGTGGAGGTGACAGAGGAGGTGATGGTGGAGGTGACAGAGGAGGTGACGGCAGAGGTGACAGAGGAGGTGACAGAGGAGGTGATGGCAGAGGTGAAGAGGAGGTGACAGAGGAGGTGACAGTGGAGGTGATGGCAGAGGTGACAGAGAAGGTGACAGTGGAGGTGACAGCAGAGGTGACAGAGGAGGTGACGGCGAAGGTGACAGAGGAGGTGACGGCGGAGGTGACGGCGGAGGTGACAGAGGAGGTGACAGAGGAGGTGACGGCAGAGGTGACAGAGGAGGTGACGGCGGAGGTGACAGTGGAGGTGACAGAGGAGGTGACGGCGGAGGTGACAGAGGAGGTGACGGCAGAGGTGACAGAGGAGGTGACAGAGGAGGTGACGGCAGAGGTGACAGAGGAGGTGACAGAGGAGGTGACAGCGAAGGTGACAGAGGAGGTGACGGCGGAGGTGACAGTGGAGGTGACAGAGGAGGTGACGGCGGAGGTGACAGAGGAGGTGACGGCGGAGGTGACAGAGGAGGTGACAGTGGAGGTGACGGCAGAGGTGACAGAGGAGGTGACAGTGGAGGTGACAGCGAAGGTGACAGAGGAGGTGACGGCGGAGGTGACAGTGGAGGTGACAGAGGAGGTGACGGCGGAGGTGACAGAGGAGGTGACGGCAGAGGTGACAGAGGAGGTGACAGAGGAGGTGATGGCAGAGGTGAAGAGGAGGTGACAGAGGAGGTGACAGCGAAGGTGACAGAGGAGGTGACGGCGGAGGTGACAGCGGAGGTGACAGTGGAGGTGACGGCAGAGGTGACAGAGAAGGTGACAGAGGAGGTGACGGCAGAGGTGACAGTGGAGGTGACAGCGAAGGTGACAGAGGAGGTGACGGCGGAGGTGACAGAGGAGGTGACAGCAGAGGTGACAGAGGAGGTGACGGCGGAGGTGACAGAGGAGGTGACGGCAGAGGTGACAGAGGAGGTGACAGAGGAGGTGACGGCAGAGGTGACAGAGGAGGTGACAGAGGAGGTGACAGCGAAGGTGACAGAGGAGGTGACGGCGGAGGTGACAGTGGAGGTGACGGAGGAGGTGACGGCGGAGGTGACAGAGGAGGTGACGGCGGAGGTGACAGAGGAGGTGACGGCAGAGGTGACAGAGGAGGTGACAGTGGAGGTGACGGCAGAGGTGACAGAGGAGGTGACAGTGGAGGTGACAGCGAAGGTGACAGAGGAGGTGACGGCGGAGGTGACAGTGGAGGTGACAGCGAAGGTGACAGAGGAGGTGACGGCGGACGTGACGGTGGAGGTGACAGAGGAGGTGACAGCGGAGGTGACAGTGGAGGTGACGGCGGGGGTGACGGCAGAGGTAACCAGTCGCCTCCGCCATCACCTCCACCATCATCCCCACCGACACGGACACCGACACCTGGTGTCTGAATCTGAGCGCTTTTCCGGAGAACCCCGTTGCCAGTGACGGGGTGTCGGGCCTGCACAGTCGGCAGGGAGCCCCACAAGGAGCCCCGAGGTGCCCCGTGCCCTCTGAACCCCGGGTCCGCCCCCGCTCGGGCAGACCCCGGCCACGGGGTCTCACCACACACAGATTCGCCTTCCCTAAGATCGCAGAGCTGCGGGCTCTCGCGAGTGCCTCTCGGGTGGGACACGCACCCCCACAGGCCGGGCCGGAGACCAGGAGCCACGCGGCCCCGAGCCCCGTTCACCCGAGCCCATCGCGCTCACCACACACAGGAGACCGGGCTTCGGGTCGGGGCCCAGGCACCCCCCCACCCCCGCGCTTCTCCCCACGGAAGGCGGCGGCCACCCTGCCTCGAGCGAGTCCGGGGGCCATCGGTCGACAGCCCGGGCTCAGCTCCTGTCTCTCGGCCACATCCTGGTGGTTCTGAGTCACTGCCGCTGTTGTTCTACTGGTCCCGGCGAGCTGGGACCAGGCTCACGAGTCGTGAAGCCCGCAGGGCGGTCTGCTGCCTGCAGACGGCTCCTGGGACCTCCGGCCCGCGATGACCTGACCGAGGTCCGCGCTGGGAACCAGGAGGCTCGCCTGACTCGCTTTACCGCAGCCTCGGCTGTTACGGGCCCTGAGCTGGGCCCGAGAGGTCTGAGGTGAGCCGGCACCTGCGATTCTGGGGCCACAGCGGGAGCACCCCCGGACTCCGGGCAGACGGGGCAGGGGGAGGGCGTGGGGGCCCGGGGTCGGGCACAGTGAGGTGGGGCCTGCTCTTCAGAAAGGCTGCCGGGCCGGACGGAGAGCTCGCCGGTCCGCCGTGGACGCACCAATGGGGCACCTCGGGCCCTGTCTCCCCGCCCCAGGACTGGCTTGGGCTGGGGGAGCCGAGGGCTACTTGTGGGGGGCGGGGGTTGGGGAAGTCCGGGCCCGGCGGGTCCTGAAACGCTTGTCAGCGTGGGGCTCCATGAGATGAGGTCACCACGTCCCCTCTCCTGCCCGGGAAGGATGTACCATGAGGGGCCCCTTGTGTCCAAGGTCTGAACAGCGGCTCCCCCAGGAGGCTGGTCACAGGGCGGCGGCAGGACGAGTGTGCGTGACCTCCTACCTTCTCTCCACGGGCGCGGAAGGGCCCTCTGGCCGCGATCATCTCATAGAGCGTGACGCCCAGGGCGAAGTAGTCCACGGAGAAGTCGTACTCTTCGCCCCGCAGGAGCTCAGGGGCCATGAACCCTGCGGGCAGAAGCGGGCGCAGACTCCGGCGCGGGCCCCGGCACTGAGCACGCACTCGGCCCGGGCAGGCACGTCCCAGACGGGGCTCCCTGCGTGCCCGCGGGCGGGGTCCTCGCCTCGACCCCTCTGCAGCGGGGCTGCCCTGGGCGCTGCACACTGGGGAGCCCTTCCCTGCCCACAGCGATACTTGGAACGCCCCCAGTCGTCACAGCCGGAAATGCCTACAGACGCTGCTGAGTGTCGCCTCCGGGCAACACCGCCCCGGGTCTAGCCGCTGCCTCTCGTGAGCTTGAAGCCCCGCCTCCCCGTGGCTCGTCCTGCAGCCGGAGCCGTGGCCCTGGCTGGCCATGTAGGCGCAAGTGTGACCCGTGGCGTCGTGGTCAGGCGCTACCAGCTCCTTCCCGAAAGGGCACAGAAGGGCCGATTTAAGCCAACACAACCCAGAGAGCAACCGGACGCACACCGTTGCCGGCCGGCACCTCACAAGGGGAGCTGGGGCCACGCAAGGAGCCCACATCCCCAAAGCACGTCCTGGGCTTTCCCGAACCACCGCGTCGGGGAGCCAGCCAGCACGGGGCAAGGGCGCACGGGCCGGTCTCTGGGGCCCACGGTCCACTCCCCTGGGACCAGAGCAGGCAGGTGCTGTGGGCAGGGCACGGGCAGCTCCTGGGCCTGCCAGCTTCGGACGTTCCCAGGGAAGCACAGCTAACGAGCCTGTTGATTTCTGGGGCCTCCCGGCCCTCCGCGGATGGTCTCAGAGCCAGGCTCCAAGAGCGGATGTGCTCCGTGCAGCGGCCAGGCCGACGGGGACACAGACCCGCTCCTCCCCGCGGAGGCTGCCGGCACGCAATTCCACAGACCCGCCCGGCCCCCGCAGGCCTCACCCCTTCTTAGGTCCCACTTTCCGGGAACTGCACTGTGGCTCAGATGTGGTGAGAAGGACGCGTCTAACAGGCCACCACTTCGAGACAGAAACGGGGTCTGGGGTGACAGCCCAGCAGGCCTCAGCGAGGGGGTCAGTTTCTGCAGCAAACACCCCGGGGGGGTCCCTGCTCTGCCCCCAACCCCAGCAAGGTGACACACAGCTCTGTGTCCTGAGGTGCTACGTGGCACCTGGCACAAAGTGAGCACCAGGAAATGCCAGTCACCGAAGGGCAGGGGAGTGACCGCCGGTGTGAGCTGGTCCCCTGCGTCCCTGCTCAGAGGGAGGCCGCGGCAGCAGCGAAGCCTGGGGCGCCCTCTGGCGGCCGGCAGGGCCGTCACACCCACCGTCGACCGGAGTCTGGCCTGTGGAGCCGCGCTCTCTACGCCGAAGCACGGCAGGAGCCCACTGCCATGGTCCACTCAGCGCTGGAGCGCCACAGATTCTGGAACACTCGACGTCGCAGGGGCCCTCCCTAACTGAGGCCACAGGGGGGACAGAGCTGCCACGGCAGCAGGGACAAACCCATAAGGGCTCAGAGCCCAGGACAGGAGAATCTGGGGACACAAAACAAGGTCCAAGTAGCCCCAAATCCTAGTGACAACAGTCCCTCCTCAAAGCCAAGTCAACCCAGGGACGGGCTGGCTGGGAGCCCCGTCTCCCGGAACATGGCGGCACAGGGGGACAGACCCCCAGGTGCCGGCCGGCGGGAGGCGGCGCCCAGCTCCCCAGCAGTCTGGGCTGCCCGCTACGCCCGCTCCAACACTGGGGGGCCCCCTCTGTTGTCTGCGGGCCCTGCTTCCCTCCCCGCCAGGGCAGAATGTGTTGTGTACGAGCACACAGTACACACACAGACAGACACACCTTTGCACACGCACACTCACACATCCTGGACGTGGGCAGCCCCCTCCCCTGCAGAGCCAACCCCGGCCACACGGCAGTGGGCGCTGGCCATGCATCGCGGCTCTCCCGGTCTGAGCGCGTTGGGGGGCACGGCGGGCGATCCGCGGCAGATGCCCCGGGCTCCAACCCACGGGGCCGGGCAGGTTGGACACATGCACTCTGCTGATGTCCAGGAGGCCACTGGAGGCAGAAGCCCCCTCACAGAGCGCGTGGCCCTCCGGAACCAACAGGTGGGGGACCCCCTGCCGCGGGGTCCGGGCACACCCACCGGCCCACCCAGTGATTCCACGGTCTGCTGTGAGGGTGCACGGCCTCGCTCCCTGCCCCCCACCCTCTCAGGGGCTCACCTGGGGTGCCTGCGTAGCCCTTGGTCTTGGTCTGCCCGTCCTTCAGCTCCACAGCCAGCCCAAGGTCAGAAATGCGGATATTTCCTGAAAGCAAACACGGGCCGAGGTCGCCCGCGGGCCCACGGAACAAAGGCACCTGGTGTCCCTGCACCAGCCAAGGGCGGCCGCCGCACACACACACGCACGCCCGTGAGCGCCCACACGCAGCACACGCCCTCCCCAGGGCCCGAGGCCTCTGCCGCCCCAGCAGACTGCAGAGGGACGGAGGGGCCGCAGTAGCGCCCAAAACCACCTCCAGAACACCGCACGTCTGCAGGACTTGTGACACAAAGCGGGGGGTGGGGGGCGTAAGGGACGTAAAGGAACCCAGATCTGCGTGTTTCCTTCTGACAAGAAGCCCTTCGAAGGCAGAGAGCGTAGCCAGTGTGTCCTCCTACCGAAGCAGGAGACCCTGGCAGGGGCAGGCCTGGGCAGGGAGGCAGGGAGGAGGGAGGGGGGACGGCGGGAGGCAGGGAGAAGGGGACCCAGGGGGCCCCTCACCGTCATCGTCCAGAAGCACGTTCTCCGGCTTGAGGTCTCGGTACACGATGCCTCTCTGGTGTAGGTGCTCCAGGCCGCTGATGATCTGGGCCGTGTAGAAGACCGCGCGCGGCTCCTGGAAGCCGGGGTTCTCCTCGTTCACGTTGTAGATGTGGTACCTGCGGTCAGACCACACAGGCCCATGCTTCCCTGGCACAGTGCACAGGGCATCCACAGTGGCCACGGGGAAAGAAATCTCAGGGGACAGTGAGAGCCTCAGAGCCCGTGCTGGGTGTCTGGTCGTTGTGGGGTCTCAGCACCAGCCTGAAGGACCCGTGGCAGTCTGAGAGCCCCTGGTGGCCTGTCGTGCCCTCACAGGTCCCCCCCCCCCACCAGCAGGACAGGAGCCGAGGCAAGAGTCCACCATTCTCCCCACCGCCCCCACACTCGCCCGCACCAGCTAGCAAGTGGACCCTGACGCCGTTTCGCCACCGCCGGCCCGAGGACGGGGAGCGTGGTGGAGCCGGCCCAGGCAAGTGCCCTGAGTCACCGCAACCGTGAGCAGTCACTGCAGTGTCCGTGTAAGCATGCCAGCCGGCTCCCCGGGCCCGAGCACACGCGTCTGGGGCGGCTCCGGGCAGGGCTCCGGGGTGGGCCTGCTGGGGTTTTCCCGCCAGCGTCCCTCCGCCCCAGACTGCTTGCCGTTTTCTCCGCTCTACATTCCACAGAAACGCAGACCTAACGAATACGGGGAGCAAAGTGTTCGCAGCGGAGAGCGGCCGGCTAGAGGCAGGCCAAGGAGCAAGAGAAAAGCCCTCGAGTCAGCCGACAAGGCCGACGGTGCCGCGTCAGGGCGACGCAGTGGTGGGTGCCGTGCCGTGTGCGGGCCTAGCCTGGTGTACGGGAGCGGGGGGGGCACAGGGGGACACAAGACCGGGAGCAGGGGGGGCACAGGGGGACACAAGACCAGGAGCGGGGGGGGGGAGGCACAGGGGGACACAAGACCGGGAGCAGGAGGGGGCACAGGGGGACACAAGACTGGGAGCAGGAGGGGGCACAGGGGGACACAGGGGCTCTGCTCTGGCACAGCACACCACCGTGTGACACAGCGGGCTGGAGGGGGACGGTGGAGAGCGTCACACAGGACAGTGGGGGACAGTGCGCTGTTACACGGCGTGCTACGTAGCGCAGTGTTGTACGGGGCAGCAGGGGACGCACCGGACGGGACGGTGCAGCGCAGAACATGGTGGCAACTGTAGGACGGTGTGAGACGGCGGAGCGCGCGTGGACAGCACGGGGCGGCATGGTGTAGTGCAGCGGGACGTGATGTGGTGTGGCATAGTATAGTGTGGTATCATGTAGCATAGTGTAGGATGGCGTAGCATAGTGTAGGATGATCTAGCATAGTGTAGGATGGCATAGCATAGTGTAGGATGGCGTAGCACAGTGTAGGATGGCGTAGCACAGTGTAGGATGGCGTAGCACAGTGTAGGATGGCCTAGCATTGTGTAGGATGGCCTACCATAGTGTAGGATGGCGTAGCATAGTGTAGGATGGTGTAGCATAGTGTAGGATGGCGTAGCATAGTGTAGGATGGTCTAGCATAGTGTAGGATGGTCTAGCATAGTGTAGGATGGCGTAGCACAGTGTAGGATGGCGTAGCATAGTGTAGGATGGCCTAGCATAGTGTAGGATGGTCTAGCATAGTGTAGGATGGCGTAGCACAGTGTAGGATGGTGTAGCAGAGTGTAGGATGGCGTAGCACAGTGTAGGATGCCGTAGCACAGTGTAGGATGGCCTAGCATAGTGTAGGATGGTCTAGCATAGTGTAGGATGGTCTAGTATAGTGTAGTATGGTCTGGTATAGTGTAGTATAGTGTAGTTTGGCCAGGTACAGTGTAGTATAGGGTAGTATGGGGTAGCATAGTGTAGCATGGTGTCGTATAGTGTGTTATGGTGTGGTATGGTGTGGGATGGTCTGTACAGCATAGGACGGTGTAGTACAGGTAGCACGGCATAAGGTGTGTAGCAGTGGGGTTAGTGTAGTACGGCGTATGGTCTAGTACAGTGTAGTACAGCGTAGCATGGTCTGGTACAGTGCAGGACGGTGTAGTGTTGGCCACACGGAGCAGCGGAGCGTAGCATGGTGTAAGGTGTGGAGCATAGAGTACAGCATAGTGGGGTGTCGTGTGGTCCAGTACATAGTGCGGTGTCGTGTGGTCCAGTACATAGTGGGGTGTCGTGTGGTCCAGTACATAGTGGGGTGTCGTGTGGTCCAGTACATAGTGGGGTGTCGTGTGGTCCAGTACATAGTGGGGTGTCGTGTGGTCCAGTACAGCGTAGCAGAGCATCGTGTAGGGCATCGTCGTAGGGCAGTGTCGTGTGTGCTACAGTGTGAGGCCGTGTACTAGCGCGCTGACCAGCACAGGGTCGCGATCACGTGTTCCGTATGTCATGTTGTGCACACTTGCTAGTCTCTCTCCTCTTCCTCGTGGCCTCACGAGGGTCCCGTGAACACCACGGGCGCTGCGGAGGCGCGGAGTCCAGGGTGCAGAGAACCGACGGCCACGGCCGCATCCGTGCGGCTGGGAGGCTCCCTCAGGGGCCGCGCGTGGACCAAGGCCCCGAGAGCACCGTGTCACTCAGTACCCCCGTCTCACACCAGCCCACGGAGGCAAGAGCGCTCCAACGGCCCAGGGTTCCCCACCGAGAGCCAGTGGTCTGACTCCCCCCCGGAGCCCCAGGCCGGGCCGGCCGACCCAGGCACCGGAGCCAGCGACAGCAAGCCATGCTCCCGAAGCCGGCCGCGCCGTGTTCCCAGCTCAGCCCCCAGAGCCATCGCCGCGTGATGCCCCAGCCTGTCCCCACGCACGCGTCCTCCACTGTCCACCCCACGAGCCCGGCCCCTCGCGCTCCTGCTACCTCCACCCCTGCGCACTCACGCAACCCCCGGTCCCCAGGAACCCGAGGTGCCCCGGCGGCTGGAGAGCCACTCACCACCTCCCCACTGGCCCACATTTCATGTAAGACGAAGGACACACCTCCTCGAGGGTCACCAGCCCAGGGACAGAAGAGCGGGTTGGTGGGGGCCCAGGGCTTCTCCTCACCGTGCTCTGGGAGCATGGGGGCCCCAGACCCCTCTTCATGCTCAGCTGCTTGAGCCCCCAGCCCCAGGTCCCCCGTTTACCTTATGTCCCCTCCGTTCATGAGAGTCATCACCAGACAGAGGTCAGTTTTGGTTTCAAACGCATAGGCCAGAGAGACGATAAACCTGCTGTGAACCTTTGCTAGAATCGTCTTCTCGACCATAGCACCCTGAAAAGCAAGATGTCAAATCAGTGCCCAGGTTTAAGTGGGAAAGTGCTGTCACTGGAAAGAGTAAGTCCCACATCCCAGGAAACAGAAACAGGGTCACAAAGGTCCTCGAAGCAGCTTGCATAACGCAACTGCCAACAACTTACAGATGTGCCCCCTCCCCAGAGACCAGATCAGCCGTGCAAACGTCTGTGCGTACTGAGGACCCCGGGCTCACCGGAGCCCCCGGCAAGGAGACAGGAGTCAGAGCAGCAGCCCTAACAGCCCCGGGAGAGGAGCCAGCGCCCCTGTTCTGAGCGGCCCTCCCTGCGGTCCTTCCTTACCCCGGACCGACTCACGCATGGCAACCCCAGACCCGTTCTCTCCCGGCCCTGGACAGCGGACAGCCGGGACCCACTGGCATCTGTTCATCTTCTGTCCATCTATCACATTTTTAAAGTTGTGTTTGGGTAAGGAAGGAAGAGCTCTTTTGTTCCGGAAGGCCCCCACATCCACACCGCCTGAGTACTAAGTTCAGTGAGGACACTGGCCTCAGGACAGACGACGCCGTGGGACAGTGGGTTAGGATGACACGTCACCCTGCCTGCTTGCCCCCGCAGCCCCAAGGGACAGCACTATTGAGAAACCCTGGGGTGGGTACCCTGGGTGGCTGCTGTTTACCCCAAAAGCTGCATGTGTGCTTGTGGAGGGGAAGGACAGGAACCACACAGGATGGGAGAGGCGCTCCGATGACCTGGCGGCTTTGCCACCCTCCCTAAAGGGCGTCTCGCCCGTCTCGGGGAGAGCAGACACCACGCAGCCGCCTGTCACGCCTTGGTTCGCCCCGGCCCGGAGAAGACGTGCGGAGGCTGTCGGCTAGACTCCCAGGGAGCCCCCCCCAGCACAAGCCAGCACCGAGAGCCCTGAACGCTGGGGTGGAGAAGCAGCCGCTCCCCAACACCCGCTCCCCTACCCCTACTTCGTGGTGGTGGTGGAGACGCGGGAGGCTGGTGGGAGGAGCTTCTGAGGGGCTCCACCGGCCGGTGTCGAGCCTTGGTTTTGGCTCAGGGCATGACTCCAGGGCGCTCGGATCAAGTCCCACATCGGGCTCCCTGCTCGGCGAGGAGCCTGCTTCTCCCTCTGCCCCTCGCCCCCACTCATGCGCTCTCCCTCTGTCCCTCTCTCAAATAAATAAGTCTTTCAAAATAAATAAGTAAATAAAATTAAGCTCAAAACAAAGGAGACAGCTCCCAGGACGGGCAGACCCGCCCACCCCATTGGTCGCAGAGGCCGCCTCCGAGAGGGGTCACGGCAAACCCCGCGGGGGGGCAGAGCCGGGCCGGGGCAGCAGAGCTGCGGACGGGCCCCTCTGTGCCCCGTGGGCCAGACCATCGGCGCAGGACGCAGAGGCTGCCCAGCAGGAGGGACCCGGCGTCCCCAGGGCAGAGGACGCGGTCCACAAAGGGTGCCGTGCGGGGCAGGACGCGGCCCCGAGGGCCCTCCCACCCGTGAGCGGCCCGCGGCCCACCTGGTAGCCCTTCCTTTTCTTGAGCCTCTTCTTGCTGAGCTTCTTACAGGCGTACAGCTTGCCCGTGGCCTTCATCTGGCAGGCGGACACCTCCCCGAAGCCCCCTTTCCCCAGGACCCTGAAGTCCAGGAACCAGTCCTCGCCCATGGGCTGGGCCTCTAGCCACTTCCACTGCAGGAACCTCTGGAAGTGGAGGCTGTCCAGGTACTCCTGGAAGGGCGTCCGGCTCAGGTACGCCAGGGTGGCCTGCAGCAGCGGCTGGAAGGGCGCGTCCCCGCTCGCCACGGGCCCCTCCCGGGCCTTCGCCACCGCACCCTCGTCCAGGAAGCTGCAGAAGAGCTTGGCCTGGGGGTCCAGGTACTCGGCCAGGATGGCCCGGGCCTTCTGAGGCCGGAGGTCGTCATCGGCCGTGTCATAGTCCTCGATGTCCTTCCAGAGCTCCAGAGCCGGAACGAGCCTCTCGTCGGCCCCCAGGAACTGCTGGAAGAGCCGCTTGCCGATGGGCTGCTCTGAGCACAAGCTCGGGAAAGCCAGGTCCAGGCTCTCCCGGAGGCCCTCGCACTTGGACAGCGGGGGCAGCTTGAGCTTGGCCAGGTACTTCCTGTCCCGAGAGGACGGGCCGCCGGTCCCGTCGAAGCTGCCGCGGGCGGCGATGAAGGCCGAGTTGGCCACCACCGTCTCCAGGGAACCGAAATCCATCCCGGTGCTGGCCGCCTGCTGCAAGAGGCCGGACCCCCCCCACCCCAGGCCCGTGCCCCCTGCCCTCCCTAGACAGCAGGCGCCCCAGCAGGTGCAAGGGTGACTAGCGGCCGGCCGCGCAGGGAGCCCGGGAACCCAGCTGACACAGCTCTGGCCAAATCCTGGCCCAGGGTCACAGAGCAGGTGCCAGAAAAAGACAATCCCCTAAGCTGCTTCCAGGAGGATTAGGCAGCCCCTCCCCACCCCCACCCCTGCCACTTCCTCCTTGGAGCCCGCCAGGAAGGACAAAGGGCAGATCCCGAAGCATCTGCTGAAGCTGCCCCGTGGCCCCCTGCCCAGGAGCGGGAGGTCAGAGAGAAGGCTAAGGGGTCCCGAGAAACCCCAGATGGCTGGGGGCTTTCCCACTATATTTCATTTTTGTCTTAAAAAATAGCAAGTGGGAGGGAAAACAGCTGGGAACAGGAAGTCAGAGAAAAAATTTGCAGGGAATAGCTTCCCGGGGTGTCCGAGGGTGAAACCATGGCCAGGGGACTGGTTCATATGTGGGGACCCAGACTGACACGGACGGTGGCCTGCTCCAGGTCACCTGTCTGCACCAGGGACCTAAGGTAACCCGGCACCTGCCGAAGGATCAGCCCCGCACCCCCCCACCTCCACCCCCCGAGCTGAGCTCACAAAGCAGAGACGCCTGGAGAAGCTTCCGGTGAAGTTAGGGCTGAAGCAGGAGACCCTCAGCTACACGCAGGGCTGAGGCCTCGAACTGAGACGAACAGGAGGGAGAGCGGCGTGAAGAGGCCTGGGACACACCTGGGGGCACACAGCTGGGGGGACACACCTGGGGACAGACAGCTGGGGGGGACACACCTGAGGGCACACAGCTGGGGGGACACACCTGGGGGCACACAGCTGAAGGACACACCTGGGGGCACACAACTGGGGGGACACACCTGGAGGCACACACATGGGGGGACACACCTGGGGGATATCTGGGGATGCCAGGACCAACAGAAATGTCACCTTCACACAGACATGGTCTTGTCTGTCTAGTACCCAGCAGCTGCTCAGTAACTGTGCGGGGAAGAAAAGGAAGTGACGGAGGTTATGGTTTCGGGAGTGGAGGAAGGGAGAGCTTACAGAATCAGGAATGCAGGAGCCAGCAGAGGTGGGGAAGGCCAGCCCACCCCATGTTCCTCCTGGCAGAAGAGGGTGTCTGGGAGGCAGGGAGGTTCTGCACGTGGGTGTGGGCAGAGGCAGGGGAGGCCAAGGGAGAACTTGCAGAGCAGCCCCAGTCCCATCCTTGAGCCCTTCCTGCCCTCCCGTCAGGGTTCACAGGGTAGTGGTTGGGGCTAGCTGCAGTCAATGCTCCAGTGAAACCATCAGAGCCTGGAGGGTTTTTGTTGGAAGATTTATTTTTTTTTTTCAAAGATTTTACTTATTTATTTGACAGAGAGATCACAAGCAGGCAGAGAGGCAGGCAGAGAGAAGGGGGGAGCAGGCTCCCCGCTGAGCAGAGAGCCCCACACAGGGCTCGATCCCAGGATCCTGAGATCACGACCTGAGCCGAAGGCAGCAGCTTAACCCACTGAGCCACCCAGGCACCCCCGTTGGAAGATTTTAAATTACAAATTCAATTTCCTGCAGTTACAGGGCTGGTCAGAGTATGTATTTCAAATTGGACAAGGTGTGTTTTTCGAGGAGGCTGATTTCATGGAAGTTGTTGAGCTTATGTATATAGAACCGTGTGTGGCACTTCCTTGTGTAGGAAGGGTCTGTAGTGATGCTTCACTTCTGATGGGATCACCTCTCGCCATAGATTCGTCAGTTTTATGGACTTTTCGAAGAACCAGCTCTTTCACAGACTTTCCCTTTTCTTTTGTTCTTATTTCATTGATTTCTGTTGTAATTTCTTGTTTCTTCCTTCTACTTGCTACCCCACTCTTTTCCTAAGTTTTCCAAGTGGGAACTTAGATCACGAACTCGAGACTGTCTTAGAGCACTCAGAGCAGACACTGTCCTGTTGCTGTGCCGTGGCCGCAGCCCATGAATTCTGACGTCACCCGTTTGTCACCAGTCCTACACATTTCTTTTTAATTTCCCTCAAGACTTCCTTTTGAATCACGAATTATTTTGAGGGTAGTGTTCATTTCCTCACATGTTTGGAGATCTTCCTGTTGTTTTGTTATTGATTTCGAGTTTGACTGTATCGTGGTTGGAGAACACATGGCTTAATCTCGATGCTCAGATTTGTTGGGCTTTATTCTCCAGCCCAGGACACAGTCTACCCTGGTGTATGGTCCAAGGTCACTTACAAAGAAACTGGATTCTGCTACAGGGCAAGTGTTCGAGAAACGTCAACGGCGTCCTGTTGGTTGACAATACTGTTGAGATCTTCTCTGGCCACGCTGGCTCTCGGTGGAGCTGCTCCGCAGCTGCTGGGAGAGACGCTGAACCCCGTGACGAAAGTCTCGGACCCACTTCTGCGCGCAGATCTGTCCATCTGCCGCCCTGTCTTGCCATCCTGTCCTTCGCTGGACATGCATTTAGGGCTGCGGTGTCTTCTTGGCATACTGACCCTTCATCATTACACAATGTCCGTCTCCCGTGATTTTCTCTGCTGCGAAGTCTCCACGTTAACATAACCACACAGGCCTCCTCTGATGACTGCCGGTGCAACACGTCTTCGCCATTCTTTCCTGCTCAGACTCTCTCTCCATCGGAGTCTCCTGTGGCGTCCAGTGAGCTCCTGTTTTCAAATCTCCTGTCAGGTTTTGGTGTACTTACAGCATTTATATTTAGTGTTACTGTTGCTCAGGTCTGCCACTTTGGTTTTTCATTTGTTTTCTCTTTCCCTTTTTCCTTTGGGTTACTTGAACATTTCTTAGAATCCAGTTTTGATTCATCTATGATATTTTAGAGTGTATCTCTCTACACAGACTTTTATGGGCTGCTGCTGGTATCGTATACACATGACCAATCACATTCCATTGTTACCACTTTTTTAAAGATTTATTTATTTGAGAGTGCGTGCATGCAGGTGGGGGCAGGGGACAGAGGGAAAGAATCATCAGACAGACGCCTCACAGAGCATGGAGCCCCCCGAGGGGCTCGAACTGATGACCCATGAGATCACGACCTGAGCTGAAAGCAGGAGACCCTCCACCGACTGAGCCCCCAGAAGCTCCCCACCATCCTCTCCATTCAAGTGAAGGAAATACCACCTTCTATCTGCCCTGTTTGCTCTTTACACATTCAGAATATCAGGCAATGTTATGGTTTTTACTTCCGCCACGAGACGTAATTTAGAAATTCAGAAAGAAAAGGAAGCTTACAGTATTTATCCATATTCTGCTGCCGCGTTATTCCTCCCTTCCTGACCCTCCAACCTTCCCCCTTTCAACACTGTCGTTCTGTTTTGCGCACTTCCTTTAGCCACCTTTTAGGGTAAGTCTGCTGGGGACACATTATCGTCCTTTCCTTCTCCTCCGTTTGGGACCGCTGGGACCACCTTCATTCCTAAAGAGTATTCGTGCTGGATTCAGGACTCGACATTTAAACACAGCAGCTCCCTTCTGTCCGTTAGGAGCCACCTGTAACTCAAACGGCTTTTCTCCGACTGTTTTCTGGATCTCATGTGTGTGTTTTCAATTTTCAGTTCAACGATGCTGCGTCTTGGGCTGTGGGAGATTTACCCCGTTTGGGTTTTAATCAGTTTCTTCAACTTGCAGCTCATGAATTTGCCAACTTCGGGGGTTGCCAGCCCTGCGGCCTCTCTCCTCTCCTTGCGGAACTCTGACAGCAGGGACGTCGCGCTGTCACCGCAGGCCCCCAGGTCCCCGAGCCGCTGCACATTTTTTTCTGAATCTACTTCCTACGGTTCAGATCATGTCTATTATTTCATTCCAGGTCACAGGTTCTTTTCTCTGTCCCCTTCCTTACACAGCTAAATCCATTTGCTGATTTCTTGCTTTCACTCTTTTTTTAAATCTACAGTTTCCATTGGTTCTTCTCTGTATCTTTTTCCTTAAACTTTTTTTCAAGCATGTTTAGTTTTTTTTCAAGCATGTTTACAGTTTTTTCAAGCATGTTTATTTATCATTGCACTTTTATCACAACTGCCTTAAAATCTCTGATCCCAACACCCCGGCCCCGTGGTAGCGGCATCTGCTGACCGTCGTAGCTCAAGCTGCAACCTTGCTGGACCTTGGTCTGCTGCGTGACCACCAGCTAGACCCTGGACACTCTGCTACTCCATAATCCTTCATTTTAGCGGGCCTTCAAGGACCCCATCCGGCCGCAGAAGGGGGGGCCCCCTTGTTACTGCCACGTGGGGGAGGTCTGGGCACCCCCACTGCCTGCAGCCCACTCACCCCACGGCCTATCCGGGCCACGATCTCGGCGCGCGCAGTGCAGACGGCTGCCCTCGCCCCCTCCTCCCCGCCGGCACCCTGCGGTCGTTGTGCTAGCCTGGGCGCAGCTGAGCATTCCACGGAACGTGGAAGGTTTCACTCAGTGACTTCTAGAAAGAATTCCTGCCTCACTCACTTCAAAGCGGCGTTTATTCTGGGGACAACACGGACGGCACGGTGCCCGCAATTGGGGTCCAAGGCCCAGACTGTAGCCTAACGGCCCTGAGTCTCACAGCCCTAAAATGCCGAAGTTGTGAATGAGAACAGTGTCACGGAAAATACACAGAATTGGTTCATTAAAAAGTTATGAGTCTGGGGCGCCTGGGTGGCTCAGGGGGTTAAGCCTCTGCTCTCGGCTCAGGTCATGATCTCAGGGTCCTGGGATCAAGCCCCGCATCAGGCTCTCTGATCAGCAGGGAGCCTGCTTCCTCCTTTCTCTCTCTCTCTGCCTGCCTCTCTGCCTACTTGTGATCTCTCTCTGTCAAATAGATAAATAAGATATCTTTAAAAAAAAAAAAAGTTATGAGTCTGAGCTAAAATGGCCCTATTCCCTCTGAATCTTCGGTTACTTGTTTTGTTAAAAAACTCTAAATCATCCTAAAGAAAATAAGGCAGAACAACTGCAAGAGCATTTTCCATTCTTCTTCTTCTTCCCAAAGAAACCTCAAATTTGGCTACACTTTCCCTCCTTCAGAGGGAAAACCCAGATGAAACAACCCGTGAAATTCTAGGTCTCTGTGTACAAAACCCACTATTTTCATCAGGCTGTGACTTCACTGTTTGGGAAAAGACTTCTGTGGCATGTCACTGTCCCCTAACTGCAGAGAGGGGGCCCCGGGGAGCAGGTGTCACGGACCCGCTGCACAGACTGCCGAGGCCTCCTGGTTCTGGCCATGCGTCAGGCTGGTCTGGAGGGCTTGCCGCTGCCCGGGTACTCAGGCCCCCCGGCGAGTCAGCCCTCAGAAGCCTGGAGGTGGGACAGGCGACCCAGCAGGCGTGGGTGTGCTGCCAGGCCAAGACGGGCCAAGTGTCCCCCACCCGGACACTGCCGCGGTCCTCACGCCAGCAGCACAGTTGGTCAGAAGCCCCTGGGCCCAGTGGGTCTCCACCAGGTGAGCAGGGGCTAGTGTGCTTTCCCTTCCAGAAAGTACCTCTAGACTGCATGCCTGTCAGTTCCTCATAGACACAAGGTAGTCCTGAAGGGCCCCAGCCTGACCCCAACAACAGATCTCGGAGGACAGCAGCCTCCTCACCTCCACAAAACATCAGGAGTGATGGCAGGTAAAGACGGGGACCCTTGGAACCCTCACGTCTAGAACAGAGCTCCTGGCCCCTTTCGCACGGGGCATCTTCCGTGTCAGACGTGCGCCCAGCAGGAGCGATGGCGAGCCCCCGGCCACCGCCCCCTTCGGCTCAGACCAGGACCATCTCGGGCACAGAGCCAGGGTCAGACCTGCCCTGCACTCCTCACATCTCTGCCCCTGAAGGAAGTGAAAGGAACAGAGAACTGCTTCTCCTGCAGGGACACCCTTGACCTTGGTCGGTATCAGGACGGACAAGGACATGGCCAAGGGCATCGGGGAGGCGGGGCCGCGAGTCGTCCGATAGCAGCTGTGTTTGGACAGCAAGGTGTGACCAGCAATGCCTGCTGCGTTCCCTGGAGCCTGTCTCCACAGCACCTTGACCTCTGGGGGAGGAGACTATAAAACCCAGAGGCGGCCCCTCTCCTCCTGGGCTGGGTGAGGGCAGCACCCCGGTTCTACAGGATGGCAGCGCTGCAGGAGAAAAAGTCATGCAGCCAGCGGATGGAGGAGTTCCAGCGCTACTGCTGGAACCCAGACACGGGGCAGATGCTGGGTCGGACACTGTCCCGGTGGGGTACGTGCCGGCCAAGGGGTGTGGGATGGCGGGGGGGGATGGCGGGGGACACCGCAGGACAGTGGGGACAGCAGAGACTGTGGGGGATGGCAGGGGATGGCAGGGTACAGAGAGGGACAGCAGGGACAGTGGGGAGGGCAGGGGCAAGTGGGGACAGCAGAGACGGGGATGACGGGGGATGGTGGGGTGCAGCTGGTGACAGCAGGGACGGCAGGGGACGGCGGGGGACAGCAGGGACAGCAGGGACGGCAGGCAGAGCGGGGGATGGGGGGCGGTGCTCTGAGGACATGCACGGGACCACCCACCAGCAGTCCAGGCGCCCAGGACCCGGGCCCTGCCAGGGCTTCTGGCCAGGCCGCCCCTCCCTCACCAGATGACCCCAAAAGGCCATTTCATCTCTAATCCCCACGGACAGCAGACATCTACAAAGAGGGAACATCTGAGGGACAGCCCCAAAGGTTCAGCCTTAGATTGGAGAAAAGCCATTTTAAAGCTGAGTTCCTAAAGCTTTTGGTTTTAAAGGACCTTTAAGTTAAGGGGTACGTAGCATCTCCTGGGTGAGAACGTTCCGGAACTTGACGAAAGTGATGGCGGACAGCACTGTGTGTGAAGGCGCCACAAACACCACTGGGTTCTTCCTTCCGACGGAGAAGCCGTGTCCGCCTGGGTCACAGGCCTCCTCCCTCTCCCCACAGTGTGGATCAGCCTCTATTACGTGGGTTTCTACGTGGTGATGACCGGAATCTTCGCCCTGTGCATTTACACGCTGATGTGCACGCTCGACCCGTACACGCCCGACTACCAAGACCAGCTCAAGTCACCAGGTAACAGGGCCCGTGGCTGGCACCGGGGCACCGGGACCCCACGCGTCCGGGCAATGCTGAGTCCTCCAGGACGAACGCCGGGGGGCAGCCTGGACGGGCCTTTCCTGCTGGTGGCCCCAAGGTTCTGGAGGGGCACACCCGAGTGCAGACAGCCCCTCAGCTTCCTTTGAAGATGGTGACCCCAGACTACAGTCTGATTTGGTTTAGTTTTTGTTTTTTTTTAAAGATTTATTTGTTTACTTGACAGACAGAGATCACAAGGAGGCAGAGAGGCAGGCGGAGAGAGAGGGGAAAGCAGGCTCCCCGCTGAGCAGAGAGCCCGATGCGGGGCTCGATCCCAGGACCCTGGGATCATGACCTGAGCCGAAGGCAGAGGCTTAACCCACTGAGCCACCCAGGTGCCCCTGACTTGGTTTAGTTTTAATTATTAAAACAGATTTGGTGTGGAGACGGTCTTTACCTCACTCACCTGCTATGCGGATGACACACAGGACACGTCTGGGAAGGCGGACGAGACAGCGAGGGGCGGGGGACGGAGAGTCTGTGGGGAGGAAAGGGCACCCCTCAATATGGACGTTCCCCCTCCGGGAGGACCACTTCCAGGACCACAGGCTCTTCAGAGCACGCATTTCTCGAAGGGCGGCCCGTCCGAGGGCAGAGCAGGCGCTCCCCAGAGTCAGCCCGAGAGGAGAGGAGGTCACTGGTGACAACAGGACTCCAAGGCCTGGGACAGAGAGGTGGCACTCCAGGCCGTGGAGAAGGTGGTTTAGCCCAGCTGTCTGCACAAACCAAACGAGAACGGGCAGGCGTGAGCTGGGGTGGGGGACAGGCCGCAAAATCCAGGAAGAAACGGGCTCTGCAGCACAGTTACCCGGGTGCTCGCCACCTGCACGTCCTGGATGCGTCCTGAGGGAGCAAGAACCAAAGGGGTGCCCACCGCAGCCCCACACTTCCCCAGGAGAGGCCAGAATGCACGTCTCTGGGAGGTGGCAGGCGCGGGCCCCGGAGCCGGGGTGGGCGTGTCTCCCTCGGCCGGTCCAGCTCTTCTGCTGGGCTCTCCCGTGAACCCCTTGATCAGTGATCACACACCCCAGTGCCTCGTTGGAGGTCATTTCTAGGGACAACTAACGGATAGCCTTGAGGGTTTCACCTGGTTTAAGAGCAGAACACACTACGTTACAAACCTCCGGATACACTGTAACGTGACCTGTCCAAAGCCCAGTGGGTGGGAGGGCCCCGGGAGGCCCAGAGAGGGCGACAGCCGCCCCTGACGCGGTGAGCCAGCCGTGAGCCCACGGGGAGGGGCTGTGGCGGTGCACGCGTGGGGTGGGCGCTTGTGAGCGGCGGCAGCTCTCTCCTTGGTCAGATCCCTTCCAGCCACGCGCAGGTGTTACTCCCCCAGCATCCGCGGAACGAGAGAGCGCTGGCCGGCTGTTCAGCAAGTCCCGTCAACGGGACTGGCTTCCTGAGCTGCGGAACGTGCACACGGCCAAACACGACGGTCCCCGTGGACGGGGGGAGCTGAGCCTGAGGACAAGGGTGCTGGGAAATGGCAGTCAAGTAGGACCCGAGCGCGAGGACCCGCCTACCGATCTGTGACGCCGGTTTGCGCGTCTTCAAGTGAACACAAGCGAGGCTGCCCAGCAGCCGAGCAAAGGTCCCGATGCCACACGTGCGCTCCTTTTCTCGTACGGTTAACACGGCTTCTGAGTGCTCTCAGACATGACCGAAACCAGTGAAGTGTCAGATGTTAATTCGCGGTTAGGTTCCCGGGCGGGCGGGTCCCTGCTGAGCTCCTGCTGCGGGACACTTGGCCACAGCCTCCTTGCCCAGGGGCTCTTGAGGACCCAGGACTGTCCAGGACCATAGCAGCCCACGCTTGGCCACCGGGCCGGGCCATTTCCGCAGCACGTGGCTGGGATGTGACCAGCACCTTGGGGGGAACGGAGTAGGATGTGTGGTGCTCTCCCTCCAGGGGTGACCTTGAGGCCCGATGTCTACGGGGAGAAAGGCCTGGACATTTCCTACAACGTCTCTGACAACAGGACCTGGGTGCACCTCGTGCGCACGCTCCACGACTTCCTGGCAGGTGACGTTTAACACGCTTCCCACCTCTGCTCTCCCTCTTCTGAGACCATCTCAGGGAGGGTACGGGCTTCCCCACGCTCCCGCCAGCGGCACCACACCAGGTGGCTGTGGCTGGAGGTCGGCACCCACGGGCTCGTCTGTCCTGGCAGGCTACTCGCCAGCTTCCCAGGAGGACAACATCAACTGCACCTCCGAGAAGTACTTCTTCCAGGAAAGCTTCCAGGCCCCAAACCACACCAAGTTCTCCTGCAAGTTCACAGCGGACATGCTCCAAAACTGCTCAGGTCGGACGGACCCCAGCTTCGGCTTCGCGGAAGGAAAGCCGTGCTTCATCATTAAGATGAACAGGGTGAGCATACGGCGGGGCTACAGACCCCAGACCCCGCTGTGGCCTGGAGGGGCCTGGGTGCCCGGCCCTCGTGTGACCCCGTGCACCCCAGCACAGGGACCAGGCTGGTAGGGCTGGGACACGCGCCACAGCCCCTCCCGCCCTGCTCCTCCGCTAGGCATGCTGGGCCCTTTGTGCTGGCTTGGGAGCTGACCGAGCTGGTCGGGGCTGCTGAGGGCGGCCGCGTGCATACACAGCTCACCAGCAGCCGGGCCACGTCCGGTGCCACGAGAATGGCTGGGAGCCAAGTCGAGCACTAGCTCCCCATCCGGGCCAGGGACCCTCTGCCGGGCACGAGGGAGGCTGCACGGCCGGTGCCAGTGAACCACAGGGCAGCATGGTCCCTCCAGCCATGGAGGCCACTGGAAGCCAACAGGGCAAGAGGGCCGGGGGTCTCTGCTCCGTGTCGGCCAGCAGGCATGCGGCACAATCTCCTTCCTGAGACACTTGGGGAAGCATCTGGACGGCACCCTCCAGGGTCCCCGCGGTCGCGACGCTGCTGGCGGAGGGAGCCATGCGCACCAGGGCAGAACTGTGGGGAGGGCGCAGGCCGGGACGCGGGAGGCTGAGAGTCTGCACGGGGCAGCACAGGCGGGCACCCAGGGGACCCGTCACAGGCACCGCGGAGCACCAGAGCGCGCCAGCCACGGCTCAGACCCCCGGTCCAGCGCTGCCGTGAGCCGGCAGCCGAGACCACCGCGTGGGGCAGGTTCTGGCCGCTCGTGCACGCAGCTGGCAGGAGCCACACGGACGCCTCTTCCTTCCAGATCGTGAACTTCCTGCCCAGCAACGGCACGGCGCCCAGGGCGGACTGCGCCCTCCTGGTGAGTGTGTGGTCTCACCAGAGCCAGTCGCCCCCGGCTCCCCGCGGCCCCCGGCTCCCCGCGGCCGCCCAAAGTCGCGCGCCCCACCCCCCACCCCGAGCAGCACTGCAGGGACTAAAACCCGTGAGGAAAGCGATCTCCGTCACCGTCCAGCCCAGGACGCATCTGGGACAGCGTCCGCTCTCACACCGTTCGGAGTGTTCGGTGCCAGTTTGGAAAAACCCACTAAGACTCAGCAGTAATTCCCTCCAGTTTTTCTCAAAACTGGTTTTAAAGCACGAGCCCCCCAAAACAAGCATGTCTCCACTGAGTCTCTTCCGAGGCTGGTCTCCCCCCCCCCCGGGGGCTCCGCAGCGCCCAACCCCCCGCGCCTGCCTCGCTGTGGGGTGAGGCTGTGTCTCTGGGACCGCCCACAACTGCTGACCTGAGCTTTGAACAGACACAAGGTGTCCTCTGTCCACGTTCTGCTGAGCTCCGGCCACCTGCCAGGCAGCTCACACACGCAGACACACGCACACGCACGCAGACACACACACACAGGCAGACACACACAGACACACGCACACAGGCAGACGCATGCACACGCACACAGGCAGACACACGCACGCAGACACACGCACATGCATGCAGACGCACGCACACACAGGCAGACACACGCACACAGGCAGACACACGCACGCAGACACACGCACATGCACGCACACACAGACACACGCACACAGGCAGACACAGGCAGACACACGCACGCAGACACACGCACATGCACGCACACACAGACACACGCACACAGGCAGACACAGGCAGACGCACGCACACAGGCAGACGCATGCACGCAGACGCACGCACACAGGCAGACGCACGCACACGCACACAGGCAGACACAGGCAGACGCACGCACACAGGCAGACGCACGCACACGCACACAGGCAGACACACGCACGCAGACACACGCACATGCATGCAGACGCACGCACACACAGGCAGACACACGCACACAGGCAGACACGCACGCAGACACACGCACATGCACGCACACACAGACACACGCACACAGGCAGACACAGGCAGACGCACGCACACAGGCAGACGCACGCACGCGCACGCAGACGCCCAGAGCCTGCTTCACTGAGGCACCGGCCTCTCCGCCCCCAGGACCCGCACGAGGACGCCCGGCCCCTCCAGGTGGAGTACTACCCACCCAACGGCACCTTCAGCCTCCACTACTTCCCCTACTACGGCAGGAAGGCGCAGGTAGGCCGTGTCTCGGTTCTCCGACAACCGCCGCACACGTGTCCCAGACTGAAGGGCAAAGGCAGGCCCGTGACACTCCCGTTACACCAGGGGACCAGGGGGACCGTGCGGCCCTCTGGGCGTCTCCCTGCCTGAAAACACAGCTCCCGTGCGAAACACCGGTACCGAACCTAATGGTTCCAGGTTCCCAGAGTTTCCCCAACCCTTTCAGACAACCGTACGTCCACGTTAAAGCACAGCCTGCAAATCTCCCAATTTTTATTTTTATGGTAATTTTCATCCAATATAATTTGCACTTGACGCGTCCCTGGTGTTATCCCCCGAGCCCAGATGGGGACCCTCGTCCCTCAGGGGGGACTGCGCGTCTCCACACGGGCCCCGCGCGGGCCGCGCAGGCAGGCGCCCCGGCTCTGCTCCCGACTGGCCCCGTCGAGCCGCTCCTCACGAGGCCCTCCTCCGTCCCCCCGCACGGCTCCAGCCCCACTACAGCAACCCTCTGGTCGCCGCCAAGCTGCTCAATGTCCCCAGAAACACGGAGGTCCTCGTCGTGTGCAAGATCCTGGCCGACCATGTGACCTTCGACAACCCCCACGACCCCTATGAAGGGAAAGTGGAATTCAAGCTCAACATTCAGCAGTAGGGGGAGGCCAGCCTGCCCCGCGTGCCCCCCTGCCCCCCACCAGGCCTCCAGCGCTCCGCGGCCCGCCCAGGGAACGGCCGGCAGGCCCCTGCGCCCCAAGCACCTCGGGCAGAGTCAGCGGCCTCGCGCCCTCCTTTCCCTTCGACCCCGAATCCGGAGCTGCGGTAACAACCCAGGCAGCAGCTGCCCGACCCCCGGGCCCTGAGGACGGCTCAGACGGACGGCACGTTCCTCACCGCAGGGCCGGCACCGTGTCGCACGGACACGGCTCGCGCCCCCAGAGAACAGGACGTACGACGAGAATGGGCATCCTGAAGGTTTGCTCCTACAGCGCGGAATTCCTAAACTGTAAAAATAAACATTAAAGTCACTCTTACTCGGGGTAAAGCAATCATGTCTTTTCTGATAAGGGGAAAACGTAACAACAAAATCCCTTTCTCTTTGGAAACCGTTTTCAAGTTTCACCCCCCCACCCCCCTCAGGGAAATTCCGACGAGGCCGCAGCGGGGCTGCCCCCGGGAGCCCGCCCACCTGCAGGAGGTGAGCAGGGGGGTGGGGGGGGCAAGAGGGCGTCACGTGGGCTGCGCCCCACGGGAAGCCACGGACACGAGCCCGCCCTCCAACACCCAGGGACGCGCGGGCGGCTCACTCCAGGTCCTGCACCAAAGCCCGGGACGAGAGCGTCTGATCAAACCAACACACTCTCCCGGAGTGCCCCTGCCCCCAGCCACCGCACGACCTGGTGTCCTGACCCACGCAAGCACCAGGTGCCATGTCACCTCCCAGAGCGACACAGTCCCACACAGCTGAGGGTGGGAGCCTGTCGGACCCCAAGGACAGGCTCCCTCTGCGAGCGGCCCCCGCCCACACCACCTCCGTGGGTCCCACGGGGAGGCCACCTCGGGCTCGCGGGCCCACGGCACCCGGTGAGCACGGAGCCGCCGGGCCACCACCCTCCAGCGCCTGCTGCCCTCAACAGCGGAGGAAGGTCACGACCGGCAAGACCGCACCGGCCGCCCGTCGCTCCGTGGCACCGCGGATGCCCCCGCGCAGGCGACAGTCCTCCACCGTCCACACCCCTGTGCGGCCCTTCCTCACCGTACGACCTCGCACCTGAAAGCCAAACCCCCGACCCGGTCTCGACTGCGAGGACCCGAGAGGGACACGGGGCCGTGCCCGCAGAGTGCACGGTGGAGGGCGGGCTTCGGTGTGTGCCCCGGGCCCCCGTCCGGCCTGGCCGCCTGCCCTCGCCCGGAGAGAAGAGACCGACACAGGAGACAGTGACTTGTGGACAAGAATCTGGAATTAGAGCAGCAGAGAACTTGTTTAAAATGCCCATGCGCGTTTTATTAATAAAAACTAACAGTGCCAAGTTAAACAAGTCAAACAATTAAAGTCTCTTTATATTCCATAAAATATTACAGAAAAGTTTATTTGTGTTTCAATAAAAAGACTACTGTTTAGAACAGGCAGCTGACGGCAACTGTGCGGTTAATGGGTTTTTGTGAATAAACTTTAAAAGGGACTACTGCCTGTCCTGAAATTCCTTTTTCTTCTTATAAAAAAAGAACTATTAAAAATGATTGACAAATTCTGAGTTAAAAAACTGTTAGAACATTCTCTCTATTTAATGTCGACTTCATCACAGATCGCAGGAGGTTAGACGTTTGTTTCAGCTCGTGTCCTCAGACGACAGATGTGCTGGCCTGGGAACAACGACCCCAGAGTCACGCCCGCCTGGGAGAAATCAGGCGGCCTCCCCAGCAGCACGCGTGCCCGAGCCTCCCGCCACGGTCACCGCCGCACCAGCAACGGCAGGAGACTCTGACCGAACGAACAAAAACAGAAACAGAACTTCGCGATTTGCTGCAACGTAGAGAAAAGTATAAACTGGACGGAATCACAGTCAATATAATTTAAGGGAAAATCGTCAGGATACAGCGGATGGCGCCGAACGGGAAAAGCAGAGCCGCCGTGCGCCAGGCCCCCCGATGCCCCGGGATGGGCCGGCATCAGCAGGGGCCGCACGCCCCAGCCCCACGGCGCACCGGTGCGGCCCGCCCCGGCGACCCGACTGGCACGCCAGTGCTCCGGCGCACTCGGCAAGGACGGGGAGCAAAGGGAAGGCCGGATGAGGACAGACAATGGAGACAAAACCCTAGACAGTGGGGAAGGGGCCCGAGAGGCCGCTGGCGTGGAGACAGCCCACCGCTCACCCCGAGACCCCGCGGGACACGGCCCTCGCCTGCTCGCTGGAGCCGTGTGGCCGGTCAGCAGCTCGCCGCCGGGTCCCGGGGAGGAGGCCAGAGAGAAACCCGCGGCCACAGCAGAAGCAGCCGCTCCCGAAACCAGCGCTCCAGACAGACGGTGAGGGCGGGCCGCGGGCGGGCGTCAGTCCTCCTCCTCGTTCTCATTGAAGTCGTCGTCCTCCTCCTCGTCCTCCCCGACGTAGGACACGGGGGTCTCCACCCGGGAGCCGCTGTACTGGGACCCGCTGGAGCTCGTGGCCAGCATGCCGTCCGCACCATTGGTCAGGTCACTGAGGACGAGGCGAGACAAGGCGGTCAGGCAGAGCAGGGAGCCCCACGTCTGCACCAGCGCACCCGGCACCCCCGCGCCCGGCCTCTGAGGCACAGAACCGAAGCAACACCGGCTGCCGCGGGCTCGGTGATTACGTCACACGCCAAAGCTGGAGACCACAGCTCCTTCTTCCAGGCCGTGGACTTGCGACACCCTGGATCTTCGGAGGGGGCGCAGCTTAGGAAAAAGGGGCCCCAGGAAAGGACAGGGAATCCTCCAAAGCAAGGCTCCCAGCCAGCAGCGTGTGGGAAGCACCCAGCGAGGTGTGTAGGCGTGTGTGTGCACGTGTGGTCTGTGTGCGCATGTGTGCGCATGTTGTCAAAGTGTGCCGTGTGCGTAACTGTGCATGTGCTGTGTGCGCGTACGTGTGCGGGTGTGGGGTCTGTGCGTGTGGCCGCGTGGCGCGGTTTGCACACACGTGCCGACGACGACACCCTCTGCTCCCCTGGAGCCGGCGCCGAGCCCGGGAGGCTGAGCTGTGACAGGTGAGTCTCATCCAGACACTCTGCGAGAAGCCACAGCTGTCCACCGGCCCGGGAAACGGCTCTCACTGAAAGGCAGCAAGGTCGGCAGGGCAGAGCCCAGGGGTCTGGGGGGCAGGGCTGCAGGGCCGGTGCCTCTGGGAAGCAGGGCTGCTCAGTCCCACACCCTGGTCCTCGGATGGGCGTCTGGAACCTGTCGATGTTGCCACTGTGCCCCTGGGAGTCTCAACAGGGGACATCTAACCTCTCTGCTATCATGACTGGGGGGCCACTGGCATCTGAGCCCCAGGGTACGCCTGACAGCCAGCTGGCCCCATGTCAACAGCACCTCAGGCGAGGTCCTGGCCTACAGCAGAGAGATTCTCGGCTGGGATCCTGAGCAAAGACCTCTGGGCTCAGGTACCTCCCAGCACCTGGCACAGTGGCCCAGACACTGACCATCAGACAGCATCCTGGGGCCCCTGTGCCGACAGCCGTCACCCACAAAGTGCACGTGTCCCCCGTGTGTAACCCGCTCACAGAGTCGTCCTCAGAAGTCACGGGGATTTCTCTGTATTTGAGCAGCAAAAAAACGTATTCTAAGAAACCTCAGATGTTAAAGGGATCGAGTCGAGAACTTCAAGTTCAACAGAGACTCCAGGCAGGCACCTCCCACAAGCACACAGGGTCTCGGGTCGCCCAGGAGAAGCCTCAGGCTCTGCTACTCCACTGTAAGGGCCCAGCCCCTGCCTCAACAGGGCAGATCCGCCTGGGAGATGCAGCTCCTCTACACGAGAGGGGGAGTCTGGGGCGTGGGCTACCAGGCACGGCTCTCACCGGGCACACAGAGGGGAGCCCCAGGTGGATAGCACCCACACCTGCCACAGGCCAGAGCTCGGGCGCCAAGAAACACTTTTCTTTAACATGCAACCCTATGTATATATCTTAATGCCCTTTAGCATTTAGGAACATCATACAACAAACACTGCTCAACGTCCCACTCGTTGACAACGGAACTACGCATCTGTGAAATCCAGCCTAGCAAGAAAGTCAGAAAGGGCAAATAATTCAGCCATAAAGCCGCTTCAAACTGCATCCAAACTGCCCAAGAAATTATTGTCTTCACAAAATAACGCCAGTCTCTGCACTGATTTTTCTTCTGAAATGGTGGTGAATTTACTCGCCTTGTTACAAACCTGGAGCGAGCCTCCAAAACTTGAGCCAGTACCCGAATCGCGACTCTGGGAACACCCAGCGCGCGGCACGCACAGCTGGAGGGCTACCGGGAAACACAGAGCTGATCTCGGGCCAGACACCCCCCAGAGGACTTCAGGGATGACCCCACGACCAGACCATCCGGCAGCACAGGCCGGGAGCCTCGTCCACGTCCCAGAACCCTGGAGCGCGAGCCGGCCACGGCACACTGCGCCACCCGCTAGCATATCCATCCATTTTGTTGAACCTACAACTGCTCATCCATCTCGTATTTTAAGAAATTAAACATCTATTAACATCTAGAGTTGATATAAAATAACACATATGACATGACATGACAGGAAAGCTAATAAACCACTGATCTGTCAATACTTAATACAGAAATTATCTTATCATCTTTGAAAAACCCAAGATAAATACCCAGAAACGATACAATTCTGCTTTGTGGGACAGCCAGATCGAAGGCTCGCACACACTGATTTAAGTAGAACAACTCCTTCAGTAACACAGAAAACATACATCCAATAAACAGTAAAGAGGAGAAAGAGCAGCTCCTGGTGGCCCCGTCGGTGAGGCGTCTGCCTTCGGCTCAGGTCACCGTCCCAGGGTCCCCGGTCCCAGGAAGGAGTCCCGCTCAAGCTCCCTCCCCAGCTCATGCTCTCTCTCTCGTTCAAATAAATCAAATCTTTTTAAAAAAACAAACCAAAACAAAACAAAACAAAAAAGCAGAGAACACAGCTTTATGCACAGCGTGACCTCAAGTACGTTAAGCAGGAACAGAAAACACAGATGAAGAAATCCCCGGCCCTCGGGCTGCCTACAGGGGGCTCGGGCAGTTTGGGCCGCGTCACTGCACGCTACTTTTTAAAAAGTCCATCACGTGTCACTTGAAGTTTCAGGGGGAAGAAACCATGAGAAAGAGGCTCCTGGTCACCCAGGGTGTAGGCTACGGTAGACCTTGGGGCACAGCCCGAGAGAAGCCCTGCCGGGAGTGGCTGACACCGAGCACGGCCGGGGGGGAAGTCCCGCCCTCGCGCCAGGAGCCGGCAGGAGCCGTGGAGGAGGACGGATTGTCTGCAGGAGAGCAGGGGCTCTGCCCACCCGCTCGGCCCAGAGCCGCGGTCACCTGGCAGAAAGCCGCGTGCCATTCGAGGTCGACACTGACGACGTGACGAACACCCCTCCAAGGGATCCCTGAGCCATCTCTGAAGAGAAGAAAACAAAGCAAAGGTCACAAGAGAGGCTCACGCTGCCACAAGACGGGTCCAGGCCAGACAGCTGACCTGCTGGTGGTTTCTCTGCGGGGACACTGGCCGTCCTCCCAAGAAGGCACCCAGACCTTCATGGACATGGTCACCAATGACCACGCAGCTGTGCCGCGGAACAGACACTGTCAGAAAGTGGAAAGTGGGGCCAAGGGCGAGAGGACCCCTGACGCCCTGGGAGACGGCACGCACCGGGAGCACGGCCAGTGTCCGCGACCTCTGGGGAGCACCGGCTGGGAGCTGGTGCGGTCCGATCCAGCCCAGCGGCTCTGGGGGTGGGGGGACCCACACCACAAAGTGGGGCAGCGCCAGCAGCTTCCTCACCACAAAGCGCCTGCCCTCTGTGGCCCCGACCCCGCCGCGCAGCACAGGAGTCCCCCACCCGGCTCCCAGGCAAACTCCTCCTCCCCCCGCGTCAGGAGGAGGCAGCGCGCCTCACTCCTCCGAGTCTTCTCTGGGTTCCCCGGCTGCGAAGGCCAACCACCCCCAAAACAGCACGGTCCCCACGGGCGTCCCGCCCCCGCAATCTACCTGTCCCCACTTCTGGTGCCGAGTGCGAATTCAGCCTCAGCAAAGGCTGGCCGCACGTCCAGACCTGAGGTCCAGCCCCACAGCGAGCAAGAGAACCGGAGGTGACAGACCTGTCACGTAAGGTTCCAGTGCTTTCGGCACCAAGCTCCTCGCCGTCTTCAGGTCCTCGGCGGAGCAGCTCCCGGACTCCAGCCCGCAGGCCATCCCCATCCGCTTCAGGACCTCTATGTCGTCATGGATCTCAAATGTGTTGTCGAAGTTGAACAGGTACTCGAATCTGGGGGCCAAGTCACCGTCAGAAAAGGCGTCACTGGCCGTGTTCATCGCGGCACAGGGCCCCAAGCAGAGACACCCGCTCAGCCAACCTCCCTCAGACCCCCTCTTTACCCACGTCCTCCAAAGCCCGCCCACTTGGAAGCGCCGAGCGTCATAGAGACGCCGCACGGGACGGCCTGCCTGCCCCCCCGGCCGGCACGGAACGCCGACCCCTCTCCGCACGAGGGTTCGACGGCTGCGCCAGTGACAGCCCTGACGGGTCCCAGGTTCTTCCTTTCACAAGACAAACGCGAAACCAGGGATGTGAGAAATAAGTCTGTCACTTTGTGGCGCCAAATGCCAAGTAACGGCAAGTCAGACACGTCTCTGGGGAAACGAGCGGACGCGCCGCTGACCGTGACAGCGACACCCGCCCCCCGACCTGAGGCCCGGCTAGGACCCTGGGCGGGGACTGGGCACCCGTCACGGGACCTACTTGTCATTGGAAATGCTACAGTCGATCACGGTCTTCTTGCTGGTGTTGACGATGATGAAGGGCAGGTGGATGACGGAGTTGGGCGGGGGCGGCCGGCTGGCCTGCTGCTCCGCCTGCCGGTTCCTCTGCACCAGATTCTTGAAGGCAATTTGCTAAAAAAGATGAGCCACCAGCTACTCACACCAGCTGCCTCGTCCACGGGCGTCCCTGACCACCGTGCCCAAGCCCACAGGGCAGCAGCAGGGGTCAGGGCCCTCGAGAGCTCAGAGCCATCCGCCGGGGGAGAGAGTGAGCGCGCCTGAACGTCAACCACCCCGAGGGGAATGGAGGCAGGAGGCAGGTGCTCACGCTGACGGACAGAAACCCCTCGCAGGAGGGTCTCGAGAAGAGCATCCGTGCTGGAGGTTACCGTCCTCCTGCCCCTTCCACACCCAAGAAGGCGGACATTCGGCGGAGCACCCGGTGCCTCCCGGAGCACCTGCCGGCAGCAGGCCCGCTGGCACGGTGCTCCCCCTGGGGAAAGCCTTCACACTTCGCACCTGCACGCGAACTCCCCTGCGGTAAAGCCAGAAAGCGCCCCTCCCACCGCAGCTGGCCCCCCCGGCACCGTGCCCTGAGGGGGACCGTGAGGCTTGGTTTCGAGTAGCTCCGTGTCCTGCAGATGCCGCAGAGAACCGAGCGGAAGAGGGACCGCTGCCCGGCGACGTGTACCCGCCCCCTCCTGCGTCCCTCAACCCTGAGGCTGCTTCCACCCCCTGGAGCGCTCCGGTCCTGAAGCCTCCGCTAGGGCACAGGGGCCGGCTGCGGTGCCCCGGGGCTGAGCGCACCCAGCGAGGCAAGACCACACCCTCCACCCAAGGCCCAGGGGTACTGAGCCAGCACATGTCCCAAGCCCCTCGCTGACAGCACCCCCCACCTTTATCTTCTGACAGCGGCCACTAGGCCTGTCCTCGGACCCTGCGACACATCCCCCCGGGGTCCCAGGGCTCCCCCATGCCCCCGCCACAGGCACCTCAACAAACCGCTGCCGAGCCATGCTCCCTTCCTTGGCCAGCCACTTCCACAGCGGCTGAACCCCACCCCAGGCCCCGGCCAGACGGCCCCAGCACTGCACGGCCTCACGCCAGGGACTGGCCACGCCCTCCAGCAAGCTCCTGGTGCAATCTGTGTTTTGCTTCCAGCCCTGAATGGGCATCTCCAGATCCCCGCGGGGAAGATGCCCACCCTTGGGACGTCCTCTGCAGGTGCGGACACAGAGACACAGGCCTACCGGCCACGCACGCTGACCTCTGCCCCACAGCTGCCACCTCACACCCTGGTCTGGGCTCCTGTCCTCAGAACGCATTCCTGCCCCAGGAAAGCTCTGGGCACTGCCTTCCAAGCGGCGTCCCTCCCACTGTTTAGACTTTGAGAAGCAGCAGCACCGGCCCATGGGCTTACTGCCACGCACGCTCTCTGTAAGCGTCTACAGCGCCCGCACGGAAGCTCAGCGGGCGCGTGTGAAATCGCATTCGCGCTCTCAGTGCAGAGGCCGTCCGCGGTGGACACGCGCCCAGGCCGCAGACAGTGCTGAGCCCCACACCTGGGCTCCAGGACAGCTCGTCGCGAGGGCCCGGAGGAGGTGAACGACGGTAACACCCAACAGCTAGGACAACACGCAGGGAAGGGCCGTGCGGACGCGCCCTCCCGCCCTCCGTCCCCACACGAGGCAGCACAGAACGTGGTGCCAGCACGCTGCTGGGGACCGTCTGACGCGTCCGGGCAGCAGATCCCGGGGCACAGGGGACACCGTGGCGGCAGGATGAGGCCAGACCGGCGGGGAGCAGCGCCCGTACCTGCAGGATGAGCTCCTGGAGCTGAGACTGCTTCTGCTTGATCCTTTCAAGCCGCCTCTGCCTCTCCACCTTCAGAACAAGACGGAGGCGTCATGACACAGCCACCAGCACCCCCTAGGGACGAGCTCGCGGAACCCCTCGCCCCAATCTAACGGGGGAAACAGGCGACCTAGAGCCAACCAGGTGTGGGGACGGGACCCACAGGGGCTTCCTCCGCCTCGCTGCACCCTTCTCTCCACCTTCTCTCGTCTTCTGGACATGACGCTATAAAACTCGAACCCACCAGCCGGGATTCAGAACTTCCTATGCTGGGGTGCGCTGCCCACGGTGGGCCAGACGCCTCCTCACCGGTGCCCGCAGAGCGCAGGCAATCTGGACGGACGGCGCACCCACGTCCGGTGGGCACGCGGCGGAGCCCTGGTCCGGGCCCGGCACACACGCACCAGACCCTGAGCGGGCACCCTCGGGACACACGCCAGCTCTGGGGCAAACGTACGGGACGCGAGGGGAAGCGAGCCGAGCCGCGTCACCTCGAGGTTGCGGCACTCCTGAGCCGAGTTGGTGGGCAGGCCGATCCACTTGATCTCTTTCTTCTCCTTCGAGATGATGTTCATGGCCATCAGCACGTTCAAGGCATCGTAGACGCGCCGTCGTATGTTCTTCTGGTCGTAAGCCTGCCGGGCACGGAGCATGAGCTTTCCACACCGTCCGGGACACTCCCAGCGCATCCCCACTGAGCCCGAGGAAGAGGGAGCCGCACCGGGGAGCCGGCCCGCCGGGAGCCGGCCCCGCGCACGACCACATCTGGGAGGGTCGGGTGTCGAGCCGCAAGCAGGTCCGGAGAATTCTTCCAGATTGTTCTCCGAACTGTGTGTCTCCAGTTGTTCCAGAGAAACCCAGGGCGGGCCGTGCGACACCGGGGAGCGGACCCACCACGCGGCACATACTCACGGACTCGTTCGGGAGGATGTGGCTGTCGGCGGCACTGAACTCAGCGACCAGCTCGTCGGCCACCTCGTTGTAGGACGTGGTCCCCTTCCTCTGCACCTTCTCGCACACCTTCATGGAGAAGTGCCGCAGGCCCTTCCCGTTCTTCTCCCCTTTCCTGTGTCGCTTCCTTAGAAAACACAAAGGAACAGCAGTGCCCTCAGCAGCCCCGCACCGGCCGCCGGGGGACACACGTTCACCCACAAGGCTAGCGAGCTGGGCACGGGCCGAGGCCCCACGCGCAGCCCCGGGGACCCAGCTCGTCGGCAGAGCGCACTGGGCACAGCCATGGGGCCAAGACACCAACGTTTAAGTGGCCAGGCCTGCTATCTGCATCTGCTCCCCGAAAACACGGGGCCTCGGCCGGAAGGGCAGGAGCCGCCAGTGCGTATCTACTGCGCCCTGATACACCAACGCTACTTCTTAAAAGGATGGCCACGGACATAGGAACTATGGAGATTTTACCGCAAATTTAAGAACTTCTTAAAGAAAATCTGAGCAGGCTGCGAGCCAAGGCGGTATGGAGACCATGACGGCCACGTGGCAGCGGGCACCCGACCCTGAAGACCACAGTGAGCCTCAGAGCACAGGACACCCAACGGCTCAACTTTTTAAGGCAACACGTCAAGGAAAGGGTGGCTCTGAGTTTCTCACGATGACTCAGGAAATCACGATTTTTGCTTTGGAACCAATACATACGTAAATCCAAAAAGCTTTGTTTTTGTTTTCAAGGGAAGTCACAGAGCTGACCTCCGAGTAAAATCGTTTTCTCACGAGGTTGCTTTACAGGGAAGACAGGGTCCAGGTGACCGTGTGGTGGGACCCTCCCGTGGTGTCGCCCAAGGAACGGCAGCCAGAGCTGCCGCGAGGGCCGTCACACGGGCACGCTGTCCCCTAGACGCTGCTCTCCAGTGCAGACAACGGAAAAAGCGCCCGTCACCGCAGTGCTGAGAAGCCAGCTTCCTCCTCTTCCTCCACCGCAAGCTGCCCCCCTCACAGTGCCGCCACCCCCGGACCGCGGGGAGCGGCTCCCCTGCAGCCAGACTCCTCCCCCGCGAGGAGAAGTGCGCCCTGACGCCGTCTACCGCGGGCGCGACGGCCGGCCCGCGTGGCCCGGAGAGCCGGGGTTACGATTCTAGGCGAGGTGCTCACCCGGCAGACCAAGGTGAGGGGTCTGAAGGCTGGTTCTGTGAGACAAAGTGAGTGTTAGGGGTGTGTGGGCTTCCTACCACCAGAGTGTTGGGCGCTGCAGGTCTCTGAGGCGTACCAATTACCTACAGTCAAAAGAGACAATTCAGAACACAATGAGACATCTCCCGCGTGCGCCCCTGCGTTTTACCGCTTCCCATCCGCCACGGGCACTGCCGAGCCCCGCCAGCCACGGGGACGCGAGCACCACGGCCCACGCTGAGAGCCAGACGCCGGCGAGCGGCACTTCTGCGCGGCACGAGCCGTTTCCCTCACCGACTCCCGGGGTCTTCCCCGGTCCAACCAAAGCACCGGGAACCGTCCCATCCCGGCGAGCCCGCCGGACGGCGACCCCCGGGGAGGCTGTGGCTCGAGGAGGGGCCCGCAAAACCAGGCACGTTCCCACTGCTCCCCGTGCCCAAGTTTACTTTCCCTTCTGCTCAGTGATGCGGACGTGGATGAAATCCTCTCTCCCAGGGGGTGCTAAACGCCAAAACACAAACAGGATCAAGTCCCCGCACTTGTGGTGCCCATCGGCCCACCTGCACGTGGGGGAACTTGTCCCAATGGAGGCTTCGCGGGGACCCAGCACCTCGACAGGGCAGCGCGGGGGCGCAGGGGCAATGAGCACTGGAGCAACAGACCCACACGCCAGGGCGAGGCAGCTCTGGGGACGGCAGCACGACCCGCACCGCAGGGACCGAGTCTGAGCACCCGCGCCATCTCTTCACCCAAGGAAGGAGCCGCGTTTGTTTTCAACGAGGACTCAGAATTTGGTGCCGTTCATCTGCAGATATTCCCGCGAGGGACACACGGACGCTGCGGAGTACCGTCAAGTCACACTCCGCGTCCTCAGGCCTCGTAAGTGCCCCCACCCCCCCAAAGAGCTGATCCAGGAATCGGTTCAGAAACATGACTTCCCAGGTTCTGCACAGCCAAGTGCCCCAGCGAGCCACCGTCGGGCACCGGGTGCTGGGACAGCCCTTCACAGGGACGGGACAGAGCTTCAGGGACTGGCCATGCCCAGCGCCCCTCCTCAGCAGAATGAGTGTGCTGCCTCCTGTGGCCAGGGGACAGCTGACCAGGCACTTGCTCCTAGGTCAGGCCACAGGTCAGGGCCAATGACCACAAACCACAGAAGGAAAACTCTCAATTTCATTCTTTCAATTCACATTTCCAACAATCAAAGTTTCATCACAGTGTTTTCCAAACTGTGTGTCACCCACTTCATTCAAAAGCCATGAAGTCAGATAGTAAGCTTTCCAGAAAGAAGACAGAAAAGCGAACAGGTCCCCAGGGAGGAGACGCACTGCCCGAACCTTCCGTTCCTGCTCAACGTGGATGTGCGTTCCGGGGCCTGGGCTCCCCGTGGAAAAGACGCGTTAGCCGAGGCTCAGGGCCGAGGATTCGGGACGTGTGGAAACCGGTCAGTCTGGCACTTACTGAACACGTTTCACAGGGACTGGGCTGGTGACGTTCCCGGGAGAGTGGATTCAGGACACCAGCACCCACGCAGACAGGCAGGAGAGTCACCAGAGGGCTGCCTGACGTGCGGCCTGGGCCCCCGCGGCCAGCAGCCGCGCTCTCGTCTCTCCCTAGCTGGCCCAGACAGGGTCAGGGGGCCAGGCACGCCGCAGGCGCTCGGGAACCGCTCCCTGGGTGACAGGGAACTATTTTCTCTCCGCTCCCCCCCGTCCGAACCGCGCTCCTGGGCACCGTGCTCGTGGGCACCGACTGCCCGGACCGGGGCGGATGCCCCTCGCGAGCGCGCGCCGAGCTCACACGCCCCTCACGGTCACGACGCGCCGGTCCTTCGGGCCTCAAGCCTCTGGCGGGCGAGGTCGAGAGACACCGCGACACGTGAGCCACAGCTCACGGCGCTGGGGCCTGCGCGGGAGGCGCTGCCGACACCAGCCACCCCGAGACAGGCGGACTCGGCCCAGGGCGTGACTTTCAGGCTGACAGAGTTTAAGGCGCCAACAGACAAACCTGCGTGTCGACCCCCGCCCTACACTTGCAACCAGCCGACTCCCACGACCGAGGCTGCGCCCGAGCCGGAGCTGCGACGGCACGCAGCAGCTAAACGTGACCCGAGTGGCAGAATAAAACATAGAACGAAATATTTAACTTTATCGAAAAGATGTTTACTAAAACCCGTGATGAGCCAGATCCGGTGCAGCCGACACAGCTCTGAAAAACATCACGGCAGCTCCGCTGGGGAAAGCAGTCGCGCCCAAGCCGGGGGCCAAGTGGCGGCACACGCACGCTGCCCCGGGTGCCCCCGGAAGTGGGAGCGCAGGTCTGGACACGCAGCTGGGCGGCCAGCGCCCTCCTCACAGCGCCACGCGAGGCCCAGCAGGAGGGGCGGCTTCAATCTGACCAGACTCTCACCAGGAAGAGCCAACGAGCCCCACGGGCGATCATGCAGTGGGGCACCTAGCACGGTCCAGGAGCACAGACCCACCTCGGCCCCCTCCTAGAGGGTGGGCCACCGCAGGGGCATTCCAGTCCCAGCGCCCTGACGGCCTACAGAGCCCTACGCCCACCATGTGCCCTGCAAGGACACCACCCTTGTTTCCCGGCAGTAATGCCCACGCTGAGGGTCAAGGCCAGGCGCTGCAACCCCCACACCACTCTACGCTCTGGGGCAGACTTGGGGTCAGCGGGACACACGTACCAGGAGGGGATGATGCCTGGCCTGTGTCTGCAGCAGGCCTGAGCCAGGGACTGCACACCCGTCCCAGCCGTGCAAACATCAAGAGGGCACTGCGGAAGGCGGACCGCGCACCCCAACCTCTGCACCAGAGCTATGGGCCACCGTCCAGAACCGGCGAGCCCGCCTGCCCGGGCCCCTTACCACTTGCTGTGCAATGTTGACATTGGACTGTCCGAATGTTTTTGGCAACAGCTGCTTCCCCAGCGTGCTCACTGTGGAGGGGTGGACAGCGACCAAGGACACCACGCCTGCAACGCAAGGAGGCAACAGGTTAGTTCCCTTCTGCAGTAAGGCTGGATGGGAGTTGTAGGGCAGCGATGCCTCTAACTGGACATTCATCGTTCACCCACCTTAGGGCTGTGGGTCAGCTGCGAACACGTCTAAGCCTAAAGGTGTCCGCGTGGCCACAATCACCAGCTCATCCACCCACCACCCCTCTGGCTGCTTCCATGTCCAGGGGGCAGGGGTGCACGGGCAGGCGTATCACCAACCTGCCCCGAGCCCCTGGGGGCTGCCTGCCTGCCTACGGAATGTGCTGGCGGGACCGCAGAGTCTGGGGACAGCAGCAGGACTGTGGCAATCAGAGTCTCCTAAATGCTCCAGCATTTCTGTATTGCGAAACGAGTTCAGAAATCCAACACTCCCCGGGGCTCAGTCTGCTGAGCATGTGACTCCTGCTTTCGGCTCAGGCCTCTGCGTCGTGGGACTGAGCCCCAGCGCGGAGTCGCCTTGAGATTCTCTCTCCCCCTCTGCCCTCCCCAAACCCACCCCTGTGCACGCCCACGCTCTCTCCAGAATGAAGAAATCTAAAGCAATCTAACACTGTTCTCATCTCCGTTTCCAGGAAGAGAAATGCCTGGGGAGGACACTGCCCCCTCTCTGAACTCACAGGTGACCTTATCACAAAGCAAAGAGGAAGGACACCGGGGGAACAGAAATACTCATTCCTCCGGGCGTCAGCTAAGAGTTCTACGTGCCGGCTCTGTCCCTGGTGCTGAGCATACAACTAAACAAAAATGGTAAAATAGTTGATTTTACATGTTATTTTACATAATAAAATCAAAGGAAGTAGGAATGATAAAAATTCAAAATAAAGAAAAAGGCCTTGCCTTGATGGCCTCAAAAGGCAGAGAGAAAACAAGGGAGTGTGCGTGGGCCGCGGTGCCGGAGCCTGGGGAGGGCAAGCAGCTTGCGCCCCGCCGGGCCCTCCCAAGAAGGGCCTGAGCGCCCCGGGGAGAAGCTGACCCACTCCCAGGCTCGCGGTCACCGCCGCACTGCCCGTGTGGAGAAAGCCTGCCCAAGTCACCACACCTCGCACTCCGGCTCCTGGAGCGGGCCGGCCTCCTGTGGCCGCACACGGGACCCTGCAGGGGCGCGGGTGGGGGGGGGTGTCGAGCTCCACAGACACCAGTGGCATTTCCTCCGCTTCACAGGCTCTGCCTCGTGATGGCCTCCAAATGCGCAAACACCGCCCTCGTCCGCCCGGCCTAGAGGTTCATTTCTGAGCCCTTCACCGTCCGTCCACACGTTCCAAAGAACATGCTGCAGGCTTCAGGCCACACCGAGTCTCACCGCTGCAGGGACACGCGGCGGGGCGTCTCCACAGCTCGAGTGCACAGAGCCGGCTGGCCAACAAGCATCAGCACTTTTACCAACGACACCAAAAGATATTTATTTTCTGCAAATATTTGCTTTGAGGGTTTTTATTTTCCTCTAAACACAGAGATCTGTACCTGGAGCAAAAGCAAATTTTTCACAACTGCTTTAGACATGTAAAAGATGTTTCAGAGGACAAAAAATAAAGTTACTGTATTTTGCACAGAGACTTAAAACATACCACTTTTCAGATTCATTGACAGATTTGTAATTAGGTTTCTAGGAATACTGAACTGATTCACTAAAAAACAATTTTTTTAAATTTGCAAACGACGCCCTGTCAACACCAGCAACAGGCAGTTCTTACGACCTTGTGCCTTAAAGCTCATTTTTTTAAAGATTTTATTTATTTATTTGACAGAGCGAGATCACAAGCAGGCAGAGAGGCAGGCAGAGAGAGAGGAGGAAGCAGGTCCCCTGCTGAGCAGAGAGCCCGATGCGGGACTCGATCCCAGGACCCTGGGATCACAACCTGCGCTGAAAGCAGAGGCTTTAACCCACTGAGCCCCCCAGGCGCCCCAAAGCTCATTTTGCACATCAAGTAAATGGCGTCAGAGCACAGGGGCTGACAGGACGGGGCACTCGGGACGGGGCTAGCCTGCAGGCCCCCCACAAGGCCGCCCCACACAAACCACCCGGAAGCCCAGCAGCGTCCTTCTGTAAGACAGCGTGCTTAGAGCCCCCCAGCTGGGGGGACGAGGAGGAGGGCAGTTCGGGCAACGGCAGGGCTGGGAGGTAGAGGCAGACGGGCGGGGCCCCTTTCCTGGACGCCCCTCCCAGCAGGGCGCTTCCTCGTTCGCTGCGTGAGAAACTCCAACCCGAGGGACCCGCTGCAGACCACCCCGCTCCGGGACGACCTCAGACGACTACCACCGTTTTCGCCGTGAGGAGCGGAGCTCACTGGCCGTCCCTAGACCCACCCCCTCCCGCCCGCGGCCACCACCGGGGCTTGCAGGCGGCTCCGACCGGTTGTGTCCCTCTCCACACACACCCCCGAACCGGAGGGACAAGCCCCGCTCGCGCGGCTTCGCAGTCTAGGCCGTGACAGCCCGCCGCTGTGCTCGCGCCATGCTGGGACCCGCGCACAGGACGGCCTGGCGGCCCCTCTACCGCCGAACCGCGCGTCCCGACAGCCGCTGCCGAGCGAACACCGAGGCTGCTGCTCAGACGCTCCGCACAGTCAGGCGAGCCTCCTCCTGCTGAGGCCCCCGGAGTCCACACGTCCAGTCCGTCCCCGAGTCCCGGGGCCACCTGCATCATGGGCTCCAGCCCAGCACACCCCGAGGGCCATGCTGCAGACGCGTGCACACGTCTGGGCACACACCCGCACGCACACCCGCCCTGGCAGACACGCACACGCACATAAACGCATGTGCACACCCCAGCAGACTGTCGCACGCAGGTGCACATCTACACAAACACAAGCACGCACGCGCAGATGTTTAACACCCTCTTCCGACAGAGACCGCCACACACAGCTCACATCCAGGACTCAGGAGATAACACCGCAGTTATGAGACAGGCCAGACGGTCACAGCCTAGAGAGCTACTCACTATAGGATCATTTGGGGGCGCCTGGGGGGCTCCGTGGGTGAAGCCTCTGCCTTTGGCTCAGGTCATGATCTCAGGGTCCCGGGATCAAGCCCCACATTGGGTTCCCTGCTCAGCAGGGAACGTGCTTCCCCTTCTCTCTCTGCCTGCCTCTCTACCTACTTGTGATCTTGCTCTCTCTGTGTCAAATAAATAAATAAGATTAAAAAAAAAAAAAAGGAATGGGATCATTTGAACCATAAGATGTACTTAAAGCCCCTTGCTGAGGGAACTGTAACACAGTATTTTCCAATACATCACGAAACGGAGGACTCCTCTCCTGGCAACAAAATGAGTTAGGGACATATGTGGTCTGAATTGCTGTAACCACTAACAGAAAAGGGACCCTAAGAACATTATGTAAGCAAATGCTGATTAAAAATCACAACCCATTAGTATCTATAGGTTTTATGATATTTTAAATTACAAAATCAAAAGGTTTAATGTTTTCTTGACAACAATTTCAACCACTTTTAAGTTCTGAGAACCTGAAATCTCTCTTTTTTTTAATTATTTTTATTAACATATGTATTATTTGCCCCGGGGTACAGGTCTGTGAATCGTCAGGCTTACACATTTCACAGAACTCGCCATAGGACATATCCTGCCCAATGTCCATCACCCAACCACCCTCTCCCTTCCCCCGTAAGAGTAACCCCAGCAACCCTCCGTTTGATTTGTGAGATTGTTTTGTAAGAGTCTCTTATGGTTTGTCTCCCTCCCGATCCCATCTTGCTTCATTTTTTCCTTCCCTACTCCCCAAACTCCCTACCCTGCCTCTCAAATGCCTTAGATCATATGATAACTGTCTTTCTCTGATGGACTTATTTTGCTCAGCATAATACCCTCTAGTTTCATCCACATCACTGCAAATGGCAAGATTTCATTTCTTATGATGGCTGCATAGTATTCCTTTGTACATATGAACCACATCTTCTCTATCCATTCATCTGTTGATGGACATCTAGGTTCTTTCCATAGTTTGGCTGTTGTGGACATTGCTGCTATGAACATTCGGGTGCACATGCCCCTTCGGATCACTACATTTGTATCTTTAGGGTAAATACCCAGTAGTGCGATTGCTGGGTCATAGGGTAGCTCTATTTTCAACTTTTTGAGGAACCTCCAGAGTGGCTGTACCAGCTTACATTCCCACCAACAGTGTAGGAGGGTTCCTCTTTCTCCGCATCCTCCCTAGCATCTGTTGTCTCCTGACTTGTTGATTTTAGCCATTCTGACTGGTGTGAGGTGGCATCTCATTGTGGTTTGGATTTGTGTTTCCCTGATGCCGAGTGATGTGGAGCACTTTTTCATGGGTCTGCTGGCCATCTGGATGTCTTCTCTGCAGAAATGTCGTCCATGTCCTCTGCCTATTTCTTGATTGGATTATTTGTTCTTTGGGGGTTGAGTTTGATAAGTTCTTTATAGATGTTGGATACTAGCCCTTTATCTGATATGTCGTTTGCAAATATTGCTCCCATTATGTTGGTTGTCTGTTGGTTTTGTTGACTGTTTCCTTTGCTGTGCAGAAGCTTTTGATCTTGATGAAGTCCCAATAGTTCATTTTTGCCCTTGATTCCCTCACCTTTGACAATGTTTCTAGGAAGAAGCGGCTGCGGCTGAGGTCGAAGAGGTTGCTGCCTGTGTTCTCCTCAAGGATGATTCCTGTCTCACGTTGAGGTCCTTCATCCATTTTCAGTCTATCTTTGTGTGTGGTGTAAGGAAATGGTCCAGTTTCATCCTTCTGCACGTGGCTGTCCAATTTTCCCAATAGCATTTATTGAAGAGACTATCCTTTTTCCATTGGACATTCTTCCCTGCTTTGTCGAAGATTAGTTGACCATAGAGCTGAGGGTCCATTTCTGGGCTCTCTATTCTGTTCCATTGATCTGTGTGTCTGTTTTTGTGCCAGTACGATGCTGTCTTGATGATGACAGCTTTGTAATAGAGCTTGAAGTCTGGAATTGTGATGCTGCCAACTTTGGCTTTCTTTTTCAACACTCCTTTGGCTATTCAGGGTCTTTTCTGGTTCCAAATAAATTTTAGGATTATTTGTTCCATTTGTTTGAGAAAAATTGATGGTATTTTGATAGAGATTGCATGAAATGTACAGATTGCTTTAGACAGCACAGACATTTTCACAATATCTGTTCTTCCAATCCAGGAGCATGGAATGTTTTTCCATTTCTTTGTGTCTTCCTCAATTTCTTTCATGAGTACTTTATAGTCTTCGAGTACAGATTCTCTGCCTCTTTGTTTAGGTTTATTCCTAGGTATCTTGTGGTTTTGGGTGCAATTATACATGGGATGGACTCCTTAATTTCTCTTTCTTCTGTTTTGCTGGTGGTGTCAAAAATGCAAATGTTGGTGTAGGAAATGCAACTGATTTCTGTGCATGGATTTTATATCCTGAAACTTTACTGAATTCCTGTACAAGTTCTAGCAGTTTTGCAGTGGAGCCTTTTGGGTTTTCCACATAAAATATTGTATCATCTGTGAAGAGTGAAAGTTTGACTTTTCTTTGCTGATTCAGATGCCTTTTATTTCTTTTTGTTGCCTGATTGCTGAAGCTAGGACTTCTAGTACTATGTTGAAAAGCAGTGGTGATAATGGGCATCCCTGCCATGTTCCTGACCTTAGGGGAAAAGCTCTCAGTTTTTCCCCATTAAGAATGATATTTGCAGTGGGTTTTTCATAGATGGTTTTGATGATATTGAGGTATGTACCCTCTATCCCTACACAATGAAGAGTTTTGATCAGGAAGGAATGCTGTACTTTGTCAAATGCTTTTTCAGCATCCAATGATAGTGTCATGTGGTTCTTGTTCTTCCTTTTATTAATGTATTGTATCACACTGATTGATTTGCAGATGTTGAACCAACCTTGGAGCCCAGGAATAAATCCCACTTGGTCATGGTGAATAATCCCTTTAATGTACTGTTGGGTCCTACTGGCTAGTATTTTGGTGAGAATTTTCACATCTGTGTTCATCAAGGATATTGGTCTGTAATTCTCCTTTTTGGTGGGGTCTTTGTCTGGTTTGGGGATCAAGATAATGCTGGCCTCATCAAGTGAGTTTGGAAGTTTTCCTTCCATTTCTATTTTTTGGAACAGTTTCAGGAGAATAGTTGTTAATTCTTCTTTAAATGTTTGGTAGAATTCCCCTGGGAAGCCGTCTGACCCTGGGCTCTTCTTTGTTGGGAGATTATTGGCGACGCTTCAATCTCCTTACTGGTTATGGGTCTATTTACATTTTTTATTTCTTCCTGGTTTGGTTGTGGTAGTTTATAGGTCTCTAGGATGCATCCATTTCTTCCAGATTGTCAAATTTGCTGGCATACAGTTGCTCATAACACGTTCTTATAAATGTTTGCATTTCTTCGGTGTTGGTTGTGATCTCTTCTCTTTCATTCATGATTTTATTAATTTGGGTCCTTTCTCTTTTCGTTTTGGTAAGTCTGGCCAGGGATTTATCAGTCTTATTCTTTCAGAGAACCAGCTCCCAGTTTTGTTGATGTGTTCTACTGTGCTTTTGGTTTCTATTGCACTGATTTCTGCTCTGATCTTTATTATTTCTCTTCTCCTGACAGGTTTAGGCTTTCTTGCTGTTCTTTCTCCAGCTCCTTTAGGTGGAGAGTTAGGTTGTATATTTGAGACCTTTCTTGTTTCTTGAGAAAGTCTTGTATTGCCATATACTTTCCTCGCAAGACTGCCTTTGCTGTGTCCCACAGATTTCGAACAGTTGTGTTTTCGTTTTCATTTGTTTCCATGAATTTTTTCAATTCTTTTTTCATTTCCTGGTTGACCCATTCATTAGAAGGATGCTCCTTAGTCTCCATGTATTTGGGTTCTTTCCAACTTTCCTTTTGTGATTGAGTTCTAGCTTCAGAGCATTGTGGTCTGAAAATACACGGGGAATGATCCCAATCTTTTGGTACCAGTTGAGACCTGATTTGTGACCCAGGATGTGATCTATTCTGGAGAATGTTCCATGTGCACTAGAGAAGAATGTGTATTCTATTCCTTTGGGATGGAATGTTCTGAATAGATCTGTGATGTCCATGGGGTCCAGTGTATCATTTAAAGCCTTTATTCCTTGTTGGTCTTTTGCTTGGATGATCTGTCCATTTCAGTGAGAGGGGTGTTAAAGTCCCCTACTATTATTGTCCATGTGTTTCTTTGGTTTTGTTATTAATTGGTTTATATAATTGACTATTCCCATGTTAGGGGCATAGATATTCGAAATTGTTAGAACTTCTTGTTGGACAGACCCTTTAAGTATGATATAGTGTCCTTCCTCATCTCTTATTGTAGCCTTTGGCTTAAATCTAAATTATCTGAAATACGGATTGCAACCCCAGCTTTCTTTTGATGTCCATTAGTATGGCAAATTGTTTCCCACCCCCTCACTTTAAATCTGGAGGTGTCTTTGGGTCTAAAATGAGTTTCTTGCAGACAGCTTATCAATGGGTCTTGTTTTGTTTTGTTTTTTATCCATTGTAAACCCTGTGTCTTTTGATTGGGGCATTTAGCCCATAACATTCAGGGTAACTATTGAGAGATATGAACTTAATGCCATTGCATTGCCTGTCAGGCGACTGTTAATGTATATTGTCTCTGTTCCCTTCTGGTCTGTTAATTTTAGACTCTCTCTTTGCTTAGAGGACCTCTTTTGATATTTCCTATAGGGCTGATTTGGTGTTTGCAAATTCTTTTAATTTTTGTTTGTCCTGGAAGCTTTTTATCTCTCCTTCTATTTTCACTGACAGTCTAGCTGGATATAGTATTTGGGGCTGCGTATTTTTCTTGTTCAGTACTTGGAATATATCACGTCAGATCCTTCTGGCCTGCCAGGTGAGAACCCAACATCTTAAGAGTCATGATTCTGATCACCATGCTACAGATACTCTGTGTGCTCACAGAGCCAAAAGGGCCTCTGGATCATGCCCAGGGTGTGCACGGCTTGGCCCCAGACGACAGCAGGAGCTGCCGGGCCCTGCAGGCCCTGGAGCGGCAGCAAGGGCCCCCCTCCCCGCTCTCGCGCTCCCAGGCTTGCGCCTCGCATGCCCGCCGCTCACCAGCTGAGCACCCTGGAAGGCAATCCCCACCCCGTCCAAGCTGAGGCGCACCACATCTCAGGATGCCCGTTGGGACCGAGATGGACAGACGCCGCCCTCACCATTCGCCTGCACGGCACACACTCTGTGGGCACCATGGCCAGTCATCACTGCACACCCAGCAGCAGGGCTCAGAGGCTGGGACGGCCCTCCACGCTCCAGTTGTCCTCTGGGTTCAAGGGGTAGGAGGGGAGAACAAGCTGAAGCCTCTGCTCCACACTCCCTGGGGGGGCGTCCTCCAGGGCTGAGCAAGTGCTGCCATTTCTTGCTGCGGTGGGCCCCTCTCCCCACCGCCGCAGGAACACCGGCCTGGACTGACCCACTGTGTGCACAGGCGCATGCACGTCCGGGGGCCCGCAGTCACCATGACTCAAGAATCACACAGCAATGCCAGGTCCCCGGCCACATGGCATCCCCAAAACTTCATCTCTCCTGCCTCCGCGCCCTTCTAAGTCAGGCAAGCCTGAAACAGAAGAAAAGACGCCCTCTCCCTAGGCCGACACGGCCACGGACACAGGGAGCAGCGCTCCGCAGAGATGGGCCTGCCCCTCGGCTGGAGCCCACACAGGCACGGAGCCCCTCAGGGAGAAGACGGGTCTCTGTCAACAGTCGACAGGTGCCACAGCTCGCCACCAGAAAGTTGCCCAGTGACAAAAGGCGGCACTAGAAACTCCAGGAATGGCCAGCGACAGCCACGTGTTAAGTCACACGACGGCAGGGACTGGATGAGCCCCAACACTGCGGGTCAGGAAAGTGTTTACAGAATGGGGAGTGCACACTTTGCCTGTACGCTGAGGAACACGCGGGGCTTCCTCAGGAAGCATGTGTCATTTGTGTCATAAAGAGAATCCTTTCGGGAGAGCACAAGCAAGAAGTGGCGAGAGAGAGCGGCACGCGAGCCGCAGCCCCAGGCCAGCCGCGCACAGGGGATGGGCGGGCAGCAGGCACATCGCAAGGGGGAGGGTGCACGTGTGGCTGTGGATGGCAGCCAGAGCCCCAAGGTGCAGCTGGGTGGCTGGCAGAGGAGAACCCAGTAGGAAGGCCGGAGAGGAACTGGGCCAGCGAAGCACCTGGACAGACCCCCACCAGCGGGGCAGGCCTAGGGGCAAAGGGGCTCGGACTCACCAGGGCCACCAGAACCCAAAACACAGCAAGGGGAGGCACTGCTGGGGTGCACGGCCGGGCACACCCGTGTGTGGCACAGATGCAAAACGGTGTGGCCATGCCCACACGCCACGTGGCCCCTGCTCGGGGGCAGCAGACCTACCCCAGGAACAAACGCACCTGCAAGGTTCACACAGGATCACAGCCAGCGGCAAAGCCCCAGAGGAGACCCAGCACGTCACAAGTGAGCCCGCTCACGTAAAAACTTCCCGTCTCTGCCTGGAGGGCTCTGGTCTTCAGGGCTGGTGGGTACAGAGAGCTGGGGCCCCTGACTCGATACGCCTCCCTGCAAGGTGCCTGTCCCCTGCTATCCGATCCCAGGCCCGCTGGAGGTGCTCTGGACCAGGAATCCGACCTCCAGCAAAGGAGACTACCCTCCAGAACTGCCTAACCGGTCCAAGGCTTTCAGAGCAGAACCAGGTTTCCTCAGGGAGGAAGGAGCGCTGCTGCTACGTCCAGGCTGCCAGCCAGCCCCCCCATTTCAGATCTGCCAGCCCCCTTGTCGTGAGGGCCGGTTCCACGAAATGAGCCTCCCTCGCACTCGCCACAGCCTCCCACAGGCTCTGCCTCTGGAGAAGTCTGTAGACTGGGGATCTGGAAACGGGCCAGACCCGCAGCAAGAAGAGGCAGGCAAAGCAAAGGCACGGGTGGCACCGAAGGCCAGGAGGGCGGGCAGAGCCGCAGCCAGGACCCAACGAACAGGGCAAAAGCAGCAAGCCCTGGGAGCGCACGGGACCACCGTGGGACGGGGCATCACGGCCAGAGCTCGTGCAGGAGCAGGCAAGCAGGAGACCTCATCTCAGGAGCGGCTCATACCACCAGCTGAGGGCAGCAGGGTCCCTGCGAGTGCCCGGGCCCCGCACAGCTCAGGTGCCCACCCGTTTCCAGGTTCTCGGTAGGCAGACCTGGAAGCGGAGGCAAGCTAGCGCTGTAGGTGCATAGGGCGCGGGGCACAAGGTCCAGGCCAAAAGTGAGACCGGGCCCCGCCCCTCAACGCCCAGCCTGCACCGGGCCCCGCCGCAGCCCCCCTTGGGCCGCCCGCCACCCCGCTGCTGAACCCCCCAAAGTGAGAGCCAGCTACGGCCCCTCGCGGTCACTCCAGGGGAAGGCTCTCGGCACACGCTGCTGGCCACGCCCCTGGGCTCCGAGACCCGTCTGTGCCACAGGGTGTGGCATCACTCAGCACGACCCTGGCGAGCTTTGCCGAGCCCGTCAGCAACGGCCGGCAGCGACTGAATCAGACGCCGCCACGCAACCCGCAGCGAGGAGCCAAGCCGGCAGCTCGCGGCCTAAAGTCGTCCTTCAAACCCCTGAGCCAGAAGCAAAGGGGACGGCAGGTGGGAACGCTCCTGCCCGGCAGGCGGCATGGGGCGGAGCTGGTGCGGCCCGACAGCCCGGCCCGCTCCGGCCGCCGCCAGCACAGGCGGGCGTCCCATCCGACAGACAGACGGCCGGGCCACAGCAACTCCTTGGGACGCGCACAGGTCCTCGGGCGGCTCACAGGCGGGGCCGAAGCTGGGGCGCGGCCCTGTGGTCCGGGCTCACCCCCCCGGGGGCAGGGGCAGCGCCCCGGAAGAAGGCAAGGAGCACAGGCACCTGGGAGCCCACACAGGCTGCAGCAGAGGCGCAGAAGCAGAGGCAGCGGCCTGGAGAGCCTCGAGGGGCAGCTCTCCTCGTCCAGCCGCGAGCGGAGCACGGAGCCCGGACAAGGTACGGAGGCCGCAGAGCCGCCAGGCTGCACCTAAGAAGGACACGAAATATCTAAACCATGCAGGCAGCTAACACCAGAGTGGTCTAGGGAACCCAGGAAGCTGCCCTCTGGACCCCCCAACCCAAGCCCCCACCCCACCCTCAGACTCGGCAGGACGCAAACTGTTCGCGGCTAAGAAGGAAACGGAGGCGAGCAGCAGGTGAGACCCCCGGTCCCCAAACAGTAAAGACAAACACCAGAACGGAAGATGCCCGTCGTTCCCAGGGGAGCAAGGTTTGCAGACTTTTCTCACAATCACTCTGCTTCATCAATTTATCAAAACACGTCACGCCCACAAGTCCTGAAACCCTAAGGGTCCCTGGTTACACTTCAGCGTCTCACCCAAGCCTCCGGGAACAGTGAAAGCCACCGAGATGAACCGTCTACACCTCTCAGCAGGCTCTCCGTCCTTGTACGGGAAGCAGAAGGGCACGGGATCCACAGAAAAGCAGGACGCTGCCCACGGCCTTCCAAAAACACAGAAACCAGGAGCGCATGGGCGGGCCCACAGCCCATCTTGGGGGAGCGTGGCCAGCGGGACGAGAGCAGCTGAGCCCGACAAGGCACAGGCCGGGGGCCCTGCAAGGCCCGAGGGCCTCTGTGGGCATCTGAAGGTGACACCCAAAGTCACAGAAGGGACAGGGCGTGAGCCCGCCACCCCAAACCATGCCGGCCTGCTGAGCCGCACATGGAAGGGCCCCGCAGGGCAGGAGACAGCTGGGCTCCTACCCCACTTGCCAGCAACAGATGGAAGAGAAGGCGCTGGGCCACTTCACGAGCCAAGAGACCCCGTGTTCGGGCCTCCATCTAGCAGACGCGGACAGAGCAGAGGCATCAACAGTCGCCCATCGTGTCCTCCGGCCCGTGGGCTAGGCTCCCCAAGGAAACCAGCAGCAGCTCAAACGCACTGGCAGACGTTCCTCACGGTCCCTCTACGGGGGGAGCCGTGGGGCCCTGGGGGGAGCAGCGGCGGCGACTAATCCACCTCCACGCCCGCCCATGAACATACACACGGGGCCTCCTGACGGCGAGGACGCTGACCTGCACACAACGTGTGCACCACAAGCCCTGGATTCAAGGCTGTCCTGGCCGGCGCCGTGCGCAGAGCAGACACCTGGAGGGCTCGCGGCGGCCCCAAGGTGGAGGGAGCACAGGCCCTGGGCTCCCCGTACTTCTTCACATTCTCGCATGTCCACACGCCGCGCGTGACTCACAGACCAAGACGAGCTCCACCGCCGCCGTGTGCCCGCAGGTGGCGCGTCCGGCTGAGCTCCAAACAGGCGCCGCCCCTTCTGCCGGGGCCCCGGGCCAGAGCCCGCCTGCAGCAGGGCCCCCACCGCTGACCGGGACTCACACCAGAGAAACCCGCAGATCCAGCAAACGGAACACTCTCATCAACAGAAGGTATTCAGAAAGAGACGCCTTACCTTTTCCAGGACTAAGGTTCTGGTCTATGAAGACCTTGAGTTCCCCGTTGGCTTCAATTAGACCGGCCTGCGAAAGCAACAAGGACAGTAAATAGAGCGTCCGAGAGAGGGACAAGCCCGCCCGCCGGAGGGGGCTGCAAGTTACAGATTAAAGAGACACAACGGTCACCCTTACGCAAACGAGGACAGGACACCATGCAGGGAGCACAGGGCCTCCTGCCGCCGAGCTCTCCGGCCGGACCCTCAGCAGAGAAAAGGCGTTCGGCGACGTCCGCCTTCAGAGCTCAGCCTGCACGCGTGACGGGAACCGCTTCCGCAGAGGAAGTCCGCGTGCGCGTTCAATGGCCCGCCTGAGCCCGGCGAGGGCATAGCGCGGGTGGACGTGAAAATTCATCTGCCCATCCTGAGAGCAGCCTCGTAATGGGACCTGGGAAGAGGGCCCCCCGGCGCCCCGGGCGCGGCAGCCCCGTGGGACGCGCCTGGCATGCGGGGCCCCCAGCTCGTGAGCAGGACACCCGCACGGCACGAGGCACGGGGGCACCGGGGGGACGTCACAACTCAGTGCGCACAGGCACAGAGAAGGCCCGCAGGCCTCCAGGACGCCACCAGAGGTCGTGTCCAGTCGAGGAACGACCGCCGCCTCCTGCTTTCATCCACCTCGGCTTCCCACGGAAGGAGGCAGTCGTGGGCATGCTCCCCTGTTGGCGGCCCGGGTCCAGGGCTCGCCCCCTTCACCAGGCACCAGCCGAGGGCATCTGCACGCCACCCTGAGCCCGCACAGGGCCTGGGGGGTCCTGGGAAACCAAGCCTCCTGCAGACACACTCTCATTCATGCCCCCGTACCCACGTGCACACACACGTCCACACAGACGCAGGTACTACACCCACATGTGCACACACGTGTGCAAAAACACACACACACGAACCACAACAAAGGTCAGCCGAACCTGGCAGATAAGCTCCCTCCTGCCCAGGCCTCGGACCGCTCCTGGTCCGGCAGGAGAACCCCCCAAGAACGCCCAGATGTCCGGGACCTGAGGCCCGTGTCCACCGTCACCTCAGACACACCCAGAGCACATCACGTGTCTGTGTGGGCACAGGCCAGCCTGTGCGGGGATGTGAGCACAGCTCCCAGTGCCATCCTGCTTCTCCGGGAAGCCCCACGGCCCCCCACCCTGAGCAAATGCAGTCCCCAGGGGGACAGCCCAGGCCAGGCCCTCCAGAGGGCCAACTCCCAAGCGCACCTGCGGCAGCGACAAGCTCACCTGGGCCTGGCACAGGGGACCACCCACCTTGGGCCTGTGGCAGCCCGGGCACAGGCTGACCATCTCCACTGGGCACACAGTGAACAAACCAAACGCACCCAAAATGCACAATCCACACCAGAAACCAGAGCATACGTCCTACCCGCTGAATTCACCGGAGACGGGCCCGCACAGGGAGGGGCCCACTGCACGGTCTCAGAACCTGGCAACACCACACAGGCCACGTTTCCCGGACTCTCCCGAACCCCAGCTTCCCACAGAAACGGAGGGAGCCCAGTGCAGGCCTGCGAGGAGGACCCACATCGAGGCCCGTCTGGACTGGGTGGTCACCGGCCGGGAGGCAGGTGAAGAGGACCCTTCTTCTTGCTGGAGGAGCAGCACCCGGCTGGTCCCAGCAAACAGGCTCCAAGGACCCCAGAGCCACAGGACACCAAAGGCCACAGAGCAAGGAGCTAGCCGAGGCAGGGGAGGGCCTCAGTCCCCCGCACTGACAACAGCGCCTGTCAGACGGCCCCAGGCTCCTTGCAGATTCCTGGCACTGCCAGCTCCTTCCGCCCACGGCCCCAAGGGCGCTCCATCCCACAGACAGTGGCCCTGACCTCCTTGTCCACTACCCTTCCACACCAGAGCAAACGGAGACAAGAACCACAAAGGCCCGAGGAGAACAGGGCCCATCACTGCCCACGTGGCTCTGCCTCGGTGGGACCGGCAGGACCCGGCGTGTGCCCCGACCTGCTGCCACCAGACGTCCTGCTTCGGCGCGGCAGTCATGGGCACGGCAGCCCTGGCCGCTTGTAGGAAGGCCAAGCGCGCGGCCATCCCCCTCCCCAGAGATGGCGATCACGGTTGGCACAGCAGCGGCAGCACCCTGGCAACCAACGCCTCACAACCCAAATCAGGAACCAATTTGGGGAGCCCCAGCTCCCCCAGGGGACACCCAGTCCACTCACACTACCCGTCAACGCAGCCCGTCCTCCCTGGAGGGGGACTGCCTACAGAAGGCATCCAATGGGCAGCCCGGGCCAGGAACAGACCGGCACGGCCCTTTCTGGAGAAGTCTGGGAACGGATGAAGAGGCCAGTCCCTCCTGCCCGTCTCAGTGTCAGAGCTGAGGGGTCACTGGAGAACACAGGGACCAGGACAGAAAGGAAGATGCTGGCAGAGCCAACAGGATGAAGGGAGCCCCCCAAGCCCTGGACGAGAGACAGGTCCAACCAGCGAGCATCGAGTCTGCTCGCCGACGCCAGGAAAACCCCAGCGTGAACGCGGCTCACTCGTGCCCGGTAAGACCCATTCTGTCTCCTGCACCCGCCAGCACTCCTGCAAGAGGGGAGCCACATTCGCAGAGCCCCCCACCACGCATGCAGCACACAGGACCCAGCGAGAGCCCCGGGATGCACGGTGGCCCTGCCCAGAGCGGGCCTGTCCCACAGTGCATCCAGACACAGGGCCGGGCAGGCTCCGTCTGGCGGGGCTGCCATTCCCTGCCGGGCCAGCAGCCCGTGGGCCAGACACTGGCAGCTGCCAGGTGCGACCCCGCCTGGGCGCTATGGACCCAGGGACCCAGGGCCGTTTCCAGAACTATGCCGCCTCCACGGGATCCACTTCCCAGAGAGCTGCCGGTTCAGTCAAACGCACCTGCCTTGTGCCCAAGCCAAGACCTACAGCACAGTCAATAAGACCCAGGAAGAGACCAGCAGCTGGCCACTGGTTCCTGCGGACGCCTGCACTGCCCGCACTTGGGACAGTGACCAGTTGACCCGACAGCACGTCTCCCAGGCACAGAAACGCTCGTGCCACGACATGTCAGAATCAGGAGGTACAGGACGGCTTCTCGCTGGCGAACTCGGGAAACAGACAGACCACTGCCAGTGCTCTCGCTCGGGGGGTGGAGGACACCGTGCAGAAAGCCTACAGGGCCGCCGGCAGGACGGCCACCTTGTCACAGTTAGACGCAGGAGCCCCCGGGCCCCAGGTGCTCCAGCTGGGGCAGGAGGCCAGGTTCTAGGACCTGGAGGGCTCCGTGCCACACAGCAGCCCTTTCCCCGCCGGGGGCTGGAGTGGGAGCAGAGAGGGAGGCTGGTGGGGAGGTGAGCAGAGGTGACGAGGCGGGGGGCGGCTACTGGGGAGGCCAGCGATCCGGGCGCATGCCTTCTGGCTGCCATCGATCTGGGCGGCATCTCCCCGTGGCCCGGCCACCCCAACCGGGCCACAGACACCGTGCGGGAGAAGCAACGCTGTGATTTTAACCTGAGCTCTGAGGCCTTTGTTTCACGACAACAGAGCACAGCAGTCAATGATTTTTCTCTAGATCATAAGAGAAAGTACTACTTTTCACCAACTGGGAAGTCACTGAACGCACTTTTGAAGCAAACGCAGATTTGGCCCACGTGTCCTGGTGACACGTGACTAACTGCCAATTGCCAGAGATGAACCGTCGTGACCGAAACGACACCTCCAGGCCTCCCGACCTCAGACAAAGACCGTCCAGGAGGAGCGAGAGGGCCCCATGGCGCCTGGCAGGGCTGGCTCGCACCGACGGCCCAGCCAGCAACGGCCTGGCAGCCGGTGACACCAGAGCCGGACAGCCTCCACGTCCGGATGGCCTGAACAGGGGCCGGCACCGGCACACCCGGCCCGAATGCTGACACACTGACAGCACAAGCCAGCGACCGGCCCCACCCGGCTCCTGAAGACGACGGAAGTCACACCTGGGCTTGACGAGCAACTCGGGGACACACCTGCCTGCTGCGTGTCTACCTCGTCCGCAGGTGCACGGCCCCCAGGGCCAGTCCCCCCCCCGGACGGCAGCCAACACCGTGGACATGCGGGCAGGGGGCGTCGCTCGGCAGCAGCGTGTAGCCACCGTGAAGTCCCGGAGAGAAGCGGGTCTGTCTGAACCACACAGACGGACTCAGCCGGCATCACCCAGAGCCCCCACTCTCCGCCCCCCCCCCCGGTCCCGGTCCCAGCCCTCCCCTGACGGTGCTTTTCTAAAACACCACCCCCTTCACAGGACACTGAACATCGGAGAGACCTCAGGGGGCTCACCGTGGTAAGGGGTGGCAAGACCCGACCAAGGACAGCAGGAAATCCCCATCGCCTTTCCCGGGAAGAGCTCCCCGCTGTGGATCTGTCTGTGCCTGAGCTATGAGACCCCCTGCTTAGGGGCTGACCCCCCACAGCCGTCCCCCGCGGGGCAGCCGGCTGCCTCGTGCCGCATGCTGCTCCCTCCCCAGACACCCACCCCAGGCTCTCCTGCAGGGGTGGGGGGGGACCCGGGCTAGTCCCCACGTGCAGGACGAGAGCAAGCCCACCTCCTCACCACGGCACAGGCCACCGGGGCTCCACACGGAAGGCCACCGCAAGGTGGTCCCTGTGAGGGGTCGTCAGAACAGCCTGAAGAGCGGCCCACCAGCGACGACGGGGACTACGAGGGGGGCACGTGGCGGAACCCCCTTCCCGAGGACGCCAATCACACCTGACAAAGTCAGGAACCTGCCGTCTGTGCGGAGTGTGCAGTGGGGCGCGGAAAAGGTGCCGCGCACGGAGTTCCTTCTTCACCGCTCTGGGGTCTCGGGCCTGCCTCCTGTGTCTGCGGGAGGAGCAACACGCCGCGCTCCTGCCGCAGGACCCGCGGGACCCAGCCAGAGGGGGCCGTGCGCAGCTCCCCCCACCAGAGCCCCGAGCCCCTGCCACGCCCTCGGCCCCCCAGGACCTCCCTGTGACGCTCCCACACGAACCCGTTGTCACAGGGTTAGTCAGCCAATACGGCGGAGCCTCAGTTACGCAGCCATGGACTAGGGCCCGGGAAGGGGCCGCGGCCACACCGCCCACTGCCCTCCCATCCTCTGCCCAGAGGCAAGACCTGAACGCACCCGACAAACACAGAAATGCAGGACGTGGTCGGTTTTTTAAAAGCTATTCCTGAAACTGCGGCCAATTTTAAGATAAGTGCACGGGCCGTATTTTTCCCCAAGAGCTTTAACTTAAGGTGCAAACTTTTCTTACCCTCCAGTAACAAACACTAAAACACTAAATCTGGTTTCACATGTAAACCAGAGACAGAAGCACTCGTTGGGCTCAGCGCGCCTCAGCAACCCCACAGACATGGCCTGTCCCGTCGTGTCTGGACCACACGGGGACACGACGGGCCGCTCTGCTCTCGCGGTGGCCCGAGGACCCCGCTCCGGCACCGAAGCACCAGGCTGCGCGGGGGAAACGGCACTGGAGAGCTTTAGCTGGCTCAGCAGAACCGAGCTCCAGCTTCATCCACAGGCCGCCCACCCTGGATGCCCCGCTCCCCTCCACCGTCTCTCTGGAGCAACCTCGCCAGCACAGACTTCCTCTGGCGCCCGCGGGATCAAGGGCAGGCCCCTCGGCAGGGACGGCCCCACGCTTCCCACCGCCTCCCTGCACGCTTGAGCCCCGCACCGGTTACGTGCTGCTGCCCGTGCCCACTGGAACAGAAGCCCTGGGGGGCGGATGCCGGCCGGGGCGGGGGCGGGCTGGGAAGTACTGAGCGGCACCCAGGCAGCCACGGCGGGTCTGGGGCACACGGCAAGACTCCTCCAACAGAAGTTCACTCCCCAGGAGAGGCAGCGGGCCGGGCGGTTTGCCAACTGAAATGCAGAAGTAATTCCAAGACCGAAGCACAAAAACACCAAGACGGGGCCAACGAGAGGACGAAGAGTCGAGGTCTCAAACGGCGTCACGGGCACCGGAGACCTGGGAAAGCACAGAGAGAAAAACGTGCACAGCCTCCTCCTTACAAACACTCAACACAGAGCGTCAAGTGCCGCTGTCCAGACGCCCAGTAAGAACCCACGAGGGCCGAGACAGGGTCCCCCCTCCTCTGCAGACCTGGCCCAACTCTCCTCCTTCCAGAGGCCCCCCTGGACCGGCACGTGCCGTGCTCGGCGGCGGCCGGCACCCCAGCTCCAGGGAGCAGGGAGCGCACAGGAGCTGCTGGTGGCCGGTGGCCAAGGGGATGACAGAGAACGAGAAAACGTGCCCACGGCACTGCTCGTACCAGCAGTGAGCGGGTGTGAGAGACGGCAGGGGAGGCCTCTCACACAGCCAGAGACACCGAGCACCCCGGAGCGATCCCACGACAGAAGCACGCTGCGCCCCCGCAGAGGCCCCCCAACCTCCCCGAGGGATGCACGGCGCGTCACTGAGCGGAAACGTCCACACCACAAATCACACTGCAGAATGCAAGACGACCCTCAACACCACCAGCCCTAGGACGGACCCGCGCAGGGGCAGAGCTGAGGTACGGCGAAGGACCCTCCGCGGGGCCGCCCCACTCTCCCCAGGGTCCCACACAGACCCACCCTCGGCTGCAGAGCAAACGGGACCAGGGCTTCTGGCACGACCAGCCTCGAGGACAGGCCAGGTCCCGCAGACAGCCCAGGGGCATCCGTCTTGCATCCAGTGTGGGACGGAGCCTCCAGGCTCCGAGCTTCGTGGCCCTGCCTAATCCCCCCTCTTGAGTGGGGCCACACCTAATGACGAGACCTGCAAAGGCCAGATTCAGTTGCAGGAGCCGAGTCCTGCTGGCAAGTCTCTCACCCCGTGTGTGTGTGCACGTGTGCGTGTGCGTGTGTACTTTGCTCCATCGGCTCCCCACGCCCCTCCCGGCTGCTCCCTGCCCCCAGGGACATCAGCCACCCCAGAAAGGGCACACAAGCCAGGAACTGAGGGTCCAACCAGCAGCCCAGAAGTGAACGGATCCCGCCCTGGACCAGGTGAGGGAGCTCAGACGCGGTCCTGCCCACAGGGACCATCTGGCCACCCCGGGTCCCAGAGGGAGAGCCAGCCCAGGGGTGGCCGAGGGGTAACGACACCTTAGTAACAACAACCCCGGCAGCAGCGCGAGCCGCACCAAAAACGGCGGAGCATACGGACACGCCGGGGCCCACGGCCTCAACTCTGCACCGGCGCTTCCCTGCCTTACCCGCCCGAGCAGGCTCCGTCCTTGCACAGAAAGGGCACCACAGGGACTTCCCAAAGCAATCGTGGCACATTATGCAAAAAAGTCGCTGCAAAGCGAAGGCCCATGACACAAAGAACAGGCCCCGAGCGGACAAAGCGTCCAGTGGAGACGAGTGGGAACGCCGTGCCCAGCAGTGGGCTCACATGGAGCCAAACACACACCACGAGCCACTGCCCCTGCCTCCACCCCCAGCCCGCGGAGTCAGGCACAGCCCCAAGGAAGCTCCGCAAACAGCCCAGAGGCCCCTCAGCAGGACCAAATGCGTGAGGACACGTCCCGACAGGACACCCGCTGCCCGACAATACTAACAAACCGTCTGTCGTCCCGGGAGACGGGCACGAGAACGCTGCGTGGAAGCACGCGGCGTCTGCCACCGGCTTCACAATCCCCTGCGGGCGGAGAAGTGCGGACCAGCCGCCGTGAGCAGCGCTACCTGGGACGCAGGCAGGTGCAGGGTCCACACCATGATCTCTCCGCACCTGCACGCGTCTCAAATGTCCCCCGGGACTGGATCTTCAGTTATCGACGTCCACAGACACCCGTGAACCCAGAAGTCGCAGCGTCCAACAGCAGGGAACCAGAACGTGGGAGTCCGTTCACGGAAAGCTGCGGGGGACGCGCATGTTCAAACACACACAGCGGGGCATGAGCCCCAGACCGCGTCCTGCACATCAACAGGAGAGTCACCCTGGACTGTGTCAGCAGTCAGCTTTGTGACCTCTTCCGAATTCTTACTGAAACGCTGTTTTGTAACCGGGTAAAGCATAAGTCTGGACAAACAAAGGATACGGGGTCCCAAGGATGACGAAATTAGTGACGACGCGGGACGGGTCAGGATGCAGGCTAGAGGTCGCGGGTCGGGGGTCGGGACTGGAGGGGCGACCATGGAAAAGAAACCAAGATGGCGGCAAGAGTCAACGGGGCAGAGGCCCACCCCTGCAGACCGGAGAGAGCGAGACGAAGGTCACGGAGAGCTGGCCCTGAGCCACAGGCAGGGCAGTGCCGGCTGGAGAGCCGGAGGGCTGGCCTGGAGAAGACACCCAGGCCTGTGCCCAGAGCACACTCCAGAGAGCCGCCGTGAGAAACCAGCGTCCTCGGGAGAGCGTCTCCAGCCCGTGCGTAAGGCGCAGCCCGGGAACAGGAGTAAATCCGCAAACCCCAGCAAGCCGGGGTAAGGGGAGCAGCGGGCGTGGCATGGCGCAGCGTGAGGCGCGCACTGCCGCCAGCGTTTCTGAAATTCGGGTGAGACCTGGGTTCTCCGCCAGGGCCCACGCCACCGCCGCCGACACACAAGGCACGGCTGCTCCTGCCGTCGGCGCCCGCCCGGCCAGCAAAAGCAGCCCCCGCCGCGGCCACGCTCCAGCGTCCTCCTTCACGGCAGTGCACGACGCGCGGGGCTCCCGACGCAGAGACGCCGCAGCCCCGGGCCCCGGGCGCGCCGCCGGAGACCCGGTCCACCTCACCTCTGCCCCGCTCCACCCACAAAGCCGGGCCGACCCCACCCCACTCCGGACTCAGGACACCGCTACCCCCAGCCCGCGGCGGAAAGCACAGGCAGCACGGCCTCAACTGCCGCCAGAACCCGAGGTCTGTGCGCCTCCTTGGGTGCGCCTCTCGCTCCCCAGAGCCACCGCCCTGCCCCGGCAGACGCAGCCAGAACCACAGCACCGTCTGTCCCCCACCTGCCTGCACTCTGCACGTCACCCTCTGCTTTTTTTGCCAAAAAAATGTCCCATTCATGGGGCACCTGAGGGGCTCAGTGGGTTAAGCCGCCACCTTCGGCTCAGGTCATGATCTCAGGGTCCTGGGATCGAGTCCCGCATCGGGCTCTCTGCTCAGCAGGGACCCTGCTTCCTCCTCTCTCTCTGCCTGCCTCTCTGCCTACTTGTGATCTCTGTCTGTCAAATAAATACATAAAATCTTTTTTTTTTTTAAATGTCCAATTCATTCTAGAGCACGCAGAAATGCAAACCTGCCTGGAAGAGAATACAGCATGGTCCACAACAGCGTGAGAATATTTGCCTACACCGGGCTTTCTGGTGTTCCCACAGCCGGTCAGCTCGGAGGCAGCACACCTGGGGAGAGGGGGAGGGTGACTGTTCCCGGGGACGACGGCGACTCCTGAGGGGGACACGCAGCAGCAGCTGGGATGTGACCGGTAAGGCATTCCCAGAAGAGCAGGAGTCCGCCTTCTTTATAACGACAAAGGCTGAACCCACCAGACGGCCACACTGAGCGCTTTTCTGCTTAACCAAAGTCCACGCTCCCCAACTGCCCCACAGCTACCCTCCTGACAGCCGTGCCCCAGCCTCAACCCCTAAAGGGGGCGCCCCAGGGGTCCGAGGCTCCATCCACCAGGAAGGGCTCCCGCTGCTCACCTCCCACACAGTTCGGCCGAACTGTAGTCAGGGCAGAGAGACGCGGGTGAGGGAAGGAACAGGGCTACGGCGCGTCTGGGGAACCTGGGCCCCCTAGGATCCCGACAGCAAAGCAGCATCCCCTACAGCCCTTCTCCAAGAGCCTGGCGCCCCCTGCAACCCAACCCGGTTCCCAAGCTCTGGCCCTAACAAGCCCGAGCCGCTCATTGGGACTGGGGTCCTCCCCCAGAGCTCTGGAGAGGCCACCGGCTCACAGCCCCGAAGCATGTCGACGAGGCCCGGGCCTGCGTGAGCTCCCGAGCCCCTCAAAGCCACACGCAGGTCTTGCTCTCAGAGCCCATCCAAGTGCTGCCAGGCGGGGCACGACACGTGCTGGGCCTGGCCCTTGCACCTTCGCTGCCCCGAGAGGAAGGGACAGGACGCTTGTCACCTTCACTCTACGACAAGTCACCAAGCCTAGAGAGGACTGGGCAAGAGGGACAGCTGGACTCAGAGCCGCAGGGAGGGTCCGCTCGGAACCTGCCTCCGGCCGGACACACGCTTCATTTCCAGGACACGCCCATGGCCCGTGGCTTGGAGAACAGGGCAGTGGGGTCCAGGCCCACAGGCTTCCCTGGGAGTAAGACCAGAGGAGGAGACTTTTCTGCACGTTACCAGCAAACTTAAGAACGCGCGACTCCGACCTCTCTCCTGGGAAAGTCACTGCAGGGCACCTTCTCCCTGGCAGAAAGACCCCCAACGTCCCTTTCAACAAAATGCAAGTCTTCGAGGCCAGAGCGTGAGCGAGGAGCAGTCCTTTACCACCTCCAGGGGCTTCCCGGGCCCAGGCGGGGCCTTTCCCCCCCACGGGAAGGAGTGCGCACGGCACAGCACGAGCCCAGCTTCTAGCCAGGACGTCGCTGCAACCACCCGGGACGCGCGAGGTCAGCGCCTCAGGCCTCAGACACACTGACCGGCACCCTAACCACCTCCTCACCCCTCCCGCCCCCAAGCGACACGCGGCCATGCAGCTCCGTATGGGGCAACTGTCCCATCTGTCAGGGAAGGAAGAGGAGGGAGCCCCCACTTCCGGCTGGGAAGGGCTCCAGCACCTGCGTCTACAAGCCCGGTTTCAAAGCTCCCTGCAGTTGCAAAACCCCATGAGATTGTTTAATTTTGTGACTTCCCTCCTGCCTCAGCTGGTGCTTGTGCTGGGGGAGGGCACACCAGGGCACCCTAAAACAAGGACGGGACACCTCGTAACCCACAGCCAGCCTCCTGCGAGCCTCCTTATTTACGCAACATTAAGGCAAACATTCGTCTTTTCTGTTGTATCTCATCACTCAATTTTCAAAAAGAAAGGGGGGGGGCGCCTGGGCGGCTCAGCGGGTTAAAGCCTCTGCCTTCCGCTCGGGTCATGATCTCAGGGTCCTGGGATCGAGCCCCGCATCGGGCTCTCTGCTCAGTGGGGAGCCTGCTTCCTCCTCTCTCTCTGCGGCCTCTCTGCCGACTTGTGATCTCTGTCTGCCGGATAAACAAAATCTTTGAAAAGAAAGAGAGAGAGAGAGAGAGAGAGAGAGAGAAGGGTTCAGAGGTGCAGGAGAGCTGACGGCCCCGGACAAGCGCCTCCCGCACGGTCTGGGCAAACCACGAGGTGCAGCACCGCAGCCGTGCGGGACTTCACACCGGACCCCCGCTCGGCCCCGGGACAGACGGACAGGTTGGACTCCCGCATCAACAGCTCCCTCCTCACCTCCCTGCCTCTGAACTAGGGTTACTTCTGTCCATACAGGAGGGATAAGACATTTTTTGGAAAAGCAAATAAAATAAGAGGAACAGAAGACCCGTTCGAGGCGGAATCCACGCCGTGAATCCTTCCGCACAGGAAGATGCCGCGCCGGGCTGCGCGGGCCCGATGGGCAGCCTCACGCTCAGAAGTTACCGGAACACCGGCCGCCGTGCCGCATGCGGGCCTCAGAGGGTCCCAAACGTCGCTCTGAGGGAAGACACGCTACGTAAACCCACCAAACACAGCACAGACGTTTAAACCACCTGAACCACCTGTACGGACCCTTAAAATTCAGGGTACGAATCCAAGGTCCACTTCCCAGAGACCCACAACGAACCCGTCGTAGCGCCGCACGCCTGCCAGCATGGCGAAGGCGGACCTGGTGGTCACGTTCCACCGTGCAACCCTGAACGAAGGGTTCACAGCCTCATTCCTAACGAGGGGACGCGACTCGACAGGACACAGACACGGGGCAAATGAGCACAGAACACGCAGAGAAACGCAGGAGAAAATACGCAACTTCTCGGTCGAGAAATGCAAACTAAAACAAAATAATTTAAAATCTTATCTACCAAAAGGAGCAAGTTTGCTGGGCTTTTAAACTGAGTTTCAAGCCAAACGCGTGCCGATGCGCTCCCTGCCACAGCCTGTCGAAGCAAGCACGACCCACACGGTCGTTCTGAAGTCACCGGACAGCGTCGCAGAGACGGTGTGTGCACACGTGTCCGCCGTGTCGCGTGCAAGTGCATGTGTCCGGGATTTCGTGCCGGATGTCGTCACAGGTCAGTGCAGGGTTGAGAGCCGGCCAGAAGCACGGGAAGGGGGGCCTCGGGCACCTTGGCACGGCGTCCGGGCGGGCAGCGCATGCAGCTCCCCGGCGTGTCACACGACACTGAGCCAGAAGGTGCCTGGGGGGTCCCACCGCTAACTCAGCTGCGCCAACACCCCCCCGCGCAGACGACCAGCTCTCGCGCCCGTGCTTCCTCGCAGACGCCTCGAAGCTGAGTGCAGGAGAAGCCAGGCCGGATCCCGAAGGAGAGCTTCCCGACTGCTCCACTGAAGACGGGTGGGGCGTTTTAAACGCTTACAGAGAAGAGCTTTTCAGAAAGGTGGCTCTGTGGTCTGTGACGAAGGTGTCCCCAGAAGTCGCACCGCCAGCCAGGCCGGGCACAAACGCGGCGGCCCCTCCCCAGCCGTCGGAGACACACCGAGGGCACAGACTCTGTGAGGGCCCTTCTACGCAGGAACTCACTCGTCCACCACTGCGCGACGGCGAAAGTTCCACGCTGACCTCTCAGTCGAGCGGCGCGTCCTGCCTGGGGCCCCATCCCAGTTTCCCCAGCGCACCCCGAATGCTGAACCACGGGAAGCCCGGGCAAGAGCGAGCCCGCCACCACAGCCCCCGCACTTGGTACCCTGCGCGCACACGGACGGCCTCTCCACGTCCGACTGACGCCTCGGCTGCGCACGTCGCCGGCGGATCCCACAGCTCACGCCAGCGGGACCCAAGGAAACCGCCCGTTGCTGCTTCAGCCCGTTTCAGCCTCGAGGTCTGGGTCTGAAAAACAATACTCGGCACGTGTGTTTTTAGGTAAGCTCGTTAGTCTCCGCGTGGCATCAAAGCAGGCCTCATGCCGCCGTCCCTCCAAAGCTTAGATCGGACGCCTTCTTCCTCAGCCTCCAGCTCTCGACGCCGTTCAGAGAACTTTCCGTAAACTCACAGGAAACAAAGTGGAGTCACAGACCAGCTTTTGAAACGGAGGTCACACATCTGCAGAGGGACCCAGACACCCTCTTCCAGCAGCTGCCACCGCACTGCCCTCGGCCCGACCGGGCTCCCCGCAGGCAGGAGCCCTCGGGCTCGCACGCCGGAACCTGCAGGGGCAGGGCCGACCCCAGGAAGCGCCGCTGCCGCCGCCCAACACCCCCCTGCAGCAGCACCTCCGTAATCTTACAGACAACGGCTACCTCCCTCTTCTTTACCAATCTTCGCAGTACCGAGGACAAGAACACGGATGTTCTAGCGGCTCACAAGGAGTCTGGGCTCTGCAGGTGACCTTGAGAAAATCCGCGGCCCCACACAGCACACGGGCACACACACGGCGCATCCAGGCACACGATCGGGTCAGCGGCCTTCCCCTTCCTACGTCTCCCAAGGGCAACTTACAACACACGAGCATGTCTAAGCAACTGCAATTCCTGTATTTTCTCTGAAGGCCACGTTCGCGTCTGGAGCCCTTGTCAGTGCTGAAAATGGGACTGTCATCTCAGCCCGGCGAGCCTTCCCAATGGTGATCTGAGTCCAGGGGAGCCTTGGCTGGCACAAAACGAAATTCCGATACCTAGCTTCATCAATCACTACATAATCTACATTTTTCACCTCTCGGGGTGATGAGACCCCCTGGCGGAGGGACAGGTCCACGGCTGTGGGAGCAGAGACCCACACAGTCCGAGAGTGGCAACTGAAAGGTCGCCGCCGTGTGCCTTGCACAGCCAAGACTCTCTCCGTGGGACTGCAGAAACACTGCCCACAGCGCTCATCGGTGGAGGGCTGAGCCAGGGGGTCCCACGTGGCGCTGGTGGGAAGCCCCGAGGCAGTGGCCTGCTGGCTGCACGGAGCCCCAGGTGTCGGCCTCCATGGACCGCAGGAGGGAACGCCATCCCTGCGTGGCCATCTCTACAGCCAAGGAACTCCGGCCCGGATCCCTCTCCTGTTGCATTCGGGAAGTGAGCCCCAAACCGCTGCTCACGGCCACCTCTGGGAGTGACTGCGCTGGGGTCTCACGTTCCCACACGGTTCTGTGCCAGCTCCCTCCTCTCCACACCAGCTACAAATACAGACTTTGGATTTTTACCGTCTGCATTTTTCGTTGCCCGCTTATACCAACACAATCCCTGCAACCAAAGGTCAAAGGCCTACAGCCCACTCAGCCCTGGGGCCGGCCAGCTTCCTGGAGACGGCGGCAGCGGGCCTCCACGCCGACGCACTGCCCCAGGCCGCATGGCCCTCTGTGTGTCAGGCCAGAGTCAAGCCAGGGAAGCAGGGGGGCAGGCGGGGTCCTGCCCCCAGGACCCCTGACGGGAGCCCACGCGCTCCTGTCACGCACACCTCCAGGTGGAGACGCGCTTGCAGGACGCAACACTCACGACTAATTGCCACGGAACCCGCCTTGTTTTCACGCGTTGCTAGAAAATGCAAGGCTTTTTTTAAGCAAAGGAAAGACAGTGTTTTGTCTAGATACCCCTTTTAAACACACAGAAATATTTATTTGTGTGTTAGCAACAGAAAGCACAAGGTGCAGACCGCGTCAGAGCAGCTGGGCCCCGGGCAGGGCTCCTGCAGGCCCCACACGCCCACGTGCACGCTCCTCCTGTCCCCCCATTCCAGGGGAAAGAGCGCAGCTTCCTTGGGGGCCTCCTCCCTCGGCCTCCCCTGCCCCGCCTCCCCATGCCTCCAGGTACCCCCCTTGCCCTCCTGCCCCTGGGGCAAACCCCATTCCCCCCCACCCCAACCCCGAGCCCTTCCACACCCCAGCCTCCCCATTACCCCTGCCCCCTCCAGCCCCTGTAGGCCCCTCATGCCCCTGGCTCCCCTCCTGCCCCAACACCCCCACCTGGGGCCTCCTCTGTGTCCCCAGCACCCCCCACCCACACTGCTCCGGGCCCCCTGGCCCCTGCAAGCTTCATGAGAGCAGCCAAACGGCACATCTCGCTCTCTCCGCCGGGCACGGGCCCTCATCAAACCGCAGAGGACGGACAGGATGGACGCATGAACAAAACGAGCCGGCCGGCCTTGACTGGGCATTTCCCCCTCGTCCCACATGCTGACAAATGAGGCAAACACGAGGCACAGAGGAGCCGCGGGCCCGGCTCGGGTCGATCCTAAACAGAGACCCACCACAACAGGAGTGAAAAGTGCAGCTCTTCCCGCCTTCCCAGACGACACCAGGCCCCTCCACCGGGACGCAGCTCGGGGTTAGCCTACAGCAGCGGTCTGTGCGCCTAGATGCCTGCCCAAGGCCACGGCATGGCCCACAGCTCCCCACTCAGGTCAGGACGGCCATCGCTGCCCCCGGCCTGCTGACCCTCCCTAGGCCCTCTCCAGCTGGCTGCTTCTCTCCCTCACGGGCGGCTCCTGCCCTTTAAGCCCGCCCACACCCACCACCCCATCACCCTCAGCCAACAGGCTCAAGCCATCAGCACCCCAAAACCGCTGGTGTCCCTGAGCCTCCGCGGCAGGGAGGGAGCTACTACGCCATCTCCCCGGATTCTCCTCACCAAAATCTGCCTGGCTGACCTGTCCCTGTGCCCTAAATTTGTCCTCCTTCACTGTGACCCCCAGAACCTAACTCCAGGCCTCTCTAGACTTCCACAGGGCCCCCAGAGCTCTGTAAAGCTGGGGTCCCAGCCCACCCCCTTCAACCCAAGACTCAGCTGCCACCCAGACTGGCGGGCTTGGTCTTGCACTTAGCTCAGACGGGTGCGGGTGCGCCGCCACCCCAATTACCTACAGCTGCTTCCCCTCCAACAGCGGGCGCCAGAGTCACCTCCCAAATTCAGACATCACCCCCGTGGCTTGACAAAACTAGCCAGCTAGACAGAAAGCCTACGGCCCTTCCTTGGACCACACCCCCCATTCCAGCCCGTCCACCAGGCCCGGTGAGACCGGGTTCCAGCCACGCCCCATGTGCCAGCTCTGGGCACGGGGAGGCCCTTCCCTCTGCTGTCTGCTGGAGCGGTTTCTCCGCCTCAGCTACCCCACTGTCCCCTCCAGTGTGTCACCCCTCATCAGTTCCAGGGACAGCAGCCAGAGGGCCGCCAAAGGCTGCCCCTGTGGACGTGCCGGCTGCAGGAGACGGCGGAGGTCCCCCGGGCTCCAAGAGGGCCTCCCGATCACAGTTAACCAAGTCCGCAAGCGCGGCTCCCGGAGCGCGCGCACCCAGACTCCTCCTTCACTGAGCACACACCCCTTGCCGGGCGTCCCCGGGGGCACACACCCGGGCGGGGCCGGCCACCCGCAGATGCGGCCCGCGCTCACGCCGCCAGCTCCCATGGGACACCGACTCTGACCTGAACTGACACCCCAGCAGGCGGGGTGCCAGCGCGTGCACTTGCCCGCCACGCTGGACGGCAGGGCCGCTGCAGGCCTGGGTGCCCGGCGAGGCCCTGAACGCGGCCTTCTGCAGAGCGGTGGTCTGGCTCGCGGCCCCTGCAGGGCGGCACGGGCAGGGGCGCCGGGGCCCAGGCGGACGCGCGTCCAGCTCTGGGCAACGCGTACTAAGCCGCCCTGCGGCGATGTCCAGGCACCCGCGGCGCAGCCAGAACCGCGGGGCGCAGGCACAGACCGCTCTGGGAACGAACTTAAAACTGACAAATACGGAAAGAGCCAAAGCAGGACTTTGCACATTTCATTCGTCACCAAATCTCGTTTTTCTAAACCAGAAACAAAAAACGGGAAAGGAAAACGTGGCCACAGCGAGTGCGTAGCGCCGACCTGCCCCCTTCGCCTCCGCGCCAGCAGGTGCGCGTGTCCCTGCGCGCCCGGCCGACCGCGAACACGCGGGGAGCGGTGCCCGCAGCGAGCCCCGGCCCCCGGCCCCCGCCGTCCACGCGGGCGCACCCGGGCGCGGGGCCACAACGGCCGGCGCGCGGACCCCGCACTTACATCTTTGGCCATGTTACCAGACCCGCGACGTCGACGCTGTCCGGGCTCGCCCTCCGCAGAAGAAAACGGATTTTTCTGGTAAGAAGGACGGAAACAAGAAATGAGTAAGAATGAAAACCCCGATGGCCCAGGCACCCCCCGGGGCCCCCCCCCCGGCCCTCCCGCCCGCGCAGACCCCGACGCCCGCCCGCGCCCCCCGCCAGCGGGGACAGCCCACAGGCCCACACAAAGGGCCGGCCGCCCCAGGCCGCCCCCGGCCGCCGTGACAGGTGGGCTTCCGGCCCCGCGGGCCTGTCACCCCAAGGCCGCGCGCGCGCCTCCCGCGCCGGAACCGGCAGTCAGGGCAGCGCCGCCCCCACCCCGCGCCGCGCCCGCGGGTCCCTGCACCCGGCGCTCGGCCCGACCCCGGCGCCCCGGCCCCCGGCCCCCGCCCGCGCCCCGCCCGCAGGGCCCCCACCTCCCCCCGCGCGCCCCGGGCCCCGGCCCGCCCGCGACCCCGCCGCGCCCGGCCACCCGGGGCGCCCCCGACGGCGGCGCGGACTGGGGGGCCCGGAGCGCGGGAGCCGCGGAGCCGGCGCGCACACGCGGCGGGACGGCGGCGGGACCGGGGCGGGCGCCCGCGCGTCCGCGCCCCCCGCGGGACCCCGGCCCGCCGCACCTGGCTGGCTCCGGCGCGCGGGCACGGGCGGGGTCCCGGCGGCGCGCTCGGCCCCGGGGTCCCTGCCCTGCGAGGCGCCGGCGCGCGGGGCTCACCCTGCGAGCGGGCGTCGGGCGGCGTGACGTGCGCGGCGCGGCGACGTGACGTGGGCGGCGGGCCGGCTCCCGCAGCGCGCCTGCGCGCCTTTTCGCGCCTTCGCCTCCCTCCTCCTCCTCCCGCCTGTGCGGCCCGCGCGCCCGGAGGGGGATGGGCTGCGCGCGCGCGCGGGTGCGGGTGCGTGTGCGCGTGCGCGCCGGGCCGGGACGGAGGCGGAAAGTCTGGCGCTGGGAGGCGGGGGTGCGCGCGCACTTGGAGAGGGGCCGGAGGTGCGCGCACCCCTGGAAAGGGGCCACAGGTGTGCAACGTGCCGGTGTGCGCGCACACTTGGACAAGGGAGGACGGTGTGTACGTGACGGTGTGCGTGCACACTCCGAGAGGGACCAGAGGTGTGCAGCCGTGGGGGCAGGGGGAAAGTGCATGGGCGCGGGTGTACGCAAGGGAGAGGGGCCAGGTGTGTGCATGTGCTCGTACAGGAGTGTGGGGGTGTGTGTTCATGCAGGCGGAAGGAGGGTAGATCTTGTGCGCACAGGCGTTTACGCGGAAAGGGGGTTGGAGGTATGCGTGTGCAGGCGTGCGTGTCCTTGGAGGAGAGGGCAGAGGTGTGTGCACACTTGGATGGAGGCCAGCTGCGTGCGTGTGTGGCTGTACACACATGGAGGAAGAAAGGCAGGTGTGCGCACGTGAAGAGGTGGTGTGTGTACACACGTGTGCAAGTGTACTTGTGGAAGAGAAAGGCAGGCTGGGTTTGTGCAGTGAGCGTGTTTGCCCATGCGCGAGAGTAGGTGAGCGGAGAAGATGGGGTGTGCGTGCACCCAGCGCAGCAGGCCCCGTCCACCTGCGGGGCCAGCGGGCTCCCTGTCTACACCCAGCCTACTCCTGACTCCTGCCTGCCGGTGGGCGCTCAGGAGGGAAATCAGGCAGCCCGTTGGCTCCCCGGCACGGGGTGGGCCTGGCGGACCCCGAGCCCAGAGTCGCCTCTTCCCTGGAGCCACCCCGCAGGCTAGATCCCAGCAGAGGGCGGGCTGGAGTCCAGAGTTCAGGGCTGCGAAGCTCTGTGCCGAGAGGAGCAGAGCAAAGGCCTCTCCACTCTGAGGGCGGCTGTTCTCTTACACCCCTGCGCGGCTCACGTCCACTCCTGCTTCTCTGCCAACCGGCCGCTTCTGCGAGCACCGGACTCCACACTGGTTTCGTAGAGACGGCAGAAACGTGCACCTTCTTTGGGCAGATGAGCACAGAATGAGCCTCAAGGAAAGGTGGACAGTGAGGGTCATGAGGGAGAAGCAAAATCCTGCACATTCCTGCCTGCAGAATGGTCTTGTTTCTCTGCTGGTGAAGTGCTTGGCCCCTTAGCAGGTCCCTGGGGAGTCAACCTGCACCCTTCATGTTCAAGAGACCCTCCAGAAGTCACCTGTCCTAGCTCCGTGCTCCCTGCACGGCTTCGCTTTACTCCGTACCGTGTTCGCATCCTCGCCGACAAGCAGCAGCGGAAAGCCCGACTCCCAGCCCGTGGACCCAAGCACGCAGGGCGCCAAGCCTCTCCAGAAGAAGCAGATCACAGCACAGAGCCCCAACCCTCCCCGGGACCTCAGCATTCCAGGAATTCCGGGGCACCTGAGGGACTCAGGCCACAGTCCTGGGGTCGTGGGATCGAGTCCCGCATCAGGCTTCTTGCTCAGTGGGGAGCCTGCTTCTCCCTCTGCCTCCTTGTGACCTCCCTGTCAAATAAATAAATAAAATAAAACTAATCTAAAAAATAAAATAAAATGGTTCTGGTAATTCAACAGCATTCGCACCGGGAAACTACCCGAAGGTTTTAAGCAACGTCGCACAGACCTCACTGAGGTGAAACCCATGGAAGGCGGGAGGGCTACGGCCTCCGGCGGGGGCTCCAGGAGCTCGGCTCACGTGGGAAAAGGGCAGAGTTGGCTGGGATTTTTATTTTTTGACTCTATAATCAAACACACCACAGAACCCTCATTTCTGTGTTAAAAGGTAGCAGAATTTCTAAAATTCTTGGTTGAAGATCAAATCCTTTTGGCTGCTGCCCTGCCTTGAAGCCGCAGACTGGACATTAGAAATGGGGCCCCGGGGAGCAGTGAGCTGCGCGCCCTCGCCCGGCTGAGCCTCGAGTGCCCACTCCGCACGCACAGCTTGGGTTCAGGGTGTTGGCCTGTCCCCATCTCAGTGGCTGGCACTCAGCCCTGTGTAGTCACCCACCGTACTCTTCTGTTTATTTGAACAAAGTGATTAGATCTTCCCGGGAAAGGTCCGCATCTCCCAAAAGCTCCCTCTTTCCTTGTGGCCCTGCCTGTTGAGTCTCACGGGGTGATACAAATCCTTATCCCCACCCCCCATCCCGTTAATATGTCCTTTAAAGAGAGAATGTGTTCTAATCCCTTGAAAACTGGAATTCTAAGTGTTTATTTCAAGTTCCCTTGCCCTTGGTTCCCTCCTTGAAGACACTAGTCCTGTCTCCAGGCTTCCTGTTTTCCACGTTCTTGGGTCACAATATGGTGACATCAAGACGCGGGAAAACAGGGGTGGGGACAGGGGCTCAAAGTTATTACAGGAGAATGTTCCTAATGTGTACATGGGACATTTTCTTTGCTGAAATTCACGGGCATTTTTAGAAAACTTGGTTCCATTTATTTGTGGGTTCATAAAATATCAATAAGTCCGTGGGCTTGCTCAGCCTCAGGATGAACCCCCGGCCCTCTCCAGAGAGGTCACCTCTCCTGAGTTCCACTGGCAGGGGATGCTGCGGCCCTCACCCCGCCTCCTAGACCCATAGAGAAGCCCTTAGTCTTCCTTAGGTCAGGATTCATTTTGGAAAATTTCTGGTCCAGCTTCTTGGAAAGAGGGCCTGTCCTGGACCCTCTTATGTGTTGGGCTCCCTGTGCTTGCCTCTTACGAGACCTGTGTGACGCACGATCGTTTGCAGGCTGAAGCCACAGCCCTTTGGAAAGCACTTCTCTGAGCTGACAAATTCTAGACCGAAGCTGATCTCACCAGCCTGTTTACTGCGTTTACTGTTCAGACCCTTTTCTTTACTTACCCTTTGCCCGCACTGTGCACTGGCCTCTGCAATGCAAGAAATCCCCCTCAGTCTTTGCCATTTCACCCCACAGCCCTTCTGAAAGCCTTCTCCTGGGGGACCACGCCGCCCTGGCTAAGACGGCAACAAAACTATTTTCTACAAAATCCTACGACGTGACGTGGAAATACCCGTGTTTTCCAGCGTGTCCTTCCCCCATAGGATCCAGTTACCGTCATGGGGAGGGAGCGCAGCACTGGGCCCTACACCCTGGGTTCTGGGAAACTTGACTTTATGTACAACTGAATGCCTCTGCTCCCTTCTCTGCTACCTGTCTGCTGATGTTATAGGTTCCAAGAGGGACCTCACAGCCCACCTGCTACAATGAAGTGGACACGGAGAGAAGTCAAATGGCCTTGGATAAGTAATCTCAGCCTCTCTGATGGCCCAGGTCAGCAGAGAAACAGAGTTCTTTGATTAGAAGACAAACCCTAGTCTCACAAATTTTACCTTTCCTGCATTCCTCCCAAACTCTGAGCGCTGACAGGGCACCGAGGACTGAGAGGGACCGTGACACAAGACGGGCAGACCTGCAGACAATCTGGGCTCAGAAGCAGCACGCAGGGGCCAGGGAAGGTGGGCAGCAGCCCCACCATGCCAATGCCTCGGGGACCAGACAGTTAAACCGGAACTGCTGTTGTAGAGTCAGAATCGTGTACAGAAGCCTGGGGTGGGTGGGCTTCCTGCAGTGCCCGAGCTTCCGCCCCTGCCAGTACCGCTCCTGCCAGTCGTTAACGAGAGCCATTTCCCCCACGTAAGGAGTTACTTCTGACAGCAGCTTCCCAAATGCAAGTGTTTGCCGCAGACAGCTGTTCTAGAAGCTGCTGAGGATCCGCAGGAGTAGGGAAGAGCAGGTCACACCCAAGAGCCCAAATCCAGGGTGTGGGGCCAGGGCAAGGGAGAGGCAGGTGCGGGCAGCTGGGGCAGGAGGACTGGACACAGGACAGTTTGGGAGAAGCGTGTCTGGCAGTGGTGCTCCAGGCCGGGCAGCAGGAAGCGAGCCGCCACTAGGCCCGTGAGCGGGCACTCTTCGCCGCTGCTCCGGAAAACCTCCCGCACCACACGTACCTGATCTTTCTCCCATCTAGGTTTGCCGTCCTATAGCTAGACCACAGATTCCTTTGGGGAAAACCATTTAAGTTCTGGGCTTCAGGGTGTCTGGGGGGTTCAGTCGGTGAAGCGCCTGCCTTCGGCTCAGGTCACGATCTCCGGGTCCTGGGACCAAGCCCCACATGGGGCTCCCTGCTCAGTGGGGAGCCTGCTTCTCTCTCTCCCTCTGCCTGCTGCTCCCCCTGCTCATGCTCGCCTCTCTTGCTTGTCTCAAATAAATAAATACAACATTTAAAAAATTAAAATAAATTCTTGGCTTCACGGACACCCTCATAAGCCACTGGCGGGAGGTTGGAGCAGCCCGACTTCTTCGTAGGGCAACGGGGCGCCATGACTACCCTTCACAACGTCATCTGAGGCAGCAATCATGAACTCATGACTCTGCGCCAGAGCCCGCTCCTCCGTCCATCATCCCCCGTGCAGAGACAACTATGTCCTCCCCGCTGTTCAGAGTAGAAAGAAGTCTAATACCTGATACTAGATAGAAGTCAAATACCTCATGTGCTCTCAGTAACAAAAACCAGTCACCGGTTTGGCGCATCTGGAATCCGTCTCCTCTTCCCCATCTCCTCGGCCTCACGACTGTCCTCTTTGCAGAGGACTTTGAAATAACTCTTGTTCCTTCCTCCGATCTTGTCCCACTCGGATCTCTTATCTCGTCAGCAGCCAGAGTGATATGTTAGAAATGGATGATCATGCTACCTCCTCCTTAAAATTGTTCAGTTTACAACCTGCCTTTGGGTTGGTAAGAACCTCTGGCCCTGGAGATTTGCAGACTCCAAGCGAGGCTCTTCAGTGCACTGCTGGCCCACCCAGGGCAGGCAGAGTCCCCGGGACCTAACGCAGGGGAGGCTGCGGTGAGCGCTGGAGACAAATGTGTGTGCTGCTGGGGCTAGGCTGTCGGTCCGGCTGGTTCCGTGGTGCGGTGCAGGCCCTCCGAGTCCTCACTGGCTTTCGGTCTCAGTGTTCTGCCCGTCACTGGAGGTCCCCTCGTTGTCGTACAACTGCCCACTTCCCCTGTGAGCTGTCGGTGCTTGCTTCCTTTATCTGGAAGCACTGAAGTTGAGTGTGTGATTATTTCAGCCGGCTGCCCCTCGTGTATGTATTTGTATTTATAATCATTCTATCTTCTTGTGAGCTCCCCCTTTATCGCAGTCATATGATATCGTTATTATCATTACAGAATGCCCTTCATCTCATGTAACCATTTCCTTTGAAGATTTATTGATCCGAGAGAGGGAGCGAGTGCACGTGTGCGTGTGCAAGCTGCGGGAGGGACAGAGGGAGAGGGAGAGGCCCTCAAGCAGACTGCCCACTGAGCGCGGAGCCCAGCACAGGGCTCCCTCCCACAGCCCTGAGACCGTGACCTGAGCTAAAATCAAGGGCCAGATGCTGAACCAAGGGAGCCACCCAGGTGCCCCTCTTGTAAGAGTTTGTTTACTTACAATCCATCTTGTCTGACATTAGCACAGCCACTTCATTCTCTTCTGGTCACTAACTGTGAGTAAAATCTTTTCTGTCCTCTCACTTTCAACCTGTGCATCCTTACATCAAGACCACGTCTCCTCGACAGCATACACCGGGATCCTGCTTGCTGTCCATTCTGCCAATCTGTGTTTACACAAGTGTGCCTTATTTGTTCAATATATAGACTTATAATTGTTTAATGCATTTGTCTATTAAGTCAGATAGGAAATTAAAAGTGGAGCTGCAAATCAAGAATACAATAACTTGCCCATGTACTCACCCTGACCAGAGGGCCTCACTCCTTCTTGTGGTGTCTGGCTATGTCTAGTGTCCTTCTGGCCCAACCTGAAGGATTCTCCGTGAGATCTCCTGTAGGACAGCTGTAGTGGAAATAAACTCAATGTGCTTATGTCTATCTGGAAATGTCTTACTTTCTTCCATATTTTTGAAGAACAGTTTACCAGATACAGAATCCTCCTTTGGTGGGCTGTTTGGGATTTTTCCCCCGACATTTTAAATATGTCAATGTCATCCTACTGTCTTCTAGCATCCATGGCTCCTGATAAGAAATTGGCTGTTAGTCTTATTAAGTGATGAGTCACATCTCATTGTTGTAAAAACTCTTCATCCTTGTCTTTGAGTTTGATTATAATGTGTTTCAGTGTGGGTCTCTTTGAGTTTATCGTACTTTGAGTTCATTGGGCTTCTCAGATTTATAGTCACATATTTCATCAAATTATACACCATGGGCAAGTGGGATTTATTCCAAGGGTGCAAATATTTTTCAAAATAAGAGAATCAATCAACGTAACACATCACAATAGAATTACACACACACACACACACACAAAGTATATCTGTTAGATACTGTGACAATGTTCACTGCAACATTATTCATAGCAGTCAAAAGGAGGAAACAATCTAAGTGCCCATGGGGGGGGGTTAGTGGATAAAAAAATGTGTTATAAATATATGAAATGGAATATTATTCAGCCATATAATGGAATGAAATTCTGACACATGCTACAACAGGGATGAACCTTAAAAATATTATAGTAAGTGAAATAAATAAGTTAGACACAGGAGGGCAAAGTGTATAATTCTTCTTACATGAAATATCTAGGATGGGCAACTTAATAGAGACATAAAGTAGATTAGTGGTTACCAGTGACTGAAGGTAGTAGAGAATGGGGAGAGGTTCTATTTAATAGTCATGGAGTTTCTATTTTGGGTGATGCAAAAGTTTTTTTTTTTTTTAAAGATTTTTTATTTTATTTATTTGACAGACAGAGATCACAAGTAGGCAGAGAGGCAGGCAGAGAGAGAGGAGGAAGCAGGGTCCCTGCTGAGCAGAGAGCCCGATGCGGGACTCGATACCAGGACCCTGAGATCATGACCTGAGCCGAAGGCAGCGGCTCAACCCACTGAGCCACCCAGGCGCCCCGCAAAAGTTTTGAAATAGATAGTGGTAATGGTTGGACAACATCGTGAGCTTTGTGAGTTTGATTAATACCATTGAACTGTTCACTTAAAAGTAGGCAAAATGGCAAACTTTATGATGCATATTTTATCACAATTTTAGAAATTAATAATATACCGAAAACCATTGAATTGTACATTCTAAATTGGCAAATTGATGGCACATGAATTATAGCTCAATGAAACTATTTTCTTTTAAAAAGCTATAAAGGACAATTGGGAAAGATTATGTATGTTCCAAAAATTAGATAAGAGAAAACTTTGTTATTTTGCTAGGTATGGCAATGGTATTGTGGTGATGTAAGTGATTATCTTTTTTCCTTAGAAGAGGCATGGTGGGGGCGCCTGGGTGGCTCAGTGGGTTAAGCCTCTGCCTTCGGCTAAGGTCATGATCCCAGGGTCCTGGGATCGGCCCCGCGTCAGGCTCTCAGCTCGGTGGGGAGCCTGCTTCCCGCCTCTCTCTGCCTGCCTCTCTGCCTACTTGTGATCTCTCTCTCTGTGTCAAATAAATAAATAAAATCTTAAAAAAAAAAAAAAAAAGGAGAAGAGGAGGCACAGTGAGGAACTGAGTTACTAAGCATCAAGCCAATACTTTACTTGTGGAAGGCTGAGGGGAAATGTATGTGCGTCTTTCAGATAGGAGAGGAAGAGGAGAAGAGAGAGAGAGAGAGTAGGGGGAACAAATAAATACAGCAAAATGATAACAGTTATTTACATATGGGTGTGTATTTTACTATTTGCTCAACCACACTGTGTTTTTTAAAAGATTTTATTTCAGAGAGAGAGAGCATGAGTGGGGGGAAGGGCAGAGGAAGGAAAGGGACAGACTCCCTGCTGAGTGGAGAGCCCAATGCTGGGCTCAATCCAAGGACCCTGGGATCATGACGTGACCTGAAGTCAGACACTTAACTGACTGAGTCCAGGTGCCCCATCAACCTCACTGTATTTTGAAACATTCAAAATAGTTGAGAGAAAGTCTCATTTTGTTCAATATTAATCAGAAGATTCTAACCCGTGCACTAAGGCAAGAAAAAGAAATTAAGGCATAAATATTGAATAGGAAGAATTTAAATTGTCTTTATTCCCAGATGATATGATAGCATATGTAAATTAAGCAGATTCTCTAGATAAAACACCTATGCAATAAAACCAATGTTTCTACATAACAACAAACTTTTGGAAAACAATTTTAGATATTGTTTAAAATAGCATGAAAAAAATATCAACATACTGGGAATTAATTTAGATGTGCAAAGATCTATAGAAAAAATATAAAACTTTGCTTAAAAAACCTAAAGTAGACCCAGCACTTTGGAGATATAGCGTATTCTTGGATTGGGAGACTCAGTATTGTTAAGATGCCTATTCTTTCCAAACTAACCTATACACAATATCATCTCAATCAAAATCTCAGCATTATTTGGAAAGAAATTAGAAACCTGATTAGAGGGGTGATAGACTTCAAATTTATAGTAATTTTAGGTTCATAGCAAAACTGAGCAGAAAGTTCAGAAGGTTCTCATAGACCCTCTGCCTTGCACCTACACGCCGCCTCCCCCACTATCCAAACTCCGCACCAGATGGTACGTTTGCTACAATCAGCTACACGGGCACAGCATAATCCCCCAAAGTCCATGGTTTACACTGGGGTCCCTCTCGGTCTTGTACATCCTATAGTTTTGGCAAATGTATAATGACATGTATAGAATCACACTGATCCTGCCCTAAAAGCTTCCGTATTCCACTTCTTCATACTCTCTCCCCGCGAACTGTTGACAATGACTGACTTTTCACCATCCATACATACAGTTTTGCCTTTTCCAAAATGTCACATACTTGGAACCACACAGTATGCAGACTTCCAGGCAGGTTTCTTTCACATAAGAATAAGTAAGATCCCTCCAGGCCCTTTCATGGCTTGACAGACTATTTTAGCACCAAGTAATACTCAACTGTCTGCTTGTGCCACAACCCACTTACCCACTTGCCGACTGAAGGACATCTTCGTTGCTTCCGGGGCTTGGCAATTGTGAGCAAAGCTGCTGTAAACACGCACATGCAGGTTATTGTACGGACATGTTTCCAGCTCATCTGGGTGAATACGGAAGAGCAAGGTTGCGGGTCTTACGGTAAGTGTGTTTGGTTTTGTCAGTGACGCCGAACTCTCTTCCAAAGGGGCTGTCTCTTGCAGCCTCAGCAGCAATGAACGAGAGTTTCTGCTGTTCTGTACCCTTACCCGCACTGGTGTTGTCATGTCAGAGTCTGGCCGCTCTAACAGGTGTGTAGTGGGATCTCATTGTTGTGTTATTTGTCATTTCCTAATGACATATGATGTGTGGCACCTTTTCATTATGCTTATTTGCCATATATGTATTTCAGTGGGTCTGTTTCTGGGCGCTCTATTCTGTCCCGTTGATCTATTTGTCTATTCTTCTGTTAGACCACACAGTCTTGGTTACTGTAGCTTTACAGGAGGTCTTGACGCTGGATAGTGTCAGTCCTGCATCGTTGTTCTCCTTCAACATTGTTTTGACTATTCTGAGTCTTTCGCCTCCAAGTATGAATGTTAGAATCAGTTTTGCCAATATCTACACAAAAATTTGCTGGGGAATTTTGATTGGGATCGCATTGAATCTATAAATAAAGTTGGGAAGACCTTTGAGGTTTCTGATTCATGAACATGGAATATCTCTCCATTTATTTTTATAGTTCTTTGATATCTTTTATCAGAGTTTTATAGCTTTTCTCATATAGAATTTATACATATTTTGTTGGGTTTATACCTAAGTATTTCATTTTGGGGGTACAAATGTAAGTGGTATTTTTTTTTTAATTTCAAACTCAACTTGTTAATTGTTGGCATATAAGTGATTGACTTTGTCTACTACCTTGTATCCTGTAACTTTGTTATAATTGCTTATTAATTCCAGAGTTTATCAGCAACTCTTGAATTTGCTACACAATCATGTGATAGATGTCATCTGCACACAAAGATGGTTTTCTTTCTTTCTCACCAATCTTTGTACGTTTCCTGTCTTCTCCTCCTCCCCTTCCTTCTCCTCCTCCCTCCTCTGCTACTTCTCCTTCTCCTTCTTCTTTCTGCATTAGCTAAAGAATACAAAATAAAGAATTAGCTAGGACTTCCAGTAAAATGTTGAAAAGGAGGGCTGAGAGAGAACCCCTTGCCTGTTCCTTTTTTTAAGATTTTATTTATTTATAAGAGAAAGAGAGAGAGAGAGAGAGAGAGAGCATGAGCAGTGGGAGGGGCAGAGGGAGAGGGAGACGCAGGCTCCCCGCAGAGCAGGGAGCCCAGAATGAGGCTCAATCCTAGGATCACGACCTGAGCCAAAGGCAGACACTCAACTGATTGAGCCACCCAGGCGCCCCTCTTGCTTTGTTCTTGATCTCAGTGGGAAAGCTTTGAGTTTCTCACCATTAACTATGATGCTAACTGTAGGTTTTTCGGAGGTGTTCATTATCAATTTTAGGCAATTCTCTTCCATTGCTAGTCTGCTGAGAGATTATGAATGAGAACTGTAGTTCGTCCAATGCTTTTTCTGTGTCTATTGATAGGATAATGTGATGATCTTCTTTAGTCTGTTGTAGATCTTAGTAATTTCTTCCTTAAATGTTCGGTAGAATTTACTGTGAGCCTATATGAGGTTATTACTTATCGATTCAATTTCTTTAACAGTTACAGGCCTATGTCGATTGTCTTTTCTTCTTGCATGAGTTTTGGTGCACCGTGTTTGTTGTGTCAGTCCCAACTTGCCAGTAGTGATGCTCTTTGCTAGAATGCCTGGGGCACTCCCTTGGCCTCACGTTACTCCTGTGATCCCACAGACGTCCCCCACCAGGCCAGTATGGAGACTGACCCTTGTATTCTTATGGTCACCGGATGCACTTCCACAAAAGGACCAGGTACCTTGAGGAACAAGATTTATTACTCAGTTCCTGGAGGTTACACAGACCCAGTGAGATCACAGGTAAAGAGAGAACACATGACCTAGGGCTCTTCCTCTGTTAGGGTCCAAGACAGGGTGTCTAGGGTTTTCCTGGTTCTATATTGGATGACTTAATGCATAAGAGTGGGAATTAGGGAACAGAAGGGAGATATGGGGTCATTCAGTTAACTAGATTACCCAGAGCTTTCTGAAAGAGGGACCTTCATGTTTGGAGGGGACATAGTTCCTTATCTGTTTTTTGGGGGGTCTGGTAGCTGTGTCATTCAGGTGAAGATACTTTTATTGAAGACAGATGTTTTTTGAAATGGATGCCTCAGCAATCAAAAGCTTAATGTCAGAAGAATGAATAAAGAAGATATCATATATATTTACAATGGAATATTACTCAGCCATCTTTAAAAATGAAATCTTGGGGCACCTGGGTGGCTCAGTTGTTAAGCATCTGTCCTCAGCTCAGGTCCTGATCCCAGGGTCCTGGGATCAAGACCCACATTGGGCTCCCTGCTTGGCGGGGAATCTGCTTCTCCTTCTGCCTGCCACTCCCCCTGCTCGTGCTCTCTCTCTCTCTCTTTCTCTCTCTCTGACAAATAAACAATTTTTTTAAAAAAAATCTTTAAAAAGGAATGAAATTTTGCCACTTGCAAGAATGTTGATGAAACTAGAACATATTAGGTTAGGTGAAATACGTCAGTCAGAGAAAGACAGATGCCATATGATTTCATTCATATGTGGAATTTAAGGGGAAAAAACAGATAAACAAAGGGGCAAGGAAGGAAAAATAAAATAAGATGAAATCAGAGAGGGAGACAAACCATAAGAGACTCTTAATCACAGGACACAAACTGAGGGTTGCTGGAGGGGAGGGGGCTGTGGGATGGGGTAACTGGGGGATGGACATTAAGGACAGCACATGATTCAGTAAGCACTGGGTGTTGTATGTGACTGATGAATCACTGACCTCTACCTCTGAAACTAATAATATACTATACATTCATTAAATTGATTTTAAATAAATTTTTAAAAAGAGAAAAAACGCTTAATGTTACAGTGTCTTATAAGGGATTAGTTCATTTCATTGGAGTTATCATATCTGTGGGTCTGTGGGCAAAGAGTTGGTCATAACATTCCTTTTTCTTTTCTTTTCTTTTTCCTTAAGATTTTATTTATTTATTTGACAGAGAGACCACAAGCAGGGGGTGCAGCAGAGCAAGAGGGAGAAGCAGACTCTGCACTGAGCAGGGAGCACAATGTGGGGCTCCATCCTAGGACATTGGGATCATGACTTGAAGGCAGACACTCAACTGACTGAGCCAACCAGGTACCCCTGCAACATTCCTCTCTTATCCTCTTAATGTCCATGGGATCTGTAGTGATGTTCCATCTTTCATTTCTGATATTAGTAATTTGTGTCTTCTCTCTTTTCTTCCTAAACTCAGCTAGAATTTCATGATTTTATTGATATTTTCAAAGAAACAGCTTTTGGTTTCACTGATTTTCTCTACTGATGTCCTCCTGTTCTCAATTGCATTGACATCTGGTCTAATTTTTGTTAATTTACTTTCTTCTGCTTAGTTTGGATGTAATTTGCTCTTTTTCCAGTTTTCTGAGGTGAGAACTTAGTTGACTGGTTTAAAATCCTTCTGCTTCTTGGTTGTGTGCACTCACTACTGTCCGTTCGCCCCAAGCTTTCACTGTGCGCCACAAATGAGATAGGTTGTGTTTTTATTTTCATGTAGTTCAAAATACTTTCAAATTTCTCTTGAGATTTCTTCCTTCATCCATGTGTTATTTAGAAATGAGTTGTTTATCTCCATGTATTTTCAGATTTCCCAGTGACAATCTGATTTCAAAATTCTACTTAATACCAATACCTTGTAATATTGAGACAATCTTGAAGAATGATACTGTTGAAGGACTGGCATTACTAGATTTTGATCTCACATTAAGACAATGTCATGTGGCACAGGAAGAACAGATCAAGGAGAGAGACTAGAAAATCCCAACAGACCCACGTGTTTACAGATACTTGACTTTCAGAAAAGGCATCGATGTAATTCAACAGAGAAAGGAAAGTCTTTCTGATAAATGGTGCTGAATCGCCAGGATTTCTATGTGGGAAAAAATAAACTTTGATTTGCACTCATACGAAACTCAAAAAATAATTTCTGAGAGCTCAATTCAAATTTCCCAGAAGAAAACAAGACCTTGACAGGCAAGGGTTTTTAAATAGGACAAATACGGCACTAACCACAAAAGAAAAAAATATGTAAATGAGACTTTATCGAAAGCTAAAACTCTTGCTCATGGAGAGCAAGTTTAAGACACCCATGGTGGGTGAGTCTGATTAAAGACTCATATTCAGAATGTGCAAAGAACAATGACAAATCAGTAAATAAAACGTAGAGAACTCTGTTAAAATTGCCCCGAACTATAAGCTTATGGTATTAAAGAAGAAATCTGAAGGGTTAAGAAGCATTTGAAAGTGTTCCCAACTTCCTTAGCAATCAGGAAAATGCAAATTAAAACCATGGTAGGATACCATTTCACACCCCAAACCAAGGGGCTGTTAATAAAACCTGTTGATAAAAATGTGGTAAAACTGGGACTGTCAGACCTTGCTGCTAGGAGTAAAATGCTAAAATCTCTTTGGAAAACTGCCCGGCATTTTCTCACGAAGTCGAGCTTACGTGCGCTGCGTGACGGGCAACTGCGTTCCCAGGGCCATCTGCGATGCACAAGCTCGTCGGTCCCTGGAGACATCGAGCGCGCGTCCTGGAGCCCTGTGTGTAACGGCCCCAGCGACGTGGGCCCGACGCCCCTGAACAGAAGGAGAAGCTGCGATATAGCACACTTGGGAGGAGCGGCCATGACCACAGGCGACACTGGGGTCGACTTCCTCCCACTGCACTGAGGAAAAGCCCCCCCGACCAAAAGACTCTATTTTGTGGGAGTCCCTTGTGACAAAGTACCCAGTAAGCAAACGTAAGCCAGGTGACCTGTGGCTACTCGTGGGGGCAGAAATGAATGGAAGAGGGGCGCCTGGGAGCTCAGTCAGTGACGTGTCTGCCCTGGGCTTGGGTCGTGATCCCACGGTCCTGGGATCGAGGCCGGAGTCAGCTCCCTGCTCAGCGGGGAGCCGTTTCTCCCTCTTCCTCTGTTGCTCCCCCCCCCATGTGCTCTCTCTCTGCTCTCTCTCAAATAAATAAATAAAGTCTTTTTTAAAAAAGAAGGAAGAAAGGGGGTAAAAAGCATTGCATGGAAGAGAAGACAGCTCCCTGCACGGTCTCTGGGGGCTGGCCGGGCACTTCCCGAGCTGCTGTACGTGAAACAGGTGTGTTCGGTGAAAATCCATTAAGCCGTAAACTGGTGATATTTGCACCTTTAAGTAGGTGTGTTATACTACAATGGGAAGCTTTTTAAGGTGCCATTTAGGAATAGATCAAAAATGTAAAATACCCAGGAATAAAGCTGACGAAACACAGAAGAGCTCTGCACAGAAGGTCCAGCAACCGCAGAAGAGTTAAGTGGGAGCACCCACTGCTCAGAGACCGGCCGTCAGTCCGGAGACTGGCCACTGGACACCCATCTGATGGAGGCTTAGTCACTAACGATCAGGGAAAAGGAAACGAAGACCCCACGCGGAAATCGGTTCGTGGCCACTCGGTGTGCGGTCTAAGGCTGTCTGACCACCCAGTGCTGGGAAGGCTGCGGACGTGGCGTTCCGTCTGCTCGGCCAACGGGGACGGAAATGGAGGCCCTCGCCTCCGAAAATCACTTGGCATTATTTCAGCAGGTTGAGCATTCCCATAGCCTCTGCCCAGCCCGCTGCCTCTGGGGCGTACCCAGGGCACACTCGGCATCCGGGCTTACACTAGCAGAAGCCCGAAACCGACGGGAGGAGAACAAAGTGATGTGCATCCCGCAAGAGGGCAAGTGGCCCCAAGCGGGAATGAGGACACCGTCCTCCACGGCCACCGGCTGACAGTGGGGAAGCGCGGGACTGCGAGTCCGAGCTTCTTCGTGCGGGAGAGAAGGCGAGCTCGGGAGGCGGGGAGGCGGGGAGGACGGGCAGCACCCGACCTGCGGGAGGAGAAGCGTCTCTGGGACACGGAGTCCTCCACAGGCTGGGGCCGCCCTCGCGCCTCTGTTGAGCAGCCGAGCGCCATGAGCCAAGCCCGCACCTGCGCGGCTGCGTGGGGACGGAGGTCACGGCTACCCCGGTCCGTCCACCCGAGGTCCGATGCCTGAGCCATCTCGCCCTGACTTCAGTCCCCACCCCTGCCCACTGAGCGCTGCCCCCCAGCCCACCTGCCTCGGCCCCTCACGCACCCCCAGCCGCCGTCGAGGGGCCGCCCACTGGGCGGTGTGAGGGTGTCTGTGGTTTCATCTCGGCTCTGCTGCCTTCTGTCCTGGATGCTCTTCTTTCCTCGGTGTCCCTGTAGGAAAAGACCCCAGCAGCCGAGAACTGTCTAGTCTAACAACCCTCTTTGGCCGATGGACAAAGGACATGGGCCATGGAGTGGCCGGGAGCCTGCTGGGGCGGGCGGGCAAGGGCCGGGACCCACGGGGTGAGGGAGAGGAGGTGTGTGGGTGTCGGCGGGGCCTGCCGGCTGGAAGAGCGGGGATCTGTTCTGCCGACGACCCAGGAAAACCGGCCCGGAGGGAACCAAACAGGAAACCAAGTTAGAAATCGAGAACAGCCCCAACTGGGGGCCAGTGCAGTTGGCGAGGAGAGCGCCACGGAGTCGGCCCGGGCTCAGCCTTTTAAGGGGACACCAAGGCGATGTTTAGATTCTCACTCGCTCCCCAGGCCTCACGGATGTCTGCCCCAAACCACAGAGGGCGACTGGCGAGGGGAGGCTGGGGTGGAGCCGGAGCCAGGGCCAAGGTCAGGCGGGTCTGCGGGGGCCGCGGCGGGCAGCAGCGGGGCGCCTTCAGACACCCCCAGGCCGAGCCCGGGGCGCCTTCCCTTTCTCTGACTGGGAATGGCGCCACGGCAAGAACACGGCGTGCGCTCAATGACCCACCTAACCCCCACCGGGACAGCAAGGGAACCCCCAGCCTCCCAAGCAAAAGGCTTCCACACAGCCCCCTGGGAATACAGGGGCTTTAGCCAGGGGGCCTCAAACAGACCCAGCTGCTCCGTGTCCTTCTTTCCACATGGCATCTGGCAGGTGATGTCCCCAGAGTCCCCAGATCCAGCAGGGCTGGTGGCCAGGGCTGCCCCCCACCCCATCCCACTAACCCCTGCTGACCACGGTCTCAGAGCCTCAGGCTGTGGGGACGAAAGGGGTCCCCGAGCCCCCTCAGCAGCCCCGTCTGGGGAGCCAGCCACAAACCAGCCCCGACTGGTGACCCAAACAGGGCCTTCCGCCCTCCCCCATGTGGCCGGAGAGAGAACGAGCCGTGTGCTGGGTGGGGGCCCTGGCCTCAGCTCCAGCTGACGGGAACTCAGCCGGGGTCCACCCGGGGCAGCAGGGGCTTGAGCCCCGCATGGCGAGCGGCACGGGTGCGGCGACTCAGGAGGAGAAGGCGATCCGCTCGGCTGTAGCCGGGGAGGGGGAACGCTCTCAAGTGGGCTGTGTGGCAGCTGCTTCCCCCGAAACGCCTCACCCTTTAGCACAAACGTCGCCGGGTCCGGGCCGAGAGCAGAGGTCACTAGGGTTCAGTAGAGGACTCCCAGGGGTTCCCAGAGGTGCTCTGGGCATTCAGCCGTTAAGGGAAGTAAAGGTGCCTTTTTAAACCCACAAGTACAGTCACAGAATAAGGTGCTTTTACGCATTTATTCTGACTGGAATGGCTGCCGGCGGCTGCTTCTGCAGACCCTCCGGGCCCTGGTCCCAGCTGAGCCTGCAGGTGGCTGGCCCCGGTCGTCCTGCAGCCACGCAGATGAGGGAGCCTGTGTCAGTGTCCTGGGGCCACGGTAACAAGGCAGGTTCACTGGGGCAGGCCGAAGCTCGGGCCCACGCAGTGGGAGGAGTTCCTAGACCCGAGGAAGCCCGCGGGGACGTCACGCACTTGCCACCGAGCGCTGCTCGGAGCCTGTGGCCCCGTCTCCCCCTCGGGGGTTATATTCTCTGCGAGTGAGTCCAGCTGTGGACGTCAGACCAGTAAACACGGACGACCGAGAACCGTCAGCCACCACAGATGGCAGACGCAAGTGGATTTGGGGACTGATAAGTGGGTCCAACACACCCGGGAGAAGTCAAAAATGGAGCTGTCGTCTTTCAGTGCTTGCCAAGAACTTGTTCCTGGTGCGACGAGGTGTCAGGAGACGCGTGCAGCCGGAACACCGGAGGACACCCTCCCGGGACAGAAGGCAGACGCGAGCTCGCGGGAACAGCCGGCTCCTTCCTCGCTCCGCTGGGGGGTGGGCAGGCGTCCCGAGACAAGCAGGCAGGCATCATAGCCCTTGGCCGAACCCAGAAATTTCCTTCTTGCAGGGCTGCTGCGGGTACTTTCTGGAAGTCCCTGGGAATGGACGACAATGCGTGGCGCGCTCAGGACCACGAACGCACATGCGGCAAAGGTGCAGGCCCCCCGTGATCCCAGCGGAGCACGCCCCCACCCGCTCCCCCGGGGCCCAGCTCCCGGCCCTGCGGCACCGCCAAGGCTTCCCGGGGTCGGGCGTGGAGGGCCGGTGGTCTTGCGAAGTCGTGGCTCCAACAGAGCGGCGGCGGAGGAAGGCGGGCCGACCTTCAGGCTTTACAGGCTCCAGCCGTGAGGCCAAGTCTGCCGACTTGACGACCACCCAACTGTCATTTCAGCTCCCGTCTGCTTCTCAGTCCTCCGGGGTCTGTGTCCGTCTTCCTTCTCTAATCCTCACGGTTCTAGTAAGGGTTTGCGGGAAAGCGGCAGCTAGAGGAGTCTGGAACTGTGTGTGAACCTGGAAAGGGTAATGGCCGGACCGTGGGCTCGAGCTGGCGGCCGGTCCCGGGGGTGACAGACGGCCTCCCTGACCAGCCCCCTATGGTCAGCGTCCTTGCCCATCCACTGAGTTTCTGGGAGCTTTCCTCTTGTTCTTGGGGTTTTCTCCTCTCCGCCCAGGATGCACAGGGTCACGGCCGGCGTCCCGAGTCATGACTCCACGGGCACGTGGGGTTCTTCCCGGGGCTGCTGGGTCCCATCCTCTAGCGCACATGCATGGCGCCCCGACCTCCATCTCGATGCGCAAATTCACCTCCCTTGTACCTTCCCAGTAGATCCTCCAAATTTTGGAGGACTTCTGTAAAACGCCAGGGAACCTGCATGCCAGTTCTGTCCTCTGGACTGTTGTGATTCACCCTGAGACCCTGGAGTCCATTTTGAGGCAAGAAAAGGGATTTTAGGGAAGGAAACACATCTCAAAATATTGTCCAACCCCCCCATGTCGAGGCAACACTTTGATCCCTAAAGTGGGTTGAGGCAACAGCGAGTCCATAAAATGTCCCCACGGGACGTCCCCCAGGGACTGGCTGTCCAGGACCCATCCAGCCTCCACGACGCGGGGAGAGCACAGTGCCTGGCGCGACGGCCTCCCTCTCAGACACTCCTCATTGTGAAATCATGATGCCCTTTTGTTCAAAAACGGTCTCTCCTTTCCTCACGCCCGCCTCCCCTGCCCTGTGTGCACGTGCTAAGTTCCTGGATCATCCCTCCACATTTGATTTTATTCATTAGTCATGACGTAATCTGGATCAACTAAAAGAGCCTGCAGTCAGCTGCTGTGTCCCGACAACTGGTGCTCCCGCAGTGGGCTGCCCGCACCCCCGCACCCCGGTCCGGACGGGACACAGCTGCACGCCAGCCTCCTCTCTGCTCTGGATGCCCACGGTGGTGCCCGCCCCGCACCTGGCTGGGGCCAAAGGTGATGGAACCCAGGGTCTCCTGAGTGCCGGCCCCCCTGGTCCCCCAGCTGCTCTCGAGGTCCCATGGCCCACCCCACCCCAGGAAGTACCTGCTCTCTGCCCTCCTGGGCCCTCTTGAGAAGAGAAAACCCCACGAACTCTCTGCCCGACACGCACCTGGGACATGCGTGTGCGTAACGGAACCGGAGGCTCACTGTTCCCTGGCTGGTGTCTGTGCTCCCGCGGCCCACGACCCGCTCCTACCACTGCGGCCGGCCGGACGCTGCTCGGTGGTCTCCAGAGCCCAGTGCCGCAGCGGCTCTGTTCCAGACTCTGTTCCCGGCTCAGAGGCTTTCATCTTCACCGTCTAGGTTCACGTGTGCCGTCAGCCAAGGCCCAGCACCAGCTGGACGGCGGCTCCCGCACGTGCTCCCGGCCCAGCAGCACCAGCCCTGCCTGCAACTGCCTTAGAAACACTCATGTTCGGTGGGGGCGCCTGGGTGCTCAGTGGGTTAAGCCGCTGCCTTCGGCTCAGGTCGTGATCTCAGGGTCCTGGGATCGAGCCCCGCATCGGGCTCCCTGCTCAGCGGGGAGCCTGCTTCCCTCTCTGTCAAATAAATAAATAAAATCTTAAAAAAAAAAAACAAAAAAAAACACCACTCATGTTCGGGCCCCAGTCCTGACTGACAGGGACCCGGACTCCATCTGGGCAGGGCCGTGCTGGGCGGACGGCTCCCAACTTGTCCTGGACTCATGGACACCACTGGGCGTCCACGCAGCCTGTCCGTGACACAGCCGCACCCCACGGGTCAGGCACTTTCCGATGGCTCCTCGCACTACCTCACCCCTGCTCTGGGACTGGCACCTCAACACAGGCCCTCGAAGAATCTTCTGCGGCTCGTGAGCGTCCCGCGGAGGGGTGACAGAGACCGGCCACCGCCAGGTAGGTGCGGATGCGGCACAGAGACCTGGGCCCACACCTGCGCCCACAGGAGCGCTTCTGTGTCAAAGGCCCCGAGGCCGCGTGTGAGGAAGCCCTGCGTCTTCCTCCAGAACTACTCCGTGGTGACGACATGGGACACCGGTGGTGACAGAAGCTCCCTGCGGCATCTTCCCGGAAGGGACGTCGCACAGGGTGAGGATGTCTGCCTGCGACTCCGCGTCAGGACGCGTCAGAACCTGCGGTCGCGTCACAGCCCACAGCCCACAGCCTTCTGCGAAAGCGTTCGGGCCACCAACGGCTCCTCGGGGAAGGAAGCGAGCGACCGCGGTGAGCTCGGAGGGGCCGGGAGGCAGGGCCGTCCCAGCAGCGACTGTTTCCTGAGGCGACCACACGCATGCGGCCGCGAGAAGCCGCGCTGACAAGGGGTCTCCAGTCAGCCCGGGCGTGGGGCCCGTCAAGCTATGGTCATGAGGGCCACCCCCGCCCTCCCCCAGGAACGTTCGCCCCAAATTTCTAAGTAACGTGTATGTTTCTTGATGCTTCAAGCGACACGACTTCATGGTGTCGGCAGGTCCCGCAGGCGGGGAGTCAGGGCGCAGCCCGAGCCCCCACGAGCTCCTGGAGCAGCTGCGGACGGGCCCTGTCCTTGGCCGACGCCCGCTGGACCCTCAGCACATCCGTCCCTCGCGTGGTCCCTCCTTAAACCCAGCAAAGCCAAGGCCTCCTCACTCCGGCCAGGCGAGGACGGCTGGAGGCCTGCGGGGCAGCTGCTTGCCCCGGGAAGGACATGCCTCGCTCTTTCCGGATGTGAGCGAACGGAGACCGGCCTGCTGGCTTCCCACCGTCTCATGTGCGGGGCCCGGACCTTCCAGAGCCGAGCTCGAGGCCCAGAGCTGGCGAAGGTGCCCCAGCGGCAAGAAGCCTCCCGCAGCCAGGGACCAGGACCCAGGGTCCAGGGCCGGCAGGGGCGGGCGGGCCAGGCTCAGCGTTAGTGAGGACACACAGAGGGGCTGGGGCCGCCACCATGCGGGAGGGACAGAGAGCTCTGGGGCCCTGTCCCACAGGCACAGGCAGTCTGGACTGGGAGCCACAGAGCGGTGGGCATCCTGACCCTCACGCTGAGGGCCAAGGGCAGGCAGCAGCCTCATCCCAGGACCGCGGGGAGCCAGCAGGAGCCCGAGTCGGACACCGGAGCCGCTGCCCGCCCCACGGAGCCCGCGCCTGGGCCTCTCCTCCTCCGTCCTCACCTGTGTGCTCCTCACCTGTCACCTGGAAGAAGCCCAGGGGGTCTCGGCCTCGCCCAGGGCCACAGCCCCACCATGCCTGTGCCCTGCAGGTTCTGGGCACCAAGGCCCCCACGCCCACCCTGTAGCCAGTCCCGAGCCTGGGCCTCACCTTCGCCCTCCCGGGCTCTGACGTACCATGACTGTTCTGGGCGCAGGAGACATGGTGTCCAAAGCGGGTGCTGGCACCCTCTGTCGGGGGGAGGCGTGAAGCCTTGCTGTCTCCCCATTTGGGCTCGGACAGCACAGATTAGTGCTAGGAGACAGACAGGGCCGCTGCCTATCCCCAGGGGGCTCTGCTCTGCCCCATCTGGCGCCTGGGGCCTGGGAGCCGTGGGGGAGTCAGCCTCACGCACTGACCTCCGGCCCCTGAGCACGGCTAGCCCAGTGCCCTGCACCGCTCCAGGGCACCCCTGACCCACCTGCTTTCTCCCGAGTGGTTGGCCGTCCCCTGGCACATCTCCCCCGCAGGCCGCGAGCTCTGCCTCCACTCGGCTCCCTCCCCTGCCTGCTTGTCCGCGGCCAGCAACGGCCAGCAGCGCACAAACGCTCTCCTGCGTCGGAGAAAGGCCGCGGGAGGCTGCCAGCAGGTCCAAAGCTGCGTGATACACGTGGGCACGAGGCGGGAGGAGCTGGAGGTCGGGTTAGCAACCCCGGTGTGCCAGGGGACCACCCAGGTGACGTGTGGGGGACCCGGCAAGGCGCTCGCTGGCAGCAGGTGGTGTCCCCACCCTCCCTTCTGCCTTCAGCTCTGCATCTCAGATGTCAGTCCACTAGAAGACTCAAACCAGACACCACGTTCTCAATCCAAGGTGAGGACATCCCTGGCCAGCAAGAGGTTGAGTGGTCACGCTCACACGTCCTCTGGCGAACGGTCCGTGCACGCAGAGGACACGCTGGCGGCGGCAGTGGCAGGGGCTCACAGGAGCGGAGAGGAGAGAGCTGAGCTCCCCAAGTCTAGATGAGGAGGGGAGCGTGAGGATGGGGCCTGACACGGCTCTGTGGCCTCCCCGCATGGCACAGGTGTGGACGATGCGCCCTGAGAGGCGAGAGGAAGGTGAAGAGGCCACGAGCTGCGGCCGGAGCCCCGCAGGGAGGCGCCTGCAGACAGACGCCTGCCGAGGCACATCCTTCTGGCATCTCCGCTCACCGTTCTCTCGGCGACATTCACGCCGTGTCCTGGGGACAACTCGGTCAGCACATCAGTTTAGGTTCCCTCTCGTTCACCATGACTGCGAGCTCCCGGCTCTGCCCTCACACACTGGGGATGCAAAATGGAAGAAGAGGCGCCCCGAGGCCTCCGGAGCGCAGGCCGCCTGCCGGGCAACGGGCGCGTGCGCAGGGGAGAGAGTGTGTCCTGCCCGCGCGTCCTCACCCGGTGGCAGCGGGAGGGGAGGGCACGGAGGTGCTCAGAGATGAAGACCACCGGGTGGTCGATTCTCTGCAGACCGGACGCCGCTCACTCCCTCCCACAGAGAACGCACCATGGTCCCGTCTGCATGCGTCGCGGGGGCCCCAGGCGGCTCCTCTGCGGTAAGGACGCTGGTCGAACTGCTCAGCTGCTGAAGCCCATCCTGACGGGACACTCCACTCACGGCGCCCCCCGGGGAGCCCTGTGAGGGTCGGATCTCCCAGCCCCGGTTTCCCGGAAACGGGCCATACGGGAACCAAAACATACTTTAAAAGTCAAAGTGACAGCTTGGCTTTGCAAACAGCACAGTATTCACGCGGGCTCTTAGAGATCGATGTGGCAGGGTATAAATCATGCTGATCTTTGAAAACTGTCAAAGATTCGTTTAATATGAAAATCGAAAAAAATTCCAAAAAATATCAATTAAATTCTTTGATCATAAAAGATCTTTATTAAAGCACGCATATTCTTATGGTTCAAACAAGCATTTTAAAAGAACGACATACATGAGTGTTTTACTTAAGATTACTGTAATAGAGACAAATAGACGTCTGAAAGATATGTGTTATTTTAGAAAACAGTAAGGACTAAAAGTAACTTCCCAAACTCACCGCCAGAATTAAAATTTCACATCACAGAAATGTTTGATAACAAATATTGGCCAACAGATTACAACACAAAAGTTGAATAAATAAAAAACCTTTCTGATTTTTTTTTGCCAAAAAATCATGAACTGATGAAATAACAACAGAAAATGAACATTAATTTCAGAAAAAAAGGCACATCCAGGCAAAACCATCAGGCGACCTGCAAAACGCAGCGTCCTACGTACACGGTGCGTGACCGACGACGCAGCGTGCTGCTCTGGAAGGCCCGAAACCACGGTGCGAGGCCGGCCCGCCTGGCGGACGGGGAGCCCCCTCCACGGAGTGCTCAGTCCCCGAGGCGAAGGGCTCCCGGGGCCGGGTGGCCGCACACAGGTCTCCCTTCCGAAGCCGCGCGTCCCCGCCGCTGCCCTCACAGACTCGACCGTCTCTCCGGCCGCGGCACACACCTGGTGAGGACGGCTCGCCACAGCACCGGGGCCAGCAAGAGGCTGAGTGTGGTCACGCTCAGGATGAGAAGGTACACCTGCAACAGGCAAGGCTGTTGGCGGCCACACGCGGGACCAGGAGGGGCCCCGCACACCCCACAGAGCCGGGGGCGCGTGCACACGTGGACGTGAGCGGCAGGGAGCCCTGCGCCCCGATGGGGACCGGAGCCCAAGGGCTCAGGCCGCCAGCGAAGTGAGCACGCGGCCTCTGGGCAGGTCTCGGGACGAAGCCCGGGCGCAGATGTTGCTCCTCAAGCCCTCGCTGCTTCAAGACCGAGCTCCATCCCACCTCCCTCACACGCGCGGGTACGAGGGACAAGCTCGGAGGTCTGCACGCTTACAGCGCGTCCCAGGCACCCGGAGGAGCTTCTGTACTCCCTGGGCCCAAATCAGGGGGCGGGTGTGCAGAGCCGGCTACCCGAGGCGGCTGGGGGCGGGGGAAGGGGGGCTCCCCGGCAACAGGTGCCCACGGGCGGCAGGCTCGCTGTAAGCGGGCAGCAGGCAAACGCCCGCCGCGGTTCAAGGCCCCACCCAAGCGGCTCACACAGGTGTGCACAGAAAGGGCGAAACTGAAGTCAGGGGCAGGAGGGGGCTGGGGTCCCGCGAGGTTTGAGTGAACTACTGAGTAGAAGCTGCCATCCGTGAGCCTGGACGGCCACATCCCCAACGTGACAGCGGCCCGCCCCTCAGCGAGAACCGTGGGCCTGGTGAACGGCCCCGGGGTTCCGATGCGTGGGGAAGCGCGTGCGGTCTCCTGGCCCCTCCTCCACCATGACCCGACATTCGCCCATTCATCGAGGGCAGAATCCCTTCAACGTCCACCCTGCGTCCACCGGCCCTCAGATCACTCGGGGCTCACACGGACCCTGCTCTAAAGGACCTGCCTTACCACAGTGGACGGCAGACTGTGGCCCACTGACCCTGGGGTGAGGGCCACAGCCACGCACCAACGTCCTGCTTGCCAAATGTAAAGTGACAACCAGGGGTCACGAGACGGTATTTATCGAGTTCTAACTCACGGCCAGTTTTCCAAGGGCAAACGAACGAGACCGGAAGGGAGGACAAGGCAAGTGCCCAGCAGCAGGCGGGCGTGCGCCCAGCCGGCCGGTAAGAAGGCCAGGCCCAGGGGCGCCTGGGTGGCTCAGTGGGTTAAGCCGCTGCCTTCGGCTCAGGTCATGATCTCAGGGTCCTGGGATCGAGTCCCGCATCAGGCTCTCTGCTCAGCAGGGAGCCTGCTTCCCTCTCTCTCTGCCTGCCTCTCTGCCTACTTGTGATTTCTCTCTGTCAAATAAATAAATAAAATCTTTAAAAAAAAAAAAAAAAAAAAAGAAGGCCAGGCCCAGGATGAACGGACCAGAGACAACGGGGAAGGAGGCAAATTGAGGGTGGGGGGCTCACCTTCCAGGCACCACGAGGGGGCTCAGCACCCTGCACACTTCAGACCGTGGTGGGGAAGGAGGGAGCTGATCAAAGTCACCCCAAGCCTTTGGATATATTGATACGCAGGAAACACCTCCATGTATTTTATACATAGGAAGTTTCTCATTTCTACTGAACCCTAAAAGTTGGGGACACGGTGTCTTCAGAAGCATCTCTCACAGCACCCCAAACTCACCTTGGACGCAGAGGCAAGTGTTGCAACGTATTTTGTGAAAAAACCCGAAACAAACCAGGGACTTGCGCACAACAGCGCTCCAGGTCTGCCTTTTCAGCAGTCCAGGGTTCACACCCGAGTTCTCAGACGTAGTCCGGGGAAGGCCGGGGCTCTTGGCTGGGCTGACGGCCGTGCACGAGCTAGCGGGGAGCTTTCAGACGCCGTTTTCCAATTCGTGCCAGAAATACCAAGGTGCCGGGGCGGCAGCAACAACGGCGTCAGCGCTGCACGCCGGGGCACAGGCGGCCCCACGCCCGTGGCGGGAAGGGTGCTCAGACACTAGGGTCGGGTGTGTGGGCCGGGGCTCCCCAAACACACACAGAACGTGGGTGCGGACTCACCTCCCGAGAAATGATGCCCGCTCTGCGTGCTCTGCTGCCCAGCACGAAGGAGAGCTCGCTGACCTGCGCCAGCCCCGCGGCCACGATCCACTTGACGTACTGCCAGCTCTTCGGCAGGAGGAGAGACAAGACCAGAGCTGCCAGGGCAAACTGCCAAGATGTCTGGGTCACTGCCTTGGCCGAGCAGAAGCCAGACGGAGCCCTCGCCTGACTCACCGGGGACACGTGCAGAAGAGCCCGAGGGACACAGACCGCGCCCAGTAACACCAAGGTTCAGGCTCAGTAGCAGGCAGCTGGGTTTCCCCCAAACGAAGACAACAGCAGTAGATACTGGGCAGCCCTCAAGGACACCTAACTTTGTAAGGACAGCACCGTGTCTCTGTCATGGGAGCAAAGTCTAGAGCAGCCCGGAACCCGTGGGCAAGCGCCGCAATCGCCTGGGACTCGGGCTCCTTCAAGTCAGGGGTGCCTGGGCGGCTGTCGGTTCAGTGTCCGACTCTTGATCTGGGCTCGGGTCCTGATCGTGGGGTCGCGAGATCAAGCCCCCGTGGGGCCCCCTGCTGGGCAGAGTCGCTGCGTGAGATTCTCCCCCTCTCCTGCGCCTCCCACCCCCGTTCACAAAATCGGTATCTTCAGTCAACGTCTATAATCTACAGAGGCAGGCAGCCACCCGACAGGTCCCGGGACCCCGAAATGAATGTTAACGCGGCAAGTGGAGAGCCTCCCGTCACAGGGGACCGGCAGCCAGGAGGGAATCCTCAGCGACTGCTAAATGGGACATTCGTGGGGTGCCCGGACAGGCTTGGGTGGCCCCTGCCCCGCCCCAGGGCCCTGCCCGCGGCACCTCTTCTAGCTGGCTGTTCCTGAGTTATAGCCTCCTACAATAAACCACCGATTTAGTGGGCAAAAATCTTACAATAATTTGAAAACACAGCAACAGTGAGACGTACGCTGGGGAAGAACATCCGAGGCCTGGGGCCTCCGGGGACGTCCACAAGTCACGTTCCTGGCTCTGCTTTCGTGACTCCCCATATCAAACATACCCGATTCTGAGGCAAATAAAGGAAAACAAAGCCCAAAGCCCCGGTCCTCCCCTGCCCGGTGCCCAGAGTGCTGGGACGCAGGACGGGCTCTAGGTAAGTGGCCTTGTTGGAGCTTTGCAGACTCAGCGTCACGGCGGGTCGGACCCATAAGTAAGAAAATGACGGGCGCTGTGTCTGCCGCAAAGCACCCAGGAGACTCCATACCTTCATGATCACCACCGACAGCGTGAGGACCATCAGGACGGTGAGCTCGTACACCACGAAGGTGGGGAACACGTGCAGGCCTGCGAGGGAAAGGACAGACACGGTCACTCCTGCAGGCCCGCCCGCCTCATCCTCCCGTCACCAGGTGGTGACGCTCAGGCTTCCCTTCTCCTCGACCCAGACAAAGCCACCCGGTGAGTGTGACCCCACGGGGCCCCGCACACATGGCTCACACTGCTGGCGGCCCCGAAGCTGGCGGGCCACGGGGACAGCGGCCCCAGTGCCGAGGGCTACCCTCCAGCAGACCTCACCCCCAGCACTCGGCAAAGGCACAGCGGGCAGCGGCCGAATCACCTTCCTTTGTGAAAACATTCCACGCAAGGTGCAGACACTTCCCGGGTGTGGACACAAAGGGGAGAAGCCTGGCCACTCGCAGCCGCTCGCCGCCCTGACAAAACCCCCGAGAACAGTTTTCCCGCCGCGGCTGTGCCTGTTGGGAGGCTCTGCGTGCCGGGGAGCCCCTCCTCACTCGGCGGCCGGCCCCACTCCCGAGGGAGGACCCTGGAGCTCACGTCGGAGCAGGAACACACGCGGCCCCTCAGCAGCCCGCGTCTCCCCATCTGACTCAGAAACACAAACCCAAGAAGACAGCCTTCTCGTCCCTGGAACGCAGACGCCTCCGCCCCGGACGGCCCTGCTGCACCACAGGGGCGGCTGATGAGCACCTGCCCCACCCCTCTTCCCGGGTCTGCCTCGGCCTCCTCCCCAACCTGCGGTGCTCCCTGAGCGCCCCCCACGGCCCAGGGCACACCCGGCAGGGCAGGAGCTGAGTCCGGGGTCTTCGGCCCACGGGCACGACAGGTGCGGACCAGCTCTGGCTGCACCTGTGCTCCTCCAACTCGTCACGGTGTCACCCGCAGTAGGAAGTGACCGGCGTGAGCACTCCTGTGCCCGCTTCTCCGACCACGCCGCCGCAGATCGGGGAGCAGAGCCCTGCCCGCCCATCCCCCACCAGGCACCCTGATGCTTGTGTTGCTGACTTGCCTCAAGGTTCAGGGGCCTCCCTAGCCCGAGGGTAAGTGTGCGCTGGGCCCAGGCACACAGGCCAGAAGGCAGAGGCTCTCCACTCCGGTGAGGACATTGCCCACTCAGGACCCCCGTGCCGGGAGCAGAGCGCCACGTATACAAGGCTCGGGGACAGAGACAAAGTCCATGCCGAGGCACGCAGGCCACCAGTGTTCCTGCTTACGGCCATTCACTCATTCATCCTCTCAACAGATACCACCCATGCTCCTGGGACAGCACAAGGGGCACAGGCTCTGCACGCCCACGCCAGGGCCACCGCCAACAAAGCATGGACCCCGGTGAGCCTCGCGACCTCTCTGCAGATGTGAGCTTCGGGATGAACGAGCAAACACGGCATGGGAACCAGAGCAGGGCACGCGGTCTGCTCAACACCAGCCCCACAGTCACCTCACGCGCGCACTAGGCCCGCCGATGTCAGGCGGGGACGTCCCACCCCACCGGGGCCCACAGCGGCCTCCAGGGCACCTCCGAGAATGAGGAGGGGCCGTGCCCACTTCTGAACTCCTCTCTGTGTCCCAGGGAGGGGTCCGAGAGCCTGAAATCCTCGGCGAAAAGTCTGGAACAAGAAACACGTGAAAAAAAGGACGCCTGGGTGGCTCAGTTGGTTGGGCAACTGCCTTCAGCTCGGGTCATGGTCCCGGGGTCGTGGGCTCGAGCCCTGCGTCAGGCTCCCTGCTCTGCGGGCGATCTGCTTCTCCCTCCGACCTTCTCTCTCACGCTCGCTCTCTGTCTCTGTCTCAACAAATAAATAAAATCTTAAAAAAAACCCACGTCCTGGGCTTTATCCGTAAGATGAGAAGTGACAGGGGACTCATCACTGTGGTCATGCAGGGTGGTAGAGGGCCACACGGGCCTGGTCACCTTCACTCCACTCTGCCTCTAGAGCTGCCCTGACCAAGCTGCCCAGTTCATATGCTGAGGCCACAAGCCCGTGTGACTGCATCCGGAGACAGCTTCCGGAGGTACTAAGGGTGACAAGAGGTCACAGGGTGGCAGCCTGAGCCGGCAGGACTGGTGTCCTCATAAGAGAAGGGGACGCGGGAGCCCTCCCCTGCATCCCTTCCTTTGTCTCCATGTGTCTCTCTCCACCTCCCGTCTGTCCCCGAGCACACCGTGTCCCAGGAAAGGACACATGGGGACCCAGCAAGCAGAGAGCCACCTGCAGACCAGGAAGAGGCCTCCTCAGCTCTATGGTCGGCCGGACGCTGGCAACCGTTTGGGCAGCCAGAGCCATGGCTCAAGTACTCATCAATACAGCATGAACGAGGACGCTTGGGGGGCTCAGCTGGGGAAGCGTCTGCCTTCGGCTCAGGTCTCGGGGTCCGGGATCGAGCCCCGCATCTGACTCTCCGCTCAGCGGGGAGCCTGCTTCTCCCTCTCCCCCTGCTCGTGCTCTCAAATAGAGTCTTTAAAACAAAGCAGCACAAAGAAAGGGGTCCGGGGTGTCTCAGTGACACAGGGCTCACAAAGACAGGTACCAGCTGTGCCGGGATGAGGAACGGAGCCAGCGTCACCTAGAGCAAGAGGGACACCGGGGCGGAGTCCGCACTGCCCCCCACCACGCGTGCCTGGGGCCCTCCTGCCCTCTGAAGGTCCCGCCATCTGGACCGAGCCCCCCTCCCCGAGCGGCTGCTACCTCGGCCTTCAGCCCACGGGGGGGCCCTCATTCACTCTGGGCCCCAAACTGCCCTTTGCTGGTCACACTGGACTCACTGCTCAGAGCTCGGTCAGGGCCCTCGGTGCCCCCGTTGTGGTTCTGGGACCCCAGGGTCACTCGCCCTGCCCAAAACTGACTGTGGCCCATGGGCCCTCCAGTCCTACGGCCCCACAGGGCCTGACGCAGGGCAGGGATCAGGGACCAGGTTCGTGTGCACGTCACTGAGGCATCGTCCCAAACAGAACAGTTCCGTGTTGCTTAGGACGCTACAAAGAAAGGCTCTGTCCCGAGTGCCGGGAGGGTGCACCCGCTTCTCGGCTGAACGGGATGCATCAAAGCAGAAACACGCGGCACCGTCTCGTCGCTGGGCACCCGCGATCTCTGCGGGTCAAGAGCCCTAACGTGAGGAAGAGCCAAGCGTGCCTGTCGGAGCGCGTCTGCAGGGTTTCCTCATCTAGCCAGCGCACGCTGCCGCAGCCCCGCAGCCAGGACGCGAGCCACACGGGGTCAGTGCGACGCAGCCCCGGGGGAGTGCGGCCCAGCACCCAGTCAGAGGGAGCCGGCACCTGTCGGCCTCACGGGTCCTCGCCTGGAGAAGCAGCGGTCGGAAGGGGGAGGGCAGGATGCGGGGACCTGGGAGGCAGGAGGGACAGAGACACACAGACCCAGACACCAGGACAGAGGACAAGGGACGGGACGGGAGGGGGACGGACGGGGAAGGCAGCGTGAGGGGCGCGCGTGGGCGAGAAGGTTCTGTCGGGACACCACGGACACCCATCCCCACAGCAGCCGCGAAGGGTCTCATCTCGCCTGGTGACACGGTCTCCTGCCCTGCACCCGCTCTCAGGACCGGCCGCCTGTGCTCTTCGAGGTTCTGGGTCTCGCTGGGGTGGTCCCGAGCCCGTCAGCGGGTCCAGGCGTGGTGAGGAGCCTCCTGGCCGGAAGGCGGCCGCTGCACGGTCACGCCAGGTGAAGGGGCGCCCGACAAAGGGGCCCTGGCAGAGCAGCGCACCTCGACACGGCAGCTGAGTGTTCTGGCATCAAAGTTAACCTTCCCTCCCTGATGTCCCGTTTTGGTGCTGACTTTACGCGGCTAACCTGCCGGGCACCTGTGCCTTGCCCACGGAGTCGAAGGTGGGGGTCGTCCTCCCCGAGGGCACCTGAGCACCCCCGGAGCACGGCCGTTGATCAACAAGTTAACGTTCCCGAGTGCAAATGCCCCCTTTCTAATAAGATCTCTCTGCAGACCCCAACTACCCTGGAGCTGTTCCGGCCGCACAGACAGAAAAACGTGAGTAGGTCGCGGAAGTCTCAGCCACCACGGGACGGTCCCGGTGTGACAAGGGCGGTTACCTATGGACGCGAAGAAGATGATGACCAGGAAGTCGCGGATGGGCTCAATGTAAGCCACGACCTCCTCGGTGACCATGTGGCCTTGGGAAGAGATGAGCGCGCCGGCCAGGAAGCAGCCCAGCTCCATGGAGACGTCCAGCAGCTCCGTGACCTGCGGGAGACGGAAGGGCCACAGGTCACTCACAGCCAGGGGTGGGTTCACGCCCAAAGGCAGGTGCGTCGTCACAGCAAAGGCTCATCTTGAAGTCCCCAGAGGGGCCTCTGTGGGGATGAGCGGAGACACACAGAGCAAGTAAATGTGAGTTGAATCTGCCATATGCGAAAAAAAAATGTTTGAAGTAATCATTCAAATTTTTGAATGACAATATTTTTGAAAATGTATTTTAAATATTTGTGACAGATTTTCTTTCTCCTGACTCTGACTACCCAACTATGCCAAGAAAACACGTTCCCGTACACCGCCGCGTCTCCAGCCAAGGGCACGTCGAGGGCAGTGCGGCCAGCGAAGCCCGAGGGCACAGGACCCCGGACGGGGGCGCCCACATGTCCAGCGGCCGGGCCGCCCCCCAGGTCCGGGCTCCAGCGCTCCTGGCGACGGCCGTCCCATGCGCTCCTTCGCCAGGCGATCCCGACGCAAAACGGCCTGAAAGCAGCCGCGGCGTCTTCCTCTGCGCAAGCGAAGCCACACACAGAGGCCGGCAGCCGCCAGAGAGAGGCGGAGAGAAACTCGCTCCGCAACCACGCCCGGGACGAGCCCCACGGCAGAACGCACAACCCTCACACCACACACCACGGAGCCCGAGACACCCGCGCAGGAGCGGCCGCGCACGGGGCGCTCACGGGCCAGCTCGCAGGCCGGTGCCCGGGCTCTCCCTGCACCCCTGCAGCAGCGGCTCAGCCGAGCGGACTCGGGGACCTCGCGGCTGATGCCCCGGGAGCCTGGGGAGCCCGGCCGCGGGCGGGGCGGGTGGAGAGTCAGACACGTACAGGCGGACCTGCACGCCTGTGCTCACGCTCACTCACTCACACGTCCCTTCACACGAGCGCACGTACAACCACACACTCGTACACACGTGTGCCCACACTCATGCCCCTGTGCTCACACCCACCACTCACACGCCTCGCGGCTTCTGACAAGGTGACCTGCGCCCCCGTGCGGCGTGGACAGCCACACCAGCCCCAGACGTCGCGCACGGCCCCGCGCCCCCCCCCGGCCCCCCGACGGCCGCGGCTCTCCGGCGAGCAGCAGAGCAGCTCAGCAGGCCGTCCTGCAGGGGACGCGGCCTCCGACCCGGGGAAGACACACCCTGCGGGGGCCGCCGAGCACCATCCGCCCGCCACCTGGAGCTTGGAGCGTAGGAAAATCAGAACTTCCGTTTATTAAAAACGCTACGAAGAGAGCGGGAAGGACAGTCACGGACGAGAAGGTACTAAGCAACGCACGGGACAGAGAATTTCGGCCATAAAGGAGCGGAGTGAGGAAACCCAGGGCGCCCCCTCAGAGCAGGGACGCACGGGTGAGTCCGCGTGCGCAGAAAGCAGGAGCGCAGTCACTGGGCCACGGGGGGACGGGCGAGCCTGGGGGAGTCGGGGTTTTGGGGAGCAATGACAGAAATGTTCAGACAGCGCTGACCGGCGCACGGTGCTGTCGACACGCGGAAAACCGCTGACTTGTACGCTTCCGTTAAAAGGGCTAAAATGGCTGATTCTGTTATAGGTACTTTTAGTACAAAGAAGCAAAGACAAAAAATTTCCCAGAATACGTTAAAAATTCCTACAAATGAGGAAGAGAAACAGCCAATGCAACAGAAAACGACCCGAGGCTTCTGACAGGCCAGCCCCAAGGGGGGTGTCCACCAGCTCAGGAGGGACGTGGAGTCAAAGCCTTGAGGAGACACCGCACGGGAGCAGGGGAGGGTGCGGAGACCCTGACCAGACCCTGACCGCTCCGCGGCGCTGGGGGGGACACAGCGCGTCCCTGGCGGCCCGGCGCCCACCTCAGCACCGGCAAGCTGACGCCCAGCCGGGAGCACGCCGAGGGGCGCCGTCAACGGGAACCAAGCCAAACAGCCAACGACAGAGGAGGGACTGTGTCGCGTGTCTCAGGGCAAGGAGGGGTCTGAGTGTGAGACCATCTCACGAGCAAGCCGGCCGGCACCGGACGCACGTGGGGACCCGAGCAGCTTCTCAGGAGGAAAGCAGCTGAACCTGCGCAGCCGCTGGGAAGACAGACGGAAGTCGTCCGGGCAACACGGCTTTGCCGGATGTCATTGTCAAGAAGAAAAATTCTGGGGCGCCCGGGTGGCTCAGTGGGTTAAAGCCTCTGCCTTCAGCTCGGGTCATGGTCCCAGGGTTCTGGGGTCAAGCCCCACATCGGGCTCTCTGTTCGGCAGGGAGCCTGCTTCCTCCCCTCTCTCTCTCTGCCTGCCTCTCTGCCTACTTGTGATCTCTGCCTGTCAAATAAATAAAATATTTTAAAAAAAAAAAAGAAAAGAAAAATTCTCCAGAATGGACAAAGCAATGTAAGAAAAATGAAACACGTCACGCACGTGAGCAGAAACGAATCTCAGACTTCTGCCAAGATTATAAAATACTAGTAGACGATTAAATCATACATGAGGAAACGGTTTTTGCTGAAGTCCTTTAAATTAAAATTAACCTTTTAAAATTAACCTTTTAGTTTTGAGGGAAGTGTCGATTCACCTGCAGGGTGAGAAACCATCCAAGGAGATCTCACACACCCCTTGCCCGGGCACCCCAGTGGTGGCGTCTTCCTAATCAGGGCACGAGATCACAGCCCGGCTACAGACGCAACACGGTGCGGACACACGCAAGGGTCCGTGACAAGGATCTCTCCCCCACTCTCTCCTCACCTCCTGGCAACCAGCAAGCTTCCCTCCATTTCTGTCATCATAAACGTCACATGAATGGAATTACACAGTATGTGACCTCAGGACTGGCTTTTCCTGCTCGGGATAATTCCCTGGAGATTCATGCACCAGCTGTTTCAGACCTGGGCGGACCACAGCTGGTGGAACCCGGCACCTGCTGAAGGACCGGGGGTCTGGCTGCTGTGCACAGCCGCTGCGCCCATTCCCAGCTGAGCTTCTGCGTGAACCCGGTGAGGAGGGCGGCTGCGGGGCTGCAGGCGACGCCAGCGCCGTGGACCGTCTGCGGGGCTCCGACAGCCTCTCCCCCGTTCTCTCACTAGGAGCATATCCTTTAAATGAGAAGGGTGCTTCTAAAATGAACCTCCTATTTTCTTTTTCAAATTTGCACATTATGGCAAAAGAAGTTACACTGCTGACCAACTTTGTCGTCATCAGATAGGACTAAAAACTGCTCTAAACGGTTAATCCGATTTCGGACACAGAGCTGTCCGAAAGTCCGGGACAGTGTAACGCGGGTGATGCCGACAGTCCATGCGGCTGTCGAAGCCAGGCCGACCTCCTGCAGTCCCACACCTGAGGCGCCCTTTCCACCAAGTGCCTAATGAACGGGGGCACCTGGGACGCTCAGTCCGCTGCTCAGGTCATGACCTCAGGGTCCTGGGATAGAGTCTTGCGTCAGGCTCCCCACTACGCAGGGAACCTACTTCTCCCTCTGCTCCTCCCCGACTCATTCTGTCTCAAAAAGAAAATCTTGAAAAGTACGGAACAAACGGGTTTAGCTTGTTGTATGAATACTGAGGGGGAGGAGTGACTGTGCATACAATAAAAATACGACCCCGTGGTTCCAAATATTCCAACTACATTAAAATAAAAAGATAAAGAACTGACCATAAGCTTTCAAGTCCGTATGTAAATAACAGGTATTTTGAGAATTACCATTAACATTAAAAAGATGAAAGCAGAGATTCCTAAGATAAGGATTTCTTTGTTCCCTTTGCCTTCCACATGCAGTTTCCGATAATATGGTCCAATGAGGTAAGTCTTTATAACAAGACACAGAAGAAAAGCGGCAGCCAGCGAGAAGAGGATCTGACCGACCAAAGCCAGGATCCGCAGAGTCTCCATGACAACGCTAGGAGAGAAGAAAGGGGTGTTATTTCATCTCCGGAACACCCTTCCCTAACACCCGATAAAATGGGCTTCCACTCGTTTTTCTTTGACGTCACAAAATAAATTTCCCAAATCATTTTTATTTCCAAATACTAAAAACCTATCAACCCCATTAATTCTAAACAACTTAGTTCAAATTAATTCTTTGAATCAGACATGCAAGCGCGACTGTTTTGCCGTCAATTTTGAAGCAAATACGTGTTATGGGGCATGAGGGCTCCTGACCGCAGCTCACACGGCTCACTGACTGGGGACAGAACTCCTCAGCAAGAACTAACCCCCCCCTCGAAATTCCTCCCGGGGCGACTGTCCCCCTGCAGGCTCAGCCCTCGAGGTCCAGCCATAGGACCCCAGCGACCTGCCGCCCAACAGCCCCTTGTGGCCAAGCCAGAACCCTGAATTTCCTGTGTCTCTTCGTCTCAGAGAACAGGATTCGGGGCTAAGGTCCTAGTAGAACACGCTATTGACTTCTCGGAACGTATTCTAGGTCTCAGTCAAAAAACTCAGAGGAAAGGCACTACTGCGTGTTTATTTTTATAAGGAGAGCGCATATTTATTGCTTAATTAAATTTATTTTTGAGAACTTGGCTCATCGTATTTACGAAACGATTTAGTCTAAAACCCTGGTTTAAAGGTTCTCAGCGGCAGAGCACCGATCTGACGACTAGGCGGGAGTTCTCCGCTGTGGTCAAGGCTTACACCCGCAGCAACGGCCGGAAGGTCAGGTCGCACACCACGGATCACGTGGGGAGGGAGCCCCCGCCGGCTGGAAGGTCCTGGCCGGTTCCCGCGAGGGAGGCCCCGGAGCGACGGGCGGGCCGAGCCCGGGCCGGCACATCAAGCACCTTCTGTTTTCAAGCGACCCTGACCGTACCGGAGCCTGACGAGCTCGGGAGAGGTCGCGTCCCCCCGAGACGGCTGCGCGACCGCAGGGGACCCCGCAGGCATCGGGAGGCAGAGAGGAGCGTCTCCGTGGACGCGGGGAGCCGCGCGTCGGACTGTCGGGGCGGCCGGAGGAAGGTCCCCGCGCCGAGCCCCGACGGCAGCCGGTCCCCGCGCGGCAGCGGACCCGGGAAGACCGGAGCGGAACGCGCTCCCGAAGCGAGGGCAGCGGGACGGACAGGCGGGGCCCGACGGACTGAACACAAGCGCGAACGGGAAACGCGGCGCAACGACGAGGACGTCGGAGGCCGCTGAGGCCGCCAAGCCCGGGAGTCCAAGCCCGGGAGCCCGCCGGGGTCGGCGCGGACGCGGCGGCGCCACGGGTGACCCTGACGCGGGACACGGGCCCGACCGCCCCAGCACCGCGCAGCGAACGGGATTTGGAATTTAGGAAAAATCCCCCAAGAAGCCCCACGGGTCTCCGCGGAGACGCGCCGAAGCGGGACTCGGGGGCTCGTCGCCGCCGGCCGGGCCAGGAGAGGCCGCGCCGCGCTCTCAGCTCGGCCGCGGGGACCCTCGGCGCCGCGCTCGCTCCGACGACGCCCTTCCTGCGGGCCGCCCCGCACCCGGCCGCGCTGCGGGAACCACGACTGCGCGGGAACCACGACTGCGCGCGCGGCCGCTTCCCGCTTCGCCGTCCGACCGCAGCCGGCGCCGCTCCGCTTCGGGGCCTTCAGCGGCCGGAGGCAGCGCACCAGCGACTCGGGGCCCGCGGACACGCGGACCACGGGAGCCGCGGGGGGGGGGGGGACACACGGACGTGCACGCGCACGGACACATGCACACGGGCACGCCCACGCACGCACGGGGACACGCGCACGCACGCGGACACATGCACACGGGCACTCATGCACACCCACGGACACGCCCACACATGCACACGGGCACTCATGCACACACACGGACACGCCCACGCACGCACGCGGACACGCGCACGCACCAGCCCCCCACACCCCCGTCCCGGGCACCGGGCTAAGCGCGCTTCTCCCGTCACCCGCCGGCCCCGGGCCGCTCCGCCAGGCGCGCCCCCGCCCGCACGTTCTGGACGACCGACCGCCGCGCGCAGGGCCGGGGTCGCGCGCACCTGGAGTGGGAGCCGGCTCCGGCCTGGAGGAGGGTGGGCATGCCGGCGATGAAGAGCCCCAGCTGCACGTCCTGCACCACGAGCATCCCGAGCAGCACCGCGCCGTAGTCCGCGTCGCCTGCCGGGCGGAAAGCCACCGGAGCACAGGGTTAGAGCGAGCGCGGCCCGAGCCCCAACGCGTCACGCCGCGCACAGCTGGGGAATCGTGCAGAGCAAACACCCACACGTCGGACCACGTCCTGGTGAAGGAGACACATAGTCCGGCTCACAGGGCTCTTACATCATCACAGCAAAAACCATCGCCCGAAGAAGGCGTGGACACAGAACGGGACGGGCCCGATGGCCAGGGCCACCATGCGTCCCCAGAGCGCGGGCAGCAGCCGTCCCGGCTCCCCGAAGCCATGCCGGGGACCGGGCCTCGCCCTCCTGCCCGCACCTCCAGCCCGCTCTCGGCAGCACCCCCGGCCCTGTCCCTGAGACGAAGGCGGCTCTGCTAGGAACACCGGCTCACCAGGTGGACGACGAGAAAGGCCGCGGCCAGGGCCTGAAGGGACTCCGTCGCTCCTCTGCAAAGACGACGGGACACGGGTACCATTTTCCCCAACCTAAGGTGTCACAGGGGCCTCCGACATCTCCAGACTCAACCAGCAGTTCTGGCTTTGGACCCAACTTTTTGTTTCTTTTTTTTTAAAGATTTTATTTGTTTGAGAAAACAAGTGAGCAGGAAAGCACAAGTTGGGGGACAGCAGGGGCAGAGGGAGAAGCAGGCTCCTTACTGGACAGGAAGCCTGACGTGGGGCTCAATCCCAGGACCCCAGGACCAAAACCAGAGCCAAAGGAAGACACTTAACTGGCTGCGCCACCCAGGCCAGACACCCCTGGACCAATCTTTTAAAATGTATTTCTAAGAGGGGCGCCTGGGTGGCTCAGTGGGTTAAGCCGCTGCCTTCAGCTCCGGTCATGGTCCCAGGGTCCTGGGATCGAGCCTCACATCAGGCTCTCTGCTCCAGGGGAGCCTGCTTCCTCCTTTCTCTCTACCTGCCTTTCTACCTGCTTGTGATCTCTGTCAAATAAATAAACAAAATCTTTTTTAAAAAATTAATTAATTAGGGACGCCTGGGTGGCTCAGTTGGTTAAGCAGCTGCGTTCGGCTCAGGTCATGATCCCAGCGGCCTGGGATCGAGTCCCACATCGGGCTCCTTGCTCAGCAGGGAGCCTGCTTCTCCCTCTGCCTCTGCCTGCCATTCTGTCTGCCTGTGCTCGCTCTCTCCCCCTCTCTCTCTCTGATAAGTTAAAAAAAAAAAATTTTTTTTAAAAAAATTAATTAATTAAAATGAAACTGCCAGAGACGGTGCCTGGTGGCTCAGTCGCCAACTGCCTGGCTTCATGTTGGGTCGGGATCCTGGGTTCCTGGGATCGAGCCCCGCATCGGGCTCCCTGCTCAGCGGGAAGCCTGCTTCTCCCTCTCCCACGCCCCCTGCTTGTGCTCCCTCTCTCGCTGTGTCTCTGTCAAATAAATAAAATCTTCAAAAAAATGAAAAATAAAAAAGTAAAACTGCTAGAGAATACAGCAGTTTGCCCGTTCCCGGTCGATGGGCACTGGGGCTTCCGGTCTTCCCACTCTGCAAGCGCGCTGTGCGGACACTCCGGCACTCTCAGGAGCGCCCCCTCCCCTTGCCCTGTGCTCACGAGGAGATTCCCCTTTCGTCGCTGCTCCCAGCCGCCCCCCGGCCTGGTGTCCTGCCCTGTCCATTCTACTCCCACAGACAAGCATGGTCCGCCTGGGCAAGGGGACAGCGAGGTCACAGTGTGGGGGTCTCTTGCAGGCCAGTGTTTCCCAGGGGAGGCCTCTGAGTCCCTGCAGCATGGGGCTGGTAGCAAGTCTCATTCCGGAGATAGGGACCAAAAGTCACCATTGCCACATCTTCTGTGTCACTTTTCATCATGATCAAGCTGCTACCATGACCTCTGGCTGCCTGACCCTTCATGATGGGCGTGGAAGGCTGGAGCTACCTACTGACTCCTTAGGGGTCCGGGCCCCACTATCCAATGGACTAGCCCGAACCCTTAAGAAGTGGAAAAGGAGAATCTGAGCAACACCACACCCACATGTGAAGACACGGGGCGTCACCCTTGGGCACGAACCTCCTTCTGCTCTCAGGGTGCATCTCTGAGGACACAGCTTCACACAATTTCAAACTTTCCGTAAATTACATCAGACGAGACATCTTCTGTATTTTGTATTTCTTCCTTGACAGCATAACAATTAATTCATTTTTACATCTACAGTACTCCAGTTTATATGAGCACACCATATTCTAACTACCCTTTGTGTGACTAAACACTCAGATTCAATTTTTACTATCAAAAATCATTATTTTGGGGGCGCCTGGGGGGCTCAGTTGGTTAAGTGCCTGCCAATGGCTCTGGTCATGATCCCAGAGTCCTGGGATGGAGTCCCACGTCCTGGTGGGGGCTCCCCACTCAGCAGGCAGCTGGTTCTCTCTGTCTCTCCCTCTGCTCTCCCTCACTTTTAATAAAATCTTTAAAAAAAATTGTTTTGAATATTCTTTCACATGTGAAGAGCTTTCTAGGACGTGTTTCTAGAAACAGAAACTTTTGTTTGTGGAAGTGTTCCCCAAAGCACTGACCCAGCTCACACTCTCACTGACCGTGTGAGGGCCCGCACTCCTGCCGACACAGGACACACGGTCGGGGGGGCTCCGGGCCGGCACACGCGCGTTCCCCAGTCGCAGCTGAGTCCTTCTTCACCTCTATTCATGACGCACACCTTCTCCTCCCCGAGTTCGCAGCCAGGATATCGGCCCATTCTCCATTTGGGTGTCCTTTTGTTCGGATGACTGTTGAAGCTCCTGATGCGTCCGAAGCATTGCTTCCCTGTACCCTTACATACGTAGCAACTGTCTCCTCTTAGTCCGCAGCTTCTAAAAAATGCCTTTTTAGTAGAAGTTTTGCAAGGTTCCATGTGTTCAGGTCTATCGACATTCTTTCTTTTGGATTCTGCATCTTGAGTTCAGCAATCCTTTCCACCCTGAGGTCACAGGGCAGTGGCTCTGAAGTTCTGCCCTGCACATTGAGGGGTTAAACCCACATCAAGCTGGTCTGGTGTTCGGCTCAAGGGAGGGCTCTGATTCTCTTCGTCCTTGCGCACAAAGAACTCCGACCCACCCAGCCGCCCACACGCTCCCCGCGCATGTGCGCATCTGGCTGCCCATCCCCCTCCTGCCCCATCTGGCCTGGGCACAGGGAGCTGCCCGAGTGCAGGGACAGGACCTCAGGGATTGTCATCCGCTGCACAAGCCTCACACTTCAAACTAGTATTGGCTATTCTTCGCCTTTGCTCTTAATAAATAAACTGTAGGCTCAGCTCACCAAGTTTCAAGAAAAAACCTGCCAGATTTTTTACTGAGGTAGATGGGAATTTATAAATTTGGGAGTAGCAAGGTCTTTATGCATTAAGTCTTCTCATCATGAGCACAGGCTCTCCAGTAATATTTGGTACTTTTGTCCTCAAAGGTCACACACACACACCTTCTCAGAGATTTATTCCCAAGTTATTTTTCGTGGCCATTATAAGTCAAAGCTTTTCTTCCCCCAAATGACATTTTCTACCGGCCCTGTAGGTACTGCGTGTTAGCCTGTGAGCTTAATTATAAACATCCACAAAGCCCAAGTCTGTCAGTATGTCCACCAGCCTCCCAATCCTGCAACCCTGTTCCCACAGCTCAGAGCTCCAGGCCGGCCTTCTACAAAGTGAGAAAGCCTGCCTCCTGACAGCCCCTACATAAAACAGAGGAGGCTCGCTCTGGAGGAGGTGAACAAAATCTGCGAGCCCGGAAACACGCGTGACTGTGCTCCTCTGCCTTCCTTGCCCGGCGCTCAGTGCAGGGAGGGACGGGCCGCCACGCCCTGGAGCCTGTGCGTGTCTGAGACGACGTCCCTGCCACCGGCTCCTCGGTGACAGCTCTGATGGGCATGACCACCGGGCATGGAGGAGGTGTGCGGGTCACCTGCGTTCTTGGGCGGGCGTCAAGCCCTCCCCCTTGGTCCCTGGAGCTCTGCTGTTGTACTGGAACGTGCCAAGAGCACATTTATCCAACTGTTTCCTGCTCGGTGCTGGAGCGTGACGTTCAAGGTCCCACAGCTCCCCGAGTCTGAGCACTGATGGCGGTTTCCTCCTCTCCGTGCTTCCTGGACCGCTACCGGATCCGTCCTGAGCCTCTCAGCGCTTCTCCCCGCCTCATCTCGTGGCTTTCTTTTCTACGTCTTCTGCCCACACTGTGTCCTGTCTTTGTGCGAACTGAATAGGTGCGACTCCTTCCCTTACGTCTGCCTCCAGCATGCTCAGCTTGCAGGGTTAGGAGACCTGACCGCATCCTAACTCCGGCTGTCACGGGTCTCTCCTAGCTGGCGACGGCCTCACACACACCGGCACCCGGCGCGTGGGCCCTGATGCAAGTTGTTTTCATCCTCCTACTTCACCGCGACGGCCCCCTTCACCTCTGTCACATGGGTCTTATGAGGGGTGGTCCTAATCACGGGGCTACGGGGACACTGGGGCCTACGCAGACGAGACCACCAACTAGTCCAGTTGCAAGCCAGGAGGCTGTGTCCATGACCCGCTGGCTCACGAAGCAGCAGCAGACACGAGACTATGCATGTTTCCCAGCCTCCGGTGCAAATCCCCCGGCGTCAGGCAGCGGGGTGCTGTGTGTGGCCGCAGGTGACCAGGAGCCCGCGGCCCCCAACCAATTCCGTGTACGGTGAGGTGGGTCTTACCCGAGAAGCCAGCCCCACAGCTCTGGCTTTCCCTTTTCTTATTTCCCTCTCATTGCTCTGTTGGTGCAGGCACATATCAGTGTAAAATAACTAGCACATTTTAACTGTTTTGTTTTTTTTTTTACTTTTACAAAACAAAACCAGTGAACGTCACCGTAACGAGTTCACATGATGTACAAAACGGCGGTGCGGCTGAAGCCAGGCTGTGCCGCCCTGAGACAAGCTGGAACGTTCACCCTCAGCTTCTGGGCCGGTCTGGTTTCACCACGTCCAGTAACCATCAGAGACCAGTGTCTTACGCACGGAGCCGAAGCTGGTGCCTTCGGCCACCGCTGTCACAGAAACGCCTGAGCCCCGAGGCCCGGCAGGACCAGCACGAGGCATGATGTCCGAGAGCCGCTGTTTCAGGCTGCAGGTCCCACACACGCATGGCGACCCCACGGAGCGCAGCACTGACCCGGCGTGGGTTCGGCTCGGCTGCGGCACGCTCGCCTCCTAAACCACGGATTTTCATTTTCCGACATGGATTTGTTTCTCTTGACCGTGGTCCTCAGACTATCCTAAATGGACAAGCACGGAAATGCCGCCTTCTCAGTCCAGTGGAGACTGGAAAAGCTGAACACCATGACTGCCAGGAGAGCCCCTCGACAGGGCAGAGCTAGGACTCTAGGCCTACGGGCTAGGCCTCCGGAGTGAATCCGAGGCAATGACCCACCGGGTGCTCCGCGCATACTTACAGCCTGGCCCTACCTACCTTCTTTCTCGCCCCGGGCACTGCCCACGAGGAATCTGGACACCAGCGGGGTGCTGGACAAGGACAAGCAAGTCGAGACGAAGACGCTCTGGGTGGGTCTGATCTGCAGCAGGTGTCCCCAGAACAAGCCGAACGCGATCATCAACAGCGTCATGTAACACGGTCCCTGGAAGGCGATCTTCCACACCTGGAAGAGAACACGTCCGTTTACACACGTTTAGTGACGACGTGCAAAGCACACACGCGCTGCCTGGCCACGGGCCTCGGCTGTTCAGGGAGGGGCTCTGCCCTAAACACATCATCAGCCCAATACCCAAAGTCACGATCTGAACAGTAAAAACACTGGCCACTCCTGTCGGCTTCCCGACTGCTCAGTGCTGTCACAGGACGAAACACACGCCTCCCTCCGTGTGATGCGTGTCTGTGCACATATCACCTCACCCTCTCAGCACGTCGCCACGTGGACAGCACCACCTCCCCCTCCCTGGATGGGAACACGAGTCCCATGGAAGCAGCTCGGCTCAGGACCCCAACACTGCCGAGTACCTCGGTGTTCTCCTAGCGCTGTGTTAGACAGGATGGAAACTGTGGGAGCAATCAGGTTTGAGTCAAACTCTCGGGTTTTCAGCTGTGGGAGGAGACACAGTAATAAAGGCGATCTGACACTGACGCCAACAGGAACGGTAAATACTGACAAAGTCATCGTCCGGAAACCCATGCTATCCTACTGGAAAGCACCTGCTCACTTCCTTCTCGCCGCACACCCTCTCAAGCACTCCCGCACCCAGACCCTCGGGCAAGGGCACAAGGGGGCCCGGAAGAGGGGCAGAGGGGCTCAGCACAGAGGCTCTGAAGCCAACGCCCGAGACCCCACGGGCTGGCCAGCCTCGTCTGTGTGAACACACTGTTCCCCTTTTGGGGATCTGAAAGATGTGGCCTTGTCCTCCGCTGCTCTGCTTCCTGACAAGAAGCCGCACTCCCTCAAAATCGCAGCACCATCTCTGGGAATCAGCGCAGCCGGGAGGCTCTTCCTGAGGCTGGGCACGGACCTCCTACCACGGCTCTTCCCACGGCCGCAACCGGCAGCCTGCTTGTCCGCCACAGATTCCAACTTCCTGAACGAACTGTAAGAGCCTCCTGGCACCGTCGAGCCCAAGTCAAATGGCGGGAGACTGACGGAGGCATAAGAACTGGGACTCAGCCCTGAGCACAGAGCCGATCAGCTCTCTGCCATGTGGTTCTGGCCAACCCAGAGAACGCTTAGCCCCTGAGGCTGCCTCTCCAAGGTCCGGGTGCCACACTCCCTACTTCCTGCCCCTGGCAGTGGTGATCGCTGTCCCGGCTAATGGCCTCCCAACAGCTCTCCCCCTTCCTATCTCAGCCAGGAGCGGTGGGACGGCCCAGGCGCACCTGCAGAGCTAGCCACAGCTCCTGGGGAGGCTGGCGTGCTGGTTTGTAAGATTTCCAAGTTGTTGTTTTTTGAGAGAGACGGAGCTAGCGAGAGACAGCATGAGTGGGAAGGAGGGGGAGAAGCCGACTCCCCACTGAGAAGGGAACCCAACGCGGGACTCTGTCTCACGACCCCGGGATCGTGCCCTGAGCCGAAGGCAGCCGGAGCCGACGGAGCCCCCAGGTGCCCCACGCTCCCAGTTTCAGGCAGCCCCCCGTAAGTGGCGGGGCTATTCCTGCCTGCAGTGGAGCTGGAGCTCAGGCTTGACTCTGTCCCGGCCAGCCAGCTGGCTGCGCACCTGGGGGAGGGAATCGTCTCTACCCTGGTCGTCCGTCTGCAGTCGAAGGCTGGGCTGGTGATTTCTGAGGTCACTACCACACTTCGGTCCAGAGGATGGGTATCCGTCTGCCCAAGAAGCACGGTGAGCAGGGACTGTGGGAAATGTGGGCAGTGCCCGTAGAGGACTCCTGCTCTACACAGAGCATCTGGACCACCCTGCGCTCCCAGAAACACAGGCCCTCAGGCCACATGTATCGGAGCTGGTGACTCCGCAGGGTCCCCAGGCGACTCCCCGAGCCCGAGTCGGCGTAGCGCCCTCCCCGCACATCTGCAGACACACCCCCCCCGAGCTCCGTTTTCATGTCTCTGACCACAACCCACACATGCTTCTGAAATCCCAAGAGAGGAGGCCCGCAAAGCAGGGCCACACAGCTGTGCACACGGCCTCACACCCAGCAGCCACCAGCATCTGGAACAAGGGCCGACAGAGGGGACAGATACGGAGGAAAAAGGGAGAAGGCGCGGCTCGCACACAGAGACGGAACGGCCGGCGTGGGAGACAGACGTGGGGAGCAGCACGCTGAAAGCCGAGCCAGCGGGAAGGGAGCCAGGACACGGCCAGGCAGGGACGCAGACACTTGACCGGCCACGCGGTCAGGAGACAAAGACCGCAGCTTTGCTCAGCGCCAACCACGAAGACGTTCCCAGGCCTCGGTGCTTGCAACAGCTTCGAATCAGACTTTCAGATGGTTTCACAGGAGACCTAAGGGGGCCTTCCAGCAGTTCTTTCAAAAACCCACTGAACGATTTTGCACCCTGACAGGGCACTTGGGTGACCTGAGACCGTGCCGGCTCCCTCAGGCTGCCCTGGAGCTACGCCCGTGACTTCCTCTGCAGAACAGGAAAGGCAAACGAACGGGTCACTTGACAGTGTCCTTTACTAGGCAGAGAGAAACCTGCGAGCCCGTTGCGGCGGCCGCCAAGCGGGGCTCCGTGGGAGAGGAGCCCTGGCTGCCCCAGACAAGGTCCCCACACAGGGGCGTGCCCTCCCACTTCTCACACCGCATCCCACCACGACCGGACGCTCCCACCTCTTCCTCCGGAGCCCTCCCCGGGGCGCCGGGCCCAGCGCGATGGTAAACCCGGCGCGCTGCCGAGGGCGTGCGGCTTCGGGCTGCGCCCAGCCAGGTCCGCGTGCCGCCGCAGATGGCTAACAGCAGACGCGCTCGTGGTGAAAGCCAGAAACTATGAAAACGGAGAGCCCGAACAAACGACCCTTTCAAACCCCTGACTGCGCAGGACACCGAAGTCCAAGGCCCGTGGTCCTGCGCGGAGACGGCCAGGCTCCGCCCCTCCGTCCCAAACCTCGGGAACCACAGTGTTCGCCACCAGCTGCTCTCGACCGCACACGCCGGAGCCGCAGAAGCCACGCGAGTGCCGAGCGAGGACGGCCAATAGGAGACCCTTCCTGCCCACGGAACCCCGGCTCCCTGCAGACCCAGCCGGTCCCCGCCAGGCCGCGGCCACACGACGCACCCGTCAATACAGCGGAGGGGGGGCCACCCACTGTCCTCGCAGCACCGCATCCGGGACGTCCGTGCGCAGGTCAAGCCAGCAGAGAAACGAGAGGTCAGAGAGGGACAGGATGAACCAAGGCTGACACGTTAATGCATGTTCCTTTGTACCGACAACGCTCAACCGTCTCCCGGCGACACACGTGGAAGCGTGGCCACTGCACCCGCTGCTGCTGGTCTTTCACAGAAACGCCACAATGTGGAGCCTGACACCTCGTGCGGGTTCACGTTTCCAGAAACTTGTGCTTGACTCTTTCCCCTGGACGGACAGGCGGCATTTGCACCAGCACGTTAAGGCTCCTCAGTCACCCTGCTGGGCCCGCCTGGCACGGGGTCCTCAGGCACTGCAGTGGCCTGCCGGCCCCTCTGTCCCCTCCCCCCGCCAGCTCCGCAGCGGGCTGCTTTCTTCCTCTGCGAGGGAGGAGCTTCTCATTAGCTCCCTTCCCCTCTCCGTCCTGGCGGCCCCCGGAGCTCAGAGCCAACGCGCTTCCCGGTTTTCACGTTTCCACACACGCCCGGTCCCAGTGGCAACCGGCCTTACAGGCACTGGCACTTTACAGGGACAGAAGGACAGAATCACAGTTTGCCACTCGTTTAGGAATTGAAGAGCTTTTTCTAGGGTCACACACTGAACATCTGATGCTTGTGACAGTTCAGCCTCGAGCAGTGTCTGACCTTTTTGGAGGGACCCCATTATGTAATCTCAAACACATCACTTCTCAGGCTGTTTATGAAATCAGCCAAACGGAAGCTAATTTTTTTTTAAGATTTTATTTATTTATTTGACACACAGAGATCATAAGCAGGCGGAGAGGCAGGCAGAGAGAGAGGGGGAAGCAGGTTCCCTGCTGAGCAGAGAGCCCGATGTGGGGCTCGATCCCAAGACCCTGAGATCATGACCTGAGCCGAAGGCAGAGGCTTAACCCACTGAACCACCCAGGCGCCCCACAGAAGCTAATTTTTATGCATTTAATTTTCACCTCTTCTAGCATTTTTTTATCTTTCTGAATAGTATCAAACTAAAACCTATCCTAAAATGTTTAATTTCAGGGGCGCCCCGGTGCATCAGTTGGTCAACCATCTGCCTTCGGCTCGGGTCAGGATCCCAGGGTCCTGGGATCAAGCCCCCACTCGGGCTCTCTGCTCAGCGGGGAGCCTGCTTCTCCCTCTCCCTTGGCTGCTCCCCCTGCTTGTGCCCTTTCTCTCTTTGTGTCAAAATAAAATAAAGTCTCTAAAAAAAAGAATTTAATTTGATAACCCAATCATGAACCCACACTGAAAGGAAACAAACTGAAACCATACGATGATTAAACTGGGGGCAACGTCACAGCTTGATGAAGCCCTTACCTTTCTCAGCCTTTCCGGGGAGAACTCCAGGCCAACGAGGAACAGAGTAAAGAACACACCGACCTCTCCCAAGGTCTCCACCTGCACAACAGACTGCAAACACAATGGTAAAGCCACACAATCTGATGTATGCGTCATAGAATAATCTGATGCTAACACAGCCAGTGGGACCACCCCTACAAAGCACAGTGTGTTTTTTATTTTTATTTATTTTTTTAAGATTTTATTTATTTGACAGAGAGAGAAAGATCACAAGCAGGCAGAGAGGCAGGCAGAGAGAGAGGAGGAAGCAGGCTCCCCGCTAAGCAGAGAGCCTGATGTGGGGCTCGATCCCAGGACCCTGAGATCATGACCTGAGCCAGAGGCTTTAACCTACTTAGCCACCCAGGTGCCCCACACAGCACGTTTTTTAAACCAACTCTGAGTGTGCTCCGTGCCCGAGATGACCTGACCTTCCTGACTGCACTGTGCTTTTCCATTTCCTCGACTAGGGGAAAGACTCTATCTTTTTTCCTAGGAACTGGCTCATGAATCACCTGTTTCCAGGTTCAGGAGCCGCGGCTGCTCTCTTCATTTCTGCCTGCCTTCGCTCTCCCTGGAGGGTGGTGCGGCACCGAGCCCCAAGGGCCTGCTCGCACGCGCCTCTGCACACGACTACGTGTACTTCCTTTCCCCTGGGCGCCACAGCTGGCCACGTCCCACAGGTTTCGAGATACCGTGTTCCTGTGTTCCGTGTTTGTTCTGGTTTTCCATTTGCGATTTGCTTTCTATGCCGACATGTGGTAGCAGAGAATGTTTTCCTCCCTGCTCCACTTGACACCACCTACATCCCTTACGCCGGTGGTTTCCGGTAGAGCCACGAACCGGACGTCTGAAGCAAAGCACAGGCCTCCCCGCATGTACACGCACCCTGAGCCACTGCGCAAGGACACGCACACCACGCGTACGCCAGCCACGGACAGGACGCGCCCCATCCTCTCTTCCGCTGCCGTCTCTCTCCTTTCTCTTTAACCTTTCTTACTCGTTTTCACCAAATCCTGCTTATGGTGCACTTTTCCTGACACCACCAGAAACTTGTATCTTTCGGTAGGGAAGCTGATTTCACTTCTACTCATCGTGACAACAGATTTCTGCTCCCACTCCTTCGTCTTCTGGCTTTTCCTTACTGCTTTTACTTTTCCTTCCTTTTTAAAACAAAGCTGTAACCTATGGCTTCAGACTAACACACTTAAACCTGTTCTTCTACCCATAATGAGCACAAGCTTATCAACTTCCTACTAGGAAAAGACAAACATTTGGCACCATCACACTTCCGTGAACCGCCTCCCACTTCTGGCTGGTACGCCCCGGGTTTCCCCTTGGTCTACTGTAATGACAGTTTCCCAAAGTACAGCACATTTGTTAGGAACTGTAATATTTGTAGCTTCCAATTGTAGCCTTACTTAGGCTTTACTTATCATTTAGCCTTAATTCTTACAAGCAATCATTGCTATGAAGAAAAAATTAAAAGAAATGCATTTGTATTTGCTTTCACTTGTAAATACTCTGAAAGGGAGGGATAGGACAAGGGCAGGAAGAGATTTTTCATCTACAAATAATTTTTTTTTTTTTACGCACACCATTTTGTTCTCAAACACATGGAGATTACCTATTTAGAAAACTGAATTAAAACCATTCTTTCCAGGGGCGCCCGGCTGGCTCAGTCAGCTGAGTGTCCGACTCTTGGTTTTAGCTCAAGTCACCATCTCAGGCTCAGTCACGATCTCACTGATCGGGCTCTGCACTCAGTGGAAAGTCAGCTTTTCTCCCTCGGCCGCTGCCCCCACTACTCCTCGGTGCCCTCTCTAATACAGAAATCTTTTTTTTTTTTAAAGATTTTATTTATTTATTTGACACACAGAGAGAGAGAGAGACATCACAAGTAGGCAGAGAGGCTGGCGGGAAGCAGGCTCCCCACTGAGCAGGGAGGGAGTCTGATGCGAGGCTCGATCCCAGGACCCTGCGATCATGACCTGAGCCTAAGGCAGAGGCTTAACCCACTGAGCCACCCAGGCGCCCCTCTAATATACAAATCTTAAAAAACAAACAAACAAACTCAAAACCATTCTTCCCACAGGCCACCCTGCCACGCTAAGCCCAGGCCCCGAGTACCTGCCATGAAGGTCCTGGGCTTTGAGCCCGAGCACAGCCCCCATCCCCCTGCCAATGAGACCCACTGTTAAGATTACTTGGGGATGAGGACTTTTTTCACTGTTTCTTCTGTTTCACTTTTTTCTTCTGTTGTCCGGTCTAGAGAAGCTGCAGCACACCTGCCCGGCGGGGTGTGTCCATTAGCCGCAGGGGACAGGCCACTAGTGGAATGTCCACACCTCTCCCTGCCTGCCTGCCCCTGTGCTCCTCCTGAGGGCTCTGCCCACTCCTCACCACCCCGTACGCTCCTTCCGTGTGGGACACACGACATTCCTTCTGGGCATTCTCTGTTCCTTTTGTGTGAACTGTGTGTATCTAGACAGCACACTCGGGAGTCCACAGAGTGCCGGCGACAGGGCTGAAGCTCACAGCCTCTGCCGCAACAGCCTCTGCTACCACAGCCTCTGCTGCAACAGCCTGTGCCTCAACAGCCTCTGCTACCACAGCCTCTGCCACCACAGCCTCTGCTGCAGCCTCAGCAACAGCCGCCTCTGCCCCAGCACTCAGTCTCCCGGGGTTCTCACAACACCCCACATTTCGGCTTGTTAATTTGTCATTACTGTACCAGCTTCACCATATGGTACAGATATTTGAATTACGTATTGAATCCAGCATTTTGAGTTGTTTTCAGTGTCTGAATGATATAATTCATACTATTACTGGACACGGAAATTCTGAAACTAATAAAATTTAAAGACCTGTAACAGGATTTTTTCTCTAGTCAAGTCATCCATTCACTAATGAACAAAATTACTTCCTTATGGTTTAGAAATTCTCATGGAACTATTTTACAGAGCATCTTCTTCAACATGGTTTATAAGAAACTATCTTTATTAATTCAAGTTCAAAACGTCAAAACCCTTTAGTCCACGCTTCTTCGGTGTTCTGTTAAAGGACAGTACAACAGTTAGATTCTGCTCTTACCTTAATACTGTTCAGTCCCGAAGGCCCCAGAAGTACACCACAAATGATATAACCGAACATCGTAGGCAGCCCTATTGTTGTGCACAGCCAGCCACAAGGTAAAGACAGCATTCCTATGGTAACGATGTCCTGGAGGGGAAGAAACCAAAAACAGACACAGACACTTGAGATCATCGTGGGCGGGACAAGAGGGGCTGGCGGCAGAGAAAGCAGGCGACCTGCGGAGCGGGCCCCTCCCAGTCTCCGCGGGCGGCAACGAAGGCAGGTGACAGCTGGGCGGACTTTCCAGGTTCGAGCCCCCCACACCCAGGAGTCAGCCACTCCCAGCACTCCTTGGGGGTCGCGGACCTTCCTCTCAGTGGGTGCTGCCGTCCTCCTGAAGAGCAGCACAAATCCGGCACCTGCGAGGCCGCCGGAGACCCAGCGGGGTGTCCGGAGCCCAGCAGCCTTCCCTGGGCAGACTGCCCCGGTCACTCCTAACCTGCTACCCTCGCTGGGCCAAGGCCAAGCGGTGCTCTCCACCCGCAGCACTGTCAGCTGCAGATCTTCCCACAAGCCCGTAGCTTCTTTACCCCACCGGCTGCCCCAGAGGGCGCCGACGCGCATCCAGCTCAGTCTCCAAGGCCTGTCACCTCGGGGGGGCCGGACCTCGTCCCGCACCCACGTCTCCACGAAGCCGCCCACAAGGCCGGAGCCGACGCCTCTTGGCCTCACCCCGTGCTCCCTCTCCCATCAGAGTAGCTCCTGACTTCACAGACTCCCAAATTCCCAAAAGAAAACTAATTTTCCCCTTAAATATGAAAATGCCTTATTCTCTTATTCTTTTGGGAAAAAAATAAAGATGCAGAGAAAGTGCTTCAAGTCACAGAAACACGGACGCCAGTGAACTGTCTGTGGGGAGGAAGGTCGCGCGTCCTATTGTGACCCTCGGGAATAAAGCTCCGCCGGACGCCGCGCGAACACCAGGAAGCGGGCAAGGGGCAGTGGGGCTCCGAGAGGGAGAAGACAGACAGGCGACCTTTAGAAAGTGGTGATCTGCGCGTGGGATGGTGGCGTCCCTGGGTTTGGTCAGGATGTACCGGTTGTTCTGGGAGTCGATCAGCATGCTGAGACCCAAGTCCTCCTCCGCTTCCCGCTTTGTGAGGTTCTGCTTGGGATTAGCCTCTTCTTCCTCCACTCTGAGGACCGCCTCAAAGTTGACCCCTTTCACCTGCGAGAATAACCAACACTGTGTCACCGGCAACAAGGAAAGGGTCTCAACTTCTAGAGCAAAAACTCCACAGAGAAGTGACAGGAAACGTCTCCAGGGTTCCGTCGTGTGAGGAAACACGGGCACATGCTGGGGAACACGTGTGCGGAAAATTACTTCACGTACAGAGGTGATTTAAGGCTGGACGTGTTTAGGGTTTCTACGGCTTCCAGACACCTGCTCGACCCGACGCAGGGTACACCTGTACCAACAAACTCGCACGTGGTCCTCAGCCCCCTTCCTGGATGACGTGCCCACAACCCGCGTGACTTCCTACGTGCGGGGAGAAACAGGAGCACCTCGTGGGCGCTCTGCAGCCTCACCTAGCTCGGGGCAGCGAGGTCATTTTTAGGAAGCCACTAGATCCCCACAGGACAGGGCTGCAGGAGGGAAAGGGGCGAGAGGCTGAGCTCATCACAGGCCCACACGAGGCGGCTCGCAGTAAACCCCGATGTGGGGGCTCGGAGAGCGTCCGGCTGGGAGGAGGGAGCCGCCCCGGCGAGCGGGCGAGTGGCATCCACTCTTCACCCCTTAACACCTGGCTGTGCCTCAGCTGCGTCCGTCACAATGTCACCGTCACCCAGCAAAGAAACTGTTTTCCTGGGCTCTGGGAGCCCGAGGAGAGGGCTGTGGGACCCTCCTCAGCGAAAATCTGGAACCCGTGACGGACCTCTGAAATGGGGGAAGTGCTGGGCTGAGCCCTTGTCTGCAGGGTCTGCACAGACCCAAGGTGCCGGGGGCAGAAGTGCACTGGAGGGGCACGGCGGGGACAGCCCGATGGCCGGACACGAAGAGGTCCCTCAAGAAGACCCTCGCGACCCTCCGTGCCACGGCCGGCTCCCGCCCGGGGCGGGCTTCCCACCTGCTTTCCCACCGCACGCTTTTCAACGTCCTTCTCAGGACTCACAACCCATTTTTGGCATTAATGTCATTTTCCCCAGAGAATCCTCAACCTGTCACAGCAAGCGAGATGTCTGAGAGCCTGCGTCGGATGCGCTTCCTACTAGGACTGGACGGCTCCCTGGGCGGATCCGCACTGACACCTGACCGTCCCAGGGCAAGCTTTCTTGGGACCAGAGTCCCAGTCCCCCTGAAGGCAAAAGCGGGACAGAGACGAGCCACCGGTGGGGCACTGACAGAAACGCACGGCCAAGTCAAGGGTTCTCTAGCGGACTCCCACGTGACAAACCGGTCTCCTTCTGAGCCCGGCAGGTGTTCGGGTCCCGTCTTCACCTCCTGTCCACACCGCGACAGGCGCGCCGGCGAACTCAGCCGCACGCAGCCGAGCGGAGAGGGCTGCGACCCGGACCGCTACTCACTGACTTGTTGTCATCGAAAGCGTGTTCCTCTATTTCCTCCTCGAGGCGATCGGCGGCCTTTCTCACGTCCTCAAGGATTTCGTCAAGTATGGATAAGCTTCTGTTCTGATGCTGCATGTTTTTGAGAGCTTCGACCTGATGTTTTTCCGCTGCCAGAAGTTCCACATATTCTGTCTCCTCCTGTTTGTTGGTGAGAAATGAAATCTGGGTTTAAGAGAGAGGCCAGGCCGGGGGGGCCCTGGGTGGCTCAGTGGGTTAAGCCTCTGCTTTCGGCTCAGGTCGTGATCCCAGGGTTCTGGGATCGAGCCCCGCATCGGGCTCTCTGCTCAGTGCAGAGCCTGCTTCTCTCTCTCTCTGCCTGCCTCTCTGCCTGCTAATACCACACGCTTTCTATGAAAATGAAGTATTTCACATACCAATGGTCTCTGACTTAGGATGGCTGGACGTAAACTTCCTGACCTCTCGGTGGGTGAGTGACACACGATCAGTACAAACCGCACCTGGCATTCTGATGTGATCTTTCCCGGGCTAGCCACAGGCAGCGGGATCCTCTCCCATGATGCTGGGCCGTGGCATGGGGCCACAGCTGCCCACCGGCCAGCCACCACGCGGTGCCCAACAGCCACAGCGACAAGCACCGTGCGTTTCCACTCAGTACAGAACGCAACAGAGCACGTGACGTGCTCAGCGCGTCACTGTAGAGCGGGCGTCACGTCAGGTAACACTGCCACAGCTCTGGGCAGCTCGGGTGACTTAAATGCATTTCTGACCTGCTGTATTTTCAACTTGCGATGGGCTTACTGGACAAAACCCCATCATGAGTCAAGGAAGATCAGTATTTAAAGTGTCTGACATAACAAACAGCGTCAATAACGGCTAAAAAAATCATACAGAAATACCACAACCGATACAGCAATAGTTTCGTCTCTCTGTTTTAAAAATACACTTTGTCAAGGGGCGCCTGGGTGGCTCAGTGGGTTAAAGCCTCTGCCTCCAGCTCAGGTCATGGTCCCAGGATCCTGGGATCGAGCCCCACATGGGGCTCTCTGCTCAGCGGGGAGCCTGCTTTCTCCTCTCTCTCTGCCTGCCTCTCTGCCTGCTTGTGATCTCTGTCAAATAAATAAATAAATAAAAATCTTAAAAAAAAAATACACTTCGTCAAAATGCTGATTTCAAATGCACACACTGTTGGAAACGAACTTTCGTATTTGACTCTTCAGCAGACGGATACTAAAGGCAGCAACATTCACACTAAAAAGAATTGCCGTCAAACTCAGGATGTTGACTGTGGTTCCAGACGTATTTACTTCCACGTCGGTTCAGAGTCACTGCTTTAATCACCTGGGAATTTCCAGAACAGAGAAAAGCACCAGAACTACTCCTAGAAGTCCTGAAAGGGAGCTGTGCTAAGATGTCCCCCACAAGGCAGGGACACTTCCCGCACACGCTCTGCTGCGAACAGGGGCCCGAGCACCCACCGCCCTCTCCCCGGACCCCACTGGCCCTGCCCTCTGGCTCAGCGCGGCCGCACTGACCTTGATTGCGGCCTCTCGCAGCGCCTCCAGACGCTGCCTGCTGCTCTCCTTCATGTTCACGACGTCCCTGTAGTCCCCCTGCAGGGCTCTCTGGAGGCCGTGGATCGCCTGGAACACTGAGTTTTCGCTTTCGTTCAGCTCTTTTTGGAAAATTTCGAACGTGTGCACCTGAAACAGCTTCTCTTCATCTGACAGGCTGCTGTCTTTCTCCACCGCTCTGATCGCACTTTTCAGTTTGTTAAGAACCACAGTCTTTTGGCGAAGAAGCCCGGAGAGCTTCCTGCAACCGTCCAGGACCCACTGCTTCCTCTGCGTGCCGGCGGCTCCCCGGCCTCGGTGTAACCGGATGGCGTGCTTCGCCACCTGCCCATGTTCCGCAGCGCTGGCCGCCACACGGAGCAATGCAAGCAGCATCCACAAGTAACCTCCTTCCAGCACCTTCATGGTCCCGTTGTAGAGGACAGCGCCGCACGGTCTGAAGGCCTCCGCCAACGTGAGCTTGCATTTTACACACACATTTTCAGCTGAAGAAGAGATTTACTGTCACGTATAGTTGAACAATGACTCATTCCCACTGAGATCAGAGTTAAACCTATTAAATAATTGCATCCAGAAAGCTATCACTTTTTTGAAGAGGTTACTTTGCCCAGATAAACAATAATACCTGAACTACTATACCTGGACCTAACGGAACGCTGAACACTAAAGTACGGCGCCTGGTAAAGAACTGGGAGTCAAGGTTATGCCAAATTTAAGGCAATTTTTCTTTTTAGACAAGACTTAGCTTCACATACCTACTAAATCTACTGTGCGCAAAACACAAAACCCAACTCGACTTAAGAGGGTCCACATATTAAAGGCCAGAAAATAACCCTCAACTTCCACGACCTCAGATCTGTGAATCACCTGGAGGAAACACGCTCCACATTTCTGAATGAAACCCTCTGAGCTACTACTAGCTTACTCCAGCATACTGTTTTCTTACCAAAATCATTAGATATTTTGCTGAATTTCCAGTCACAGATGTCAAATGCAGAAAAAGAAAATCACAAAACACCATCACACCTGGATGGACAGGGCGTTACTAAACGTTCAAACATTCTCTATGATCCAAACGTAGGCTCCTTCTCTCCCTCTCCCGAGGAAGTGCCCAGGCACCCCGAGGGCACTGATCCTGGCAACGGAAGCACAGACAGGACCGACCGTGACAGGCGCAAGTTTCGCCACAGGCTGTGCCGTGGGCAGCAGTGGGTACCGCGGCGGTGCTTCCCGGTTACACCAGGAGGGCAGGGCTGTGTCCAGGGGAGCGAGTGATCAAGAAGCAGTGTCCGCAAGACCACCAAGAAGAAATCACCTCGGAGGTAGGAAAACGGAGACAAAGTAGGAAAAAGTAACAAACACAAGACAGGCCACGCAAGCTGCGCCCTAAAAAGCAACCACTGAAACCCGGTGACTAGAACACCAGGCACAAGTATTTGTTCAGAAGAGAAACAAGCCAAACCTGCCATTTACACAAGCCTCGCAGTTTAAACAAAACGAAGCAGAAGCATGAACGCATCGTTCATTGCAGCATCCCACGGGCCATCCCGCCCCGTGCCAGTCGCCTCCCTCCCTGGGGATCCGCCGACTCCAACACGCCACTGCACCTCAGTGTCACCGGGAACCCCAGCGCTCACTAGCATAATCTGCTTTCCCAGGCAAAACAGATCAGAGGCAGCCAAAACGAGACTGTGACGTTTCTGGAGGGAAAATTCCGGCGATACCAAGAAAGGACCGCCACGCCAAGGTGGAGACCAAACAGACCTTCTGAAAAACCAGCGCAAGAGCTCTGCAGAAACCGGCCTCCCGGGGGTTCGGTGAGGGCTGAGCCGGAAACACCACTACTGGAGGACGGGAGGGACACCTGCCCATCAAGTCACCGAAAAAAATTATATTCTGGCGCAGTACACTGGTCAGAAAGTCAGGAAACTTCTCAGTTTCAATACATTTTTGAACCCCTCAGCTCCTGAGGTCACATAAAGAATCACGTGCCTACAATAGTTCACTTCCTTCCAACGAGGCAGGATACAGGAGAACGTGCCATTAAGTCACCCAACTTTAGGTTACACTTTTAATGTAACTTTAAGTAAATGTCACCACCTTAAAAGTAAATAAGCGATTAGTCATAGTAATGCCTAGCAACGGACTTAATCTGTCATTTCAATGACTCATTTTACGGCTAAGCTTCTATGGTCCCAGGGGACAGAAAGAATTCAATCACTACTTCAGAAGCGCATGCTTTTTTAGAATTTTTCAGAACCAAGATAGAGATTTCCAAAGCTCATCAGTGTTTCCCATTTTCCCTGAGATCTAAGAAAGCGATTCTTGTATGGATTCAAACTGCAGGCAAATAACCGGCTGCACAGTTAATGAACGACGCGCTTCCACTCACCTCTGCTTCCCTCCCCAGACCAGTTCCTGAAGTTAAATAGTGTAACTCTACTCCACGACACGGGATGCGCTATTAATATTTATGAAAAATCATGGAGAATTTTAGTTGTGGTCATACAATATTTCAACCAAAACAAATCTGTATCATGAACATGGAACTGAAATTATTTCTAGACTCCGAAAACATAAATCACTCCTTCTTCATAAATTCAATTTCATCTAACTTTCAAACTCGGCTACCAAATCCTATGCACTACTACTAAACTGCTGCACGCTTTTTCGTGAGTAAATAATAAACATTTTTAGCTCCACTGTTTTATTATTACTACCTTCAAATTATTAAAGAGACACTTTGGATTTATTATGTTTTTATGATGAATTTCTAGAATTTCCATACCTTTTTTTTTAAGATTGTATTTATTTATCCGAGAGAGAGAGAGCGGGAGAGAGCACATGCAGGCACACGAGCAGGGGGAGCAGCAGAGGGGCAAGCAGACCCCGCACTGAGCATGGAGTCTGAAGCAGGGCTTGATCCCACGACCCTGAGATCATGACGGGAGCCGAAGGCAGACACTTCCCCAACCAAACCCCCCAGGCGTCCTAGAATTTCTATATCTTGATTCACTGATCCAAAGTCAGTGGATCTCAAGAGTGCATTGAGGACAGCCTGTCACACGGGCCCCACGATGCCTTTTAGACGACACTGTGGAATGACTCTGCGGAGGGGGAGAGCGGACAGGGGCTGTCAGGGGGCAGAGGGACCCTGTGGATGGAAATGGTCTGTGTCTTGGCAGCGCTGGTGGCCCCGGGAATCCAGGCGTGACAGAGTCACACAGATCTGAGCACACACGTGGGTGCACGCAGAGCGCGCCGTCTGCGTCGCTGGGAGGATCGGACCAAAGCCGTCCTCTACTTACACCAAAGGTTTTGTCAGGAGCTATCGCTGGGGAAATCTGGTGAAAGACCTACGGGACTTCTTTGTATTAGTTCTTATAACTGTATATATTATCTCAAAATAATTACCTCAAAGTAAAATTCTAAGAATTGAATGTAAAGGCTTACCATTTCCCACTAAACCCCCATCATGTTTAATGATCACCATTTATGCTGCAGAACAAGGAAAATGTATCGATGACCAGGAAACATCCTAAAGCAGATCAAAGGTTTTAAGATGCCTCTGCCGCAGTAAAACGCAAGGTCAGTCTTCGTTCAGAGCAACACCGGTATCAGTGCTGTGAACACGGCCCACCTCCAAAGGTTTCATTTACACATATTTCAACTTTAATTAAAATGTATCTCCACACCAAATCTCTAATGGGTTTGCTTGCTTGATGAATGCGGAACACGATTCCCAAAACTCATCTTAAAATTCATGATTACTTGATCAAGAACACAAATATTTAATAAGGAGCTATTTATTTAGGATAAAAAGGCAGAGGGAGGGGCACCTGGGTGGCTCAGTGGGTTAAACCTCTGCCTTCGGCTCAGGTCATGATCTCAGGGGCCTGGGATCGAGCCCCGCATCGGGCTCTCTGCTCAGCGGGGAGCCTGCTTCCCCCTCTCTCTCTGCCTGCCTCTCTGCCTACTTGTGATCTCTCTCTCTGTGTCAAATAAATAAATAAAATCTTTCAAAAAAAAAAAAAGGCAGAGGGATTCACCATTCAGCCCACTCAAAAAAATGGCTCAGTTGGTTGGACGACTGCCTTCGGCTCAGGGCGTGATCCTGGAGTCCCGGGATCGAGTCCCGCATCGGGCTCCCAGCTCCATGGGGAGTCTGCTTCGCTCTCTGACCTTCTCCTCGCTCATGCTCTCTCTCACTGTCTCTCTCTCTCAAATAAATAAATAAAATCTTTAAAAAAAAAAAAAAATCAAAAACAAGAAAAACTTCCAATATCTTTAGGGGTGCCTGGGTGGCTCAGCATCCAACGCTTGGTTCCGGCTTAGGTCACGATCTCACGGATGGTGGGACTGAGCCTGGTGTCAGGCTCCATGCTAAGCGGGGAGTCTGCTTCAGATTCTCTCCCTCCCTCCCCCTTGTCCCTCCCCCCAGCATGCACCACTCTCTCTCCAACAAATCTTCTTAGAAGTATTTCTGATGCCTTAGATTCACTGTCGTATGAAAGTCACTTTACTCTCATCCACTTGAAAATCTTCAGTAATTCGTAAATGTTACATCATTTATTGGATAAAGAGCTCAAAAGCAAAGCACAATAATGTTGTCTGAAACCAGCCTTTTTCAGAGCTAAGTCACCCAAGCTAAAGATTTCTCCCACGTGCCCCTAACTCTGGGCTCTAAGGGACTGCAGGTACGTCGAGGGACTATTTCCTCAGACATCGGATGTAAGACAGAGCCCCAGAGTCTGGAGGTTGCTGAAGTCCTTCTGGGGAATGGGGCTGGGGAGGCAGATGGGGAGGGGAACTCCTCTATTCTCTTCAATTTTCTACAAGGGTCTGAAACGTGAAAACCTCATAGCTCTGCCTCCCAGCCTCCTGCTCACATGCACCGCAGGGACCCACCTTCTCCAATTTTCCTGATCAAACTGCCGGGAAGAATCTCGTTCATTCACCGCAGCAGTACACCGCTGACTGTCAGGCCGAGGTCACCCCAGCCGGGCTCCAACACAGCCCTGCAGAGGAACCAGCCGCATCCAGTCCCCAGAACCAAGACCTGAGCGTGGGGCATACTGACCTGGTCCCACAGGCGGTGCCGGGAGCCACAGGAGGAGATCCCAGAGCACGCAGTGCAGGGCGGGCAAGGCGGGAGTCCAGTCGACCAGTCCCTACGCTCATTCGGCTTCTTCCGAAAGAGGAAAACATGAAGATCATTTGTAGGGAACGGTTTAACATCAGAATCTCTTTTCTTTCTTTCTAGAGATCATTTATTTATTTATTCCACACACACGGAGATCGCAAGCAGGCGGAGAGACAGGCAGAGGGAGGGGGGAAGCAGGGTCCCCGCCGAGCAGAGAGCCGCTCGCGGGGCTGGATCCCAGGACCCTGAGACCATGACGGAGCCACCCGGGCCCCCGACAGAACCTCTCTGTGATACCAGCGACACTTCCCGATGCAGCATGACCAGGCGCCGAGCAGGACAGGAAAGGTCCCGGAAAGGTCTCAGGGAGCAAACTCCCCGAGGCAAGCAGCCGCCGCGGTCCAGCTGGCGGCGAGCTCCGAGTGCCCACGGACTGGGCGGCGGAGGCCGGATGCTCACGCGACAGCGCGGACGGTCTCACGAGCACCACTTCCAGGCGCGCCCGTCGTCGGGGAACTCAGAGACTGCGTTAGAGGACGGAGGGAACGAAGGAAAACCCACCGCCAGGGCACGGTCACCGCGAAACCACCACCGCATTCCCTACTCCAACCGCGGACGCGCTACTTTCTAAAAAGCTGATGTACACGGGGGCGCCTGGGGGTCACGGTCTCAGGGTCCTGGGATGGAGCCCGCGTCGGGCTCTCTGCTCGGCGGGGAGCCGGCTTCCCCCCACCTCTGCCCGCCTCTCTGCCTGCTTGCGATGTCTCTGTCAACGAATACAATCTTTCAAAGAAATGATCAAAAACAAAAAACTAAAAAACAACAAGTCGGGGCCACAGAACGGCGCTCGGAACCCGGAAGACGCTCTGACCCCGAGGGCGACCCCACAAACCCTCGACGACGGGAGGCCGAGCCGGCGCACGACCCGGCAAGGACAGCGAGCGTCAGGGCCCGTCGCGCTCCGCGGGGCTCGGGTAACCCGGGCGCTACCCGGCGAGCCCCGAGGGCAGAGCCTCAGGAAGGCACCCGCGCTCCCTGGAGCCCGACGGCCGCTCCGGGTCGGGGGACGGGCCGCGCCGGCTCCCGCGGTGAGAGCCGGCCGGCGGGGGTCGCCGCCCTCCCCCCGCGATCGGGGGCCGCGGGGACGCACGGGGGGCTCCGGCTTCCGCGTCGCTGCCCCGCGGGGTCTGAGGCGGGAACCTGGGAGCCGAGCGGCGACCGCGGCGGCCGGCCCAGCTCCGCGCGCGACGCGAAGGGGCCACGCACCAGGAGGCCCGGCGTGCGCGCGACCCGGGGGCGGGGGAGCGCGGGGCACCCGCGGAGGGCGCGACCCGCGGGCAAGGAACGGGCACGCCGCCCGCGGGAGCAGCAGCGGCCGAGGGGCCGGGGAAGCGCACACCGCCGCGGACCGAGCCTCGAGGCCCCGCGCCCCGGCCGCGAGCGCGGCTCACCTGGGCACGACCCGGCAGACGTGCGTCCTGGGCCGCGCTCTGCGGCGCCCGCAGCGGAGGAGCCGACCGGGGCGCGCCTCAGCCGCATCCCTTTCCAGGGCGCAAGTCCGTCCCCGGGGCGGGGACCCGGACGCGGTCCTGCGCGGGGAGGGTCCTGACGGCCCGTCCGCCGCTCCGGAGCGCCGCCGCAGAGGACGCCGCCGGCGGGAGGGGCGCCCGCTTAGGAGGGCGGAGCCTGAGTCCCGTCGGCCCCCGGGCGGCGCAGTGCACGTCGGGATTTGTAGGAGAAGGCGCGCTCGGGCCCCGTAGGATCCCGGGCGGCGCAGTGCACGTCGGGATTTGTAGGAGAGGGGCGCTCGGGCCCCGTGGGCCCCCGGGCGGCGCGGTGCACGTCGGGGCCGGGAGGGAGCGCGGGAGGTGGGGTCCCGTGAGCCCCCGGGCGGCGCGGTGCACGCCGGGCGTTGGAGTTCAGCGGAGTGACCCGTCGCGGTCCCCGGCGCCCTCTCCGGAGCGGGTGTCCGGGCGCAGACGCCGACGACCAGGACCGCTCGGCCGTGGCGGGGCGCGTGCGCAGACGGCCGGGCCGGCAGACGCTGGAGGCGCCGGGGAGCAGGGTAGGTGGCCCGCGGGGTCGCCTCCCACCGCCCCTCCTGCGCGCTGCGGCCGAGGGAGCGCCGGGGACTGGGGCGCGCGGGTCACGGGAGCGGCGGGGTCTCCGGGCGGCCTCGGGCCGGGGGACTCCGCGGGACGCGGGACGAGGCGGGGCGACGCTGCGCGGGGCCGGGGCGGAATCGCCGGGCAGCCGTCGTGCAGAGGTGCGGCAGGCGGGGCGGCCGGCAGGGGTCGCGGGGGTCCGGAGAGGCGCAGCCCGGGGCGGTCGGAGGCCGGGGCGGTGCCCTGCGCGGGGGGCGAGGACTGCCCCGCAGGGGTGAAGGGGGAGCGCAGGGCGGACGGACCTTCGCCCACCCGCTCCCGCCTGGGCGCCCGAGTCGCCGGCGACACCGGGGGCCGGAGCGGCCGACGCAGGGGGAGCTGGCGGCGGGAGGGAGGCCGCGAGGGCCGGCGCGGAAGCTTCTGGAACGAGACGTGGAGACGGGGGGCGGCGGGGGTCGCCCGTGTCCGGCGAGTTCGAGGACGCGCCGACGCTGAGCGGGACGGACGGGCCGGCGCTCCGGGGGCCGCTGTCCAGCCGCGCGGACTCCGCCGGGCCGGGGTCGGGGCCCGCGACTCTGGGCGGGGCCGCTGAGGTGCCCCGAGCGCAGCGCGGCGGGCGGAAGCCTCGGGAACGGGAGACGCGGGGCGCTGGCCGGACGGTGCGGGTCAGCAGGGCCCGGGGCGCGGGGACCCCCGCGGGGGCGGAGACGGGGTGGGGACCGGTCGGGGACCCGGTGCGCAGAGTCCTCGGGTCGCGCGGCCGGCGGGGGTTTCCGAGCGGCGGCCGCGGCCCGGACGGGCGTGCAGGGAGGGTGGAGGCGTGAGGGCGAGCGGGCCGGAGAACCGGGACCGGGGACGCGGGGCTTGGGGTCCCGGCGGGAGGCGCGCGGAAGAGGACGGAGCCGCCCGCGCCGGCGGTGAAGACCGGGGAGCGCGTCGGGGGACGCGGACCGACTCTGCCCCCGCCGGCTGTCCGCGCGCAGGGACCGTCGGCGTCCCGGGCTGCAGCGGGGTGGCTGCCCCGCTGCCCCGAGCGGACGTTCTGCGTGTTCAGAGCCCGTGCGGGGGCTCCGTGGGTGAAGCGCCTGCCTTCGGCTGCGGTCGTGATGTCGGGGTCCCGGGATCGAGCCCGGCATCGGGCTCCTGCTCGGTGTTCTCGCTCTGCCTCCGCGTGCCGCTCCCCTGCGTGTGCGCGCTCTCTCGCCAAACAAATAAAAACCTTCACAAACAACAAAAACTAAAAACTTTTTTTTTTTTTTCCATTTTGTGTCTGGCCAGTCTCGGTGCCCAGGTTATATAGATGATTTTTCACAGTTGAAAGGTTTTAGACTTTTTCTATAGTTCAGAGATTTTTTAAAAATCTTTATTGGGTTGTCCCTATTTTCATTCAGGAATTTTGTATACTTTGACCGAGTGAAACCATCGGACCACCCCGAGAAGCTGCTGACGTTCTTCGATGCCCTCGGGAGAGGGCCGTGAGCTGGAGGGGCCCGCCTGGCCCGCGACAGGGGCCTTCCTTACCTTGTCGTGGATTCGGCCGGTCCAGGGCTCGCTGTGTCCCTCGTCGTTTTCCAGCTTATGAGACATTATTTCCTTCTAGAAATCTTTATGCCGGTTCCTCTTCCTACCAACCGCGACCCGGGAAGCGCGCGGTCTCTGTTCCGAGCCGCGGTCACCGTTCCAGTCGCCGCTCCTTTGTGGAGGAGCCTGGGAGGCGGAACTCCCGCTGCGGTCCGCGAAGGGAGAATCCCTTTCCTCGTGATTCCGGCAGCAGACTTGTCACCGCGGAGCTTAGACCCGCGGCGGCTGCTCCTCACACGGAGCCAACGCCCTGTGCGGGGCCAGGCACTTGGGCTGGACGGAGAAGGGCGGGCTTGTCTGGGTGCCCCCTTGGTAACAACACAGTAACGATTCAAGCCACTTGGCCGGGCTGGGTCCGTGGACTCCTGTGCCCCTTTTTCTAGAATTTCCAGAGTGATCTCTACACTGCTGATAGAACCGTTTGGTCGTGTGTTAGACGTCGTAACAGGTGTTGATCAGGAAGAGTCCCTCAAGACCGGACACGAGATCTTTCAGGCGTCTGCCAACGTTTACTTGGTGCAGATCCGTCAGCTGCGTGACTCGGGTGCAGCAAGCTGGCTCCCCAGCAGCGTGCCGGACTGTTGATTCGTCCTGGAGGTTCTAAGAGGGCCACACTGAACTTCTTTTGGAAGCAGAATCCACATAACATAAAATCGGGTATCTTCAAATGTGTGATCCCGTGGTCTTGAGTTCACTCGCTGTACTGTGCTACCGCCCCCTCTGCTGAGCTCCAGACCACTTCACGACCCTCAAGGAAACCCCACACTCATTGCGGGGTCACTCCCCACTCCGCATTCCCCACCAGGCCCCGGACAGCCACCGCGCTGCTTCTGTCTGTAGACTGGCCTGTCTGGGAAGTTCCTGTAACTGACACGACATCTGGCCTACAGGTCTGACTTCACTCACTTGGTGTAACGTTTTCAAACTTGGTCCACGTCGTAGCGTTTTTCAGTATCTGGTTCATTTTTATGGCCCAGGCTCATTGTTTATGGGCACCAAATTTTATTTTACAACCATGACAGAAATTTAAAATCTAGCGCAGATGCGATTTGCCTCATACGATGCCGCGAGCATTGCTAAGTGACGCGCGGGGTGGGTGTCGGACGTCACTCTCCACTTGAGTTTCGGAGGGGCCCTTGGCATTACCCACCCTCCGTCAGGGAGGCCATCAGCAGAGACCCCGCTCTCCCTCTATCAGCTTACTGTCAAAGCATGTGAGATCTGTCCTAATTTAGCTAAAGTCGATTGTACCAGAAAATACAACTTCAAGCTCTTTGTCTAGTTCTTTTCAGTGGCTCAATTTCAGGAAATAACGTACAGAATGTATATTCTATATATTTCCCTAGAATCTAGATTAGGGTTAGAAAGTATAGCCCACAGGCTCATTTGCTGTGTGTGTAAATGAAGTTTTTTGGGCACACAGCTCACCGGTCATTTGCGCATTGCGGTCATTTGCGCATTGCGGAACTGGGTAGCTGCGACAGAGATGAGGCCCCCTCATTGGCCTTACTGGGCCTTCTGACTTAAGTTTCACCTCCCTTCCCCTCCGAAAAACCAGTCGATGGGATTCAGTGATCTGTGAAAAACCCCAAGTTTCATGCAAAACCACATGTTTTGCTGGAGAGAGGATCTGAGATTTTCTCCAGTTTCCAGAAGGGACCCAAGACCCCAGGTGACCAACAGCCCTTGCTCCGGGGGGCCCGTGTTCTGCCTCCTCGGCGCTTCTGAGACCTGCTAGAACCGGGTCCTCTGGGTATGTTAAAAAATTGCTGGAGCCCAAAGAGTTTTTGTTTATGGGAGTTGTGACCATTGGGATTTACTGTTTTAGAAGTTACAATGGAAAGTTTAAAAACATTTGTATATTTAAAAATCACAATAATCAGCCGTCACATATTTGTGTTACATTTTTGCAAAGGTCACAGGTCACACGTGGTCTCCACTGTGTTCCAGCGAGCATGAGAAAGGCAGATAATGGCTTGGGATTGTTGTGAAGGGAGTTTTGTCTTGGTGTAAACCCTATGATGCCCAGACCGGACCTGGGCAGCTGTGTGGTGTTCTCCTGCTGAGGTCCTCTGCTCGAAGCAAGGGGTCCTGTCAGAAGAGGCTTTGGAAGCTTGTTGTGCCATTGCGGGGTTGGCCTGGCAGAGGAGCTGTTCTACTGCAAAGGGCAGGAGGGACACAGGGCGGTCACCCTTCCAGGAGTGACCACAGGGGCCACTCCTTTGAGTTTCAGTGCTGGGAGGAGCTGGGTCACCTCTGGGCCACGGGTAAGTTTCTAAATCTTAGGAAAACAGAATCCTGTTTTCATCTTTGGTTTGGCAACTGGGAAGCTCAGAGCCAAAGGATTAGCCTGCGCTCAGCTCTCGGATGTGCTGTGTGTCTGAGTCTCACCCCGACTTTCCTGCCCTTTATCTCCTCAGTCTCCGCTTGCGTGGGTATCCACAGCAGAGTGCTGGGAGTCCTTCACTCTGTGTGGCTTTGCAAACCCTCCGGTCCTTTGCTGAACAGGAGTGACTGTTGTAAGGACCTATTTAGCGAGAGGTTTCCATTAAGGTTAAACAATAAACTTGTTGTTTAACCCTTAAACTGTCCCTGCTCCCCTTCCCCCAGGGGATTTAAAAACAAGTCCTGATAACCAGCCCCAGGTAACAAAGCTCAAATAGAAGGGTGGGCCAGGCCTGGTGGAGACATCCGATCAGTGGGGGCCCATACTGTCTCCCTAGCTACCAAGGAGTATGGGCCCCGCCCTTTGGGCACCTTTTGGGCACCGATTCTGACCAAGGTGATAGGTTGGTTCAAATGTCTACTAGGGTAAATTGTAATTCAGTTGGTCACCGAGCATGACTGTGCAGCTTTCTCTGCGTGTTACAGTCTCATTGGCCACCTGTGCGTGGTCAGGCCCAACCGCATGGCCTTTGCCCTTAAAAGCTAGTCTGGGGGCACCTGGGTGGCTCAGTGGGTTAAAGCCGGGTTAAAGCCGCTGCCTTCGGCTCGGGTCATGATCTCAGGGTCCTGGGATCGAGTCCCACATCGGGCTCTCTGCTCGGCGGGGAGCCTGCTTCCCTCTCTCTCTCTGCCTGCCTCTCCATCTACTTGTGATTTCTCTCTGTCAAATAAATACATAAAAAATCTTTAAAAAAAAAAAAAAAGCTAGTCTGTGGGGGCACCTGGGTGGCTCAGTGGGTTAAAGCTTCTGCCTTCAGCTCAGGTTGTGATCCGAGGGTCCTGGGATCAAGCCCCACATCAGGCTCTCTGCTCAGCAGGGAGCCTGCTTCCTCCTCTCTCTGCCTGCTGCTCTGCCTGCTTGTGATCTCTCTGTCAAATAAATAAGTAAAATCTTTAAAAAAAAAAAAAAAAAGCTAGTCTGTGAAACAGAAAGTTCACTCTCTCTTGTAAGAGGCGCGACCCTGAACGTTCTGTTAGATTCTTGATGCTTGGCGCGAAATAAAGCATTGCTTGACCTTCGCTTTATATCAGTCTCCCTCCTTTAATCAAGGACCCATTTTTGGGGGGGCATAACAACTGTAGATCCTTTCAAGTGAAACTCTCCCTCCTGTATGGCCTGTGGAGTGTTTCAGAGCACTGGATCTGGTGCATTCGCATCTGCTGATTCACGAGGCTGGTGAGTCACTTTCATTACTGATGTCCTTCTCACCAGGTCACCTGAGATACGCCCAGACCTGGCTGGCCCGTATCTGGAAGTCCGGGCGCTGTTTTCCTTCCCTTATGGACTATTTATAGTACAGAGACTTGGCAGTTCCCTTGTTTACGACCTCCCACAGCCTCTGCCCTATATTTCCATTTATTTCTGTTTCACGTACTCAGATGTTTCTGCTATTCGTATGATCACATTTAGTCCTCACGGGCTTTTCGTGGCTGCTCAGGGACTGTGGTGAGCAGTGCCCACCACGGTCGTCAGTTACCTGCGTGTGTTCTCAGTCTGTGGCTGCTGATCTTCAACAGGGCAGACCCGAAACATTGATGTTCACACACTGTGCAGCCCTTCTCCTGCTCAGTAGAGCCTGGAATCAGCCGATGCTAAAGAGGACCCTGCAGTGGGCTTTGGTGAAGGGCCAGGCCTGGGTCCGACACCCACCCTCACTGCGTCCCCGGGCTCCTGTGTAAAGAGGGATTTTCCCGAGACTTAGGGAAAAAATAATGTGTTTTGTGCAAATTGAAGGGTAGAGATCAAAGTGTACTTTGTGATAAAACACTGAATCTCATAATGGTTTGAAAGTCGCACTTTGCGTATTTGTCCTTCCATGGCTGTCATTTCAGTGCGGTCTTCCCAACCGATGAAGAGCGAGACGTGTCGTCCCCAAGTTCTGCGGAGAGGCTGACCCGGGGGAAGCAGCCAAGTCCAGCCAGAGCACCAGCAGAGTCATGGGATGCTGAAGCTCTGGTCCGGTGGTGTTGGCTTTCCTGCTGCGTACACAGAGGTCATCTCGGAAGAGCAGGGGCCCGGGTTTATGGCATTTCCTCCCCGTGGCCTGCCACATAGCGCAGGATGAGCGGAAAGCAGACGCGGCCACAGACGAGTTTTTGCCGGACCCAGACGCTTGCCTCCAGGCACCCATGAGAAGCGGGGTGGACAGGAAGAAGCTGGAGCAGCTGTACGACAGGTACAAAGGTGAGCGCGGCCGGGGAGCGGGGGGCGGCCGGCCGGCAGCTCGCTTCCAGCCCCGGGGAACGGAGGGCGTATTCTGGCTTCTTGTGCTGAGTTCTCGAGACCTCCAGAAGGTTCTTCCTCCTCTTTCTGGACTCAGCTGCAACATGCAGCCTGTTGGACAGGAACGTGGACCGGGGACCGAGAGCGGCTGGGCTGGGGGGATGGGACGGGTCTGCGGCGTGTGCCTCGCCTGCGGGCTGCTGTCCCGGGCACACTGCTGTGGGAGCCGGAGGGTTCTGGGGAGGAGGCGGGTCAAGAAGTAACTCTGGCCCCAGGGTAGAAGTCCCCTTTCTGCCCACCCCGGCCCCCGCGCCGTGGCCCGGAGCCCTGCACTGTTGAGGAACCGCAGGGGAACGCTTTTACCAAGGAAACGTTTGCGCTGTGCATTGGGGACCGGTGCTGTTTCTTTGCCGTCAGCGCTTAGAATGCGGCTCTTCCTGTCACAGACGACGGGCCGTGCTGCCGGACTCCGTCTCTGCGGCGAGGCTGCTCGCGTCCGGCCGGACGTCAGGTGGCGCCTCGCGTGTCCCTCGGCACTGGAGTCCGGGGCAACAACTAGCCAGGGTCTCTCTGTTTTTTCTTTCTGCCGGTTCCTGAGCTTAACCTTCTATTAACGGAATTTAAAGACAAAAACAAAAACCTCATTTAAACAAGTATTAACCCAAACAGAGTAACTCCTGGGCTTTAAATTCTTATTTATGTATTCTTTTCTTGTTCATTTATTTATAAAGATTTACTTATTTATTTGACAGAGATCACAAGGAGGCAGAGAGGCAGGCAGAGGGGGAGGGGGAAGCAGGCTCCCCGCTGAGCAGAGAGCCCGATGCGGGACTCGATCCCAGGACCCTGAGATCACGACCTGAGCTGAAGGCAGAGGCTTGACCCACTGAGCCCCCCGGGTGCCCCTCCTGAAGCGATTCAAATATGTCTTTAAAAAAAATACTTAGTGAGAGCTGCTTCTGTAGTTTAAGCAGCATCTTTTTATCATTTAATTTTATTCATGTACTTGTCATTTAAAGTAGACACATTATGCAGTCATCTTGGGGTCTAGAAATAAATATGTTGTCCAAAGACTGGAGAAGATGAGTCTGTTGTTATGTTAATGTATGCAAATGAGAGCATTTCCGCAGCTCCAGTTCCCAGTGCACCTGAGATCTACCAGCCGGCACTGAGGGCAGGTGTGCCCTTCTGGGCATCCGGGACTGTGGGAGCTCTGGGCAATAGGAAGGGTGAGGAGCAGAGGCCGGGGGCGGCTGTTCTCTCCTTACACGGGCAACGGGCTGCAGGAAGCCTGTGCTCTCGTTTGTTTAAATTACAGCATACTTTTATTTTATTTTATTTTATTTTGGTGACGACATGCTTATAAAAATGTAGCATATAGTACTTAAGTGACCACAGTTAAATTTTGTATGATGGAAGAAAAGTGTATCACATTTAATCTTCATTTGAGCAAAGAAGCTACAAACTTTCTATTGGTACCTTCCGAATAGCCAACAGAATTAACACGTGAGTCATGATGATGTGTAAGTATACACGCATTCTGTTGGAAATTACTCGTTAGGCTAGTTTGGTGACGTCTCACTGAGATTTTTCTAAGAGATTTTACTATTTGATTTTCTGATAAAGAAACTAAATTCCTTAATTTCTTTTTTTTTTTTTAAGATTTTATTTATTTATTTGACAGAGAGAGATCACAAGTAGGCAGAGAGGCAGGCAGAGAGAGAGAGAGGAGGAAGCAGGCTCCCTGTCGAGCAGAGAGCCCGATGCGGGACTCGATCCCAGGACCCTGAGATCATGACCTGAGCCAAAGGCAGCGGCTTAACCCACTGAGCCACCCAGGCGCCCCTAAATTCCTTAATTTCATTTCTAAACCAGAAATGGGAAGTGAGGAAGTCCTGAGTTTCTAAGCTATTAAATGTGGATGCGTGAACTAAATGATTTTGCAACCTAAATGTACAGTAGCACTAAAATTATAGCAAATGAAATCACTTTAAAAAGAAAAACATCAGTTTCTTGTTTTGGCAGTGTTGTGGCAAAAACTTCCAATATTGTAAACACTTTATAGATGCAGTATTTTTTTTTTTAATTGCAGATTTCTTAAAATTTCTGAGTAATCTCTGCACCCAGTGTAGGGCTCAAACTTACGACCTTGACCTAAGAGTCACAAGTTCCCCACCTCGGCGCCCGCAATGCAGTGGTTTTGGTAGAGTTTGCCTTTGGGCAAACTAGAATTGTGTAAACCGGAATTTGTATTTTACTTTACAGAAATCAAATATTTTTTAAATGATGAAGTCTTCTCAAAGAAGTTGCAGTACTCTTTTTTTCTTCTCCTGAAGTCCAGTAACCTTGATGTTTAAAATAGGGCTTTTATCTGGGTAAATTACTCTTTATTGCCGTTCCACGCACAGTAAAAAATCGTGTTCCGTCGGCTGATGTCTCCAAGACATGCTTGCTCGGGCTGGGACTCCAACCACCCCTGTGAGTGCTACTTTTCAAAGCAGCAAAATTTCTTTCTCTCTTGATTTTAACTGTAGACCCACAAGATGAAAATAAAATTGGAATTGACGGGATTCAGCAGTTTTGTGATGACCTGAGCCTAGATCCTGCCAGTGTCAGCGTTTTGGTCATAGCCTGGAGGTTCGGGGCGGCGACGCAGTGCGAATTTAGCAAAAAGGAGTTTATGGCTGGTATGACAGAGCTTGGGTGAGTAAATTGGTCTTGGTTTAAATGTTTTTTATTTTATTTTATTTTTTTTTTAAAGATTTTATTTATTTATTTGTCAGAGAGAGAGGGAGAGAGAGCGAGCACAGGCAGACAGAGAAGCAGGCAGAGGCAGAGGGAGAAGCAGGCTCCCTGCCGAGCAAGGAGCCCGATGTGGGACTCGATCCCAGGACGCTGGGATCATGACCTGAGCCGAAGGCAGCTGCTTAACCAACTGAGCCACCCAGGCGTCCCGGTTTAAATGTTTTTTAAAAGGATGGTACTTTCAACATTATTTTTCAACAACCTATAAACATTAATTTCAAATTAATTTATTTTCTGTGTGTATCTTATAAATTTTTTGTGCCTCTAATCTGCTCTATTAAGCCTTTCCAAGTAAAGTTTTATTTAATACTTTAATTCAGATTAATCCCTTTTGTTACTTTTTACTTTTTTCTTTTTAAATTTTATCCTTCCAGTTTTGAATGTACAGCAGACATCAGGGTGTTTTTGTTTGTTTTCAGCCATTCATTTCTGGATTCTGTGTCCTAAATGTATTATTTGTGTTAATCATCAATAAAATATCATTTTGGTTTTTTGCTTGTAACACTTCTCTATTCTCACAGGGTGGGAATAAAAACTTCATTAATAACTTAAGATGTTTCTCACTTGTCAGTTCAGTCGGAGAAGTAAATGAAATCATGTGACACAAATGTCTTTTGATCGTTAAGCTTACTGAGCTATCTCATGGGGTAGTATAAATGCCAACTTGCTTGCCTTGCTGATACTGTGATATTTCAGTGTTGACAGCTTAAACTGGCTTATTTTTAGCTGCTGAAGGAGCTGGAAAGTCTAAGTTAAACATGTTCTTAAGGCGTGGATTATACAGCATCCCAGGGGAAAAAATAGAACATTCATTTTTTCTACTAAGCTGATGAATGTGTGATATTTCTTAGCCTTGTCTGTGAGATGACAGACACTTGCAGGACTTACCCTATTGCCGCTGGTTGTGTAAAACCAAACCAAAGACATCACGGTGACCCTGCGGGACAACATGTGGCTTCGTGTTCTGTGCGCCAGGAACGCCGCGGAGGACTCAGGGAATGTTTAGGATGGAAGCACCTGTTAAAGCAGCATTCTCGGCGCCGTGCTTCCCATCTGCCGGACGCTCCCCCAGGTGGGAGATTCGGGAATTAAGTGCTTCTTCTGGAAACACTTTCTGCCATTTCTTAGGCATTATCTAGAAATATGTCGTACAGGTAAATTTATTAAAGTCCTATTATCCTACTAAGTGTTAAAAGTTAAAAACATATTTTAAAGGTTTTGAGTGTGAACCTTCCCAAAACGTGTTGGACCAATTCATGCCTCCCTGTGCGGAGTACACAGAGTGTGACCGAAGACTGGAAGTCGGCACCGAGCAGAGGGGCTGCGCTCCGTGTCTCACAGGGCGGGAGAAAGGGACGGCCCTCTGTAGGCCCTGCAGGGCCGTGTGCGCAGCGCAGTGCTTAGTATGTCATAGAGACATCCTCGGTGCTTTTAGGGATGTAAAAGGTGGTTGTCACATAAACAGCACTAAGCCTTAAAAAATACTTTGGGTTTACGTCGGCTCCATTATTATTTTTCACACGTTTCCCCAGCCATTAACTCCTGACAGTGGTTGGAACACCTGCATTTAACAGTTGTTGCTACATCCTTGCTCTGGAGGCTTGCGGATTCGTAAGTGATCTGAGTAAATGTTAAGAGATTCCTTGACGTCGTCGTGAAAACAAGAAGTGGACGCGCTGTGGACCCGCTTCTGGACTGTGTTGTACTTGGTGGGCCTCCCCCTGGCCCGCGCACATGGGCTTTGCTCCTGTAGCCCTGCGCAAGTCTCGAAGCAAAGTCGTGGAGTCTTCCTACTTCCATCTGAAGATTGCTTGTCAGTGTTGGTCATTCCGATGCGGAGAAGATTCCTTTTAGCCGCTGACACTGAAGTTACCGGGTGAGCCTGAGACCACGTCTGCTCGGGCCCCACGTGCAAGCCCGGGCCACGGCTAGAGATCGTGCGGGCTGGCTTGCACTCCTGTACAGGACACGGAACGCTCTAAAGTTCTCAGCAAAACGTGGGAGAATGTCTTTATTAAAACCCAGATCAAGGGACAGATTTTTAGAGAAGGGATAAAAAGCGCTAGCCGTAACGGAAAAATGGCTGAGCTGGGCTTCGGCACAATTAAGAGCTCTCCTTAAGAAAAGACACTATTAAAAAGGCAGAACAGTGGGAGAAAATACTTGCTCTCTTTGTGTATGTTACAATCATTATAAAAATGGTAGTGTGTAGTTTATGTATAATTCCTAACTGAGTAAGAATAAAGTGATAAAAAATTCAATCCAAAAGAACATGAGACAAAGAAAGAACATAAGGAAAATCAGCTGAACGCAGGACAAGCAGCAAACACACAGTAGAATGGAGACTTGGAAGCCGATGTGTCAGCATTTACATAACTGCATGAAATGTAGGTGAACTAAATACTGGATGGATTTTAGAAAATAACTATTGTGGATACGTTTACCATAGATGTGGTTAAAACATCAGGACACAGAACAATTTGAAGGATAAAAGTTGACAGAATTTGCAAACATTTAACCAAAAAAAAATTTGGTGTGGCTATGTCAATATTAAAATAAGCTTTAAAACAAGAAGTAATTCTAGGGTAATGAAGGACGTTTCATTATGAGGAAAGGTTTATTTCACATGGAAGGCAATGAATTATTTAAAGTAAAAATAAGCACTTTAAGAGAAAGATACAAGTCTACAATCAAAATGGGGAATTCTCACACACATCTTAGCAACTGATAGAATGAGGAGGTGAAAAATCACTAAGGAAATAGGAAATTTGGGCAGCGCTACCAATGGCCTAATGGACATACTTGGAACATGGCTTTTGATATTGAACACATACTCTTTTCAGAAGAGGAGTAGACCGTTTATAAATATGCATTACAAACTGTACTGTAAAATAAGTTGCAACAAATTTCAAAGGATTAAAATGATACAAAGTATGTTCTGACCACAATGCAGTTAAGGTAGAACAAAAAGATAACTTGATAGGTTGAAATGTGTGTGGTTATCATATACTCCTGAACAACCCTTGGGAGTAAGAAGACGTTACAGTGGAAATTAGAAAATACTTTGAATCATGAAGAAAACGCTACACATGAAAACTTGCAGGATTCAACTTCTTAAATGCATATTTTAGAAGGAAGAGTTGAAAATCAGTAAGGAAAGCATCCATCTCAAGAAGTAGAAAAGAACAGGAAAATTAAAGAGTACAGAGGGAATTCATTTTCTTAAATAGGCAGTAATTTAAGGAAATAGAAATGAAGCTAAAAGACAGAATCCATAAAGCCAGAAGGTTTCCATTTGAAAACACTTATAAAAATATTAGGTAACAAATAACCAACATGGAATGAAAAGGGATACATCCCCGTAGATCTTATAGATGGTGCAATGTAAGAATATATTCCCAACAGCCCTCTGCTAGTAGATGTGAAAAACTGGGTGCAAGAGAGGAGTTCTCTTAAAAATACAATTTACTGAAATGGACACATAAGTAGTTCTGTAGCTCTTAAATTTGAACTTGTAATTTAAAACCTTCTCAAAAAGAAAACAAGTGGCCAGGATTGGTGCACCAGCACATCCTACAAAACATTTAATGAAGAGAATACCACCAACTTCACACAACCTCCTTAAAGAGTCATAGCGGAAGAAACATTTTCTAATTTGTTTTGCGGCCAAAACAACCTGGATAACAAAACCCAGAAAAGATATTCTAGGAAATGTGCTGCCCAAGCAAGCCCAAGAGGATGTGTGAGAATGGAAAATTATTGGCCACTCCTAGTCAAGATTCACAAGATGCATAAGTGCAAAAATCATAGACAAATTATCAGCTAACTAAATCCATTTCCCAAAACAAATCAACCAAAAAACCAGGATAATTTATCATGACAAAGTTTGTTATAGCCCAGGATTGTGAGATTTAACATTACAAAGTCAATCAATGTCATGTATTAGCAACAGAAAAGGGAGAGTTATCTCAAATCCATAAAATGGGTTTGATAAAATTCAATTCCATTCATAATTTTTTGACTTGAAAAATTGAAAAAAAAATTTTTTAATTTAAAAAAGAGAGAATTTGGCACAAACCAGGAATACAAGGGACTGTCCTTAAGCTGACCTCCAATTCCTGCCAGATCCTGCAGGATATATATGTAACTGGAACATGAATGCCTACTTTTATCAGCGTGGAACAGGAGGTGTTAGCTGGTCTGATCCATAGGTAGAATGTTCGAATCAATAAGTGAGTTTAGCCAGACTGCAGGACCAAAGATCAGCAAACAAAAATCAGTCTTATTTTAAGAATGCTGAATGCAACAACACAACAAAGCAAAGTGAATTTAAAATTTTTTTTAATTGTTTTCAGTAGCATCAGAAATACAAAACTCCTAGGATAAATCTGATTAAAGATGTGTGCTACCTCGAGAATAAATAACTCAATGAGATGCAGGAAACCTGAGTAAATAGGGACATGAACTCATTCGTAGATTGGAACAGTCAGTATTTTATCCCTAAATTTGTCTTTGAACTCAGTGAACTATCCGTCAAAACCCCAATAAGTAGTAGTTTGTGTAATTTGACAGATGGATTTGGAATGTGTATGAAAATGCAGGCAGGACTAGTCAGCAGTTCTTAGCAAGGGGAGGGTTTGCTCTCTCAACTAATTAGGACTTTTCAAGCTACAGTAATTAAGACTACACGGCACTATGGAGGCAATTGGGCCAGTGGGACAGGGCGGGGAACAAGAAACAAATCCATGTACACAGGCACCCAGACTATTGCCAGGCAGCACTTCAGAGCAGTGAGGAAAGAAACCTTTTCAGTACACATTTCTGTGAGCCTTGGCTACTCACGGGGAGGAAAACTTACCCTGATCCCTACCTCACGCCGTGTGTAAAAAATCAGCTCCCAGTGGATCGTAGTTGTCTGTGTGAAAGCCTAAAGGCAAAAGCCAGAAGCCTCTGGGAAAATCAAGGAGGAGACTATCTTTTGATGACCATGCTGTAGGGAAAATCTGAACACAGCAAGCAGACACTGTGGAAAGGAAGACTGATAGGGTGTATGCTAAAAGTAAGAACTGATCATCAAGAAACACCACCAAGGAAGTGAGAAGGCAGTCCGTGTTCTGGGAGAGAGAACTTCAACCAAGCTCAGCTGACAAAGGCTTGTGTCCTTCATATGTAAAGAAAGCCTGGGAAACAATAGGAAAAAGATACCTAACTGAAAATGGGCAGGAGACTTGATAGGCACTTCAAGAGAATTTCCAAATAGCCAGTCACAGCACAAGGCTTACTGACGTACGGGAAGTAGGGGTTAAAACCACAGCCGACCCGACTGTGAAACGGCTAAGGTAAGACATAGTCACACGTAACAGCGGAAACGGGGCGAACAGGAGCCCTGCTGTGCTGCTGGCGGGCACGTGAGGCGGACGGTTTCTGGAAACAGTGATACCTCATCCCTGGAGGTTTGTGGACCTGGTGACCCAACCGGCCCACTGGGGCTTGTGCCTAACCCAGCACACGTATGTGTGCGCCAGGATGCATGTATGGAGACCCTTTTAACAGCCGTCCTTGTTACCAGAAAACTAGAAACAGCCAGAATAGTTACCACCAGTGGGACACGTAAGTTAGGAAATCTGAATGCAGGGCCGTGCGCCTCAGCACAGAGAAGGACTCCCCTGAGCCGGCAGACCGGGGCCTCACAGACTCGGCGCGGAAATCACACCGTGAGTTCCATGATGGACAGAGTCGGGACAGCGAACTGTTAAGCACTGCTCGTTTGGGGGTGATGCAGGCGCATGGGAGGGCCCGGAGCAGCCCCCCAGAGGGAAGGCCAGTGCTGGGAAAGGCGCTGCCCCAACCACCCTCCTTGGGGGTCCCGGGAGCTGTAGGCCTGCACCTCCTGGGCTCACGGCCACTGCCATCCGGCGTTCTGTGCCCTGCGAAGCCCCGCCAAGTGGGGCCACGCATCTCCGCGGCCTGCTCGTACTTTTCTGTGCCGGGGAGTCAAGCTGCAAAGACAGATTTTACGGTTTCTTATTCTAGATTTCTGCTCTAAAAGCTTTTTAATACTCTCATAATTTAAAAAAAAAGATTTTGTTTATTTATTTGAGAGAGTGAGAGCGTGCACGTGGGACAGGGAGAGCAGGAGCAAGGGGAGGGGCAGAGGAGGAAGCAGGCTCCCCGCCGAACAGGGAGCCCGATGCGGGGCTCGATCCCAGGACCCTGAATCATGACCTGAGCCGAAGCCAGACACTTCACTAAGGCCCCTAGGCACCCCACTTTTTAATATTCTTAAAGGTTGTTGACTTCTTGGAGGAAAATCCAGTTTTATTATTTATCTATTGACTTATTTTAAGGTAATTTATTTTTTAAATTCCAGTCTAATTAATGTATCGTTCTAGTAGTTTCAGGTGAGCCACGGAGCGGTTAAACAGTCATGCACCTGACTCAGCGTTCATCCTGATAAGTGCCCGTGGTCCCCTCCCCTGTGTCCCCCCGTCCCCACCTGGAAAACCCAGTTTTCCAGCAGCGGCTCTGTGTCCCTCATGCTCGGAGTTTTGACCTGAGCCGGAAGGAAGTGACCCCAAGCGGAGGAGCTCGCAGGCCGGCCCAGCGGCTCGGTGCCACCGGGGCGGGGGGGTGGCGGCGGCCAGAGGGGTCCGTCCGACGTGCCCGCCTGTCGTCAGGGCCTGGGCCTGCGTGTGGGTGAAAGTGGGCCTGTGCTCCAGCTCGCACAGGGAAGACAAGCAGTCGCGGGCTTTGTTTTTTCCTTTATTTCTAGTGAGGGTGTAACACGTAGTGTAGAGTTCGCCCGCCGACCACCTATAGGTCGGAGGGTCGGTGTGCGAGCAGAGCTGTGCGGCCATCCCCTCCGGCGGTTCTGGAATGCTGGGGTCCATTTCGCGGGGTCAGGAGGCCCGCCAGCGGTGCGCCTCCCGGACCCGAGCCTCGGGCCGCTGCAGCCCGCGGGAAGGCGCGGCTGCCTGGGCCACGGCGCGCTCTGTCTCTCCCCGCAGGTGCGACAGCACGGAGAAGCTGCGGGCCCTTCTGCCAAGACTGGAGCAGGAGCTGAAGGACCCGGTCAAGTTTAAGGACTTTTATCAGTTTACCTTTTCCTTCGCTAAAAACCCCGGGCAGAAGGGTTTAGGTGAGTGTAAAGTCCACCGTCACGAGAAGTCACATCCTCCTGAGACCGAGAGGGGGTCCGACCAGCCCCGTGTCGGTCCTGCCCGCAGGGCTCCGCCGTAGCCGTCTCCTCCCGGCACGCGGGGCCGGGCCGCCCTCCACCCTCGCCACGCGGTGGTCACTCTCCACTTCTGGGTGTCAGTGTTTAAATGTCAAAATGTAAACTGATTTGCAAACGCTCCCTGTTCTGTTGCATTGACTCGCGGGTCAGAGAAATCAATCCGTGTTGACAGGAGTGTTTGCCTCAGGAGGTGCGTGACCCGTGGGTGGGACAGGAGTCCTGTCCTGGTCTGGAGGCAGAACACGGTTCTGATGGGCCCTGGGTCACATGTCCATGCTTCTTGCCGAGTCGAAAGTTGTGCTGTAATATGACTTATTTTGAGAAATTCCTAACTTAAATGTTCAGTCTGTTTTGGTTTTTTTGAGGGCTTTATCCTGCTTATTTTCATTTGTTTTTCCTCCTGAGTACCATATAATTTATTTCTCTTTAACAGATATGGTTAGTTCAGTAAAAAGTCTTACAGGTTTAGAGCGGGGCCTTACGTGGTCTTTAAATAGGCTTCAGCAGGTGCATTAGAATGTTTTGAAGAAGCCGCTCTCAAATATAAAGCGCTATTATAAATTAACCAGATTTAAGTAGGAAACCAAAAGAGGCTTGAGAATCTATGGATAGAAAATCCCACTGGAAACCGCTGATCTCAGGGCCCAATTTCACTCGTGCACGTTTGCAGGTGTGTGAGCCGTGTGTGTGAGCCTTCTGGCCCCTTCTGTCTCAGACGCTCTTCCTTCTCTCAGCACATGAAATGCAGGTGCACACTGAGAGGTCTTCTGTCCCAGAATGGAGGGGGGCCTCTTCTGTGCCAGAGCTGGGGCAGGGAGCAAGCTACTCTGTCCCGGAGTTGGGGAGGGGGGAGGCTCTTCTGCCCCAGAATGGGGGTGGCAGGCTCTTCTGTCTCAGAACGGGACAGGGCGGGGGAGGGCGGGCAGGCTCTTCGGTTCCCCGGGGGAGGGGACTGGTGTGACTTTGGTCAAGCTCACTGTGACCATTGGCTGATTGGAACGTCGTCTTGCCCTGTGCGGTGGGGTCTCCATGACATCAGCCCCTGCCTTTTGCTCTCGCTCTGACACAGACAACGTTCGCCTCCTACCTGCCTGCCTCAGAGCCAGCTGGAAAGACTCCGTCCGCGGCCCTGGCTGTCTGAGGACACTTTGCACCTCCGCTTTGCTTTCGTCTGAAAGATGGCGGCTCTGTTCCCAGCGGTACAGACTTACACACCCGGAAAATTCCATCCTTATGGCTGTTACCACCGTGGCACCGTGGCAGGATCAGGGGGCCGCCACGGAAGGCAGTGTGGTGTATAGGGACGGCTTCCGAGGTGTGCCTGGCCCTCAAGGGGCCGTCTGCAAAAGAGGCAGAGGCTGGGGGAAGGTCGGGGGTCCCAGACCGCTTCCTGAATCGCCCGCCCTGCCATCTGGGCTGGCAGGCCTGGACGGCCAGCCTCTGGTTTAACCAACAGAATGAGTAGTGCATTTTAATTATGTCAGCACAGCTAAGAAAAATGGGTGAAACATTAACTGCCTCCGTGACACCCCATAAGGGGGCTGGTCCCCTGCGCGGTGGTGCTGGTGCTTGCCTGCGGCTGTCCCAGGCCGGCGCATCCGGCCTCCGGGGACACTGTAGGCCGTGAGGGCCGTCTGCGTCGGCTCGCCTCGGCCAGCTGCTGTTCGGGACGCCCGCCGCTGCTTCTGCGACGGCCCACGTCCGTCTGCCCGCCGTGGCCACCTCTGTCGTTCTGTCACGTCTGACGTGGAGGACGCTGGCGAGGAGACGCGTCACTCCCAGCAGCACGGTCATCTAGGGACGGCAGGGTAAGCGCTTGCTTCTGTGCCTTTTCCCAGGCCGAGATCACGGGCCGTTTCCCCGGCGTCCTTGGGAAAAGCCTCGCAGCTCCCGGCTCGCTCCGCCGGCCGAGCTGCCTTCCCCGTCCGCCGCTTGCCCTCGAGCCGCTGCCCGTCGGGCCTCTTTGCCGGGTCCGCCTCCTGACCTTTCCGCTTCTGGTTCCCGAGCTTCGTCCTCTCCGGCGTCTCCGCGCTCGTGGCTGTTCTCCCGCGTCTGTCATTTCTCCATCTCTGCGCCTGCTTGAAACGGGAGGTCTCGCTCTCCCGGAGAGCACATCTGTCTGCAGTATCGTGTTTTCTTGGGAGGAAGTGTCATGCTTTTTGCTCGCTCATTTTTATGTGAAGTTACTTTCTTGGGCTTCTGAGATGCTGGTTCAGGGCTGCTCTCCTCACCGAGCGAGCGCCGGACCCCGCCCCTTGACGCCACCTGCTCCCCGCCCGGTCTGTGCAGGGTCGACTCCCGGCGTGTGACCTTTTGTGGCTCGTTAATTCCTGTCACCGCAGTGTTCTCCAGACTCCCCGTGGCTGCGTGGTGTCCCTCCTTCTGAGGCTGAGAGACAGTCCCCGCGCACGCCACGTTTTGCTCACACGCTTCTCCGCGGCGACACTCGGGTCGCGTCCGGCCCTCACCCGCCGTGAGGAGCGCTGCCCTGCACGCGGTTCGTCGCTTGGCTGCCCGAGCCCCTGCTTCTCCGCTCCGGGCCTTGTCGGCACACGGCTGACCGCGGACAGTGCGTGCTGTTCCCGAGGAGCCGCCGTACTGTTTCCACCGGGGCCCCTCTTGACCTTGTCGCTGGCCGAGCAGTGGCGCCGTCTCCACGTCCTGGCCTCACCAGTTACTTTCTGGGGGTTTCGATGTGGGGTTTTCCCAGTTTTTACGGTGGCCCCGATAGGTCTGCCCAAGACGACTCGTCCAGGGGCTGACATTTCACTTGAGGAACTAAAACTTTTGCTTTATCATCTCTGTTCCGATCCATTCCTTGCTCGGAGGCGGAGGCGAAGCACCGTTAGGGGTTACAGCCTGTGGCTAGCGGTGCTGTGAGGGCTTCGGGCCCCGCGGTGCCGGGCCTTTCCGGAGACCGACGCTCGGGGCTGGACGGTCTGGCTGGACTCGTGCTCTGCCGCGGGCACCTGTAAGAAGGCCCCTCGGGGAAGGACCGGCGCCCTTTCTGCTGTCGGGCAGGATTTCTTCCTAAGCTGCGTTTCTTCTCCTGACTTCTCTCTGTTTCCTGCTTTTCCCTGTGTCCTGCTCACGCGAACCAGAAATGCTCCTCCTGCGCGCTCCTCAAATTTGGCCAACTCAGGTCTGAGCTAATTATTATGCTTCCAAAGGGAAGCTTTGGTAGTGCTTTGTTTTGAGCAGCTTAATTCTTGGATCTTATTTCATTTCGGTTTTCAAAGTGATAATTAGTTTGATCCAAATTTCAAAATGGCAGCACTTCTCTTGGCCGTGAAATGGTGGCCCTTGTGTCTGCTTCATTCTGTCACCGTAGGGTCTTCAGCGTAGCTAAGTTTCCATTAGAAATGTTTACTTGTGGGCGCCTGGGTGGCTCAGTGGGTTAAGCCGCTGCCTTCGGCTCGGGTCATGATCTCAGGGTCCTGGGATCGAGTCCCGCGTCGGGCTCTCTGCTCGGCAGGGAGCCTGCTTCCTTCTCTCTCTCTTTCTCTGCCTGCCTCTCTGCCTACTTGTGATCTCTCTCTGTCAAATAAATAAATAAAATCTTTAAAAAAAAAAAAAGAAAAAAATGTTTACTTGTGCGGAACATTTACTTTGCAACATACGGGATTCTTCCCTTTTGATGTTCGAAGGAAAACGGCTGCGTTCACGGGCAGGGCAGGTGCTGCTCGCGAGAACGTCTGTGGGACGATTGCCGGCCGCCTTGCCGGGGCGGAGAACCAGGACGGAACTGGCCCAGCGTGACTTTTTATCTTGGGCCGTGCACAGCGAGATCCGCAGACCCGCAAGCCGGCATCACCTGGGGGCCCGCCGGGAGTGCGGGCTCTCGGGCTGTGCCCCACACGCGCCCAGCTCCTCAGAGCGTGGTGGCCTCCCGCAGCGGTCATCTCTTGTTCCGCCGGATTCTCTGGGCCACGGGTTTAGGCAGAACTCCGCCCACGGCTCTTCTGTGCCAGCGTTGGCGTGGAGTTCGGAGCGGTCTCCTGGCCTGCAGGCCCTCCCAGAGGGGAAGGGGCAGAGATGGAGGCAGGGCAGGGCCCGGGGTACGGGGGTGCATCTCGGTTGACAATCTTTCAGAGTCACGAGGGTCTCCGTGTTCGACCGAGGGCAGCAGGCGGGGCTAGCAAGCCATGTCCTCTGTCCCGTGCGGCCGGTGTGCGGACTTCCTGGCCGTCTCTTTCTCATTAAGACCCCAGCGTATTTAAGACTGAGAAAGTCTATATTGACTTTAAACGGGGGGAATGTAGGCATTTTATTTAAAGTTGGTGCTACTCGTACTTTGCTTTGCCTCTGCGGTTTTCCTGGGCATCTCAGGTGACGGCTTCACTTTCCTGTCTGACTCTTGTTTAACCCCTGCCCCCCGCGTGGCGCTGAGACCTGCAGCCCTGAGGCCAGGAGTCGCGCGTTCAACCGACTGCGCCGGCCGGGTGTCCCTGCCCTCCTGCTTCAGTCAGTTGCCAAGTGGGACCAACCAAGAATTAGATGAAAGTCTTCTGAAAAGTGGTTAGTTGGAGATTTTGCATTTAAGAGAATCCGTTACCTTCAGTTTTTATTTGTCTGTTTTTCACATTAGCGCGTCCTGATGTTTGGATGTAAACACGTAATTAGGAAACCGTTTCATCACGACTGTGCTTTGTTGTGCACCTGAGATGAAAGTTGTCGGCTCCGACGGGCAGGCTCAGCTCAGCCTCTTAGTGCACTTGCTACGTCAAGCGTGCAGAAAGGAAAGATGTTTAAGTTACAGTAAGCAGAGAATGAGTCAGTATTCCAAAAGCTGGGGCTTAGGATAGCATTTCCTACAGTCCTAAACTTCAGCAACCCTGTTCCGTAAGACACCGTCTTCCCCTGAGCTGTGCAGCGAGGGTCCGTGTCGGGGAAGATGGACAGTGTGGACTCTGATACCCAGGCTGGAGCTAAGTGTCCGTCAGTGGACATTTTCTCCCCAGCCGTGGCCTTGAGAAAGGTGGAGACCTCGTAGCGCGCGCGTGGCTGACCTCTGAGTCTGACTCTTTCCGCTCCCGTGGTGGCGAATGGCAGGGCCACTTGGGAGGCCCTGGTAATAAGCGACGCGTGCAAACGGTGTCCAGGCCGGTCCAGTCAGGTGTGAGGAAAGCCTGACGCATACGAGGATGCGTGTCTCCGGCACTGGTGTGAGGACCGTTCGCACGTCTGAGTCACGAACCCCCCAAGCTCTCACATCACCGTTCCAGGAACATCTGTTCCGTAGGGGTTCGGCCTCACCTCACCCTTGGGTGACAGTGCGGCGTTGTAGTGATGGAGTGGATATCGGTGTGGTAGGAAGTGGTCATGTTTTGGGCAGTGGAAAAAGAAATTGGGATTTATTAACTGCTCTTTCTCTTTTTTGCCAGATTTAGAAATGGCTGTTGCGTACTGGAATTTAGTATTACCTGGGAGGTTTAAATTTTTAGATCTCTGGAACTCCTTCTTATTGGTAAGTGTCCTTCTGCCGCTTGCTGTGTGTGCCCAGTGGGAGGGGTCAGCCGATCACGAGGCTGTGTTGTCTGATCGAGGTGTTCCGGACGGGTGGTGGGTCATGGGAGTTCCGAACAGTGGCCACAAGGCCATGCTGCCGTGCAGAGCACCATTGGCCATGGAGCTCCAGGCAGGGCTATCCCAAGGCCGGTGTCCGATCAGTTCAGGGAGCCACGCACAAACGCCCCAGACAGGCTTTCAGACGCCCTCCAGATCTGGGCCGTCCCCCGTCCGCCACCTTCTCTGAGGGGCACCAACTAACCCTGTGCTTCCTCCGAGAAGCTTGGAATTCCTGAAGAACGCATCAGGTACACACGCCCTGGACGTTGACCCTGGCCCCAGACTGGACTGTTACCCGGTGTGCAGCACGCTCGTAGTCTGACACTTTTTTAAACGTGGTTTTGAAGCCCAGAAGGAAAAAGGAGGGCTAGCTGGCCCCTGGGGAGACGGCCTGTCTGTGCTGGAGGCGGGCCTCTGAGCGGTGCTGGGCCTTAGTGGGGCGGCCTCTCCTCGCCGGGAGGAGTACGGGAAGCAGGTGTCATGGTGGGAAGCGTGTGGAGCCTGGGGTCTTGCTGCAGGATAGTCACATGACATCACTGTGCCCAGACCTACCGTGTCACTTCCTCCATGAACGTGTGAGGGGGCGGGCCTTCTCGCAGCATAGACCCCGGCCCAGCTGGGGCCCAGCCTCCCCTAGGGGTCCCGTGTGATTAGGGGCCTCCTTGAAGCGGCCTGGGGAAGCCAAGACACCCACCATGTTGACTCTGCTCCGCCAATTACTAGTTTGGGGCCCGCGACCTCCGTGGCCGACGTTCCCAGAGATGGGGCGGCAGGCGGCACCTTAGGAACATCCCCAGAGCCCTGACAGGAGAGCAGGTAGAATGTCGGTGGAATGCTCGCAGGGCACGGGGCCGCTGCTGAGTGCAGGCCTGACGTGTGGCTTTAGAGAAATGCACAAAGACGGGGTGAGGGGGGTGCGGGGTCCCTTGAGAGGGGAGCGCTGTGCAGCCCGGGGGGGGTCGGAGAGGACCATGCCTGCCGGGCGTGTGGGCAGGACCCCCGGGGACCGCCTGCAGCTCAGGTATTGAATCTCATGCTTTTAGACCATCCCCCATCCTGGCATAGAGGGAAATAAATCGTGTTCAACTGCAGTTGCCTCTCGTCCTGCATGGGTCTGAACCAGTGGCTGGGTCTGAACCAGTGGGCGTGAGGTAGGGATGTAAAGGATCTGATTGAAATGTAATCTTGGTATTTTATATGTTTATTCTGTTTTTAAATAAGTCTACTCTTGCCTCTTTGCCCGCCAGCCCTGTGTAGTTCCAGATTCATCCGGAAGCCTGCACTGTCCCTAACGTCCAGCAGCGTGTGTGGTGCTGCTTGGTCCGCGCCAGACTGCGGACCCGGCCAGCTGGACGGTCGGACTCTGGAGGGTCAGGTCTGTTTCTCACATCTGCGGTTTTTTCTCTCATGTATTAGGAGCATCACAAACGATCAATCCCAAGGGACACTTGGAACCTTCTGCTGGACTTTGGAAACATGATTGCAGATGACATGTCTAACTATGATGAAGAAGGTACGGGAAGTCCTGCGGTTTCAGATGGTGGCAGAACCGCGGCCGTGCGCGCTGCCCGTCCCTGCCCCCAGGGTGCAGGTCCGCCGCCTTCGTGCAGTTGGGGTGACGGCAGTGATGAGGGCCCACTCTGGTGCGTCCGTCAGCCTCACGAAGGAAGAAGAGGGCTTCAGATGCGGTTTCAATCCAGACGAGAGCATCCCCTAAACTAAAGCATTTCCAAGGGGGCCGTGCGGGGGGTCCTGTGGCCAAGCCACACCCACCTGACCACCATAGCATCCTGTCTTACCTCCCCTCATGCTGCTGACGTGGGTCTAAAGATTCCAGCGGGAACTTGACACACCCACGACGCCGTATCTTGTGGTCCCTCTGCCACCTGTCTCAGGACAGCCCATCAGGGAGCGCTTGCGGGCCCGCCGTCCTGGGTGCCGTGCCACACTGGGGAGGGAGGCGCAGTCTCGGCGTCCACCCTGGGGGCGGCCTCTGGGGCGCCTCCTCACGTCCCTGCTCTCGGGGCTGCTCAGTGAAGGCTCACGGCCCAGGCGTGCATGTGTGTGGTTGTCCTCCGCCCGGGCACAGAGCGGCCGCTTGCCGACCGCGTGTGAGTGGACGGGTGCATGGTTGGCCATAGGCAGAAGCCCAGCTCCCGGGAGCTTAGCTGCGGTGGCGAGACGCGGCTCGTGTGCGGAGAAGGAGCTTACAGTGAGTGCGTGTCTGCCGGCGGGGGGGGCCCAGAATCTGGGGTGGTCCGGGCCACGGGGGACGTGGGGGTGGCCCGGGCTGGAGGGGGATGGCCCAGGGAGAAAAGGGCACCTGGCTCTGGCCAGAGCAGGAAAAATGGGTTTCACTGGCCCATTCCTTCAGAGTAACAGGCTGGGACACTTAAACTCACTGGAGCTCTTGCAGACATCGCCTGTAAGAGAATGGTCTGAATGTAGAGCTGTTGGTCTAAACTGTTGATTTAAAAAGAAGAAAAAAAAAAAAAACCTGTGTGTTTGCTTTCGTGTAGGAGCATGGCCTGTCCTCATCGATGATTTCGTGGAGTACGCACGGCCGGTCATCACGGGCGCCAAGCGCAGCCCTTTCTAGGCAGAAGATTACGATGCGTCGAGATGCTGAGAGGAGGTGCTTCCCGTACGGGGACGCTTGGCCGGTCACTGTGCCCACACGCTGGTCCTGGCAGTCGCTCTCGCCAGCCAGGGCTCTGGATTGACCTCCCCGGGCTGCCGAAAGGGCTGAGCCGGATGCCGGAAGCGGCGCCTCAGAAGACGCTGCTTTGGGACGCCAGCCGTGGCGTCCAGCCCGCTTTAGGAGTCCAGTTAGTCAGTCCCCGTCCGTCCATGAGGGACCGCTGCATGGTCTGTATGCTACTTGAGCAAAGGAACTGGAGCTGTTTGCAGAGCGGCCGGGCCTTCTGCCGCGTTCGTGATGTACCGTGACCGCCAGCGGTGACCGCGGCTCCCGCCGGCTGCCCGTCACCCCCGTCACCCCCTGAAGACGTGCGACCGTGTCCTCGGCGGTGCCCGGCTGCCCTTACGAGCCTCTGGCAGGGCTGCCAACATTTTATAAACCTGGGGCCGGGCATTCAAGATTTCTATTTTCTGAATTACCAAATATCTAGATTTATTAGCTCTATTTTTATTCTGATTCCCCGTAGATGCTCACGTGAAAGCCACTCGGTGGTTCTCGGTGTGTGGCTGTTTGTGCACTGACGCACACGTGGCCTGTGACTCCAGGGACGCAGTTGTCAACTGCTGACAAGTCGTGGGTCTTTTCCTTCCAACGTCATTTGAATGAGTTTCCTAAAAAGTTTTGTAAAAGTATGTTTTTAAAAAAAATGTATTTTATAACATTTAAAAAGACATTTTTCCATATAAATTTTTTCTTTCACAAGCAATGGGTTATACGTTGGAACGGCACGTGAGTTGTTTCCCTGCGGCGGTCTGGGAGGCCCGTTGCCCACCCCAGGGCCGCGTGCGTGTTGCCAACGTCTCGTCACCTGTCACCCCTGTGGAGACCTGCACCTCGTTTCCGCCAGAAGCCCGAGCTCGGCAAGTCGCTGTCTGACTCTCCGTTGTCTGCTGGCAGAGGAGACGGTCCCGCGAGGCCCGCAGCCGGCCGGCCGAACGTGGAAGGCCCATCTGGAGAAAGCTGCGTGTTCTAAAAATCACGGTGTGGACCGCACCTCGCGCAGAAGGAGCTTCGCGTCTCAAGTTCGTGGGACAGACGAGTTGGTGTCACTTCACAGGAGGGAGGACATTTGCTTCGGGTCCTCCGTATGTGGACAGTGTCCTGCCATGTGTGCTTGAGTTGGCGTTTCCAGAAGCCTCCGGGCCAGCGGGGTTTGCACACCTGCTGTGTGTGAACTGGGTGTACTTTGGAGAGGACTCTTTCAAAGAGACAGCAGGCTGTGCAGGGCGGGAAAGAGGGCTCGGGGCCTGGAAGCCAACGCCAGGGCCGGGGTGGCCCCTCGTGAGACACACGACCGAGTCATGCAGCTTCTCCTGGGCCTGCACATCTGCCGCTGCACGGGGACAGACAGGGCCGTCTCTGCTAGTGAGCCGGGGTTTCTGAGGGAGCACTGGTTTTGTAGAATAATCACCTCCTCAAGTTTAAGGCATCCTTTGGGGTCCCGGCTTCCTGCCAGGTAAGTGTTCAGCTCCGACGAGGCCGCGGAGCGTGGTCATCTCGTACAGACCCTGGGGTCCACGGCAGCTGCTACTTCTCAAGACTCAGCGTGGCAGGGCTCCCGTGGCCACTCGTGGGGACGCAGCCGAACCCTGGGGCTCAGGCAGAGGCTCTGCAGAGAGCCGGACTGCTTTTTCTTCTGCGTATTTAAGGCTTGTGTGCAAGTGCCAGGAGCTTCAGAAACATTAAAATAAATTATTTTCTCTGGTGTGGGGAGGTCTGTTCTCGGTTGCTCAGATGCTGGGTGCCCCGGGACCCCCAGGAGCCCAGCCCCTCCCAGGACACCCCCCGTGTGCGGCCTGCACCCCTGCTTAGATGGTCGTGTCCCACGGCGGACAGCCAGGCCAGGTGCATACTCTGTCACCAGGGTGTGCCCACTAAGTGCTTGTTTCCACTGAAGATGAGAGAGGCTTTCCCTGAGCTATGGGCTCCTGTACCAGAACCCCGGGAGCGTGGACTGTGAATGGACGGAGAATGCAGCGAGCAGCCAAGTGTAAGAGGCTTGGTGAAGACACAGAGACCGCGGGCGCGTCTTCCCAGTCGGAGGCACGACTGAGCGCGGCGGTCCGGCAGCGTGGGGGGCGCGTGCCTGTGGCTTTGTGAGCTGCCGCAGGCGGTGGGCAGTGCCCACACGGGCCGGACAGCGTGGGGCTGCTCCTGGCCGCTTCACAGAAGGTTCCCACGGCCTCAGAGCCAGCAGAAGGGACGGGCCACAGACCATGCCGCCCTCTAAGGACGTTCCTTGGCCTGCGTGTCTGGGGTGTCCGGTCCCGCTAGGTAGGGAGCGCACAGGCTTTACCCCCCAGGACCCTGCTCGCTGGAAGAATGTTCCGCAGCCTCCTGGGTCCCAAGTGCTGACTGAACAGTCCCCGGGCTCAGGTGCGGCTCAGCGTCTTGTTAGGGGAAGGAGCGCTGGTTCTCAGACGCGCTCCTTGGGTCCAGGGCTGATGGGCCCTACATCCGGCCTATGACTGACCCGGTCCCGGGGCCAGCGGCGGGCGGGGACACTGCTTCTGAACTCCCGGTTCAACCCCAGGGCCTGGTTCGCACACGCGCACCGCAGCCTCCCCTCCTGTAGTGCATCCGCCCCGCAGACCTGGGCACGTCTGCGCACAGGCTGGGGTCTGGAGCTCGGCCCCGCGCGAGAGCCAAGGGCGAGACCCGTACCCGCAGATGTGCCAGGCACTTCTCTCCTTGGCCTGCACGTTCCCTAGGTTTTCTGCAAACCCTGTGTCATCAAAACAGTTTTCCAGAAAGTGAACCTGCATGGAAAGAATGGAACGCGACGTGATGCCGTCAGGCCACAGAGTCCACGATTCCATTGCCCTGAAATGCGAGAAAAAACCAGGTTGTCGGGGCAGAGCCCGCAGGAGCAGGTGCACGGAGCAGGAGGCCGCCAGCCCAAGCCCGAGCCCGGCACGCCCAAGGCACTGCCCTGGGACCCCACCCCAAGTTGTGGAGGCCGGTGCTCGCCTTCCCCAGCCCTGGCCCCGGCTCAGCACTGAGAGTTGTCGCTCCGTGGGGAGGCGGCCGCAGCTGTCACGGCTCAGAGCTCGTGCCCTGCTGACGCCGAAGGGACGGCCGTGACCTCACAGCTCCTGCACAGGCGCCTGGAGCAGCGGGGGCCGGAGAGGTTCTCATTGGTGCCACCTGCCGAGACAGAAGGGGCGTGCCTGGCCATTCGGGGCTCCTCCCAGCGGCACTGTGACCACAATGCGGGGCGGGGGTTGGGGGGCGCTGAAGGCCACAGCCGTGAAGCACCAAGGTTGGGCGTGGGGCGGCCAAACAGCCAGAGGAGCGGCCTCCGCGATGGAGAAGTTCAGGGCTGCGATGCTGCTGGGGGCCGTGGGGGACGCGCTCGGACACAGAAATGCCCACAAGGACAACAGTGCCTCCGGAAAGAGGGTCCAGGAGGGGCTGCAGACAAGCGAGACCCTGGGCCAGCGGCCACTCTCCCCGGAGACGTGGCCGGTGAGCGACAACACCATCATGCACCTGACGACAGCCGGGGCGTTGACCACAGGTAAGCCGCAGTCCTGCGGGCGCCGAGCGTCTCCACCGCGACGACCCCAACCCCCACACCAGCCTCTCCGGTTGTGTCACTCCGCCTGTCCGCGGTCGGCCTCCGAAATCTGACTCTTGGTTCACGTCTGTAAACGTGTCTCCAGAGTTAAACCAACTGAATGTCTCGCTTCGGGCTGTTTCGCGAGAGGGTCCAGCTTCTCCCTGTAGGCAGTCGGCCCTCCAGTTTTACTCTGAAAGAAGAGAAAAACAGTAAGCCCACTGGAAATTCGGGCCCATTAAGATAACATTGTTTGGGGATTACTTATAATCCCAAAGAGTTTGAGTCTAAATGCCATCTCCCAAAATAGGACTCAGATATCTGCCTAAACGGCTCGTCGGGAGCGACGCGGTGAGTCTGGCCGCTGGGGCCGGGGCCGTGACGTGCCATCTGGGCAGCAGGTGGACGGGGGCGCGTGTCTGCACGACTTTCAGGGAAGCAGCGGGGGGTGAGCACAGCTCCTGGGCCGGTTCCGGCTAACAGGGTGCAAGTCGGGCGGCAGAGAGGCAAGGAGGCCTCGAGCTCCGCGCCGGGGGCTCGCCCAGCTTAGCTCTGCGCTCACCGGGCAGGAATGCCGTCCGCCGCTGGTTCCAAAATAGCCCAGGCGAGGCCTGGAGCCGCACAGATAAGATAGCTCAGGGGCGCCGAGCGGGGGGCACCTCCCTGAGCCTGTGCAGCGGGGACGTCCGGTGTCTCTGTGTCTGTTCCCGGGCTGACCGGAGCAGGACGCCGACCCTCCTCAGGAAGCCGCGCCCGAGCCCAGCCCCGGCCCCCGGTTCAGGCGGCGCGGCCGGGCCTTGCTCCCAAACGCGGCTCCCTCCGTGGCGCCTGTCGCTGGGTGCCCCGCGCGGTCCCCGGGTCCTCTCCGCGCCCGCCCCTGTGTCTCGTGACGGCGGAGTCCACCCTCCGCGTCCGCAGCCGCCCCCGGACCGGACGGGCTCTCCGAGATTAGCCTGAGCCCTCTTGACAGAAACGGCAGGATCAGCCTGATGTGAAATGGAGGAAGGGGGTGGGGGGCGTTCGGGGCTTCGCTTCTGAGCCAAGACAAGCCCCCGCCTCCGGCCTTGGCACCGGGGGCTGCTGCGTGCCCAGCACCGCCTGGCCTGCCGGTCTCGAGGGGTCGCTGGAGCAGAGCGCCCGACCCGGAACCTCCACAAGGCGCAGCGTCTTGTTCAAGCCGCAAACAATCTAAGGGGAAATTTATTCAATTTAGTTGTCCGACAGCTGGATCTTTTATCAATAAACAGCGAACTGTGGGACGCCTGGGGGCTCCGTTGGGGAGGCGGCTGCCTTAGGCTCAGGTCATGAGTCCAGGGTCCAGGGATTGAGCCGGGTCGGGCTCCCTGCTCAGCGGGGAGCCTGCTCCCCCCCCCACTCTCCCTGCCTGTGCCCAGTCTTCGTGAAATAAATAAAATCTTTATTAAAAAAAATAGCAAATTGAAAAAAGAGATAAAAAAAATAACAAATTGTAGCCAAAATGGAGCCTCTGAGGCCCGTCCACGGGCCCCACCAGCCCCGACGTGGCGCTGAGCGTGGCGTGCTGGGTGCTGACCCGCCTGTGTCACCGTCTGACCCTCACGTCACCCCAAAAGCCGACGTGTTACCACTGCTCTAGGGAAGAGGGACAGACACAGAGAGGTCAGGTGACGCGCCCCAGGGCCCCACAGCCAATGAGGTCGGAGCAAGGACGGGACCAAGTAACTTACTTCCCACACACAAGCTCCTCACGCCATGCCCTCCGCCTGCACCAGCGGCCGCACGGGGACCTCCAGGACCCGGTGGATGCTAATTCCTCAGACCCGCACACAAACTGGGACCACGGATTGGCATTTTCAAGTGCGTCCCGCCATTCTGCGCTGTGGGGCCGGGAGGTCCTTCCTGTTGTTGTGAGAGCGACGCAGGGTCACCGACGGCCCGTGTGACCTGCTCCTTTGGGCCGCGTCTCCGGAATGTGCGGAACTGGATGAGATCAGTCCTGGCCCCGGAGCAGCATCGGGCTCCCTGCAGGCCGGGCGGGCAATCCGGTGTCCGCAGCACGCCGGCGGGCTCATGGCCTGCAGTCACCAAAGCTGCCTTGTGTGTGCGGCCCTGTGCCCACTGCCCAAGGGTGCCTCGGGGGCCCTGGGGGCTGCCACTCCCGGGCCTCAAACTCGCAAGCTTGGTTTCCCTCCTGCTCTTTGGGACGACGAGGCTTCCGGCACAGGCTTACGTGCGATGAGGTGGGGAGTGCGTGCACTCGGCGCGTAATAAGTTATTATTAAGGGACGGTGGCTCGTGGCGGAGTAGATGACGCCTGCCTTTCTCAGTGTCTTGGTCTGGAGGTCAGCAGCTCCAACGGCCACGGCCACACAGGAGGAACAGGGGTGTGCGCCCACCGGGGGCCACAGCAGGTGTCTCAGGCGTGTGTGTACCCGCAGGGGGACGGGCGGCCTGGCCCACGCGGGACGCACCCGGCCTGTGCAGACCCAGCTCTCTGTCCCCTCCGTCGCTGGCTCCCTGATGGGAACAGCGTTTTGAAAAGCTGACGTTTTTACTACAAAACGAGTTGCTGTGGGCATTCTGTCTTCTTCATGCTGACGTGGGCTGGGACACGTTCGGGGGTTTCGTGAGTGGACTTGTCTCTGCAGAGGCAGAGTGGGAAGGCGGAGAAGGGTGAGCCCAAAGGCCACGTCACAAGGTGGCGCGAGCCCAGAGCACCGCGGCTCTGGGAAACCTGTTCCTGGTCTGGATTCGGGCCTGAAACACAAGACTGTTGCTATTTTGTTTTTAAGGAGGTTTTTTTCCTTCAGCAGGATGTGATTCCAGAATAGAACGGATTATCTGAGGGATTCTGGAAGGCCGGCTCACTCACCCCACTTCGAGTTAAGGAAGGCTGTTTGTTTGTAAGGGGGGTCATCTGGATGACCCCAGCAGCCGTGTGCCCCGCGAAACCCACTACCCGCCCCAGCCCGGCTGGCCACACTCTCTCTACACACCGCACCAGACTGCGGCCATGCGTGGCGCGTCCCACAGGCCGCCTGCCGTGTGCAGCTGGGGGCAGGAGGACTGAGCACCAGGTCCCCCCTCGGAGCCACAGCTCCAGGGCGCGAGGGCGGCAGGAGCTTCCCTCCTGGCGCAGGGAGGGGCTCGCCGAGTGCACCTGTCTCCCTGGAGCCTGGGGTGACCAGGAGGGGCTCAGGGCTCCCTCCTTTGCTCCTCTCTTCCCCCACACCACCCCACGTCGCGGTGTGTACCCAGGAGAGGGGCGGACATGCAATCTGGGTGCAGAATGCGTCTGTTGGTAGCTGTGAAAGTCCCACTGGCGCCTTCCCCCTGCCCAGCCGGCCTGGCACAGGGCCTCTCCACCACCCCTCCCTGCTCTCTGACAGAACAAGGCAAACTGGACCCCACATCTGGAGCTCTGTGGCCTCTACCCACCAGGCTGGGCTTTTAATGACAGCGGTGCTCAGACCTTGCCCTCAACCTCTGGTTACCATCATCTCTGGGCTCGGGCAGGTCGCGTAACCCACGGAGCCTTCCCCATGACCCAACACGACAAGCTGGCGGTGCTGGGGGGCACCTGCGACTGTCCAGGGCAACGGCCCCCCGACGGCTGCTGGGCAGCGCATCAGTTGCCCTGCCTCCGCGTCCGCCATCCTTGAGGGACGCCCTCACACACTGGGGGCTGCTTCCCAGGAGGGAGACGGCCGACGGAGTGCGGAGGCTCTGCCTGCTGCACAGAGACACGGGCCCGCAGAAGCCCAGGGAACAGGCAGATTTCGGGCCGGTCCTCACATGGGTAGAACTATGGGTTTTGTCTGGACTCTGCTGTGTAGCCAGAGTGAACCCTGTGCAGGCTACACGTCCCCAGGGAGCCACGACTGTGGGCGGTAGATCGCCAGAAGCTTCCTCCTCTTCCACACACGTGGGGCCACGAAGCTTACTGCCACCGGCCTTGTCCCTGCTGCCCTGGGGGCTCACAAGGCCGCTGCCCTTCCTGCTCAGTCTGACCCTGTCCTCCTACTCTTTCATTCCCAGACTACTGGTGCCTGGACGACCTGTACCGGGAGATGGTGAGGCGCTACGTGGAGGTCCTCGAGAAGCTTCCAGAACACTGGGCGGACCCGGCCACCCTGGAAGGCTGCTCGCAGCTGAAGCCAGATAACTACCTCCTCGCCTGGCACACGCCTTTCAACGAGAAGGGTCAGGGAGCGCTTTCTTCTCCCCGTAAAGCGCATGTGGGACAGCAGCCTGGACACTAACCCGTGTGCCGTCCACTAACCAGCAACACCGCAGGTTTGCGCAGCACAGGGGGACGGCTGGGGCTCCCGTGTGCCGCGGCCGACACCCGGGCGTCCATCCACACCAACCCTGGGTTCATCTTAAGGAACACTCTTGACTGCCTTTCCTTTAAGTTTGTATTTCACCAAAGTCAGGAAAACATGTACTAGCAGCATGTGGTCTGTCCCCAGGATGCTCCAGTGTGTTCAGAGGGGCCGTATTTATGTGACCAGATCTCTGCCTCCACGGCACCAGCTCCTGGGTCCTGGACCCGCCCCTCCAGGTTTATAGAGGACAAACGTGCCCCTTTGGGTTTATACTGGGGACGGACCCCACTCTGGGCTTATACTGGGGATGGGTCCCCCCATCTGGGCTTATACTGAGGAGGGGTCCCCCCCTGTCTGTGCTTCTACTGAGGACAGATCCCACTCTGGGCTTGTACTGAGGACAGACCTCCCCATCTGGGTTTATACTGAGGACAGACCCCACTCTGGGCTTGTACTGAGGACGGACCCCACTCTAGACTTATCCTGAGGTTGGCATCTAATCATGGCATCTAACGTGGCATGAAAGAAGAAGGGAAACAATCTATAATGGAGAGAAAAATCAATAATCAGAACCCACGAAGCCTGAGGCAGCTGTTCGAGTCATGCAATGGGTGTAAAGTTGTAGGTATTCCACAGGCTGAAACAGTTAGGTAAGGACACAGATGTACACAAATCACATTTTTAGAAAAACATTACGACGTCTGAGTTTCTAAATGCACTGGGTGAAATGATATTTTTCAGAAGAAAAACTTAGTGAGTCTGAAGGCACAATAGTAGAAACAACCCAGAGTGGGACACAGAGAAAAAAGAATTCGCAAATAGGAAAAAAGCACAGGCGACTTACCGTGACCTCACGTGCCCGTGGTAGGGTCCCTGGCAGAGCGAAGGGCAGCAAAGAAACGATTTGAAGGAACAGCGGTCAAAGTCTCAGAAGACAGGGACAGACTCTTCTCCAAGGAGACTTCAGACGCCAGCAGACATGGGGAACATCGCTCCACAGCACTCGGCGTCAGGGAAATCCCAATCAGAACCCCTCACGCCAGTCAGAATGGCTGGAATTAAGTCAGGAAACGACAGGTGTCGGCGAGGGTGTGGAAAGACTGACCGTGAGGCCCATCGGGGGGACACAGGACACGACCACCCAGCTCCTTCCGAGGTGACCACTCACTGCTCGGAGGAGCTGAACGGTCCCTCCGGGGTGTCCGCCCCAGAGAAGAAAGCGTGTGCCGAGACAAAGGTTTGGTTAGGAGAGTTCACGGTGTTGTCGCCATCCCCCCCCCCCGGGGAAATGGCCCAGGCGTCCGTCAGCAGGTGGGAGGGCCGTGCGGTGGCGTGTCGTCACACCCTGGGACCCTGGGACCCGGGACGGCACCCTCGGTCCGTGGCAGGCCGCTCGGCAGAGCTGGCTTCGCAGCGAGCCAACGTGTCCGCTACAGCACGCGGTCTCTGCAGGTCTGTGCCCGGCGTCTTCCGGGAGAGCGTGCAGGAGTGCGTCCCAAGCCCCCCAGAATTCTGTGTCCGATGCCGGAGCAACCTTCCGACATGCGGAAGCTTTGACGTCCGCGTCCTCTCTGTGCGTCCGGCACTTGGGTCGTGGGCCTGTCTGCCACTCCCTTCATGAGGCTGGGATCGGCGCTCCCTCGGTGTGTGTCCGCGTCCGGTCGCTCGTGGAAGTCCGGCTGCCAGAGGCGGGGTTCTCGGAGCCAAGTCTGAAACTGGGTGTACTGTGTGTTCCTCCCAGGGTCAGGGTTCGGGGCCGCCACCAAAGCCATGTGCATCGGCATGCGGTACTGGAAGCCAGAGCGCCTGGAGACACTGGTGGAAGTGAGCGTCGAGTGCGGCAGAATGACACACAACCACCCCACAGGTGACGCTGTCCCCGGGGTTCGCTTGCCTGTCGGCCGGCACGCACTGCGTACGCTCTGTGGCCGACCTACGCGCCGGCTCGGCGTTGAACGCGGCAACCCTGGAGAGGGTGAACCCGGCATGTGTGGCGCCGTGTGCGCCGGGGGGAGGGAAAGGAAGCTGCGCCCCGGGCTGACGTCTCGGGCGGACACTTGGTGTCACATCGGTTGGGCGTCTTCTGCTGAGTGCTGCGCCCGTCCCCAGCCGTGCCTCTGTTCCCCACCTGTCGCAGGGATGACTGTGGCACTGGGAGCCAGGCCGACTTGCACAGGAGGACAGAGCACGGAGCCCCGAGCTCTGGGCTTGTCCTCCTGGAGCCGTGACGCCGGCTGCTCCCGGGGTTTCCCACCGCATGTCCCTCACACAGCATGAGGGCAGGCGGGGCCCCAGCGCTGACCATGAGTCACGACCCGGAAGGGCTGTCGGCTCCTACGTTTAAGAAAGATTGACGTGGGCGCCCGAGTGGCTCCATCGTTCAATGTCCGCCTTCAGCGCGGGTCAGGATCCCGGGGTCCTGGGATTGAGCCCCTCGTCAGGCCCCTGATCGGCAGGGAGCCTGCTTCCCCCCTCCCACTCCCTCGGCTTGTGTTCCCTCTCGCTGTGTCTCTGTCAAGTAAATACATTTAAAAAAAAAAGAATGACACGAAACTCGCAAACCTGTAGCCACGCATGGATCAGGGCAGGGATGCGCCCACCCAGCCCGCCGCTGCCCTGAGACTTCCCTCTTTCAAGGCCACTTTCTTTTTTCCTGAAACACTTTATTTAAGAGAGAGAGAGCAGGTGCGTGAACAGGGGGAGGCAGAGGGAGAAGCAGGCTCCATGCCGAGCAGGGAGCCCGATGCGGGGCTCAATCCCAGGACCCCGAGATCATGACCCGAGCCGAAGGCAGACGCGTCACCCACTGAGCCACCCCGACGTCCTCCAAGCCACTTTCAATGTTGCTGTAGCTGGTGTGGCTGCCCTGTGCCCCCCTGGCAGCACCCGCGTGGGGCGCTCCCGGCAGCATACGTGCAGAGCTGCTGGCACGTCCCGGCCGGCTGGGGAGGGCTCCGTGCTGCGCGCCCGCCGGCCCGTGGTGCAGGTGGAGGCGGCTGAGCCCGGGAAGCCTCCAGGCGCGACAGGGCCGAGTGTCTGCCGACAGTCCAAGGTCCACAAGACTCCGGGTCCGCAGCCCCGACCCCTACAACATTGGCTGATGTACTGTCCGCTCGTATGAAGGAAACGTGTGACACACTGTGTTTCTGAGGAAAGCCCCGATGAGACACGGAGGGTCTGAGGGCACGCAGGCAGCTCCGGGAAGGCAGGGGCTCCTGTCCCGTGTTCCGGACACTGCGGGCTGCAGGCATCGCAGTCGGATTGCGGTGCATGGCCTGGACGCTGGATACCCCTGGGGGAGGGTCACGGCAGGGGGTCAGGATGGTGACAGGTCTGAGAACCCGACACTGACTCCCAGCCTGCAGCAGTGCCTCCCAGAGCGGCCAGCAAGCCCCCAAGGGCAGTTCCGAGACAGCCGTGCCTCTCTCTGCGTGGTTGTCCTTTCCGTGAGCCTCGGGCAGGCCTGGCGGGCACTCCTGTGTCCCCACCACAGCCCTTCGTGCAGGAGATGGAAGGCCAGTGTGCCCGGAGCCACGGCCCAGGACGCTGAGCCCAGAGCCATGGCTGTTCTGTTGTTCTGTTCTCTGCCCCGCAGGCTTCCTCGGGTCCCTGTGCACGGCCCTGTTTGCATCGTACGCTGCACAGGGCAAGCCTCTGGAGCAGTGGGGCAGGGACATGGTGCGGACAGTCCCGCTGGCCGAGGAATACTGTAAAAAGACCATCCGGCACCTGGCAGGTGAGCCCAGCCCCTTCCTGTCGCTCCCCACCAGGCGGGCCTGATGCACACGCAGGGCACATTCCGATCAGGTTCCCAGACAGCTCGCGGCCGGCCCACCCCACAATGAGACGGGGGCCTGACCCCGCCAAGCGGGCCAAGGCACCCCTGGCAGAGGGCGACACCTGCCCAGGGGACTCCTGTAGCCGGGAAACCAGGACAGTCGAGCAGTTGTAGCTCCACAGCCCGACCCCAGCGTCCTGCTGTCTGACGGCAGCCAGAGAGACGAGAGAGGGGCACACCGGGCTTCGGCATTCCGGATGGTCCTGAAGAAGCCCGTCCCCTGGGACGAGGGACGCCCACACCGACGTCCACACTGCTCCCAAAGCTTACGGACGGCCGGACCCGGAGCCCAGACGGGTATCTGTGCCCACTGGTGACATCAACACCCAGAAATGTCTGTCTGTCCCAGTTACCCAAACCGTGGTCAGAAGACACCCCCCTTGGCTGCCCATGTGGCGTCCACTGGCTTGTCCGGCAGAGGCTCTCGGGATCACGGTGTCTCTGGCGTCAGGGAAATGGCACCTGACAGACCAGACGGAGAAGCAGGCGCAGGGCTAGAAAGCCCACAGCTTCTCCTTGGGCAGCCGGCCCCGCGCAGGGCTCTCTCCCTCTGGGAGGGCCCGGAGCTCCGCGTGTCTGTTCTCAAGTTGTACGTGTTCCTCCTGGGGCAGAGGGGCCTCGGGGTGTGGGTGCAGGAGCAGGCTGTGGTCTTCTGGGTTGCCCGAGGCCGAGGTCTTGAGACAGAAAACCCACTGTCACCCTTTGACAAGTGGGGACTCATTATAAATGCTTCTGGAGAAGCTTCCAGACCAACGTGACCAGGAGAGCTTTGCCTCTGCTTCTGCCAGCTCGTAGTGCTGGGAAACTTGCCCACCGGCCCATTCTGGAGGGAAGCAGAGAACCTCTTGTCCACCATGAACTCAAGTGTCCCCTATAACCCTAATCATAGAACAGAGCTCCGCACTTGCCTTATTTTGCCTGGCTTGAGTCACTCAGCCCCGGCTCTCTGCGGTGGCGAGGCTGCCTGGGGCCGCGTCCTTCCACAGGGAGAGACAGGTCAATGAGGCCAAGTGCGGGCCACACGGTGTGTTCCCGCTGCATGGGGGACAGTCCCCAGAGCTCCCCAGGCTTTTCCGCAGAGCAGCCATCAGGGGCACTCCTGGACAGGAACGGGGAGGACTTGGATCTTTCTGTTTAATTTTAAACGTGTTCAACCTGGAGTTTTATGACCTTCTAGGACACACACCCTTTTCAGTAGAAACCCAAACCGTCTGGAGAAAATCGTGTTCAGGGCTTTCTGCTTAGTGGTGACAAAGCCCGTGGGCAGTACAGACACTAGCAACTCTGTTCCCCGTCTCTCTGCTTGGATGTCTGTCCCCGGACTTGCTGCCCAGCGGCCGGGAGAGAAGTGGCCCCACGCGGGCCGAGCCCGGGTCTCCTCAGAGCCTTCCTGTCTGGCCTGGTCACCTTGCCCCGGCCTTCGGTGGCTTTGCTGTTAGTTTTGTAAAGCGGACTCTGGCCAGCTTTCCTGGGAGCCTGCAGGTCCCTCAGGACCCAGAGCCCCACCAACACCTGTCCTAGGGCCTATCTGTGACTCCGAGCCGTCCCCCATCCCGCGCGTGTCGGCTGTGCCCCTGGGCCGGAGGCTCCCCGAGCTGGCGAGGAGGCGCCGCGGTGTCAGCCGCCAGCCAGAGGGACGCGCAGGGGGTCACTGTCGGCACCTGTGCCCCGGCTGCAGGGGTACAGGCTCAGAACACACAGGAGAACAGTCTTGGGACCGCAGGTTGGGCCCTGGGTCCCAGACAGAGTCAAGCAAGACTTAGGGTTGCTTTGTCCCTCGTCTCCACCTTCCTCGCGGTGGTTTCAAAGCAGTGGTGGACGCCAGCGGGAGCCACGAAGCCGTGGCCGGGGTGGGCTCAGCCCTCCGCCTCCGGCCGCCCGCACTGCCCCCACCAGCCGGCGGCCCTTGGCACAGCGTACCTGCTCTCTCTGCAGAGTACCAGGAGCACTGGTTTTACTTTGAAGCTAAGTGGCAGTTTTACTTGGAGGAGAGAAAGATCAGCGACGACACGGGGAGCAAAGCCGTCTTCCCTGACCGCTATGACGCAGAGGAGAGGGACAAGGTAAGTCTGGCCGTGTCCAGGGGTGGGGACGGTCATGGCCGGGGTCCCTGCCGAGGGGCCACCGCGGCCCAGCTGTGTTCCGGCTCCGTGTGGATCCTGGCTGGGGAGGCTCCCCCCGCGGCAACGAGGGGCCCAGAGCAGCCGTGGCGGTGGTGGGGGGCGGTGTGTGTTGGAAACCTTCCTGGAGGAAGCATGTTTGAAACAGATAAAGGTTCATCTTTCCACTTTCTCTCACTAATAGCATAGTATGTGCTAGAAAGTTTGAAAATAGGGTTGTTAAAGACGTTCTGTTCCCCTTCATGTTCTCTGGGGTTACGACTTCAAGTTGAGGCTGATGAACAAGGCTGTGCACGCCATCAACCTGCCTCATGCTTCCAACACCCCAGCCGGCAGACGCTGTCGGCATCGGGGGCGGTAGCGCCAGGGAGAGACCTGAGTCACTGCGGCGTGGCCAAGATCCGCACGTGTCATCCATACGTCCAGGGATCCCAAAACTGAGCTGAAGCCCCTTGCAGTCAGGCGCTGGGCACACTTGTGGGCGGCCCCTCTGCCTGCCGAGGGCACCCCTGTGGTCCCAGCCGGCTGCCCCAGCCCCAGCCAGCGCGTCTGCGTTCCAGGTGTCAGGACGATGTCAGAACGGTGTCAGGGAAGAGGGAGGGCCACCCTTCCTGCTCGGGTGTTTCTTACCGCCCCTCTGTGTGCCCCCGTGGACCTCGCCTGGATGCAGGAAGGCCCCGGTGGGCAGTCCTACAGATGGTACGGCTGCCCCAGACCAAGGCGGACGGTCCCGAAGACATGGGGCTGTGATAGCCCATCCCCCCACCCCCGGCCCCTGCCCGCTCCCTGCTCTCGCCAGCCTGACCACGTGTGGCGCACCCCACAGGGCTTCATCCGGAGCCCCCACCCCTCCCTGCCTCAGGGCCTTGGCGCCCGCTGGGCCCGTGCTCTGCTCAGACGAGGGCCGCGTAGGCTCTGTCACCGTAGACTTGGCAGTTGCCCCAACTCGTGGCCAGGCTGGTTTGTCACAGGAAGGCCTGCATCCGTGGGAGCCTCCAAAGATGGGTCTTTCCTGTGCACGGTCAGCCCAGCCCTGGGGCCGTGCCTGGCAAACACACGGCGCCCCGTAAGTGCACAGCCAGCAGATAAACACCTGTGACCTGGAAGAAACCGGGAGCTCATGCCCCAGCCAACACTGTTGCTGCCGCGTGACCCTGACGCCAGTCTTCCTTCAGGCTTACCGGAAATGGAGCTCGGAAGGCCGAGGGGGCCGGCGGGGCCACGATGCCCCCATGATTGCCTACGATGCTCTCCTCGGAGCCGGAAACAGTTGGACGGAGCTCTGCCACCGGGCCATGTGTCACGGAGGTGGGACTGCCTTCTTTAATGGTCTTGGGTTCTGGGCGACCAGCACCCTGTTCTCACCCCAAAGTGTCCTTCCAGGGTCTCCAAGGGCCTGGCCTCTTGCCCCCAGAATGTGTGTCCTTCTCTGGGCGGGTGCTGCCTCGCGTGGCTGTTTTCCTGAGCTCACGAGGAAAGGGCTTTTGGGGAAGACGGGGTCCGCGCCCCTCCCCTCCGAGGCCACTGGGCTAAGAGTGGGCGTCCTATGACAGCCCCATATGGTTCTGCTGACCCTGTGGCCAGACAGGGTTCTGTGGGACTTTGCATCAGCGGCCGCGGGTTTGAGCCTTGCAGGGGCAGCTGTCACGGTCCCGAGGCTGTGCAGGATCTCCCGGCCCCCTGGTGCCCACTCTCTCCTGCGGGTGTGAAATGAGGGGGTTCCTGGCAAACACCAGCTCACACGGGACACAGAGTTCCATGGGCATCAGAGCCCCTCGGTTCCTGGTGCCGAGACTGAGGTGGTGAGGGCCGGTGCCGCCCGCAAACGTGGGCCCCTGGTGCACCCGGCCCCCAGGACAGCACGGGCATCCGTACACAATCACGCGTGTGCAAGGAGGGAGGGTGGGAGGGGACAGCAAACCCCTCAGGTCGGTGCACCCAGAGCAAAGAAGGGGTCGGGTCCAGGGAGCTGCCCAGAGGGTCTCTGACACGAGGCCTTGGCAAGGGGGACTGGCAGGCTCTGGCTAGTGCCGGGTCCCTGAGCCATGGCTGCCTGCCTCGACCCCGAGGTCCCTGAGGACCTGTGTTTTTCGTTCCAGGCGAGAGCGGGGCCACAGGGACCATTGCGGGCTGCCTGTTCGGGCTGCTGCATGGCCTGGACGGGGTTCCCGCGGGCCTATACCAGGACCTGGAGCACAGGGAGGAGCTGGCACGCCTGGGCGAGGCCCTGTACCGCCTGTCCACAGAGGAGAAGTAAAGCCTCTCGCCGCGGCCCTCCGGGTGTGCGCCACGCCTCCCCGCTCAGAATCACATCTAACCCTCCCCTCCCCAACGTCAGAACCCCACCTGCCGTCCCACGAGGATGTTTGTCCTGCCCTCGCGCGGCCCCGGGACATCACTGGCCCCACGCCAGAGGCCCCAAGCCTCCCAGCGCGGCAGCACAAACAGCCTCGGGGACAGGCGAGGTGTCTCCCTGTGCACCACTAACGCTGCTCGCTCTCGGTGCCGACCGCGCTAACCAGGACGCCGCGCGCGGACCAAGCGCACGTCCCCGCCTGCTCCTGGCCTCGGCGCGGCCGCCGGAAGCGCTTCACCTGCGCCGGCATTTTTAATCACACTAGATCTTAGATCTTAAAAAACCAACCCCTTTGGAGCGAGTGCCTGAGAAAACCGGGAAATAAAGGGTCCTCGTGCGTCCCCGCATCTCCTTCGGTGTGGTCTGCGGCCTGCCGGGCCTGGCCTGGCCACCGCAGGCTCCACCGGGCTCGCTGCTCGGACGCGGCCGGGTCCCTGCCCGCGAGCGCAGAGAAGGAGCGCACCTGCTCGGCCGACAGGAGCGTCCCACACCGTCTTTCGGAAGTAGCATCTGGTGTGAATAAAAGCCGGGGGCGTCTTGTGCTTAACATGGCTTCGGCAGCTTGGCTGGGCCGGCCCGGCTGCGGCGGCGCGCTCTTCAGGGGGCTCCGGGGCCCGCGGGGTCACCCCTCGCTTCCCAGGAGGGCGCGAAGGCTTGGTGCGAGCTGGCAGGCGACGGACCCGGGAGGCGCTGGCGAGGAAGGGCTCCAAGTCACGGACTGACGCCCGCTGCCGCTGCCGCTGTTTTTTATTTTTCCGGGGGGAAAGGCAGGAAGCCGCGCGCAGGGGGCCTCGCGGCCGGACCGCCAGGAGCGCAGGCCGTGGAGGTAAGCGGGCGCGTGCACCGCGGCGGCCCAGGCCCCGTCCGGCGCCAGGACCCCAGCCCGTCCTTGCGGGTCAGGAAGGGGGTCTATTCGCAGCCCGCCGGCTAAACAGCACGAATTCCCCTGAGAGGCGGAGACGTGTCCCCGTCTTGCTGCAGAGACTGGCACGCGCGGAAGACGAGGCCCCGGCGTGGGGGGGGGCTCAGCCCTGCGGGTCTGACCCGCGCTCCCGCAGAGGTGACGCCCTGGGCTTCCAACATCCCCGAGCCGTGCGCCCGGGGCGCTGTGTGGAGAGCCGGAGGCCCCCAACCGGGGTCGCGCTCCCAGGCCCCTCACGTGGCCCTGGAAGCCGCCTCGCGCGTGTCCTGCGGGAGCGTTTCAACACGCGCACGCACACATTCCTTTTTGGCATTTTGGGACCCCGTCCTTTTGGCCACTGCAGTTTCTTGGGCACTGTGGCCCATGTCCCTCGGTTGTCCCGTTCCCAAGGCAACGCGGGCCCCTCTGGCAGGGACGTCCACGGTAGCCCGCGGCTTCACGTCCTGCGTGCGGGGCTCAGGCGGGGCGCGTCCTCCCGCAGTGCAGGGCGTCTCCTGTATGCTCCAGTGGCACGGCGCGTGGGCGCATGGGCTCAGAAGCTGGGGCTCGGGTCCGCAGCCAAGCCGACCACGCTGGGCAGTGTCGGCAGCCCCGAGCCCTCGGGGACAGGCCCCGGCTCCTGCCGCTGCTGGCCGCGGGGTGGGAGCACGTCCCCTGCTCTGCTCGCACATGTGGAGACTTGGGGCTGGTCTGACGGACTCGTGTCCCCAGGCTTCTCTGGCTGAGATTTTGGTCCAGGTTTGAACTCTTGTTCCCCGCACTCGGCATATGGAAGCCGGATGGGGGTGGGTTTGGAAGATGCACCGTCCCCTGATGGCTGGGGGTCGCTCCCCCAGGAAGTCCCCTGGCAAGGCGGGAAGGGTCCATTCAGGTCCGGCTGCATGATGGCCTCAGCCGGGTCCTCTGGGACCCACCGCTCCGTCGGGGGATTTCCCCAGTCGGGGGCGGGACAGCAAGCAGGTGTGGTCGACGCCCCCGCAGGGCAAGCCCGGGGAAGCGGTCGTGACGGGGGAACGTAAACCCAGCGGCCCTGTCCGTCTGGCCCCACCTCCGAGACGCCTGCCCGGTGCCCTGACACCTGTCCCCAGCTCCAGGCCCACGGGTACCTGCAGGAGACGGCACATGAGGCCTGGCCAGGTGTCCGCGGAGAGAACTGGAAACACACCCGTTTCTGAGGAGGCTACTGGGAACCTTGGGCCTTCTCAGGGCACAGCCCAGGGGGACATGGACACCAGGGAGACCCCAGCCCACCTGTCAGCCCTCAGCCCTACATCCAGACTGCCCCCATGGTAATAGCTTGTTGTCAAGTACATTAAAACCCACAAAAAGCCACAAAGTGGCCCCAAAGGTTCCCTTCACCAGCTGTTCACCCCAGGCCACACTTGCCTGCTTTCTCTCTCAGTGATGCGGACGGACGCACCCAGCAGTGGCCGTGCCCAGAAAATGAGGAGAGCGCCTGAGGACCCTCGGCCTGCCCGCGTTTCGGGCCTCCATCAGCCACGGCTGCGCCGCCACCCTCTCTCCAAGCAGCTGGCGGGGGGCGCAGGGTCCCTGACTCTGACTCCCGCAACTTCTGCTGCAACTACCCCACAAGCCTCTGGGTGGCAGGACCCACCTGCTCGGGGATCCGGTCCCCCAAGCGCCTGCAAGGGGCATCTGCAAGGGCACGGAAGGGCACAGGCTGTGTGCGGCCCATGGGAGAGTGCGCTGGGTCAAAGGGCAGCAGGGGGCAGTGCTGGCCCCAGGCTTGTCCTCCGAAGGGCAGGAAAGGATGCGTGCAGATCACCCAGGACCCAGAGCCGCCATGGGGAGAACAAGTGGGGAGCGGCACTGTGGGGGTGATCCTGGCCGGCTTCTCTCCCCTTTCTTTCTGAGGATGCGCTTGGTGGGGCCGGGGCGTCTCTGTTGCCATGGGATTTGGAGGTCTGCCATATCTCGCTGAGATATGGAGACCCCGTATCTCAGAAGAGGACACGGGGGCCAAAGGACATCCCCTCGCTGCCTGAGGACATGCTGACACAGCCTGACCCACGTCTGTGAAAAGCAGACAGTCAAGGCCAGGCACGACCCACGTCTGTGAAAAGCAGACAGTGAAGGCCAGGCACTGTCCGCCAGAAGAGCCCTACGGAGACCCCCGAGGGCCCCGGGGCTGCTGGCAAGCCTGTACCTGACACCCCAGTGCTGCTGTATTTCCAGGTGACCTCTCAGTAGCCAGAGGCACCAACAGAACCACCAGGAAAGCATATCGCGGCCGCGCTACTCAACGGGCCCCAGAGAAACGTGTGCCGGTCCTGTCCTGGCCTGGCCTGAGGACGTCCGCCTGCCTCAGCCGGCCGGGCAGCAGCCCCACACGAAACCCGGATCCCAGACAGCCTCTGGGAAGTGCCGAGCAGAAGGGACCACCTGGCTTTGAGGCACGAATGACTTACCTTCCCCAAACTGTCCTCCCCTGCCGCGCACAGAGCCCGTCCGTCCAGCATGCTGCTCAGGCCGGGCGTGTGGGGCTCAGAGGAGAAAGCACTGGCTGTCTGCCGGTCCGGGTTGCTTGTGCACCGTCCTGCGGGAGAACTCACGCCCCGGCCATTCTGATTCCGTGACTGCCGGCCTGCTGAGGGCCATGTTGGTATCCTGCAGGGACACAGAGGAGCCTCCCCAGGACCCGTAGGGGCAGCATAACCCGGCCACTGGGAAAGGCTCCACTGAGGAGGCCATTTGAATTGAGTCATGAAGGATGCATAGGACTTCGTCAAGACTGTGGCTGTCGTAGGAGGGAAGGCTCAGTGTGGGGCTGGGACAGAGCACAGGTGGGAACTGAGTCACAGCAATGGGCAGGGTGAGTGAGAGCCCCGGACGGGGCCCCTCCATGGGGGTCTGCTGAGTGTCTGCTCCTACCAGACCCCTCTGTAAGCCCCAGGAAGGTGCAGAGCAGATGGGTTTCCTGCCCACACGGAGCCAAACCTCCCCTGTGCTTGCAACGGCACACAAGTCTCCGACGATGACGATTGCTTCAGTATCAGGGACCCCAGCCGGGGTGCAAGGGCCGCAAGCTCAGGGACTGACCTCAGGAGGGTCCAGGTGAAAGCCCGAGGGCAGGCGGTATGAAGCAGAGGAAACAGCTTGTGCAAAGGCCCTGGGATAGGAATGAGCTAGGGACCAACTGATGGCCAGTGCAGCTGGAGCAGAGTACAAGGTGGGGTCAGAGGGCCAGATGGGGCAGCTCACAGCCTGAGCCCTGGGAAGTCCGTCCCCACAGGGCGGCAGGAGCCCAGCTCAGCCACGTGGTGAGGGCGCACCGCTCAGCCGTCCTGCAAACAGCTCAGCGTTTCTGCGGGGGCAGGGCCTCCCCAGGCTAGAGGGAGCAGGACAGAGAGACGGTGCAGGACGGGCGGGGCAAGGAGGGTCCCGTGTTGGGGCGGAGGTTACACACAAGCTACCTATGGGCGGAGACCGCGTGGTCACCCGCTGTGCTCACTGCCCCCGCGTCACTCTGAATCTTCCTCCTCTGTGTGGCCGGCCGGTCCTGGCAAGTCCCTGGCTTCAGCCCCGCCGCAGGCTGGTAGGTAAACGCAGTCGGGACGCGTCCTCACCGTGCTTCCTGACACAGAGGGGCGCTCGGCGTCGAGGTTCGGCGACCCTGGCGAGAGGAATCGGGTGGCGGCGGCAGAGGAACGGGGCTGAGTCCACACCGAGCTGCCCTCACTCGGCGCCCCTCCAGAGCTGCTGCCTGTTTGGACTGAGTCAAGGAAGCGGCCAGGCCGCACGAGGCCGCACGGCGTGTCCTCGGGGCCTGTGTTCCGACGTCAGATTGACCCCACAGCTATCTCAGCCATCGAGGGACCAACCCGCGGACCTGAAGGTGAACGGATCCCCAGCAGGGTGGCCGTCCATCCCGCAGGTCACCAGCCCCCGCCTGCACGCCGGGGCCCTGGAGGAGGCTGCGCGGTGACGGTGTCCGCCCGCCGCTCCGTCCCAGCGTGAGCTCCACCAGTGTCAACGGGCCCTGCGGGCACACGGCCTGGAGAGAGGGTCTGGACTCTGGCGTCGGCCTGGCTGGGTGAGCGCCGTGGCCGGTGCTCCAGGGGGCCGAAGCTTCCGCGAGCGTCTTCCAGAGTGCGGGTCCCAGCAGCGGGGCGCCAGCTCAGGCAGGCAGGAGGGCAGCACGGGGAGGTGGAGCCAAGAACTCAGGGCCACGGCCTCACCCACCGAGTTCGACACCGTTCTAGACCTCGTGCAGCGGAGAGGTGGCCGGGGGTGGAGGGAAACGTGGGGTTGCCAAGCCCGGCCAGGCGGGTGGCGGCTGTGGGCCGTGGGGGCGCCGGGAAGGCCGCGTGGGATGTGCCTGTGAGACCCTGTGCCGGGGGGAGGCACGACAGCCCTACAGACACACAAGCCACCTGGACGGCGATCCAGCCCCGGAGCCGCACTCGGCCACGAGTGTGCCCAGCGGCGGGGAGAGAACCAGGCGAAGCGAGACCAGCCCAGGGCCTCACAGGGCGCCCAGCGAGGTCCACCAGGTCAACGGCAGAGTCTCGACGAACCACACAGAAGACATGAGGCCAGCGGGCGGCCCAGCGGCTACCAGCCAGGCTAGGACGCCACGGGCCGGCACTGCCGCGGTGGCAGGGCAGCGGAGTGGCTGTGCGGAGGAGCCCCCACGACCGCGGCTCCTCCCTGTCCCTGGGTCCCTGGCCGCAGCGCCTCGGGCTGCCTCGATGGCGTGGAGACAGAGCCCGTGGCTCGGAGGAGGCCTGGCTCGTGGAGCCTGAGTGCCCCCTGACCACCCACCTTGGCGGGAGAAGTGAGGTTTCTGCTGACCCTGCGGCCGGGTGTGGGCAAGGATGTCCCTGCAGTCCTGGGCGCGCGGTGAGGCGGGCGCGCCGCCTGGGCGCAGTCTGAGAAGCAGAACGGGAGGAGCTGCCCCTGGCCGGGGGCCGGGGCGTAGGCGGTATGGGCGCCCCATGTGCCTGGCGAGCCCCCTGGCGTTCCTGCTCTGGACGGGCATCGCTGTGGACCGGGATCCGGCCGGAGCTCGCCGTGTGGCCCGGTGCCCGTGCCAGACCACACCCCGCTGGCCTAGGAATGGGTTCAGGTTTCTGTTTTGGTTTAGGAGCTTAATGCACCACACGCACGGTCGTCTGATGTTGGGAAAGAGCCCGACCTATGCCGCGGGTTTTCAAGGCGGGGTCCCTGGGCCAGCAGCGGCCGCGGCTCTGGAGACGCGTGGGAACCCTGGTGGGTGACGGAGTCCGAGGCTGCCGCGGCGCAGCCCGCAGGCAGGGTCTTCACGGGTGTCTGGTGTCCGAGGACAGCTCGCCCTGCCCCTCTGAGCGACTGGAGGCTCTCGGGAGCCTGCGGGGAGGCGTGCTCAGTCAGCCCTCCGAAAGGAGTACTTCCCGGTGTGGGGACCCGCCGCTGGGCTCCGGGGCTGTGGTCAGGCTGCTGAGGACGGACCACCTGTGGCCCTGGGCACCTCCTCACAGCCATTTAAGAGGACGTGTGTGGACTCTCTAAGCAGAGCCCTCTTCTGGGAAATGCAGAAAAGCAGGAACAGTAACGGTGTGTGCTCCCTTTCAAGGTGGCGTCGAAGTCCACACAGCGCCGTGCAGCTGGCCACTGCGCCCACGCCGTGAGCCCGTCCCAGGCCGGACGACGCTCTTCCTCCTGCCGGGACGCGCTGTGCGTGAGGTAGCCCGGCGCCGCCCATTTAGAAGCTGCCGACGTACGTCATCCACAGCTGCGGGAAGACCGTCTGGCGGGCTGTGGTCCTCTGCTGGGCGTGGCAATCGTCTGCTTCGGAGGAGTCGCTGGACGGCAGAACGTCGGGGCTGCGTTCCAGGCACCTCTTCACAGACGGGCCTCGGCCCACCGGGGACGACCCTCCTGTGCCAGGCTATGCAGGAGGCGGGCGTCCCACCCAGTTTCCGAGACCCCACCCCAGGAGGCCCGTCCGTCGCTGGGTTGAGGTCGAGGGCCTGGGGCTGCGTGCTGATAACGTCTCCCCCGGGCCAGGGGCTCAGGCGGGGACCTCCCGGCGCATTCGGGGGCGCCCTGTGGGCCGGCCCAGCCTCATCCACTCTGCTCAGCAGCAAAGACCACTTCCTGCAGCTCCAGGGGCCCTCCGGTCCCGCCCCACGACCTTCCCTAAGGCTGAGACCCCCATGTCGGCCCAGGGCCTGCGGTCCGCCCACCGCCCCTGAGTCGGGATATAACCATGACGATCACTTCATTTCTCACACTGGAAGTCAGAGATACACAGAACCCGCAGAAAGTGGGAATTCTCTGCACTTACTCCCGTTTATGCAAGCCTAATGTCTCCGCGACGGAAACCGTCGCGTCCCGCGCAGGCGCGCATCTGCGTTCCAAACTATTAACACCACTTTCCGAAGCCCGCGGAAGGACAGTGGCTGGCAGTGGGCATGAGCGGCGGCCCGAGAGGCAACACGTGTCTCTCGTCTCCACGTCTCCAGGCTCTCAGGCCTCTGTCCTCCCCCGGACTTGGAGGGTATTTAAAATGCGACTGCGCCACAGGAAATGTTCTATGGAGTCACCCGGGAAAATACAAAGATAAAATCTGTGACGACTGATCTTTTTTTCTCTGCAGCTCCAAGCACGGCAAGACTTGTGGCAGCGAGAAGCCTGTTGACGTCCAAGCCCTGAGGAAGAAGGTCGGCAGCGTGACGTGCGGCCCGGCCGCCAGAGCCGTCCTCAGCAGCCTGCTGCTCTATATCACTGACCTCCAGGACAGGCCCCCGGAGCCGCTGCCCGCCAGGAGGGCAGAGAGCGGGGAGAGCAGGGCCAGACACTCGCCTGAGAGCCAGGACGCCCACCGGCGACCCACGTGCTTCCAGCTCCTGCAGGCCAAGTTCATGGGCACAGGCCGTGAGTTCCGCCTCAAGAAGGCCCGGGAGGTAGGGAGGCTGATATCTAAGGACAAGCAGGGCCCCGGCAGGAGCTTGGTGACCGCTACCATCAACAAGCTCCTGGACAAGGCCCGGGAGGGAGCCGGCCGCCCCATGCAGGACCGGGAGCCGCCCCCCAGCCAGAAACCCCGGCAGGGCCTCCCCGCCGGGAAGGGCACCGTGAAAAACATTCTGAAGATATTCTTGGCCGCAGAGAAGAAGGAGGTCTGTGAGGAGCCCACAGCGGCCAAGGGGCCTCTGCCCAAGCCCATCAAGAGGGGCTCCATGCTGTCCAAGCTGCGGGAGACGTTCGAGCAGAGTGGTTGTCTTTGCTCCGAGGCGGGCGTGCTGCCGCTCCGCACGGAGGGGAGGAAGAAGAAGAACCTGGCGCGGAGGAAGACACACCGGCCGGAGACCCGCACGCTCAGCACAGCCACCATTGCCAGCACCTGCCTCGGGACGCCGCTGGCCCGCTTCCTGGCCTGCACCGCGGAGCCTGTGCTGGCCTTCAACATCGCCACCGTCGTCTGCGGCCCCCGGAGCTGGCTGTCCCACTGTGCCAAAATCAGCCATTCCCGGCAAGGGCGCGTGCTCCGGGGAGGAACAGGCGCGTCCCCCAGCATGGGGGTCATAGGAGATGGACAGGGACAGCCTAGTGGGGAACCCACACAGCCTCCAGCACCCTGGGCCACGGCTCTTGGGGACAGCCTGGAAATGGCATTCCTGGATGAGGGGACCAAGCCCATCCCCGGGCTAGCCCCCTCTCCTGCCTCCCACAGGGGTGGGCCCCTTCCTGGCCATGAGCCTGCGGGGTCGCTCCTCAAAGCAGCCAGCCCAGCGCGTGCCAGGGCAGTGGGAGGCGATGGGACGGGGAGCCCTCCTGCATGGGACACTGCACAGCACACCATGGCGCCTGGGGAAGCTGGGCCAGGCCTGTGGCCGGAGCTCCAGAGCACAGGAGCCGGGATGGCCCCCAAGTTTGCCCTGACGGTTTGCAGTTCTGAGGATGAAACAGAAGGAGTGAGTCTAGGCTCGGAGGAAGACCTCCTGTTCGCGCTCCAGGAGACTTTCCCGGAACAGAAGGAAGCGGGACATATCCCGCCACTTCCGGCACCTGCGGTCCAGGCCCTGCAAGGCACACAGTCAGCCCTGGAGTCTCCCCAGATAACTGTCACCCGGCTGGTCACATATCAAGTGCCGCCAGCTCCTGCCACGCCGCCCCAGGCCGTGGCGTCTCCCCACGTGACTGTCCCACGTCTGGACACGTGCCAAGCGCCGCCAGCTCCTGCCACGCCGCCCCAGGCCGTGGCGTCTCCCCACGTGACTGTCCCACGTCTGGACACGTGCCAAGCGCCGCCAGCTCCTGCCACGCCGCCCCAGGCCGTGGCGTCTCCCCACGTGACTGTCCCACGTCTGGACACGTGCCAAGCGCCGCCAGCTCCTGCCACGCCGCCCCAGGCCGTGGCGTCTCCCCACGTGACTGTCCCACGTCTGGACACGAGCCAAGCGCCGCCAGCTCCTGCCACGCCGCCCCAGGCCGTGGCGTCTCCCCACGTGACTGTCCCACGTCTGGACACGAGCCAAGCGCCGCCAGCTCCTGCCACGCAGCCCCAGGCCGTGGCGTCTCCCCACGTGACTGTCCCACGTCTGGACACGAGCCAAGCGCCGCCAGCTCCTGCCACGCAGCCCCAGGCCGTGGCGTCTCCCCACGTGACTGTCCCACGTCTGGACACGAGCCAAGCGCCGCCAGCTCCTGCCACGCCGCGCCAGGCCGTGGCGTCTCCCCACGTGACTGTCCCACGTCTGGACACATGCCAAGCGCCGCCAGCTCCTGCCACGCCGCCCCAGGCCGTGGCGTCTCCCCACGTGACTGTCCCACGTCTGGACACATGCCAAGCGCCACCAGCTCCTACCACGCTGCCCCAAGCATCAGGTAGTGGAGACAGAAGTTCTAGTCTTCTGAGTAGTGAAGGCAGGGGTCGGGGTGGGTTTGAAAGTGCTCGAGGGGCGTTTCCCATGGGGACAGGAAGTGAGAACATCCGAGCAGCCAGCACGGTTGGCGGCCCCCTCCAAGTTCTGAGTGTCCCTCCTGCAAGGGGTGCCACCAGCATGGGTCAGGACCTCCCAGCAGCAGCCCCGCAACAACGTCCCACCCAGGGAATGGCAAACACCCATGGTCTTGGGGATTCACAGGAGCTCCAGCATCCTGAGGGTCCGGCAGGAGAGGACATGTCTGAGCCAGCCTGCAAGAAGCGTCAACGGCCAGCATCAGGGGACAGGCTGGTCCATGGCAGGGATGCCCCATGGCATCATCCCATGGCCTCAGGGAATCGACAGATAGGGGACAGCCCTTCAGTCCCTGATCATCAGCGAGAGCTGCAGGTCATCATCAGCGAGACACCAGCAGGTGTCTCGGCAGCTCTGGGGGCCACCCCCAGCGACAGAACCCAGTCTGACAGTTCGACCACTGGGGAAGAGAAGATCCTGTGTGGGCGCGAGCTCGGGGGACCGCCCCGAGGAGACTCTGCCCAGCCTGGCGCGCAGGCTACAGGGAGCACCAGCCCTGGCCTCGGCAGTGACAGCCCTGCCCCCCTCATCGAACGTCCCCAGCCAGCTCCCGGAGCCCCCAGGCGAGAGGCAGCCACAAGGGCCACAGAGAGCCACACTGCACAAGCGGCAGGCAGCGTTCTGAAGTCTGTAGACAGCGTGGCCAGAGGGCGGGACCTAGCGCAGGAGCCGGGGGGCTGCCTCCTGCCAGTGCTCCCCAGCCTTGCAGCCGTGGCCCTGACCCAGGCCTCTAGCCCCCCGCACAGCTCCGCGCCAACCAGGTGCAGCGGGCCCCTGCTCAAGAGTAGCACCTGCGTGGGTTCAGGGCAGCGCGGGCCAGAGCCCCCCGAGTCCCCGGCCGCTGTCCCCCTGCAGGCAGACACCCCACTCAGACCGGCTGAGCCACGAGCGAGTGTCGTGGCTGAGAGCAAAGCTAGCGTGGTGGCAGGAGGCAGAGGGGCCCCAGTTGTGCACAGGAGCCCCTGGGGGGGGGTCATGACCCGAATCCCAGGGGGCGCTCCCCCCACATCCCGGGGCAGTGCTGCGGTGGGGCCTCCGCCTTCCGGGAACCAACAGGCCGAGGAGGACAAGCACGTCCTGCCCAAAGAGAAGGTTCCTCCTGGTGCTGGGGCTCCCTGCTGGCCTCTACCACCTGGAGCAGCAGGAGGGCAGTGGGTGGCCGGGGCCCTCCAGAAGGGCCTCGACCCCCAGGCACACTCACCATCTGTATCCCTCATGAGGGCCAGCGTCCAGGACAGAGTCGAGGTTGGGGACAGGCATCAACCACGGGCAGGCCGGGGGGCACTGGAGGAGGGGGCTGCCGGGCCCGTGAGGCTGGATGGTCCTCCAGACAGGGGCGTGGCTCTGTGGGGCCAGAAGCCTGGGCCACAGGCTATAAAAGAGGGTCAAACACAGCCCAGGGAGGTCAAGGTGGGCCGTGGTGCTGAGGTGGGGGCCACCGAGGTGGGGACAGGTCATCAGTGCACTGGGAAAGTTCCAGAACATGCACGGGGGCAGAGGGCGAGGCCTGCAGAGAGACGCCCTTGGGGACATAGTGCCCAGGCTGGAAAGAACCAAGAACCATCCCCCCCAGAGAAGCCGGGGCACCCAGCACAGGCCCAGGCCGGCAGGATGGCACCCCACATCGCAGCAGGCCCCGCCGACAGCTCGTCAGAAGCAGCGTCTGCTGTGGGTGGGAGCAGGAGGTCCTGCAGACCGGCCCCCAGGGGCAGCCAGGCGGAGGCCAGAGCCCCACACCAGGGGGCAGAAAGCCAGCCTATGGTGGGCAGGAGCCCGTGGTCTTCTGGCCCCGAGCCAGCGCCTGGCTCCGCAGGGCCCACACCCAAGCCCGGGGGCTGTGAGATGCCTTGTGCCCCAGCCCAGGAGGGACCCCCAGAAGCCCCAGAGGCAGAGAGCGGTGCGTTGGAGCATGTGCGGCGCGGAAAGCTGGCGCACTTTGCCAAGTACAGAGCCCAGAGCTTTGGCGACCAGCGGTCCTTCGATCTGTCCTTCCGACCAACAACCATCAGGGCCAACGACACATTCGAACTTCCCAAGTGAGGCCCCGGCTTCCTAACACGGACACGCCCAGCACCTCTGTTTCTGCACCTTGTCGCGCCCAGGCTGCTTCCCTCACACACGCGCATCCAGAGCGCGGCGAGGAGGACCCCTTTCGCTCTTGGTAACTGGTCCTGGGAGGGTCTGCGTCCCCGAGCTGTGCAGCTCTGCACCATCTTCCTGGGGCCCACGTGGTTTCTCCTTGGGGATGGAGCAGCAGGACCAGGACGTCCAGGCGCTTGTCCCTACGGGTCCCGTTCTTCACGGTGCTCGAGGGCGCCCAGGTGCAACTGCTGTTTCCACACCTTTGCGCTTGCTGCTGAGCCTGTGGGCGTCTCTCCTGTCCTGCCTTGGTGCCTCGGGCCACCCGGCACTTTGTGGAGTCATCTGCCGGCCGCAGCCCCACGGCTCGGCACAGGCACAAGAACTGCCCGTGAAGAGCCCAAGGGGCGGGCGTGGAAGGAGCCCCGGGACACCTGCCTCGGCCCCATGGGAAGCTGCGCAGGCGTGGATGTTTCCAGACCCACAGTCCCAAGGGAACGGCCTGTGGGTGCCGCTCGCTGAGGACGGGGAACGTCCCTGGAGCCACATCCCGCGCCCGCCTGCAGGGCTGTGCCACCTGTCCCTCCATGTCTGTGTGTGTTCTTCCTGTGGTCCTCGGTCTCTAAGCCTCGGCCTCTGGCGCGTCCGCCGTCTGGAATCGTCAGGCATCGTGTGGAAGTGCAGGGAAGGAAATCAAAGGCCCTGGTAGTCACGTGGCCTTAGGGCAGTTTCTCCGACTATCGCTGCTTCTCCCTCGCTGTCTCCACAGCATGGCCACACTGGGGGTCACATCTCGTGTGACCCCCCACACTGGGGGTCAAACTCTCAACACTATCGCCCACCGGGGTCAGGGCCGTCAGGTGGCCTCAGGCCAGCCGCCAGCTCTGGTGGGAGGGGACAGCGGGGGCTGCCTCACAGGTGCTGCTCTCGAGACCCCCGGCCATGGCAGGGGCTTCCCGCGCCTCGAGCTCGCAGTGCTGTCCGCTCTCCTGCGGGTGAGCCACGTTCTCAGCAACGTGGCTGGTCCCGTAACCAACTCAGCTGGTCCCGTAAACGCTTCCTTGATGCCTCGGGCTGGAGCCGCAGGATGTGACAGTGGTGCACGGAGGGTCTCACGAGGCTAAGCAGGGGCCAGAGGGTCGACGCGGCCAGCTGTGCTCTGTTCAGCAGCGGACACACTGCCAGCTGCCCACCCCTCAGGCCAGTGTTTCAAAGTCTGGCGGATGGGCACCTTCCACCACTGTGGGGTCACGAGTCCAGGATCCTCAGGGGTTGCCAAAATGTGCCGGGCCTCCTCCGTGGAGCAGAGACCGTGCTCCCGCTGCTCCACGAGGGCCTGCAGCCTGACCCCATGGGACAGACAGTTGCCTGTGTGCCCCGTGCTGCCCATGCCCTCATCTGGGCACCTGGAAGCCCTGGGGGGCACTTCGCCTGCTGCATCTGGCTCGTACATGGAGTTGAGGGCTGCGGGGGACAGGGGCCGTCCCACTTCTGCTGGAGGAAGGGCGTCCCTTCCCAGGGGCTTGCAGGCTGGGGGGTCTGGTACCCCTGCCCTGGGAGTCTCGGGAAGGCTGCACCTGGTGGGCTGGCTTCCTGGAGCCACAAACCCTGGGCAGCGCCAGTGCCCACACTCGGGTGCGGAGCCCAGCAGATCCCGGCGGCCACATCTGCTCACACCTGCTGCCGCATCCTCCGATGGGGACCACGAGCCGCCACACCTGGCAGGGCACCGCCTTCTTCACTGTCCATCCTCCTGCTCCGGTCCAGAGGATCTGAAGCCGTTTGGCAGAGTGTGATGACAGAAGAGATAAAAATATTATATTCGCTGCGTGTTCTCTTTAAAATAAACAGTGGGACTGTGTTGCTATTTCTAAATAGACCAGAAAGTCCGCTGGAGAAGGCTCAGAGCGGTGTGAGTCCAAATGGGAACCAGAGCCTCCTCCAGATGCAGCCTCCGACAGTTTGCACACCCAGCTCAGCTCCACGCCTGGCATGCGCCGGGGGCGACTGTGACCTGCTCAGCCGGGGTGCCCTGCTCCCCGTGCACCAAGTGCGGCCTCAGGTGCCCTGCCTGTGCTGGAGCAGCTCGCCGTCGCGGGGGCTGGACGGAGCTCCGTGGGCGTTCCCGCTACAGAGGCCACCCGGGCCCAGGACCCCCATGGAAGCAGGGGCCTCCACAGGAGGAAGGCAGCAGAACAGTTGGTGGCAGAGGGGGGGCCGCCTGGGCCGTGGGCATCGGAGCAAGGGGACGTGTGTATGAGCCGGTCGGCCCAGGGCGCAGTGCGGTCTCGGAGCAGCCATGGACACGAAGGCTTGCTTCAGCCTGCATGGCTCCTTCTGCGGTTTACGGACCGCCCGGGTACCCAGCCTGCTGCGCTGTTGGGGAATTCCTGCTGGTGAAAACTCCCAGGAGCCCGCCCGGGTCTCAGGTGCGCCATCTGTGAGTGCCCGTGGTTAGGATTCTGCCAACTCAGTGTCTCTTCCTTCTTTGAGTTTTGATCTTGTGATTACGTGATTGTGTAATAACCCACAGCTGTTTGATTCCCCGTTCTGCTTTACCCCTTTTGTATACAAATATCTCAAAAATGGGTTTCTCTGGAAAAAACTACTAACTATAATTTGTTGTATCTGTTGTGTTCTTCCCTTTGAATGTTTACCAACTTTGTTCAGCGGGAGACCATTTCAAAAGCAGAAATAAAAGATGTTTCCTGTCTCAGCAAGGTGGGGCCATCGTGGGGCGACTGAGGGCACGTCCCTTACAGCCCTGCACACCAGGGGCGAGGCTGTCGGCCGGGCAGGCTGGGCGTGGCTGAGCGGTCACCGGGCCACCACTGGGAGCCACCACACCCGGCGCTCGGGGGCCACAGCTGAGGCCGACCCAAGCGCCCTACCCCTTGGGGACGACGGCTCTCAACGGCGCCCCCGGGGAGGGGCCTTTCCAGCGGCTTCTGCACAGGCTTCTGCAGCCCCCGAGCTGGCCTCTGCGCTAGACCTTCCGGGGGGGGGGGCAGGACAGAGCCCCGCAGCCTCGGAAGGGGTCCGTGTGTGCGCGTGCACACCTGTGGGGTCCCTGGGGGGAGACGGTGGCGTGCGCGCACGGCCTGCTGCAGGTTTCTCCGCCCTGGACTGAAAACACCGCACCTGCCGCCGGTCCTCGTGGGCACCCAGTTAGGGCCTGTGCTCAGCGCTCAGCACCCGGCCGGAGCTGGGCGGGCACGGGGGGGCGGAGCCCGTGCAGCGAAGGGCGGGGCCTGCCGAGGAGGCGGGGCCAGCAGTGGGGGCGGGGCCTGCAGCGATGGCAGGTCCGCAGCGGGGAGGGGCAGGGCGACGGGGCGGGGCCAGCGGTGGGGGCGGGGCCTGCCCGGGGGCGGCAGGTGTCTTCTGGGGGCCGCAGCGCAGGCTCCCCGCTCCTGGGCGACAGCCGCTCTCCGACGCTGGCCTGGCAGCCCCGGGCTGCCCGCCGGACACGCGGCGACGGGTGGGCTCTCCGCGCGTGGACGTACCCCTGCTCTCAGCCCGCACTCTTGGCTGCGAGAAGGGCGCGGGCGCCGCGCATCCCGGGGCCTCGAAGTCCAGGCAGGGAGGGTCCCGCGGCGCGAGGCCCGCACCACTCGTTCCCCGTGCGAGCGACCACACACGCGTCGGCGCCGCCGCGGGGCTCACCTGCCCCCGGCCTGGGGGGCCTTCCGATCCCTGTCACCTCCGCGTGCCACCCAGTCTTCCGGCCGCGCGGCTTCCCCGAGGAGGTGCTGCAGGGGCCGCGCTCCCCGTTGCCCGCTCCGGCCAGGAGAGCCCCCAGCGCGCTGTGCACGGACCCTCCTCTGGAAACGCGCTTCTCTTCTCTGTGGCTTAGGGAAGCAGAAGGTCCCGTTGGCTCCGAGGGGGCCTTTCCTGACCCACTGTCGCTGGGACAGAAGACCCACGCAGCCCACGGAGCCCCTGGCCACGTTTGGCCCCCATTTCCCCCCGACCACACACGTGCAGAGAAGCTGCTCCCCACCCAGGGCCGGCCCTCCAGAACTGCGTCCCACAGCCTCAGAGGGAAGAGAACCAACAAGACTGTGTCTTCTGGCTAAATGGGCTCCACCTGGTCAGGACCTGGGCTCCCACAGGACCCGCAGGAGGACATGTCAGGAGAAAGACGCCCGTCACAAAAGGAGCCCCGTTCACAGTGGCCGACGGCAGGGGGGGCCCAGGGGCTGGGGGCAGTGTCTATGGGGACCCAGTTTCAGTTTGGGAAGGTGAGAAAGTTCTGGAGTCACACGGTGGTGCTGGCCGCACAATTATGGGAACGTGTTTAGGGCCCCTGGGCTGTTCGCTCACTTAAAACTGGGTCCAGTGTTCCGTTGTGCGTGATGTATATTTTAGCACAATTTTGAAAGCGGGAGGGGTTGGTGGGAGGCCTTGGCTTTGGCGGGCAGGAGCAGTGTGCATCCAGGAGTGAAGGGATGGAGCCTCGGGGCAGCTCTGAGCCTGCTGCGGAGCTGCCAGCCGGCCGGAGGTGGCACCTGAGAAAGGTCAACAGGCCTCTAAAAATAACGCCCCACCCCCCCCTTCTGCCGCTCTGGGTGCTGGTGTATTCGCTGTGCAAGCACCGCCTCCCAGCAGGTCCCGCAAAACCAGCGCCCGCGTGACGGACTCAGCTGCTCCACGTCCTGGCGCTGGCGGAGTGTAGACACCTACCTCGGCTGACGCGACATCTCCCACGGGGCGTGGAGGCTCCAAGACGCTCAGCTCCCAGCCCACCAAGCCCCTGCCGCTCTTCTCCTGTAACCCTGGGACCTGCTTCACTAAGACCAGGGGCAGCGGTCCACTTCCCGGGCTGGCGGGGGTCGGGGGAGTGTTCTCCAGATGCAGAGGGAAACGCACAGAAACGAAGGTGATCTTCCTGTAGGACAGACTCTCCGAGAAAGGTTCTCAGGGAGAAGCCTCTGCTTACCCCTGCTCATGGGAGCGTGGGGCCCGGCGTTTCCGCTGCTCCCAGGCCCGGCTGTGCAGAAAGCCACAGACAACATGCATGTCAGCTCCACCTCGGTGTCCGTGTGGCGGCTGTGTCCCTGCGTGTGTGACTGTCCTGTCATGAACTGGGACATCTTTCTTGACGTTATTGCTTTTATGCTCCAAAGTGGACAAGACTGTCACTTTTCATCCACAGGAATGTTTCTGAACATGACTGTGTTTGGAGATCCAGCCTTGGAAGAAGTGAGCAGAGGTAAGACACATTGGTAGGCTGAGCCCTACAGTGACGGGTGTCCTAATGAGAAGGGGAGATCAGGCTGCACGTGCAAGGGCAACCCCATGAGGACATGGGGAGCAGACAGTGTCAAACGTCCAGGGGCCAGGACCTGGGACTTCCCGACTCCAGGACTGTGTGGACAGGAGTGCCTGCTGTGCTCACTATCCGGGCGGTAGTTCTCTGTCGCCGCGGCCCGGCTAACAACACTAACACAGGCAGGGTCTCTTACAAAGGGAAGAATGGGAGAGGGGTGCCTGGGGGGCTCAGTCATGAAGCATCTGCCTCAGGGTCCTGGGATCAAGTCCCGTGTCCGGCTGCCAGCTTGGTGGGGAGCCTGCTTCTCCCTCTCCGTCTTCCTCTCTCCCTGACTGGTACTCTGTCTCTCTGTCTCTCCCCGCTCTCAAATAAATGAATAAAAGCTTTAAAACATTAAAAAAAAAAAAAAAAAAAAAGGAAGAGCAGGAGAAAGAATGATGGGGACAGGCAGCAGTGCGTACTGAGCCGGGGCTGTCCCGAGCTGGGGGCCTCCTGGCCCTCCTGCCGGCTGCTCTCTCCAGCGGGCCGGCGGCAGCTGCGTCCCACGGTCGGCTTCCTGAGGAGCAGGGGCTCTCGCACCGGCCTGAGGAGAAGCAGCTGCTCCCATCCTGCAGGACCTCTGAGGGTTATGGTAGAATAGGTCGTATCACGATATTTTTTCTTTACAATGTTCATTTTAGGGGTGCCTGGGTGGCTCAGTCAATTGAATATCAGGCTCTTAATTTCGGCTCAGGTCATGATCTCAGGGTCCTGGGACCGAGCCCTGTGACGAGCTCTCTGCTCAGTGGGGAGTCTGCTTCTCCCTCTGTTCCTCCCCCGCTCCACACTCTCAAATAAATTCATAAATAAATCTGTTCTTAAAAAGTCCATTTTATCTCATTATGAAATAAAACTTGCTTATGGGTAACAGTTTCTGAAAACGGTCTCCAAAACCAAACCGTAAGTTTCTCGCCATGCCCAGAACGTGCGGGATACCTGACGTTCAAAGTCCGTCGTGGGGGAAGGAGAAACGCCAGCGAACCCCAGGGCTCTGCTTCCGTCCGCCGCCCACGAGCCATGTGCTCCCTCGAGCGTCCTGGGCTCCCACAGCTCTTCTCCCCCGGCCCGGTGGGCCTGACAGCTCCTGTAACGGGCTTCGGGGAGGGAAGCTTGGGGTGACTCCCCGCAGAGTGCGCAGGACCTGCTCTCCAGGGGAGACGGACGGGAGACGCCGGGTCTGGGGGGGCCAGAACAGAAACACAGCGCCTGGCCTTTGCCGAGTGCGCTGCGAACCCAGCGCCCGTGAAAACCCTCCTGCCTCCAGCCGGATCCCCTCCGGGGATGCGGAGACCCAGCCCGGCTGGGGTCACGTGCCCAGAAGTGTGAGCTGGGGACAAGCACAGCCTCCAGGACCCACGTCCTGCCCACTGCAGTCTCAGGAAGATGGCTCCCCCAAACCGAAAGGCCCATGTCCAGGGATCCCAAGACCGGTGCGCTGGGTGGACCCAGTGGTCGCCTGCAGCCCCAAGAGGACGATTGCACCGCAGCCTGGGCCAGCCCTGCCCTGTGGGGTCGGGAAGGGTGTTTGCTGTGGGAGGAAAGCGCCCCGAGGACGGGCCCCACACTTGGGCCAGCCAGGTGGCCGCTCACAAGTGGAGATGTGGGCATTTGGTGGGGTGGCTGGAGACCTCCACCCACCCAGTTCCTTAATCCACCACTAACGCCATCTCCATCGGTATGTGCTCCTTCCGGTTTTGTGCAGAGGGCCCTCCCCCGGGCAAGCAGCAGGGGTGCAGGCTTTGTGCACCTTGACCCCTGAGCGGCAGTGGGCCTGGGAGCCCGGACCAGGAGGCGGGCCCACAGCCAGGCTGGTGGGGGGCATAGCCCGCAGGGCCCAGGGGCCCTCCTGCCCCCACTGGGGTGGGGGTGTTACTCCTTTACTGGCTGCATACGTTATTCTGGACATTTTCAGACATGCAAACCCCTCCGTGGACCCAAGGCCCAGCCTCCGTCTCTGCTGTGGCTTCCTTTTTTCTCTTGCTGGAAGAGATTTCAAGCCGACTCCAGACGTCACACCATTCCGCGCGTCAATAGTCTTCTCTAGTCCGACGGGAAGCACATCTGGACTTCGTACTTTATTCGAAAGGATGGTGGTGGTCCCGCCTCTGCAGCCTCTGCTCACCCAAACCAGCCGGCCCCGCGGCCCCCCGCGCCCCCGTTGAGAGTGGGGTCACCGTGTCCCACAGGTCCGGGCTGTCAGAGCTCATGAGCGATGCAGAGTCTCCGAGTCCGGGTCCCCGCCCGGGTGCGTCGTCCGGGCAGCCGTCCACCCCAGCCTCCCTGCCCGCGCCCCACAGCCTCCGCGGGAAGCGGGCACGTGGTCTCCAGGGAGCGCGGGCTCAGGCACGGCTCCCTTGCCCTCCACCTCCCGCGGCAGCCGTGACTGGCCAGGGGATGGCACCCCCAGAGCTAACGTTCTCCGGCGGCTGCTTTTCCAGTCAGGCCCCAAGAGCCGGGGCTCCCGCAGCAAGAGGCACCAATGGGATGGTGTTCGAGACCGGGCTGGGGGGCCCCCCTCTTCCCACAGGAGAGCTGGCCACGGCCCTCAGGAGCTTCAGCCTTCCCAGGGGCACAGGGAGGAGGCGCTCCGGAGAGACTGGGAACTGGCTGGCCGTGGGGTGCCAGCCTTTGACTGTGGCTGTTAGCTTTGAGCAGGGGGGCTCTGGCCCGTGGGGCAGTCTGGGGATGTCAGAGCCCTCGGCGTGGGGAGGTGACACAGGTATCCAGCTGCCTCCTGCTCCAACATGGGGGGCTCAGGCAGACGCTGGGCCGAGCAGCCGTAAACCCCAGACCCTCTGGCTGCTGACCATCTTGGCCACCTGGGGTCCCCTCGTTTCTTCCCTCCCCCACTTCCCGGGGTGGTCATTCTTCCCGAGCGCGCCCCACACGGAATACTTGCTGTCTAGTTTCATTGGCCCCAAAATATCCTTGGCTGGGAAGGAATGGGATCCAAGTGCACACGTCCCCTGGTCTGGGTGTCCCCTGGAGCATGAGCGCCAAGGTCCACACTGCTCTTCAAGGCAGCTGGAGAAAGTGCATGGCAGGGAGTGAAGCCGGGTCCTGTCCCCCACCAGAAGAGGAGCAGAACTTACGGGGAAGGAAGGAGGAGCGTCCCAGGATGGCTAGGCAGGCAGGAAGCTGGGCTGGTTTGGGGAAACAGGGTGCTGGCCACTGAAGAAGTGGGCGCAGGAGTGTTGGCTCCCTGGTAGGCACGGTGATAGGAAATAGGAAATGGGATTTGGACCCAAAGAAGACTCAGAACGGGAGGGATTCAGGGAGTCATTCACTTTGGTGGCAACCTGCCAAGGAAGGAAGCAGCAAAGACAGGAGGGGTGGCTTGGGGAGGACAGGGACAGGCACCCATCCAGTAGGTGCCGTGAGGGTAAGTCACCTGATCTGTGGACTTAGTCTCTGCAGGAGAAAGGAAGCTTGTTTGTCCCAAGGAGGTCAGAGCACGGACGAGGGGAGTTGGAAGTAGGGACATGGTCTTTCAAAAGCAAAACGTGGTGAACTCCGCTGAGCTTGAAGGGTTTCCCCAGAGCCAGGACCTTTAGCAGAACTGGCCTCTGAGGTTAGGTGCAGGGGAGCACTAAGTTTCCTGCAGTCTTCCTGGGTCTGGAGAAGCTTGAGGATGTCTGGACAGACGCCTGCCAGCCTCTAGCTGGGGGCAGAGTGTGTCCCAGTCTCCTCTCTGGGTCCCCCCGCCGGGACGGACCACCTCTGAAACACTGAAACACGTCAGGGGCCGCAGGTTCCCCGACGTCTGGGAAGACGGGCAGTGGGCGCTGTCTCAGCTTCACCGTGTCTAGACGTGGCCCAGAGGCCCTTCCCACCAGAAGGCGCTTGGGGCGTTCCAGAAAGACACGTCTTCAGGTGAGGCTGGCCGCAGGGGCGGTGGGCTCCTGCTCACAGAGAAGTTGTCTTTCTGTTCCTGCTCCTTTTTTCCAAAACAACTCTTGGGATGAGGAGGGCTGAGGCTACAAAGGCATCTTTTTCTTTTCTTATGATTTTATTTATTGGAGATGGAGAGAGACAGAGAGTGAGCACGAGCAGGGGGAGCAACGGAGGGAGAGGGAAGAGCCGGTCCCCGCCGAGTCGGGGTGTGACTCAGGACCGCAGGACCTGAGCAGATGCCAGAGGCTTGACCGACTGAGCCACCCAGGCACCCTACGAAAGTATCTTTTCTTTTTCTTAATTTTTAAGTTTTTATAAACATATATTTTTATCCCCAGGGGTACAGGTCTGTGAATCGCCAGGTTTACACACTTCACAGCACTCACCATAGCACATACCCTCCCCAATCCATAACCCCACCCCCTTTCTCCCAACCCCCCTCCCCCCAGCAACCCTGTTTTGTGAGATTAAGTCACTTATGGTTTGTCTCATAAGAAAGTATCTTAAATCTGCCCACCGCTTCTCACCACCTTTCTAAACCAAAGTGCACAACAGCTTTGGCAAATTTTTGTGGTTTCCCCCATTTGACAAGTGGCTTAGACATGGTTTTCATGCCCCGAAATTGAGATCTCAGGACAGAGTAAAGGGCCGGGGACCGGGGCTGCTGTGGAGCGTCAGGGGGTGCCTGACCAGCTGTTTGGGGGGGGGGCACCGCTCTGTCCTGAGTGCTTACTTCCCCTGAGCTGCAGACAGTGCCTGGCCGTGACTCCCACTCCCAAGATTCTGACTCCAAGCTTGGGAAGAGGCAGCTGAGGAGGGAGCCCTGACTTCTGCCTCCTGTGGGGAGCAGAGTACATCCCGAACTGTTAGCCTCGCGTCACCCACCCCGGGCGCAATCCCACAAGGCGGTGCATTGTACCCCCATCTGCTGGGCCGCGGGAGCCCCAGCCAGAGGTTTCCCCAGGCCGGGCTCCCCGGGAGTCGGACGCGGCTGGAACCCAGGCCCCAGTCTGAGTCTGCTGCGGGAAGGAATGGGGCAGGCCCCCAGGTGGGTGCGGGGATTAGGATCTCATCCATGCGCCATAGACTGAAAAAGAGCAAGCGCAGAGTAAGACTCGCTCTTTCCTGCAGAAAGAAAGTAAAACATGGGTCGCAGGTCAGAACGCTGAGCTTTGGACCTGCCCTGCAGGGCCGTTTGGGGGTATCTCTGAGACATCCAACTGGATTCCTAAAGGGAGTGACGGGGACTCCTGATGGCCCACCCAGCCTGCAGGTGGGCGTGCACCCCATCCCACACCCAGCCCCGCCCCCCGCCAAGCACCCCATCCCTCCCCCTGGGTGCCCCCCACACCCCATCCCGCTCCCGGGTGCTTCCCCACACCCCATCTGGCGTCCAGGCGCCCCCCCCCCCCGCCTACACTATCCCCCCCTTCCCCCCCACCCCGCCTCGTGCTCCCAACAGACGGCATTCCTGCCCCAGAGGCTCCCCCACAACGCACCCCGCCCCAGCGTCCACCCCGAACCCCGCCCCGCCCCCAAGGAGCCTTGATCCCGCCCCCAGCCTCCCACCCCGCACCCCTCCCTCCAGGCCTAACCCCTCCCACGCTCCCGGCTCCCGCAGCTCCGGACACCGCCCTCCGCCGGGGCCGCAGGAGCAGGTGCAGCCCCGCCCCCGCCCCTCCCTGGCCGCCCCTCCCTCGCCGCCCCTCCCCCGGCTCATCCTTTGGGCCCCGCCCACCGCTCCGCCTCCCGCGCCCGCGGCCCGGCGGAAGGACACGCGCTCCGGTCCCGGGAGGAGGCCTCGGCCCCCTGCGCCGACCCCGCGGTTCCTGCGCTCCTGGGCGCCCCCTCCCCGCCCTCCCGGCATGGAGTCCGCGAGGCGCGCCCAGGACCGGGTCCCCAGGTGGGTGCGGGGGGGCCGGACGCGCCTCGCCCAGCGTCGGGTGCGGGATGGGCACCCGGGGTTTGGGGGGCGGGGGGTGTGGGGCCGGGGTCTCCCCGCTGCGCTCGTCCCCCGGCCCCACGCGCGCTGGCGGCCTCGTCCCGCGGGGACCCTGGGCAGGGCCACGGGGCGCACGTGCCCGCGAAACTTTGTCTGGGGCTCACGGGTTCCTTTCCTCCTGGGGCCGCAGGGTGGACCCTTACGGGTTTGAGAGGCCCGAGGACTTCGATGACGCCGCTTATGAGGAGTTCGCTTCCGCCTACCTGGTGGTGCTCACCAGAAGAGCCTTAAAATGGTCTAAACTTCTGAAGGGGAGGGGCCGCGTCCAGAGAAGCGGCACAGGTGAGTGGGGCCCGGCCGGCTTCCCGAGCGCTCCCCCGGGCGCACAGCCGCGACCTCGCTCGAGCGTGCTCTGGGAAGGCGCAGGAGACCCGTCCGTCCCTCCCCCGAGGTGGGGACCCGGCCGGCCTTCCAAACCGGGACCCGATCTGGGGTGGGGGCTGGCTGGCAAGAAAACCGCGGTCCTGCTCTCCAGGGAGCGAGCGGTTCTCCCTTGGCCCGTACCCACAGGGAAGCCTTCCCTCCCGGCTCCCCTGAGGGCGAAGCCCACCTCATTCCAGGGCTGCTGCTGCCACCTGTTCCCCCCAGGAATCCCTGGCCTGCGCTTGCCTCTCTGGGCTTCTCCCCTCCTCCAGGCTTTGACCAGGATGCCACCTCCGGGAGGCCCTCCCAAGCTCCTATCTGGGATGGCCGGTCCTTCCTGTTAACCACACAGCCCCGAAGGCCTTCCCTCTCGGGCCTGTGGCTGGGGCCTGTCTGCTTCGGTTGTCCCTGCGGGAGTCAGGCGGGGCCGGGTCTCTGTAATAGCTTCAGAATTTGTTGAAGGAATGAAGGAAGAAGCGTTTGTCTGCCGGCTTCCCCAGGCTGCAGAGAAGGGCCGGGTGGGACCTGCCGGCCGGCCGGCGCCGAGGGCATTGGTAGGTGTGTGCTTCCCGGAGTTCAGATAAGGGACCTTCTGAAATAGGACTTTGTGACAGAGAAGGGATGAGGGCTGAGGGCAGCTGCTGGGCCAGAGCCGTGTGACCAGAACCGGGATGGAATGTGGGCGTGCTGGACTTGGAACCAGGGTTCAGTCACATGACCAGCCTAGAGAGGACACCTGTAAAAGGGTTTTTAAGCAAGGGGGTGACAAGAACCATTTCTGCTTGTAAAGGGATTAGTGAATAGGGCCCAGAGTGGTCCGGGTGCATGGGCCGGGTGAACAGGAGGGTTAGCAGAGGGACTTTGATCTTGGGGGGGGGGTGGCGGTCGTGGGGGAGGGAGGCTCTTGCTTGACGTGGGGCTTCCACCAACACGCTCCCCCCTGCTGGGCCCCCTCCTGGCTGTCACCCATGGGGAGGGTTTGGTAAGCACTGAGGTAAGCTGGCCTCGTTCCCGGAGGGCTGGCAGGGGGTGCGTGCTGGGGGGGTGGGGCTTGGGCTGGTCCCTGTGGCCCTGCCGATCCTGGAGGCCCCTGCACTGTGTGCGTCCTCCAGGGGCCAGAACGGCCACCCCCGACTGTCCCCCGTGTTACTATGTTTCCAGAGCGTATCTGCTTTTGTTTTCTTCTTTATTTGTTCTTGAAAGTTGACTGGTCTTTTGTCCTTCAAAAACGTACAAGGGTATGAAGTACACACAATTTATGGATGGGGTAAAGCGTGCAGTGAAAGGTGTAAAGTGACCCTGAGCTCCTGTCCAGGCCCAGACCGTCGCGTGAGGCGGAGGCAGTGGTCAGGACGGCGCTGTGTCTCCGCAGGAGCCCGGTGCGCGCACACGCGTGCCGACAGCCGCACGGCCGTTGGCCTTCATGCAAGAGAAGGCCTCCCGGCTGCCACGGCTGGCTCTCAGGGCTGACCTCGGCCGCGGTCCGCGCCCTCACTGTCAGGGGTGTGTGCGGGAGCCTGTGTTCTCACGTGAAGCGCACTCGCACCTTCGTCTCCTGATCTTTGGTTTTATCGTTTGGTTCTAGCGAGTCGCGTCCTTCCCTTTGAACGAGGTGGGCCCGCTGATGGTCTGCGTGGCCTCCCGAAGCCACGCTCTGTGTCCCGTGTCTGTTTTCCAGCGTCTGTTCTCTCCCGCTGGAGCAGGAGTGAGAGCAGCCAGGCGCGGAACCTTCCAGATGCTCGTCCTTCTCTCGTGGTTCAAAGGTTTTGTCTCGTTTTTGCTGCTGCTCTCTTTCAGCACTGGTACCGTCGGCTTTAAGGATGGAAGTTGGTTTTACTGAAATACTTCATTTTTGCTTTCCTGTTTCTTTGGCTCAATGCCGTTAGCGTGGGATGGTGCTGAGGAGGGTGAGCCGCGCCGCAGGTCCGGACGCAGGAATGTCGGGGTCCTGATGCGCCTGCCGCCTGGGCCCTGGCGGGCGGTCCGCGGCCTGCCGTCGTCGGGAAGCGGGGCACGGGCCTGTGCGAGGCGTGTGGCCACGCAGTTCCGTCGCGCTGGGGTCGAGGCTGGCGCTGGGTGTGCGGGTGGGAGCTGTCGGGCAGGGGCAGGAGCGCGGGTCCTTCCGACCGTGACTCCAGTTCGCCCACCGGCTCCAGGCCGATGGCAGTGTTGTCGGGCATGTGGCGTCCCGGGGAGGCGGCGACGTGAGGGGACCGGCAGGGGCCCGTTCGCAGCCCGGGAGCTGTTTCAGAGCCCCCCTGGCTTCCCCTGCACACCCACCTTGGTCCCGTCCTGGGACCGAGTTTTGTTTCGCCGTCCTGCCGTGGGGTGCCGTTTTGGACGACTTTCATCCGGACGACAGTCTTCGGGTCACCAGTAACACGGTGACCTCTGGATCTTGGTGTCAGGCAGGTCTGCGGAGGGCAGCCCGGACTTCCGGCTTGACTGCACATTCCTGGATGCGACGGACGCGATGAAGGTCTGCTTTGTCCTCAGTGTTCGTTCCGTGTGGAGCAGATATCCACTGGGGACCCTGAGACCCCTTCTTCCCGCTCTGCCTAGGAATGCGCAGTTGGGCAAGCTCAGCCCGGCCTGAGGCGTCCTTTGCTCCTGCTCCGGCCCACGTCCCTGGGCCCAAGTGCCGGGCATTCTGCTTTCCATCTTTTTCCTAGTGGCTTAGAGAATCCGCACCATCTAAGTTAGAATTAAATTGCAAAAACAGACTTTCAAAGGAAATACCAAAGAACACAGGGATTTGCTGCACCTTCTTTAAAGAGGCGCTGCCCGCACTCCCCGAGGTCAGGGATGGGTGAGCCCCTCCGGGAAAGGTCAGGCTCTGGGCGCAGGGAAGCTAGTTTCATTTTCTGCTGAAGAAACAGTGTGACTCCAGAGAACAAGCAGCAAAAGTAGCGGAAACTTTTGTCCTTGGAAACTGTTGCAACAGCTCCGAGCCCTTGACGTCCTGGCCGGACGGGGTGGCAGGTCCCTCCAGAGCCCAGTGTCCCACTCCAGGAAGGGGTTCACGCATTTTGCACTTGCTTTTCTTCTATTTAAAAAAAGTTTTAATTTGCAGGGAGAATCACTCTTACCTGTTCACACTTCTGTGAGTTTAGACAAACGCACAGAGCCCTGTGTCCCTCCCAGCAAGACTGAGAACAGTCCCCTCCTGCTGCCCGTCCCTCCGGGGCCTCCGAGGCTGGCTCCTGCCTCGTGCTGCTTCGGTGCGGCGTCCCCAGTGCTGGGTCTGCTGGCGGTGGTTGGGTGTCGCCGAGGAACATTCCGGGTCCGGTGACCATGGGCTGTGCCTGGGTGTGGCGGGCGGTCGTCGCGGGAGGCGACCGGCCAGTGTTGTAAACCCCAGAGCAGGGCTGCTGGCAACGGCACGGACCGTGTGGGAAGCCACAGCCTTCCCGCCGTGGCCACCAGCCCAGCCTCCTCCCGCCTTCTCAAGCTGCGCATGTCACCTGCCGCCTTGTGCAAAAGGCCTTTTGGCCTGCAGGACATCGCTTCGCAACTTTGTCAGAAAGCTTGTGCGGAGCCGGTTCTGGGTTTCGTGTCCTCTGTTGCCCTCCGTGTCTGTGTTTCCACCAGCCCCACGCGGGCGGTGTTACCTCGAACTCGGGTAGGGACTCGGGCTTCCCCTCGAGGGGAGGTTCCCTTGTCTTTCCCCGGGACTTTCGGAACCAGGTCAAACTGGTACATCAGGTTTAAAGTTCCAGTGGTTTGTCTTTCCCTTTTGGGGTCCCCCCACTGTGGGCCGCGCCCCCCAGCAGGGCAGCCGGGTG